>NC_064631.1:98953063-99575984 GCF_023864275.1 Schistocerca cancellata | reverse complement strand
GCAGAGTGCATAACTACTGAAACTTCCTGGCAGATTAAAACTGTGTGCCGGACCGAGACTCGAACTCGGGAACTTTGCCTTTCGCGGGCAAGTGCTCTACCGACTGAGCTATCCAAGCAGGACTCACGCCTCGTCCTCACAGCTTTAATTCCGCCAGTACCTCGTCTCCTACCTTCCAAACTCCATGGAAGCTCTCCTGCGAACCTTGCAGAACTAGCACTCCAGGAAGAAAAGATATTGCGGAGAAATGGCTTAGCCACAGCCTGGGGGATGTTTCTGGAATGAAATTTTCACTCTACAGCGGAGTGTGCGCTGATATGAAACTTCCTGGCAGATTAAAACTGTGTGCCGGACCGAGACTCGAACTCGGGAACTTTGCCTTTCGCGGGCAAGTGCTCTACCGACTGAGCTACCCAAGCAGGACTCACGCCTCGTCCTCACAGCTTTAATTCCGCCAGTACCTCGTCTCCTACCTTCCAAACTTCATGGAAGCTCTCCTGCGAACCTTGCAGAACTAGCACTCCAGGAAGAAAAGATATTGCGGAGAAATGGCTTAGCCACAGCCTGGGGGATGTTTCTGGAATGAAATTTTCACTCTACAGCGGAGTGTGCGCTGATATGAAACTTCCTGGCAGATTAAAACTGTGTGCCGGACCGAGACTCGAACTCTGGACCTTTGCCTTTGGCGGGCAAGTGCAGGTGCAAGTGCACCTGCTTAGTATTTGGACCATCACACTGACACAGAACTATTTACAGTCCCCAAACTAGGACCAAGTACCACTCGCTGATCCTGGACAGTTTCACATGCACTGTCCCTACGAAATGGTCAGCCGGACAACATCGAGCCTCCACCTAACCGACCTTGGTGTTTGCAGACTGTAGCACATGGACTTGGTCTCCGCTGGTTCATTGACACCAATCTGGAGACCTTCGCCTCAGACGCCACTACGTCCAGCTAGGCAGTCAACAATGAGCCTGTGCCTCATCGACTTTCACCAGTGTGAATTCGGGAATCAAGACTTTATGACTGTGATCATGCACAGCTGTCCAAACTGTGATTTTTATGGATTCTGAAACTGTACTGTTCAGACTCTACTCGAACTCTGGTCTGCTTTGGAATTGTTGTTCTCCTATTTATCATTTTATCATCAAGTGCTACAGAAGATTAATCAGAATAAAGCGATACTGGTTTTTCATATGTTGGGAGCCTTACCTTGCTAGGTGGCCCAAGAAAAGACACTTCAGTCCATGGCGACAAGGATTCCAGTACTGGAAAGCCACATATTCCTATGTATCCCAGAGCAGCCTATGTACATCGGACAGTTTGTCCACGAGCCTTCATATCACATATCAAGTGTTACAATATTCCATCCTCCTTGAAATGTGGTCACTGTCAGCACCAAACTGACAACCCAAGTTCTGTTTCTATTGCAACGCATGCCAAAAATGCAAGAGCTTACAGTACACAAAATGGCCGGGATTGCCACCCTGGCGGAGGTACCCACGTGTCTTCTCCCATTCGCTGCAGGGGTCAAAGGGCTCTAGCAGTGTCATCGCAATTTCCCACTATTGCCGAGACAGCAAACTCTGGGTTGATTATGTTGCCGACTTGAAATGGCATTTCATCATACATGGAGGTGATACCCTACAGCAGAACTGTGTGTTTCAGTGCACCTCTTCACAGTATGCACGATATTACGCCGACTTCTTACTTGTACATTCACTGGGTGAGGGCCTTATCTAGGCGTGCTGAGGAACACCCTCTAAGGATCGAACTATGACGCAGTACAATGCTCCGGATGGGCCAGATGTAGAACAATGCTCCAAGTGTATGCTCACAGCTTTCGTACTGCATCTTCTGACACCACACGAGTCATTCCATCAGACTGTTTCAGAGATTCTCATTTCAGGTTTCAAGTGGGTTCTGACCCTGCTGTAGCAGCTTCACATTTACCAGTCGATGTTCGCCGATTGGTATACTACTGGCATCTTGGACACAGTGACAGCTGTGACCATAGTGCCCATCCCACTAGTCATTGACAATTGGGATCCATGGACTCCGCCATCAACAGATTCCATTGGCTCAACTGGACTCTATGTGTCAAGATGGTCACTCATCTTTTTCCCTAAGAGGATGGATGTTTTATCGGGACATGTGCTCCACTAGCATGACAGGACAGTCCAGTGGGTTGCTGAAGCTTCGACAACCAAACATAGGGTCCCAGATGACAAGAATAACACCAGCTTCTTTGCATGGGCCCTCTGGCACACTCCGCTGCAGATAGGGGCACCTGCGTTGCCAACAGGTGTCATCTGCTTCACTACTAGAAGCGGTGGTCATGACACCCCTTGCTTCTGCTATACTATGTGCCTTCAATTAGGCCGCGCTGTATTCCTCCACGGGCACAGCACTTACGTCGCCACACGCCACATGGCAGTTCAGTTCTAGCCGCTAAACAAGGACAGAGTTCCAGTTGCAAATCAGCGAAAGCTTCGCCTGCACCGTTCCTACAAGCAGCAGAACAGTGTAGAACGACCCTCCACCTCATCAACCTTGGCCTCCACGGACTCCAGCACACTGACGTGACCTTTACTGGTTCAGTGATAATATTCTGGACACATACCGTCTGTTTCATTGACAACATGCTGTACACCTTCGCCTTTGTCACCATCAAGAACAGCCAGTCAGTCAACAATGAATCTGCACCTCACAGACCTTAACCTCTTTGAACTTAGGCGTAAGCACTTGGTACTTCACGGTTCATTTACTTTTCTTGTTGCGATTTCAAAGAGCCATTCTAACTGTAGTTCGTCTGGACCAGGAAATTGCACTTTCCAGACTTTACACTGACTGTACCCTGAATCATATTACTCTCCTACTTTTCATTTTGTCATCAAGTTCTACAGATTACTCTTCAAAATAAAATGATTCTTGTTTTAAGTATACCTAAAGTGCTAGCTACTTTAAACTTCTTAAAACACAAGAATGGTAGGTGAAAGATATAAATGCATAATTACCATGAATCAAATGGCTGCACATAAAAATTCCACAAAAAAAATCAGCTGTGGGTGTAATCACAGTAGCTGACATTAAACATCTTGCCTCTTTAGACATTACTGTCGTGAAAATCTGTTTTTTATGAGGTAAATCTTTATATCTCCAATTGTGTTAAAGTTTTTCAGCGTCACATACAAAATGGGACAGTTGATCTAACGTCTACAGTGCACCCGGTACTGAGAGCCTGCAAATACACTGTCTAGTCACATTAACGTGACCACCTGTCGAAAGCCTAAGCAAACGTCTTTTGCAGTGAAGACTACTGCGAGACGTGCAGGAAGAGAGACAAAGAGGTTACTGCAAGTACAGACATGGATAAGGAGCCATGCCAATTCCAGTCCCATGGGCAGCTGCGCTAGGTCTCTAGGCTGAGGATTCATGGCGTGAGCAGCCCGATCGAAGTGGTCCAACAGATTATCGACTGTGTTTAAATCTGGGGAGCTCAGTGACTAGGCGAGCACTGTAACATCATCCTGGAACTCTACGGACCACGCACGTATTCTGCAAATTGAGTGACACAGTGCTTTGTCTTGCTTGTAGGGGTCATCGAACTTAGGAAAAAGTAACTGCATATGGCGGTGGAGATGATCCTCAAGGATAGTTGAATATTTCTGTTGATCCATTGTGCCTTCCGAAGGAAATGAAATGATGGTTTGGCACTGCTGACCGCGGAGCCCCGTCCGGGGAAGTTCGGCCGCCTTGCGGGTCGGTGCTGATGAGATAATGATGAGGACAACACAACAGTCAGACCGTGGGAGGAGAAAATCCCCAACCCCGCCGGCATTCGAACCTTGGCCGGTTGAATTGTAGGCAAGCACGTTACAACTCAATTAAGCAAGTGGGCTGCGTTACGGGATGAGTAGATTGTACAGAGTGCCAAGAAAGTTGGTAGAGCACTTGCCAGCGAAAGGCAAAGGTCCCGAGTTCGAGTCTCGGTCCGGCACACAGTTTTAATCTGCCAGGAAGTTTCATATCAAGGCACACTCCACTGCAGAGTGAAAATCTCATTCTGGAAACATTCCCCAGGCTGTGGCTAAGCCATGTCTCTGCAATATCCTTTCTTTTAGGAGTGCTAGTTCTGCAAGATTCGCAGGAGAAATTCTGTGAAGTTTGGAAGGTAGGAGACGAAACACTGGCAGAAGTAAAGCTGTGAGGACGGGGCGTGAGTCGTGCTTGGGTAGCTCAGTTGGTAGAGCACTTGCCCGCGAAAGACAAAGTTCCCGAGTTCGAGTCTCGGTCCGGCACACGGTTTTAATCTGCCAGGAAGTTTCAATGCCAAGAAAGCAAGACCATATCACTCTCTCCTCTGGCGTGGACCCTTGCAGTGATCGTTGCAGGATGTTTACTTTCAGACGTTTCACGTCGTACACGCCAACGGCCATCTGCCCGATGGAGCATAAAACGAGATTCATTTGAAAAGGCCACCTGCCATTCCGGTACTGGCGTGCAAATTCCAGCCTTCCTTGGCGACTAACAGCAGGCAACACGGGCACATAACCCAGATGCCTGCTGGAGAGACCAATATGCAGCAACGTTCGCTGGACGGTCGTAGAGAAGACACTTTTTGAGCGGTCAGCTGCCTGTCAGTTGCACGTCTATTCGCCCTTATGCATCTCCGCAGCCGTCGTTCACCCCTGTTATCTATGGCCCGCGGTGCACCACAGTCGGCGCTGGTTTTGGATAGCGCCATTTTGCCATGCACGGTATACTTTAACTACGGCGCACCCGAACATTTTGCAAACCTAGCCGTTTCGGAAATGCTCCCACCCTTGGCCCGAACGCCAGTTATCTTTCGGACGTCAGATAAATCGATCCGTTTCCGCATTACGACAACGAATGATGCACTGTTTTCCGCGTACTCCTGACGTAGTTTATAGACTCGCCACTGCAAATGCTGCCGCCTGCTATCAGTGAGTGGTTTGGAGGAGGAACTGTCCCATAGGGTCCCTAATACATAGCTTTTTATGTACTAAATTGAGAAAATACTTTTGTTTTCTGAAGCAAACTTTCTAAACCTCTTCCTTTATTTAACGTTTTATGCTATCTGCAAGTTCTCCGTACAATTGACGACGATGACTTCTTTTAAGGGCAATTGACGGGACCGCAGTTTAAATGTTAGGAGAATTTATTTTTTTATGCATTTATATTAGGTGGAAATGCGAGGGCAGCAAGATCCTACCTCCATTCCTCATAAGCTTCCCTCGCCAAGTCTTCGATGTCATGGATAAAACTGCGTTTTGCTTGCTGCAAATTAATGGCAATTTCATAACAAAAATTAAACCATGTGAAACGAATCTTCATCGAAAATTTTATAGCGCATATCTAAGTTTCGTGTAATACTTTAGGAAAATCGTTATGGAATGAACTTAGAAACACACAGGAAATGCAGAGAAAACAAAAATCACGCAGACCTATTCCACTCGCAGCCTAAGCTAGTCGTCGTTTCTGCCTTCTGCACACACATCTGAAGCTAAGTGGGAGCGTGAAGAAGGAACCAGTCACGTTTGTCCAGAGTGGTGTGAAAAATCGCTTAGGACGTGCGCGCCCCACACTGAAATCGCCCTGCGTCCCATTTCTCGAACGTTAATCAGAGAAGCGGATTCGAAACGGGTCTGGTTCGCCAGCTTGTTTACGAACGTGATCGTCCGGGTGGGCGTAGTAGTGTCGCCTAAGATTTCCGGTAATGTATATTTGTGGATGTATGGTCATGCCTTGACAAAAACAACTTTCTTCTTTAACCCCAGCATATTTTCTGGTGAAGTTCAACCATCGTCAGAGGGATCATTTTCTTTTCTTTCGAGTAACACGTAAAATATTTGCATGATAACAATTGCAGTTTTCGTATTACGGTATTTGTATTCATAATATTACTAGCAAGACATGTACGTAAGTATTACATGCCGATATTTCGGTATCGGTCTATCGTACACGTTCAGCTGACGTTTTTTTTTTACACTGTCATCTGTAGCTAAGTAGAACTTCCCGATAGTGTCTTATGGATGCTAATCTCTCTCTCTCGGCACACATACACTCTGTATGTGTGTGTGTGTGTGTGTGTGTGTGTGTGTGCACGTGCGTGTGTGTCTGTCTGGTTTTTTTAAATGCTTCAAATCAATCTGAGCACTGTGGGACTTATCTTCTGAGGTCATCAGTCCCCTATAACTTAGAACTACTTATACCTAACTAACCTACGGGCATCACACGCATGCATGCCCGAGGCAGGATTCCAACCTGCGACCGTAGCGGTCGCGCGGCTGTCTGGTGTTTCCGTGAGTGAGTGCGCGTGTGTGCGAGTGTTTCTGTTTGGATCTTGTGATACTTCTTTGAGAGAACGTAACAGTGTTCCATTGCAGAGTGTTGGGTCTTCATTATTTCTTTCCTTTCTACGACGGCTTTTTATATACCGTATGTTTTTTCTATGTTTCTGTGGAGGGATGATGCTGCACCTAATTAGTTTTAGATCCAGTATTTATGTCTGTTACCCTGTGGTTTACATCCGTAAGGCACCCTGCAAATGTAGAAATACGGCACCTAGTCATAAATGCTCTTTCGTGTAATGCACATCTTGCGTTGAAAACCGATCATACCTCAGAGCATGCTGCCAATACGAAGATCGAAATTTCTGCTCAGAACACAAAAAGCAAGTCAATATCTCCTAATCAGTGATACAGGGCTGTCAGCAAATTTATTTTGCGTAGCGCATGACAACGTCGAAGCAACAAAAAGTAAGTAGACTACAAACAAATTACATACGTCGTCAAACACCGCCCCCCCCCCACACACACATTCCTACCCCCAACACACACACACACACACACACACACACACATTTACAAAGCCCATCGGAAGTAACACATCTTTGTAGCACTTTCGGAAGCTGTTACGTTATCTCGTAAATAATTAAAACATGATTAACAATTCGTTGTTGACAGCAAAGTGTAGCAAAAATAACTTCAGTAAAAAAAAAAAATCTGAGGTCATTAGTCCCCTGGACTTAAGAACTACTTAAACCTAAGTAGCCTAAGGATATCACACACATCCATGCCCGATGGAGGATTCGAACCTGCGACCGTAGCAGCAGCACCTAGAACCGCTCGGCCACAGCAGCCGGCTTCAGTAAAACAATCTAACATTAACAAAGAGCAGAGACGTAATTGATTCGTTAGAGCGATATTTCAATTACTATACAAAGTGACTCAAAGGATATGTCCCACAGAATAAATTCAGTTTTAGGGGTGATGGCGAGAATTAAAACGAGAGGAGCAACCCACCACCGTCACATCGTCGAAATTATTAGTCACGTGTAGTGCGTGGTACCAAATGGCGGGTTGTCTGAGAGGCAATTGATTTACGTTGTCCGTCGGAAGGATATTAAACGGGTGCCAATAACCACAGCTGTGTACTGGGTCATACAGCAATGTAAACGTATCAGGAGAAGGCAGAAATGGTTCTCAGCCACGAGGCAGGCATGAATCGACGGGAACCGTGAGCAGAGTAGCACAGAAGACATCTGAACCAAATTAAGATTAATCACGGGATGATTGAGCGTTTAATGGAACGGTTCAAGTCGACAGGTAGTGTTCACGAAAAAGACGTTCCGGACTACCAGGGCCCACACAATCAGCAGCCGCACTAGTTAATATGATAATGAGCCCAACTCGGCCATCAAGGCAGATGTCACAGGAATGTGTCACCAGCCAAGTCATCGTGTCCAGGATACCGTCCTCTAATCATTTCCATCCCTATCGAATGCCCTTTGTGCACCGAGGCCACCGTCATGACACTTGCTGGCGAGTGCAATTCTGTGAATGGTTTGAAGAAAGACTCATCCACCAGCGAAACCTTGAAACTGACATTTTATTCAGCGATGAAGGTAGTTTTCATTTGAACTGGTGAATAGACATAACGCCGTCTATTGGGCAAACGACAACTGCAATCTCCCTGTCGAGGCATACACTCAGACTGACCCTAGGTTAAGTACGTGATGTGGCACACATCTAGATCTACATCTACATCCATACTTCGCAAGCCACCTGACGGTGTGTGGCGGAGGGTACCTTGAGTACCTCTGTCGGTTCTCCCTTCTATTCCAGCCTCGTATTGTTCGTGGAAAGAAGGATTGTCGGTATGCCTCTGTGTGGGCTCTAATCTCTCTGGTTATATCCACATGGTCTGTTCGCGAGATATACGTAGGAGGGAGCAATATACTTCTTGACTCCTCGGTGAAGGTATGTTCTCGAAACTTCAACAAAAGCCCGTACCGAGCTACTGAGCGTCTCTCCTTCAAAGCCTACCACTGGAGTTTATCTATCATCTCCGTAACGCTTTCGCGATTACTAAGTGATCCTGTAACGAAGCGCGCTGCTCTCTGTTGGATCTTCTCTATCTCTTCTATCAACCCTATCTGGTACGGATCCCACACTGCTGAGCAGTATTCAAGCAGTGGGCGAACAAGCGTACTGTAACCTACTTCCTTTGTTTTCGGATTGCATTTCCTTAGGATTCTTCTAATGAATCTCAGTCTAGCATCTGTTTTACGACGATCAACTTTATATGATCATTCCATTTTAAATCAATGCGTACTCCCAGATAATTTGTGGAATTAACTGCTTCCAGTTGCTGACCTGCTATATTGTAGCTAAATGATAAGGGATCATTCTTTCTCTGTATTCGCAGCACATTACACTTGTCTACATTGAGATTCAATTGCAATTCCCTGCACCATGCGTCAATTCGCTGCAGATACTCCTGCATTTCAGTACAATTTTCTATTGTTACAACCTCTCGATATACCACAGCATCATCCGCAAAAAGCCTCAGTGAACTCCCGATGTCATCCACAAGGTCATTTATGTATATTGTGAATAGCAACGGTCCTACGACACTCCCCTGGGGCACATCTGAAATCATTCTTACTTCGGAAGACCTTCTCTCTATTGAGAATGACATGCTGCGTTCTGTTATCTAGGAACTCTTCAATCCAATCGCATAACTGGTCTGATAGTCCATATGCTCTTACTTTGTTCATTAAAAGACTGTGGGGAACTGTATCGAACGCCTTGCGGAAGTCAAGAAATACGGCATCTACCTGTGAACCAGTGTCTATGGCCCTCTGAGTCTCGTGGACGAATAGCGCGAGCTGGGTTTCACACGATCGTCTTTTTCGAAACCCATGCTGATTCCTACAGAGTACATTTCTAGTCTCCGTGACTAGGATGACCTCACTGCCTTCATTTTTTTGAACGGCACTCTCACTGCTGCATATTACAGACATAATCTTAAGGAAAAATTACTATATTTGGACACAGGTTTTTTTTACAGCAGGATGGCCCCCTCAGATTTCGGACGAAACGTCCGCCGAGCCCTGGATGAAGTTCTTCCTGGGTGTTGGCCTGACAGACAGTGTCCGATGGGATGGCCACCTACGTCTCCAGACCTGACGCTCCTGGACTTTTTCCTTTGTGGGAGTCGGCCTGAGTGGCCGAGCGGTTCTAGGCGCTTCAGTCTGGAACCGTGCGACCGCTACGGTCGCAGGTTCTAATCCTGCCTCGGGAATGGATGTGTGTGATGTCCTTAGGTTAGTTAGGTTTAAGTAGTTCTAAGCTCTATGGGACTGATGACCTCAGATGTTAAGTCCCATAGTGCTCAGTGCCATTTGAACCATTCCTTTGTGGCCACAACAAGTTCACAGTGTACATCAACATACCAGGAACATTAACGGACGTGCAGGAGAGTATCACCGCAGCCTGTACAGAAGTACCAACGTTACTGTCAGTGTCCAGCAGTGAGCGTCGCCATGTTCATGTGTGTCATCTGCAGAATGGTATTCAGTTTGAACGCCTTCTGCATTAGAGATACGTACGAACAGCTGACCGTGAATGAGGTTGCATTGTACTGTTAAGTTTCAGATCATCACTGACCGATGATATATCATTCTGTTTCTAAAATTAAAGCACATCTGTAACACACGTTCGTCTCTTTATATTTTCACTGTCTCCACTAATTTCGACTTTTTATTATGGGCCTAGACTATTGAATCACCACTACAGGCTTTCTCTTGTGGTACCCCGTATACAAAGAAGCAAACAGGGACAAGAATGTAAGGTCCAACCACAATATGAATGGTCACAAGCAATACGTTCGAGACTTATATTACACTAGCTGACCATGTGGCAGTGTACTGCTGCTTATCTATCCCATTTTCATAACAGATAAGAAAAGAAACAGAATCTTTTTATAGTGTAAAATGGATGATTTACATGTTTTTAAAAATAAAAATCGGTATAACTGTACATGACCAGCTTGAGTACCTAATACGTTCCAAAACACCCCGCGTGAAAAAGAGATTTTCCGGTGCTCATACCTCGGGTTCTGTTGGCGATAAAGAGGTAGAGTCAAGTGTTTTTGGATAGCCCTTGGGCTAAGAACCATTTTTATAGCCAGCAGAAGGATCGTCTTGGCGTCAAAATCCTACACTACAGGGTCAAAGTATCAATAGTATACACATTCTCCTGCTTACGCAAATGCAGAAAATTGGTTGGTTTTTCATTTGATGCGATCTACAAGGAATTGCTGGGAGTTAGTTCATGGGTGGTTCCTCGGAAACCCCAAAAAAGGTTTATTTCACTATATTTTCACTATCACCAGTGGACCAAACCCGAGCCGAGATTCCAAGACGGCTAAGCACAGAAATGGTTGAAATTTATGCAGTATGTTCCTAATACCACGATGTCGAAACACGCTGAAAATTTTCTTTTTATATTTATCCGTTTCCAAGATACAGATATTCGAAATTACGCTATTTTTACACGTAAAATGCGGTATGAGTCGAAATCTAAATAATAAATAACCGCAGAATGTTGCTCGAATCTTAACGTTATATTCTCTAGGCATTTAGTCATGAGAGGCATCTCTCGCTTTTCAATAACCTTTATCCGTTACCGAAAAAAAGCAGAAAACTTGTTTTTTGTGTGGCAAAACCCAGCCGCTGGTTCCGAGACCGCTACGCATAGTCAACATCTGTAATTTTTACGATGTATTCCTAAGATCCCTATCTCGAACATTCTTCAAAATTTTCTTCATATCTTTATACAATTCGCATATACAGAGGTTCAAAAGTGCCCTACTTGTGCACGTAAAATACCTACGTAAAATCCTGTGTGAGGCGAAAATATAGTTTATAAAGTGATGAAGCACGGAGAGGTATAATGAAAATTATCTCCGTTTCATCCTGAAATCCAATATTGTAGTACTGAAGCACATCCAAAACATTTTTGCCTGTAAAATTCAGTTAGAAGTGTAAAATTAGTTTTGAGTTATTTCAGTTTCGTGTAAGTAAACTACCTATACTTGACTGACTAATACTGAGCCGTGGCTGGTTCTTGTCATACCTTGCTTTTTTTTTATCATTGGTTGCAGTCCAGTGGTGTCTTATTTCTTCATCTGTTACCGCCATAACGTTGCTGTCTTCTCTCCGTGAGTGCCAGCAGCAGCATGTATCAGTACTAATACTGCTGTACTATCTTTGGTGTGGCGGATATATTTTCCGGGTGTGATGTGTGTGGCTGTCAGTCGGTTCGGGGAGAGCAGCGAGGAAGTCTCCATGGTGCATAGTGGTGCACATGTGGTTGGACTTGTGAGGCGCTTCTTGCGATGGTTACGAAGTTCGTTGCCCACCGATCCTCAACACTAAAGTTGAGTGCTCACTTAACCTACTACCAAGCCTCAACTGCTGTCACATCTCTTCGTCTGGTCCTGGTTGTCGCTTTCTGGGAGATTCCCACGAGCAGCAATGTGTGTGCATTGAAGTCGGCTAGAACTGCAGCCATCTTCCTGTGTGGTGTTTAACTTAATTTAACTCATTCCTTCATTAATGAAGTGTACCAGCGGTATCTTCTGCCGTGTTGCCGTTGAGGAGGAGGAGGAGGAGGATATTGGTGTTTAACGTCCCGTCGACAACGATGTCATTAGAGACGGAGCGCAAGCTCGGATTAGGGAAGGATGGGGAAGGAAGGCGGCCGTGCCCTTTGAAAGGAACCATCCCAGCATTTGCCTGGAGTGATCTAGGGAAATCACGGAAAACCTAAATCAGGGTGGCCGGACGCGGGATTGAACCGTCGTCCTCCCGAATGCGAGTCCAGTATGCTAACCACTGCACCACCACGCTCGGTTGTTGCCGTTGACGTTCCGGTTACCTGGCCTGGTAGTTGGCATAGTTTTCGGCAGAGTATTTTCCTCATTGTGTTGATGATGTCCAGCACGGCGTGTAGTTCGATAGCTGATGTGTTGTTGGTAGTTTCGAGTGTTTATTGTGACTTGGCTGGTTTGGACACCAGTATCCAGAACGTTGTGCTCTTGACATCTTGTTGTCGTCTTGCTGATCAGGTGGAGCAGAACTGATCTTGTTGGTGGGTTCGTCGGCTGGCTTTCGGTTGGGTTGACTTGCGATTAAGAGGTTGTCGGTCCGGCCGCCTGTCTCACCTAAATGTGCATTAGTGTTACCTTCCCAGGCCAACCCTTGGAACCTTCTGAACGCTGCTCCTTGTGTTTTACAGAGTGATTTCCTTTTTAGACTTAAGTACTCTGCGTGGCCTTCAGCCGAGTTTTAGCTTATTCTTTCTAGGCCTTAAGCCGTAAAAAAAATTGTTTCTAGTTTGGTATATGGCCCTCAGCCACGTATCAGCCTGCAAAATTGAAACTGAAAATCCCTTGTGCCTAGGCCTAAAGCCGTAAATTTGTTTCATGTTGGTATGTGGTCTTCCGCCGAGTTTTCAGCCTTTCAAATCATAACTTGAAAAATTTTGTTTAAGCCTTAAGCCATAACAAATATTTCCTAATTTGTATGTGACCTTCAGCCGAGTTTTCCAGCTTAAATTAAAAATTGGAAATTTCTTTGTCTGGGCTTTAAGCCGTGAGATTGTTTGGGTTTCGTATGTGGCCTTCAGCCGAGTTTTATGTGAAGCATTTTAGGATAAAACCTTTAGCTTATTTTAGTTGAAATTTAGAAGCTCTTCCCTTTAGGCCTTAAGCCGTAAAATTGTTTTCTGCGTGGTGTGTGGCCTTCACCCGAGTTTTAATCTCTCTTAAATTAAAAATTAAAAATCCTAGTCTTGCCCTTAAGTCATTAGATTGTTATTCTTTAGTATGAGGCCTTCACCCAAGTTTTACACAAAATATTTTAAGATGAAGCCTTCAGCCTTTTCAAATGGAAAGTTCTTCGTCCTAGGCCTTAAGCCGTTAAATTGTTTTGTTCATATGCGGCCTTCGATCGAGTTTTCACCCTATTTAGGTTAAACATTGAAAATCTTCGTCTTGGCCTTAAGCCGTAACACTGTTCTTTATTAGTGTGTGGCCTTCAGCCGAGTTCTATGGAAAAAATTTAAGCTACGCCTTTCAGCCTATTTGTATTGAAGATAAAAAAAAAATTTTTGAACAAGTGAAACCTCCAGAAGAACTCCAGTACCTCAATTCCTTGCTTAGGCCTTGAGCCTTGGATTTTCGATGTGGCCTTCAGCCGATCTAAATTAAATCAAAGGAGGTCTTTCGTTGAAACCTTGAGACTTCTTGATTATTGCTGTGTGATCGTATGTTTTAACTACTGATTTTGGCCCCTTTCCACAAATATAACCTCATCCGCTCTGTTCTGCTTGCCCAGGGATTTCAAATACATTTCTTTTCATGTGAGTTACATGTTCTGTTGCAGCAGAGAAAAAAGGGAACCATCGGAAAAATCCTCCTATCGGAGCGCAAAAAATACGAGTATGTTCCTCTTTATCTAAAAGACAGTGACTGAAAAGCGATATACCAGCAGCCTCATTCTACCTTCCCCAGCACCTTTAAAAATTTTTTCAATAATTTTAGCATGCAGATGTATTCTCGCTTTTGTATGCTGAGTTAGATAAAGGCAGTGGGTTTGGTCAACAGATGGGACATTACTAAATACTGGAAGATAGTAAGGAGTCAGTGGTTATGTTATAGAAAGAGCGTAGCAGACAAATGGTAGTATGAGAGAGACACAGTGGCGCTGGAACATAGTTGACAGCTACAGAACAGTGCTAGGAAAAGCATGAAGGTGACATTGCAAGTGGGGAGGGGGGAATAAAGAGAAAGAGAAACTGGGTGAGAGCCAGTGATAATGACAGAGAGAGTATACGAAAATGACAAAGAGGAAGAGTGAGATAGTGACAGTGAGAACAGACAACAGCAGCAGAAAAGAAGGAATGAGATATTAGCGGTAAGATAGAGCAAGAGGGACGCAGTGAGAGGAGACTGTAATAAGACAGAACGAAGGGAACTGTGGCTGTGACGCAGGAGACAATGACAGTTAGACACGAGGAAATATGACAATGATTCGGGCTGAATGAGTGAGTAAGGGAGGGCAGTTGGGAGTAGATAGGTATGAGCGACTTATAGCGATGGACTAGTGAGTGTGGGAAAATTACAGTTAGGGGAACTTTTGGGAGCCTGAGGTGAGCTGCGCAATAAAAAAAAAGCGAGTATGTGAGAATTATAAAAGTTTTTGGAAATGTTTCAAAGGTGCTGAGAAAGGCAAAATGAGGCAGCTGGTATCCCGCTTTTCAGTCAGAATGTTTTAAGTAGACACGAACATATTACCATTTTTGTGCTCTGATAGATGTATTTTTCCGCTGGTCCGCTGGCACAGTATATAATTTATGAAACGTCCCCTTTGAACAATTATACACGACTGTACTTAAACTGACACACAATATTTTTAGCGTAACGCAATCTGACTTTCAAAAATCCCTACAAAAGAATGGCCCTGACTAACATTAACCTATACCTTTCACAAATCACTTACCTCACAAAAATCTTTGTTACTCGAACTACTGCAGTACAGCGAGCGCCACTACTGCCAGCTAAACAAAAAATTCAAACTACGGAAGGCACTAACTACTGATAGGCATAGTTAGCAAATGAAAGATTTTAATAGAGAACAAACAATGTATTTACCTTAATAGTGTTGAAAAACCATAATAGACATGTTCATGACATCCATTTTTACAAATTTCCAAACTCCGCCATCTCTCTCCCCACATCCACCACTGCTGGCGTCTCTCCTCCAACTGCGCAACGCTACGCGCTATTCACATCCAGCTGCCGCTGCCCAACACTACAATGGCAGACAACAATGCAAACTAGCCGCAGACTGCACACAGCACAGCCAGTGATTTTCATACAGAGCGCTACGTGGCGTTACCAATATAAAAATCTAAACTGCCTACTTACAAATTAAAAACTAAAATCATTAATTTAAAAATATTTTTCTGTGTCACCACCTTCCCTTAGCCAAGGAATGCTAGACACGTCTCGTCCACAGTGTTTTTCTACATCGTAAGTGACATGTGTACGAAGTATTACTGTAATTGCTCCACAGGTTGCGGAATTATGCATCACGTGCGTCCTTGCCATCCCATAACCCGTACAAACTGTACAAACATCAAGAACCTAGATGGCTATTTAGTAATAAAAAAAGGGAAGGCTGAAATACAGAGTGTCTGTACAAGGGAAAGGAATACGGAGATAGTATTATAAAAAAGGTGATGATGAAAAATCATCAAGAAAAATTAATAAAGACTCTGAACGACGTGGGTCACAAGTTCCTGTAATAGCCGACATTCTATCAGAGTTAACTGCGAACTTTGAGAGAGCCAGCCATGGCGGAGTTATTCCACCTGGTATGCAAGATACACGCAAAAGAAACTGGCGAAATACCCTCACATTTTAAGAAAATTCCTATTCCGCAGAGGACAATTGCTAAAAGCAGTAAATGTTATCGAACAATCAGTCACGATTACAAAATCCTGACACCAACCAGTTGCAGAAGAACGGAAAGAGTGGTAGAAGGCTACGTCGGGAAAGATCAGTTTGAGGTTCGGAGAAATATAGGTGCACAATGTAATACTGATCCTACAGCTTCACTGAGAAGATACGTTGAAGAATAGCAGTTCTTCGTTTATATACCTCATTGATTTAGAGAAGGCATTTGAGAACACTGATTGAAATACTGAAGGCAGCAGGAACAAAATCAAGGAAACAAAGTGTTACTTACAACTTGCACAGAAACCACACTGCAGTCACAAGAATCGAAGGACATGAAAGGGAAGCAATAGTTGAGAAGGGAGTAAGACAGGGTTGTGTCCTGACTGTCCTGACCACGTTGTTATTCAATGTGCACATTGAGCACACAGTAAAGGAAACCAATGGCTAATTTGGGAACGGGAGTTAATGTTCAGACAGACGAAATTAAAAGTTTGATGTCGTGATTCTGTCAGCAAGCAGAGAGAGAACTTGAATGGAATATACAGTGTCTCGCAAAGAGGTTTTAAGATGAACATTCACAAAAGTGAAACAAGGGAAATGGAATGCAATCGAGTTAAATCTTGCGATTATCAGGAATTAGATTAGGAAATGCGACACTAATGACGGTAGACGAGTTTTGATATTTAGGCGACAAAATAGATAAAGACAGCCGATGTTGAGAAGACGTAAAACGGAGATTAGCAATGGTGAGAATATCATTTATAAAAAAGAGAAAGTTTCTGGCATCGAATATAAATTTGGAAGTCTTTCCTGAATGTATTTGCCTGGAGTACATGCATGTACGGTAACGAAACGAGGGTGATAAACTTTCAGGAAAGAAGAAAATGGAAGCTTTTGAAATGTGACAATGATAAAGATTGGATGGGCAGATCAGTTAACTAATGAGGAGCTACTAAAGTCAATTTTGAAGAAAAGAAGTTTGTGGCAAAGCCTGAGTCAAAGAAGACTTGTTGGTAGCACACGTCTTGAGTTACCAATAAGTAGTTAGTTTGGTAATGGTGGGAGGGGACACGTGGGTGGAGGCAAATATTATAGACGAAGAATGAGACCTGACTACATGAAGCCAGTTCATAAGAATGTAGGTTGCTGTAGTTACGCAGAGATGAAAAGTGTGGCACAGCTTAGACTAGTGTGGAGAGCTGTATCGACCAGTCTTCTGACTGAAGACAACACCAAAAACTACTGTCTGTGCCCATATTCACCTCTTGACCTAAGTAAACCGTTAAATAAATTTTGTACTACAAGGGCTATTCTGACAGCTAGCGTAACTGACGAAATTCGACAATTCATCAATAAAATATTGTTTCTCTCATCATTCTCCTACAGCTCAAGTTGTTTTTCTTACGTTATTTTCGTTTACCTAATGATATATGTTTCTAGTTTTGTTTATTTTTAGGGCTCCGTACCTCAGTGGGTGAAAGCGCTATGGTTATATGATCATTTTGTTGTCTGTCTGTCTGCCTATCTGTCCGACTGCTAAAAACTCTTTTTCTCATGAATGGATAGACGTATCAAGTTGAAATTTATGTCACATTCTAAATTCTATGTTCCCTAGACCGTCTAAAAAAATTATGGATCTAAGTTGATATAATCAAAAGACGTGGCCATTTATGTCATATACTTTTACATTCGAAAACTCAATCATCAGAACCCATAGGGTATTTCTCGTTGACCTAGAATCATGAAATTTGGCAAGACGCAAATTTTCGCAGTGCGAGTAAAGGTGAACGTCCGAAATTGGTAATTTGTAATTATATCACACGGAAAATATTTCTACTGTCACTTGTTATCTGGCGTCAAACCTGAAATTAAAACAGTCACTAGTTCTGCATTCAGTCTCACTGGGTCGCAATGGAAAAGTGAAACTTCAAGCAAGGAATGAGTTCATTGCTCATCTGACGCGTTTCGGAATGTCTCAATCATCAGATATCACGGAGTTGTTTCTTTCACGTACATCTTGGGACGCCATATCTACATGCAGCAATCGCTCCTGGATAGCTGATGATGGCTAAATTCCGAAACGCTTCATATCAGTAATAAAGTCAGTCCGTGCTTGGTGTTTGATTTTACCATTGCGACCCAGACTGCCACGATGCAGAACTACTGATTATCGTAATAATGGTCGCATGACTCCTAAATTACTTTATGTCTCTTCTATATTATTGAAATTACAATATTCTCGAAAAATCATGGAACCGTGGTAACGATATCTTCCTGGTGTCAGTGTTGATAAGAGACAAAAATGATCAAGATTCTTGATTCCCGCAATGAATGAACTATCTGTATACGTAACGTATCACTCGCACACCCTCAGTGTGCGAATGATACTCAGATCTGGTCAATTTTTTTCAAGTTCTTCTTGCAGCATGCTTGAAAATCTCGCTTTTTGTGTAGCATCCCCTATATTCCAATTTATATCTTCCATTTCTGTGTACGTGCCTGTAAGATGTTTTGCTATTACTGAAAATACATTGGTTAGTGAGGTGTGCGTACTGTAAGACCTTCGCTACACACACCATCAGGTTATTTGACTTGTCGCTCTAACGATGTAGGCGAGTGTCAGCGATATGTCTCGTGGTCTTATCGTGGCGTGTTTATCTTCTGCCATTAGGTCAGATGATAGAAATGCCACTTGCATGCTTACAGTAGCAGATTGAAGGTGACCAACTTTAAACAGAACTTGATTAATTTTCACACACATTTATTAAAATAATAACAGTCATAAACCTTACTTAACTTGATTCTGGATGCTATTTACAATTGACAATCTGAAGTTCCTTTGGTCTTGGTACGTTAATCTTATTCTCACATTTCTCTGATACTTGACAAAGTGTCTATACATTTATCTTGATGGCTATGTACAGGAATATGGTAATCTTATTAGGCGCAGACTGAAACTTGACTATAGACTAATGCAGACTAATGCAGACTGGTACAGACTGGAGTCTGTACACTCGTTATACTACCTCGAGTGTTCAGGTATCACTGCGCAAGTGTGATCCGTGAGGAGGAAAGGTTCTACGTTAGCAGAAAACTCATTGGCTGCGTTACATATTAATACGCCGATCGGCGGAAGCAGAATTTGGTCCATCTCTAAGACAGCGCCATCTCGTAGTGTGGAGACACATGAGCGCTGCGCCTGCGCTGTTGTGCTTAGCGGGGCGCGCTCTATTGGGAAAGTTGTGTACGCACTGACTACGCGGAACTATGTACACAACAGTTAGTTAATTTCCTTTTCATCTAGATCCCTTTAATTTTCAGTATCCAAGATGCTGAACATGTTGTTTAAAATAATCTTTTATACTCCTTACTGCCGAAGTCTCGTATGTCTATGACCTCATGTTTGCTGAATCTGTTTGCCCTGCATTTGGCTTTGTAATAATTCTTCATGTTAAAGAGTTTATGATCATTTGATATCCGAAGGTTACTTAAGACAGTCACAGCCTCTATGATTTTAACGTTATTTGAAGATGAGATTTTTAGTTCCTTCGGTGCTTTAGAGGCCCAGTTTATTTCCCTTAGGGAAAACTGGTTAAGGACAAACTTGTTCTTGGCAAATGGTATCGTAGTAGGTCCAGGCTGTTCTGATTTCCGGCTGGTATCGACTGCAGCAATTGCTTTAAAAATTGGAGGTATCACTTATTCATACTGGTAATCGGTGCTTTTCTCCACGCCAAGGTATCACGTCTCTTCCCCAAGCCTATCATTAACCAGAGTTGTTGTCACCTAAACATGTCCTGCGTTTTTTGGTCCGTGGCAATCATGACACTGGCAGTATGTACTGCTGTTGAATTTAAATTTGTTTCGCCATTACACTGAATACAATTCTACTGCCATCAATTTAGAGCTACTTGGAGCAAATGTGAGAACGCACAGAACGTCTTCTGGCCAGCCATTTCTGATTACCGGTACAAAATGTTGAGTGGTTGCTCCCTGTAGTAGGTGATATCTTTTTACCTCTGTAAACCACTCACTAAAGAGGTATACTTAATTCATTTCTTATGTCTGCTTCCAGGTTTTGAACCCTGACTTAGTATAAAAGTGACGAAATGAAAGTGCTTATTTTTTTCTTGATCACGTCGTAGAATATTTTTCGTCACTCTGATAAGAAACCAGAAGTCTTTGGGACAAAAGCTGCAGCCATCCTAAGTACACATATTTCAGCCTGTGCATAGATTCCTTAAATTTTTGGATATCATGGAAACTCTGCCGTGCTTTGTAACATCCCTTCTCCTACATCGGTTGAATCACCATCGTAAAGCTAACAGTTCAGAAATAAGGCAACCGCCTCCAAATTATAGTCGAAACACGGGGGACGCGGCGGGGGTGGATGTACATCTACTGCAAAATGTCGTAGTTCCCTCTTCAACTCAACTGTCTGTAAAATAATACGTGATAATTTGGATGAAATGTGATGCAGACTACTATGGGGTTGAAAAGACAGAAGTTCTCACTATTAGGCAACAAAACGAAAATAATCATCTTGTGGTGCAGTTCTTCTTGTTGTCTCCGTGCTCGCTAAGAAAATGGGATGAGAATTTCCGCCTTATGCAATACACCTTATTTCTTTTGTTTCACCCATACATGTTTCAGCACTTTTGTGCTATCATCAGTGGGTTCTATTTATTTTTAACTGTAAATTTGTTGCTAACATATTAATATTTTCGTCGTTTACAACATTATGTAAAAGTTGCATTGATAACTTAATTGGCGAAAAGTAACATACCTTACATTATATTATTGTCCTCTTGTTTTGGTAGCTGTTATGCTACACAATATACAACATGCCATCTGCAAACAGCAAAACGTAATTTATTTTCTATTTGTTATGTATTTACGAACGGAAATAAAACTGTATCACGTTTTCTTTCTGTAACTTACAGTTTTGAAGTTGTGGTAGGTTTTCCTGTTTTGCTGGCGAAGTAAATGGGCTTACTTCTTTGCCTGTGTTCGTGTGGCAATGCAGTTTCTCGATTATTCAAAACATAGGCGAAGTTTTCGCTGCCATTACGTGTTGTTGTGGTTGTGTGGCGTTCATTTGTTTCGTAGCGTGTTCTGTTGGCTGAGGCGCGCGAGTTTGAGTTGTATTTGGTGTCAGTTGTGTGTGGTTTATGTGGGTTTGTCTGTGTGTGATGAGTACTGGGGCAGAGAGGGAGTGTGTGTGTGTGTGTGTGTGTGTGTGTGTGTGTGTGTGAGAGAGAGAGAGAGAGAGAGAGAGAGAGAGAGAGAGAGAAGGAGAGAGAAAGAAAGAAAGAAAGAAAAGAGAGAGGATTTATGTGTGTGTGTGTCTGTGTGTGTGTGTGTGTGTGTGTGTGTGTGTGTGTTTTACTTGTACAGTTCTTCTATTGTGGTGAAGAGAGTTTTGTTGCACAGTGATGTGTATTCATTGAGTACTTTCTTTCCTTGGGCTATTGATTTTTGGATGTGGTAGTTTTCTTCTATAGTTAATTTTTGGTATAGGCTGCTGCTGGTTTTTAGGATGTGAAGGTCAGATTCAATGTTTGTTGGGTGGTGGTTGTGTGCTACCAGGTGGTCTGCAAATGTTGAGTGTGTGCTATTGCTTTTCAGTGCTCTGAGGTGTTCATTATATCTGGTTCTGAAGGTCCTGAATGTTTGGCCCACATATACAGATTGACAGCAGTTGCAAGTAAGTTGGTAGATGCCAGACTGGCTGTATTTGTCAGTGTTGGTGGTAATTCTTCCAAATCTGCTCTGTATTGTGTTGTTGGTTCTGTATGCTATGTTGAGTCCTTGTTTCTTTAGTATATTAGCCACCCTGTGTGTGACTTTGTTGTTGTAAGTCATTATGTGCCATTTGTTGCTTACTGTCTGCCGATTTGTTGTGTGATGAGTTGTGTTTGTATGTATGTGTGTTTCATGGTTATGTGCTGTTTGTTTTTGTATTTTGTGGTTTATTTTGTCTATTCTCTTTGCATCATATCCATTCTCCTGTGCAATTTGTTTTATTTTCAGTTCTTGTGTGTAGTCATGCTTATTCATGGGTATTTTGTTCAGCCTGTGAAGTAAATATCTGAAGCTGGCTTCTTTGTGGGTTATGGGGTGATTGGATTGGTTATGAATAATGGTGCTGGTGAGTGTGGGTTTTCTGTAGATTGTGAATTCATGTTTGTTGTTTCTCTTGTGTATAGTGTGTATAGTGAGATCTAGTCATGAATAAGCAATAACAGTGTAGAATTTAAACTACCACAGCAGCACGTTCTTGTCATATTGGACAAGGCAATTTCAGGTCATTTTTCCTATCAGGCACAGACGAAGAAATCCGGGTGTAATTGGGATGACAATAACATGAAGGAAGTTGTAGAAATGAAATGGCAATCAGGCACGACCGTAAGAAATATTCAGTGTCATGACGTGAATTTCCATAGACTTAAGGCTTTCGGCAAAACAAATGTTTTGCCATGGAATCTTTTACATATTACAAGTTCGCATTCGAGACAATCCTCCAAAAATTATGACGACCAATATGCAAAGGTGGAAATGATATAAAAAAATCAACAGATATAGTTTTATGACATCCAGATTTATAATTCTATTAAGTAACGTATTATAGTACTCTCTGATGTGGAGAGTGTTCCAGTGCAACTATCACAAAATATTATAATTTTGAAAAGGCCTACTTACGTGTCCGATACTGTCTGAGCTTCTGCTGTGTTATTAAAATTTTCCAGCTGTGCAGGTATACAGTTTAAGAGGGAGCAGAAAGCGACGGTTGACTAGAACAAGGGAAAGGAATATGCCAGAAGACGAATGAGTAGTTCTAAGTGATGAAATAGTGAAGGGAACAGAGGATGAAATAGGTGAAAAGACAAGGCCTATTAGAAATCCTTGGATAAACTGGGAGATGCTGAATTTAATTGATGGAAGGAGAAAATATAAAAATGAAACAGGCGAAAGGGAATACAAACGTCTAAAGAATGAAATTGACAGGAGGTGCAAAATGGCTAAAAGGGGATGATTATAGAAGAAATGTAAGTATGTACAAGCGTACATCACTAGGAGATAGACGGATACCAACTACAGGAAGACTGGAGATACATTTGGAGAAAAGAGAAGGAACTGTATGAATATCAAGAGCCCAAACGGAAAACCAGTCCTACTCAAAGACGGAAAGCAGAAAAATGGATGAGGATATGGAGGATCTACACAAGGGAGATAAACTTGTAGGCAGTGTTATGGAAATGGAATAGTACGTAGAGGAAGATGAGATGGAAGATATGATACTGCGGGAATAATCTGACACAGCAAGGAAGAAATAAGTGGAAACAAGGACCCTGGAGTAGACGACATTCCGTCAGAACTACTGACAGGCTTGGGTAAGTCAGTCCTGAAAAACTCATCCATCTGGTTTCTAACATGTGTGAAACAGGCGAAATACCCTTACATTTCAACAAGAGTATCATAATTACGATTCCAAGGAAAGAAGTTGAAAGGAGGTGTAAAAATTACTGAACTGTAAGTTTAATAAGCAATGGTTGCAAGTCAGTAACTCAAATTCTGTACGGAAGAATGGAGAAACGGGTAGAAGCCGACCGCGGGGAAGATCAGTTTGGATCAATGCTGACCCTGCGACTTATCTTAGAAGATAGGTTAAGAAAAGGCAAACATACGTTTGTAACATTTGTAGACTTCGAGAAAGCGTTTGACAATATTCACTGGAATACTCTCTTTGAAATTCTGAAGGAAGCAGGAGTAAAATGAAGGGGGCGAAAGGCTATTTACAGCTAGTATAGAAACAAGACGACAGTTGTAAGACTCGAGGTGTATGAAAGGTAAGCGGTATTTGAGTAGGGAGTGAGACAGAATGTTATTCAATCTATACATTGAGCAAGAAATGAAGGAAACAAAAAAAAGTTGGAGCAGGAATTAAACTTCAGGGGGATGAAACAAAAACCTTGATGTTTTCCAATGGCAATGTAATTCTGTGAGAGAGAACAAAACACTTGGAAGAGCAGTTGAACGGAGTGGGTAGTGTCTTGAAAGGAGAGTATAATATGAACATCAATACAAGCAAAACTATGATAATGGAATGTGGTTGAATTAAATCAGGTGATGCTGAGAGAGTTAGATTAGGAAAAATTAATCTCTTAAGGTAGTAAATGGGTTTTGCTATTTAGACAGCAAAATCATTGAAGATAGGCAAAGCAGAGAGGATATAAAACGTGGATAGTCAATGACAAGAAAAGCGTTTCTGAAGAAGAGAAATTTATTAACATCGATTATGAACTAAAGTGTTAGGAAGTCTTTTCTGATGGTATTCGTCGGGAGTGTAGCCATATATCGAAGTGATTCACGAAAGATAAACAATTTGTACAAGAAGAGAATAGAACCTTTTGAAATGTGGTGTTGGAGAAAAATGCTGAAGATTAGATGGAGAGATCGTGTAACTAATGAGGAGGTACTGAATAGAACTGGGGAGAAGAGAAATTTGTGACCTAACTTGACTAGACGAAGGGATCGGTTGATAGGCAACATTCTGAGACATCAAGGGATCACCAACTTCGTATCTGATGAAAGTGTGTGTGGGGGGGGGGCGGTAAAAATTGTAGAGGGGACCAAGAATTGAATACAGTAAGCTGTTTATGAAGGTTGTAGGTTGCAGTCGTTATTCGGAAATGAAGAGGCTTGCACAGGATAGAGTACCATGGAGAGCTAAAGACCACAACAACAACGACACACTTATTTACACATTTTAGACTTCCTGACAACCAAAAGTACGAAATTTCACAGTATTTATATATTAATATTATATTAAAAGGAAATAGCAGTAATTTTTTAGGAGTTGTGATTTCAGCGGCCTTGATTTGCGACAACGTACATAAACTTTTATTCCTTGGCATCGCATACAGCCACAAAGGGGGAAACGCCGACCGTTAGCCCCCCAGAAATCAATTAGTCTTAGGGTCTGGCATCATGTGCCAGGAAAGCCGTTTTAAAGAACATTGCTGCGGCCATAAGGCAATACTTTGAAATGGACAAGATGCTTGTCGTTAATGTGGCATAGTTTCATAAGAATCACGAGCAACGTATCCCTCGTCACAGGGCCGCGTGGAATGATCTCATGAGCATCTAGTCTTGAGCCGCGACGATTCAGCTCTATTTGGGAGAGGATTACATAAGAAATCATCGTCACTAAACGGATATGTGATACTGAAGACAAAATAGCGTAACAACATGTCACATCAACGTCAACATTAACAGCAAAATGCAATAGGTAAATTTTTAATCAAACCTTGAAAATATCAGCTTTAAATAGTGTCTCATTTTGAATTGCTTGATTAAAGAATTACTTGCTGTGAAATTGGTTTTCATGTCCGTATTTCCTTTACACAAAAATACATACAACCGTATTATGCCCAACTTAAGTAGAGATGTCTCAAACAGACGGAATGAGAGATAAAAGAACACGGCTAGAAAAAGAAATCAAATCACATGGTATTGATTCTTCATGGGCTCCATTATATCGCTCCGAATGAATCATCAGGACTATTGCCTGAAGCTCTATCGTTTTTTCAATATCTGGAACAGAGGAATGAGTTGCAGAAACGTCTCACATTCATACACGAGCTGTGTGGTGTCACGTATACTACAACTTAACTTTGAAAGTTTAAGCTATTATGCTGATTTCTCACACTCTGTGCAACGAAATAGACATTTGTTGATTATTCGCTCAACTTTTTTAAAATTTAATTTGTTAATGATATTTGTTACACTGCCACGACAGCCGGTAGGGGAAGGTCGGGTAGTACCGTACAAGTAAGCTTTTTCGAAATTATAATCTTACTGGAAGTTATGTCCACATTCTTTTCACTGGACAACACTTCGATATGTTACGTAATATATCTACAAAACTCAGTGTCACGAGAATTTTTCTACCCTTTGAATTTAGGTCGCTGAAATCCTTAGACAGTTGTATCACACATGAAACTATAACGTGTAAAAAATTAATTTTTGCTATAAAAAGTTTGAATGGGGACGTAAATGGCTAGAAACATTAAACGAAAGCAAGTACAAGTTATACATATTATTACTAAGGCTCCATGTCGGAAGAAAGGAGACTCAAATAAGCAAAAACTCATACTAAAGCTGTTAAGATAAAGTGAACAGGATAGGGCTGAAACAAAACGTTGATCTGAAACTTAGAAAAACGATTCTCACCCTTGCAGTAAAGAGTGTTCTGCAATATGTGGGCACTAATCTTATTAATCCAACCCTCACAAATATGGCACAGAATCCAGTCTGCTTCGAAGGCTTCATTGATTGTACAATACAGTTTCCCGTTCGTTGCCAACTGCTCTCGGAATGAAACTCGTTATTTCCTAAAACGGGTTCCATGACCACCTCTGTAATTTGCAGGAGAGCTTTAAGCCCATCTGCTAATGCACTTCTCGGAACAGAAAAGTTCCCACCTGCTCCTGTGACTATCGTTTCAAGAAGTATGACTTCTTCTGTGTCTCCTTCATGTTATTTTATTCATTTATACGAGGATCGCCCAGAAAGTCATACCCCGCATTTTTTTGTTCGACAGTCGTTTATTGAACATAAGGAGAATTACACACACTAAACAATGAATGGTGTTTTATCTACGCACCATTTCTTTTCGCGGAATCTCCATCCCGTTCTATGGCCTACCTCCAGCGCGAAACAAGACCGTTTATGCCTTGTCGGTACCAGTCCTTGTCCTGGTGGTGGAGCCAGTGCTTCACTGTGTGAATCACCTCCTCATCGTCCTCAAAATGTCTTCTCGAGTCGTAATGCGTCTGTCCTCGCGAATGACAACATCAGCTCGCTGCTACATGTCAGATGTGACGATCGTGGATTGTCTCCCCGACCGCTGCCAAGTCGTGGAGCTCCGCCGAGCCACCTTTGATGACCTCACCCTCAGTGCTCAGCGAGTTACTGAACTTCCGTCGACAGCAGATGCTCCATAGACTTTGCACAAGCGTTTGTGAGTATTCCCCATAGTTTCTTTCTCTACAGTGAGAAATTCAATGACGGCACATTGCTTGTGTCGTACACCACCTACAGACGCCATTTTGAACCTGTCCAGTTGCCACGCTATCTGTTGAAAGTGACGGAAACTCGACGCGCTCACTCAGGAGACTTCAAATAATACATACGTAACGTTCCACGTTCGTAGCATTGTTTTCGGCTGAGAAAAAGAAAGCGGTGCGCTACTTTCTGTGCAACCCCCTCGTATCTTTACTTCCCCATACTTACCTCTAAAAGAAAAAAAAGCATAAACATCTAAGTTTTTCTGTGTTCTGCTTTATCCGGTACAACTTGCTTTGCCCGTTGCAGCTCGAAATTGTCACTGTGATTGTTTAACATCCCTATTGTCATTATTTGGACTAAACATTTACCACAGCCTATAATATAGAAAATGATATGAGTTGTATCCAAAGATTCAATAAAAATGTTGTATTACTTACATGAAAATAGAACACAACAATGCAAATTAAATTTACTCAGCAAATAATTCACAAGTATCAGGTGACTTCCTGCCTCCCCGAAACGATCTGTTGTTTTGATTCCAAATCCCCGGAACGTTCTTGTTCCTCCATAGATCACACTGCGATGGTGCAGCAAGCGGTACAGTTGGGAAACAGCTGTTGGCTCAAATGGCTCTGAGCACTATGAGACTTAACGTCTGAGGTCATCAGTCTCCTAGGACTTGGAACTGCTTAAACCTAACTAACCTAAGGACATCACACACATCCGTGCCCGAGGCAGGATTCGAGCCTGCGACCGTAGTAGTCGGGCGGTTCCGGACTGTAGCGCCTAGACCCGCTTGTCACAGCGGCCGGCGCCGGCTAACCCCCCAACCCCTTCCCACCGAAAAAAAAGAAGTCGCCTCAGTAAAAGCAAATGTACATATAAATAGTTAGTTACGCCAGAACAATTAATAACGAAGGAAATAGCTTGAGAACTTAGAACTACTTAAACCTAACTAACCTAAGGACAGCACACAACACCCAGCCATCACGAGGCAGAGAAAATCCCTGACCCCTCCGGGAATCGAACCTGGGAACCCGGGCGTGGGAAGCGAGAACGCTACCGCACGACCACGAGATGCGGGCTAATGGATACCAATAAGGGAGAGAACGCAGATATACCTAGCAGTTAAGCGAGATTTGATAACTAAGCAAGACTGTTTTTACTCTGTCACAACAGCAAACTTGTTGTGAGTTAGTCTGACTCTATTTTGAATTTTATGAAATTCACCCAGTGGCTATCAGTTTATAATTCTTGACAGGTCAATGCAATATCCCAGGTAGTAATGATATTACAGCAACAACGCAAATGACCTGCGAAGTTACATTTGGGATAATCATAACTGAATAAGACAGTCACTGGGACTAAGTTTCACATGCTAAAAAACCTAAATGTTCCTTACTAGCTATCAGCGTACCGGTAATTGTGGTATCGGACGGCGAACGTCTACAGTGGTCCCCCAGGCTCCTGTGTATATCTCTATATTTCGCTGCAAACTCTTGTTGGTAATTATGCGTGGAACACTGGCCATACAACATTTGGCTTGCTGCTGCCAACCAATTTATCACATATCGCTAACACTGAATGAGCCAAAGTGTTCCAGTGCTCCTCACACCAGTAGCCAGCTCACAAACCGCCTTCTTCGTAGTAAACAACTTGTGAATGTCAGAGTGCGTCTCACACAGACTTTTTGTTCGGTTTGCAAATAACTTTGGAAAACCGTCTACCTCTGACAGCATCAGAGGAAGGTCGGAAACTATCGGACAACCGATTAGAATCGACAAGAGCTGTTTCTAAACCCTAGCACTAGTGGCATCATCTACACTCCTGGAAATGGAAAAAAGAACACATTGACACCGATGTGTCAGACCCACCATACTTGCTCCGGACACTGCGAGAGGGCTGTACAAGCAATGATCACACGCACGGCACAGCGGACACTCCAGGAACCGCGGTGTTGGCCGTCGAATGGCGCTAGCTGCGCAGCATTTGTGCACCGCCGCCGTCAGTGTCAGCCAGTTTGCCGTGGCATACGGAGCTCCAACGCAGTCTTTAACACTGGTAGCATGCCGCGACAGCGTGGACGTGAACCGTATGTGCAGTTGACGGACTTTGAGCGAGGGCGTATAGTGGGCATGCGGGAGGCCGGGTGGACGTACCGCCGAATTGCTCAACACGTGGGGCGTGAGGTCTCCACAGTACGTCGATGTTGTCGCCAGTGGTCGGCGGAAGGTGCACGTGCCCGTCGACCTGGGACCGGACCGCAGCGACGCACGGATGCACGCCAAGACCGTAGGATCCTACGCAGTGCCGTAGGGGACCGCACCGCCACTTCCCAGCAAATTAGGGACACTGTTGCTCCTGGGGTATCGGCGAGGACCATTCGCAACCGTCTCCATGAAGCTGGGCTACGGTCCCGCACACCGTTAGGCCGTCTCCCGCTCACGCCCCAACATCGTGCAGCCCGCCTCCAGTGGTGTCGCGACAGGCGTGAATGGAGGGACGAATGGAGACGTGTCGTCTTCAGCGATGAGAGTCGCTTCTGCCTTGGTGCCAATGATGGTCGTATGCGTGTTTGGCGCCGTGCAGGTGAGCGCCACAATCAGGACTGCATACGACCGAGGCACACAGGGCCAACACCCGGCATCATGGTGTGGGGAGCGTTCTCCTACACTGGCCGTACACCACTGGTGATCGTCGAGGGGACACTGAATAGTGCACGGTACATCCAAACCGTCATCGAACCCATCGTTCTACCATTCCTAGACCGGCAAGGGAACTTGCTGTTCCAACAGGTCAATGCACGTCCGCATGTATCCCGTGCCACCCAACGTGCTCTAGAAGGTGTAAGTCAACTACCCTGGCCAGCAAGATCTCCGGATCTGTCCCCCATTGAGCATGTTTGGGACTGGATGAAGCGTCGTCTCACGCGGTCTGCACGTCCAGCACGAACGCTGGTCCATCTGAGGCGCCAGGTGGAAATGGCATGGCAAGCCGTTCCACAGGACTACATCCAGCATCTCTACGATCGTCTCCATGGGAGAGTAGCAGCCTGCATTGCTGCGAAAGGTGGATATACACTGTACTAGTGCCGACATTGTGCATGCTCTGTTGCCTGTGTCTATGTGCCTGTGGTTCTGTCAGTGTGATCATGTGATGTATCTGACCCCAGGAATATGTCAATAAAGTTTCCCCTTCCTGGGACAATGAATTCACGGTGTTCTTATTTCAATTTCCAGGAGTGTATAACACCGACATATTGTGCCACAGCTGCCGACGAAACAGCTGTTCTCCGGTTCAGTCCGCTGTCCAGTACTACCCGGCCCTCCCCTATCACCCGCTCTGTCGCGTTGTCGTTTTTGGTGATTTGCCGTACTTTGTAGGTGTACCCGTTTCGTTACACGTGGCAGTCACGTGCTCGGGCCGGTAATAAAGTCCGCTTCTCGTGGGGCCGCAGCCCTGTGACCTTTCAGCGTGGGCCGGCTGCACGCCAGTCTCAGGGGAGGAGTTACCTAACAGGCTCTGGTCTGGCGTCGTGGCCGCTAGAGGGCGCGCGAGCTCCTCGCCGTGCAAATCCAGCCCGCCTTCCCGGCTTTTTTTTTCTTTGGCTGTGCAAAAGTTTCACCCAAGTGTTTCATTAAATACAGCATTTTATGTAATCTAAACTGACAGAGGTCTTGCTGCAGCCAGTTACTCAGTTTGCTCTCTCGGAATAGGGCGGCACATGTAACGAAGAGCGACTCTGCTGCTGCAAGCTGGTCACTCGGCTTCTTCCTGGCCAGTAAACCTGTTCCTTTTCTGCAGATACAAACTCGTTGTGATGACGTCTAGTGGGAAATATGAGAGCCGCTTCCTCCTCCCCGGTACCCGATCTCTTTTTTTCAGGCAAGGCTACTTTTTGAACATCTGTATGTACCTGTACTGGGGGTACCAAAAAGCATTTATCTAGAGAAAAATAATGATAGTGGTGTGAAATTCGGTCGGAAAAAATTACATTCTATCTGAAGAATCGAATTCTATATGACACATTAACTGAACCTTTCATGTAGGCGTTAGCAACGCTGCTTATTATCCCATCAGCGCACACTGAATGATTTATATTATGATGAATAGATCTAAGTTCAAAACCACATATAATGAAAACAGATTTTTTATTCTGAATGTCACCTTTTCTGAACGATCATGAATCCTTTGAGAGTGAGTTGACAACAACGAGTTTGTTTAGTGTTTCGAAGCAAGAAACAGTTCACTGTAGTGAGACCTGCATTTTTCTGACACATTACAAGACTGCAAGTAACAAAAATAATAAATTACTCTTAAGTTATAGAAAAATAAATCACAGTGTTATTTGTAATTCTTAAACAATTGATTGAAAATAACATTACTTCCTGAATTTAGATTGACATTCCATTTTATTAGTTTTAAAGCTGAGAAAAGGCATATCATACAGTAAAAATTAGTGTGAAGTTCATCGTTTTTTATAGGGATGAGATAGGTACAAATTTTGAAGTGTTTAGCAGTAAGAAAATGCTGCTGTGTTTCAAGAAGTACATGCCAGTGATGAAGTTGAAGTGTTTGGTCCCTCCAGCAGCCGGACAAGATAGTGACGGGGACCATGCTAATACTGACGAAGAAGAAGGAAGAGATACCTGTATCACAAAATAAGGTAATGGAGTACTATCTCAAAAAACTGAAAACAGGAAAATTGAATATGCTGCTGCTGCGCATAGCGATTGACAAACTATTCTCTGATTTTATGATGAAAATATAGAAAATACGAACGACAGAACGAAGACTGTACGTGACTCAATTTCAAACTCCTCAGTGGAGAGATCAGTTAGTCACAGAAATTTGATAGGTAAAAGTAAAACTTATGAATGCACCTGTCAGGAAAAATATCTGAGAAAGTTAGTTCAGTGTCATCTTTGAATTTAAATACAGAAACAACATCAACAGTTGTCCTGAATTACAGGAACACAATGGTCTTTTTACAATGACATAAGGGACAGTCAGACGACCACTGATACAAATACGCCAGAATATGCTGTAAGCCTAATGCACAAACAGAGCCAGTGAGATAGAAAAGTATCCTTATTTGACAAACAACTATGGTTCGCCACTACATCCATGGCGTGGGAGGACTAAATCTCTTTGATTAGCTTTTACACAGAATTCGAATCAGCTCAAATAAATGATGAGGACCCTCCTTCAGATCCGGCCTAAATGGTGCAATGGTCTACATACGATGTGCAGGAACTGTTGCCGATCTTTATATTTCATCCAAAGACAGGAACACAAAATGCTGTAATTGCGTAAGGACGTCCGTTACGACAGAGTGAACCACATTTTTCGAAACAAATGCACTCAGTGTCATTCTGCATTTTCTGGTAAATGTGTTGAATTTGATCTTGTAAAGTACAGTGTAGAGCTGTATCCTCACAAAATGCTAGTAGGTACGCAGTAACAGTTCTATCACAGTCTGCATTGTTGCCATATTTCCACCATCGCTATTCCCCTATGAGATCAGCTGCTGATGCCAGATTTCCACCTCATTCTCCTTCTCCCCAATCCACCTGTCATAGGCGAATTGCACTATGTATAAAATCTAGAGAAATTTAAGATTTGTGGGAGTTTAAAAAGTGGTAAGAAATTCAAAATAGACAAAACTGTGCTATCAGGTTTCCCATCACACCTATGACTTTACTGTGGAAGTAGGGCTGTTGTCTTAAGTATAAATTGATGGGAAATTCAAAAATCCAAGATGGTACACTGTCCCCTTGAAATCCAAGATGGCGATCCAAAATCGGTCCCTGGAACACTGCCACAGCTCTACGATATCAAAATCCAAGATGAATAATGAGGAACGCTTGTGCAGTCTGCATTGTTGCCAGATTTTCTAAGTTTTACCCAGTCATCACGACAGCCTGATGCTGCATGGGACGCTATTTTCAGCCAGAACAAAACTTCAGCAGCTGCCTATTAGATTAAAGATGTTTTCCTCCTGCCAATCTGAACCTCTTGGCTACTTCAAGGATACATAAATGTGTTTTTCACACCATAGGTAAGAACCATTCTCAACTATTCAGGTAACCCACTTCCAGTGACATATCATGTTTTCCACAAACTGTTATTCACTCAGAAATGTAGTTACCTTCAGGGATATTTATTTGTAACATTCATGTCTCTTGTTCTAAATAGAGAATTTGGTTCTAAGTATAAAATGGTGGATAATTCAAATATCAATAACTTTTTTCACTCCTATCATGATAAAGTTTACTTGTCCTAAGTATTTACACAGTTAGCCCAACTGTCCAAAATTTATACAGTTGCCCCTCTAACATCACAATTTAAATAATATATCTCACCCCAGTTACGTTAAGTTCGAAATTCAAAGGCTCATATCTTCTACATTTCAAATGGAAAAATTCAAAATTCACTTCTTCCAAGTTTAGAATGGTGAGAAATACAGTTACCACGAGTTTAAATGATGGGAGTCTTCTGATTACTAATACTAGACCAATCACTCTAGCCTAAAAAATGTACGGCTCCCTGATGCAATGCATATGATTATCAAACACTTCTACTATCATGCGGAGTCAGATTGAATTGGGAGATGTGTGCGCTCGTATTGTTATTTAAACACCATACCTTGCCTTGCCAGAGGACTGTAGAAATGGCACTACATCCAACTAAGTCTGTAAGCTTTCTCGTCCGCACAGAGATGATGCCGCTTGGAGAGCCCCCCCCCCCCCCCCCCGCCTTCCCTGTGCCAGAAAATAGATGATCCACAGAATGGCAGCTGGCAGCCCGAGCCTCTCCCACCCCCCCCCCCCCCACCACCCTCTTTCCCATGTGAGAAACTACATGCTCCGCAGACTTGACAGCTAACAGCCCACTCAGGAGCCTAGCGTGGAATAAATGTGAAGGTACAACATCAGCTGATGCACTTTGTGACATCACATGGTATTTGCATACCTGTCCCACAGCCCATAGCCTTCCTGCAGTGATGTGTCTAAATCTGCAGTTTTGAAAGCAGGTAAACAACTATTTACTCCACATGTAGTGTTCCTCTACCACAGTCAGCTACATTATTTCTCACGTAACCAAATTATGACATCATATTGGCCTGCGCATTGGGCCACTTCAGCTACTGTAGTTGCAGCCTTTGCTCAGTGATCCCATCTCCACCCATGTTCAGTAAGTACAATAATGTCATGATTTATATCTTGGGCACATTGGGGCACACAGTGTATTCCAACACAGGACCTACTTGACAGGCGTTTAAACCGATATATTCCTAAGACTTTAACAATGCCTCAATTTTAGAACTAAGCAGCACACTACAGTGCTGTGCAAACTAATGTGATCGTACAGCCACCCACCAATCCTGTGCATTGAATGTTCTTTTTGTGAATGTTATTGTGATAGTTTGCAAAACGTACAGTTGTGGCGACGATTTGACACAATCCTACAGTCCTTAGGTCCATATTTTAAAGTAAAATCAGCTAGACAACACTAAAGAAATCTACAGAGGCATGGGGTGTTACTGGTATTGTGAAGCCCTGTGCCACTCTGCCTGCATGAATGTACACATACTTTAATACACCCAGGCACGGTATTACTGTTTACAATGATTTAGGATTATATGATAGCTACAACCCCAGCAAAATTTGAAAGGAGTGCGATGATATAACGGCTTCTTAATGTTTATGCGAGGAAAGTTTTCGGAAAATGATAAAAATGTGATGATACAAGTAACAGTTTCTTCATCTACTACAGCCGGCAGGATTGGTCGAGCGGTTCTAGGCACTACAGTCTGGAACCGCGCGACTCGCGCATGGATGTGTGTGATGTCCTTAGGTTAGTTAGGTTTAAGTAGTTCTGAGTTCTAGTGGACTGATGACCTCAGAAGTTAATTCCCATAGTGCTCAGAGCCATTTGAACCATTTCTCATCTACTACAGTGTAAATAAAACGCGATCGACATGCTAACGGTGCAGTGGGGCGAACGGATGGCATCAAAGAAATTCAGAGGTGTGTGGATGTTTCTTTTTTTTTCTTAAAAAAAAGGAACATTAGTGCGAAAGCTTACAGAACATTCAGTTGCAACAGACAGGCAACGTCCTCGAGAAGTGGCCGCGTGGTTTGTGGCGCCATGTCACAGATTGCGCGGCCTCTCCCGCCGGAGGTTCGAGTCCTCCCTCGGGCATGGGTGTGTGTGTGTGTGTGTGTGTGTGTGTGTTGCTCTTGGCATAAGTTGGTTTAAGTAGTGTGTAAGTCTAGGGACTGAGGACCTCAGCAGTTTGATCCCTTAGGAATTCACACAGATTTGCAGCACAAAGATTCACGTTCCGTGTAACGACCTCGAAGACATGAGATATCAGGACTCGTATGGAAGCGTACATTCATTTTCCCCTCCTTCAGTTATCATTAACTGATCATTTGTTACGTTTTACACAAAGTATAATGACAAAATCCCTCAGTCAGTAGAAGACAGTGATTTAGACCTACAATTGTGGGCATCAATTTGGTGACAGACCTTGAAAAATGGAACTTACACATAGCTGATTTTGGGTCATCTTTTTTAGCACCCAAGACAGTGTCGCATATCACTGAATCTAGAGAGGGACTTTATAATACAAGTAGTTGCTGTGTGGACGGACTTAGCACATTTTACATGAGATGGAACGTAAAAGTTCAACTTTTTCAGTGTCAGAGAGAGACTTAACAGTTACTGAGAAACGAAGCCGTTCAAGCTTTTTCAGCTGCTATTGCATTTAGCAGTTCCTTATTAGCACAGGCAGAATGTGTCTGCAATTTGGTTACTAAAAATTAAACTATATAGACGAGAACTATGCAAGCTATCTGTAGGAGGAAGGGAGTGACGCCACCACCCACCCCCACAAATGCCACCCCTTCCCACACTGACCTAGGTATCATGTGCAGATACAATGACATGCATTGCATACCTTGGATAATCCGTGCCATGCTGGTAACACAATCCGTACGACAGCGCACCTCACATAGTTCGGATATTGTATCCAATGTTTCACACAGCACGATATCCAGTGCAGTTATTGTATCCTGAGGCTGCACCACATGTTACGTAATTCGGGTAGTGCACCATATACTACGTTATACTATTCCGTACATTAGTCCAGGTATTGCATATTTGTCCGACATTGCGCTGTACAGTCCCAATCCAATACTGTGCAATAGCATCCCAACATCAAGGGGGGACGGCCTTCCATCCTCCCTCGCCGGCCGAGGTGGCCGAGCGGCTCTAGGCGCTACAGTCTGGAACCGCGCGACCGCTACGGTCGCAGGTTCGAATCCTGCCTCGGGCATGGATGTGTGTAATGTCCTTAGGTTAGTTAGGTTTAATTAGTTCTAAGTTCTGGGGGACTGATGACCTCAGAAGTTAAGTCCCATAGTGCTCAAAGCCATTTGAACCATCCTCCCTCCCAAAGATATTTTGCAGTTCGCCTCTATATACTTTAATTTCTGAGCAATCACATTCCACACATATTCTGTTCATTCTAATAACGAACTGCTGATTTCATGAACAGGTGAAAATGAATGAACTGCTATTTTTCTCTCTAATGTAGCGGGAACAACTGAAATTAATGTGAACAGTCAAGTTTCTCCGTGACATTAAGTTTCATCTTGTGTAAAATGTGCTAAGTCAACATAGGAAGACCTCGGAGTGTCAAGTGCTACTCTAAGTGTAGTCTTACAAGTCCGCACATATTATGCAGTGGATGTCTAAGATTGCTGCTCTTGAGACTTCTCTGCACATTTATTCCCACTAAGCGGCGTATTTCAGAGCAGATTTCACCGTGCATCCTTTTGAGCAGGCGGTGCGTAGTCAGAATTATCAGGTGTCATGGTAAACAACCTGACTAATCTACAGTGAATAGCGTAGGTAGTCTCAAATAGTTATTTCTTCTGAATAGAGCAGTATTTTGTTTTTCTTGATATATCAAGTCACATATTGCACTTCATGTAAGGCAGATTTCATAATGGACTTCAGTATTGAGTTTCAGGTAAAAGATTTCACTGAGCATAAAAATAGTTTAATTTGGCACTTAATTAGCTTCATTTTCATAGTTTTAATTTCGGCTTGCATTAAGATAAAAGTTTTGCTTCACGACACTATTCGCAAGCACAATACACGGTCTGCCAAAAGCCAGTACTGCTCAGCAGTTTAATACGATATCTAAAGCACACGTTAAAAGAGGAGAGAGCTACTTTGTAGAAAGCTTACACATGGATCATTTTGCTGCAGCTTTACTGTAAGAAGTGGTATCTTTTGCATCAACTGTTAAGTGTGTCTCTTATTCCCAGACATTCCAACAACTGAACTAGTAAGTTCCATCTCATGTGAAAATGTGCTGTGTTCTTTGATATAGCACTAAGTGGACTGTGAAGTTGTGGCCCCTCGTGTCAACAACTGTTCTTCTAAATAAGTACGTATCCTGTGCATTGACTGCTATTCACTTAAACTTGAGCTACAGTTCATCTACATGCTTCTGCCAAAAGGTAGATGTTTCTGATTCCTCCTTAAGAAATATGTCTCGGACTGAACATGTAAATCGTTCTAGCTGTCATTTGTACTTTAAAAACCGTAAGTGAATCATTTATTCAATATATCTGAAGTTTTGATGAAACAAAACATGTTTAATGAACATTGCACATATTTGTGTTGAATTCTGACGTAACACGAGACTATTACCCCCTGAAAACACTACTTCTATGTCGCTAAGTCATGAAATTTCAAAAATTACCACTACGTTGACCTGCTGATCTGAGGACATGCCTACAATGACGCATTTACTGTGTCACTTGTATTCAGCGTGTACGTTGGAAAGGAAACCACCGCTTTCATAGCTGAGCTAGCTGTTAGCGGCTCAAAGCGTGATGAAAACGTTAGTGATAGTGGGAAAAATAAAGTCTGGACATATTGGAAACTCTGTCTGGGAACAATTCTCTGTCCTGCTACAATATATTAAGCGCTCCATCATGGAGACTGTCTACTTGCTGACTTGATTTTTGCAGCTGCTCAGACACATCAGGCATTGCATCAGCTGTGTCAGGGAGCTGTAGAAGCACTGAAGTAGAAATAAGTGAACACCGTGAAAACATGTACACACAGTGAAAAACATGGTAATGTCAATAATAAACAGAGTGAGAGAGAACCATAGTTTAGTCCTTCAATCGACTACATGAGATACTTTTTTCTGTCTGATAACTCTTCATGACGGGTAATCTTTCCCTATTGTGTACTGATCATATCTGTTGAGCTCACATGAAGTGCCGACATTGCAGATGAGTGATTAGGGAGGGGGGGGGGGGAGGATGATAGACTACGTTTTGATTGGAAGGGTTGCAAGCTGTGCTCATATCCCCAGGTTCACCATCTTGGATTGCCACTTTAGATTCTGACTTTATCGATGACATGAATCATATCTTGGACTGCCATCTTCAGTTCTATACTGAGAACCATGCCGACTGCATCAGTACCATGATAACTATCTATGGTTGCTCGTGACACAGACTGTGCTAATGTCAGTATTATTGTTTACAATTTAAGAGCAAAAAATCTTCAAATGAGTGTGAAATCTTATGGGACTTAACTGCTAAGGTCATCAGTCCCTAAGCTTACACACTACTTAACCTAAATTATCCTGAGGACAAACACACACACCCATGCCCGAGGGAGGATTCGAACCTCCGCCGGGACCAACCGCACAATCCATGACTGCAGCGCCTGAGACCACTCGGCTAATCCCGCGCGGCATTTAAGAGCAATTCGTTACAATTTTGAGGTAATTTGTTGCAGTGTGGGGGAAATATTTATGTTACCGCTTCATACGGGATACTCAAACTCGAAACTTCGTTCGAAATATTTCAGAGTAGCCATCGTAAAATAAGACAACTCAGAATATTAAATAACTCAAAGTTCGACGATTTTCAGAACTATTTCACTAAAGTTGACTATATTTCACGGTGCTACAGCCTCGAAGGCTTATGGAAATTCTCCAAAAGCAAATGCATAGTCGTTTCAAATCATAGCCCCAGACATCTGGTATAATGACCCGTAGAAAGACCTCCTGCACAAAGGCCCACGTTCTATGGATCACATATGCAGTAGTCAGAAAATGATTTAGAAGTCCTATGGACACTTGCGGAAACTTGCTAATAGAACTCCCACTGTCCCGCCAGGTGATTACGAACATGTTCCACTTGTTCCTCACGTCTTCAGATTCCTGAACTGTTTCCATTTAGAAATTCACTGAAAATGTTGGATGTGTTATGCATAACATGAAATACAACTCACGTGATAAATCACCTACAATCATTAAAAAATACAGTGCTTCCCTGGACTTCAAATCTCGTTCTGTTTATAGGAATGATGATTGCAATCTTAACGTTTTGTGTACATCGATACCAAATATCAGTCACACTGAGGCATACCTACAGAGTAAGGTATAATATGTCACCCATCGAAAGAGTCTGTGGTCGCTGTGATGCAGCTACTTGAGAATCTATAGTTATGTATCTTCTGCTATTACTGCTGCTACTACAGCTATTTGTAAACCTGTTGTAATATATAGTATGAATGCACTGCTACTACCATACTGAATTCGCCATGTGTTTTATTGTAGAATATGCAGAGTGAATGTATTACTAAAACAACCACTGATAGTCTTCCATGTTAGCCACATAGATCACATGTCATTAAGAATTACGGTAGCTCATTTTCCCCACACAGTTTTCCCGATAACTGATTGTGATGTAAGTCTCAACCATGCTATAGTGGTTTGAGGACCACTTGTATTTATTTATCAGCCATCAAATTCATGCATCTAGAACGCTATTAGATGTAGTCCTATACCTCTAATTTATGGGAGGAGTTGTACATAAACATTCTACGCCAGATACCTCAGGTGGAAACCGCTGTAGTACTGATTCGTATGCATGCTCGATATGCCGGCAATCGTAAACTGCCATGTGTAATATAGTCTAAATTGTAATAGCAGACCGCTCTGTCACGGCCATCTGCAATTTTGGCCAGCAAAAGACTTCCAAAGCAAGTGTGTTGTTTAAGGAATCACTGTCATCAGAAATGATCTGAAAATAATGTGAAAATGTCGTTAATATATTTTGAGATGTGGGACATTCAAAGTCCATTATAACAAACTGTGTTCCTGTCTTCCATCATGACGTACATCTGTGGTACAAGGACGATCGTCCTACTTTTGTTTGCGAGTCTAATGCACACATTTCTGTAACCATGTGCTTGACGCTTATTGTGAAAGAGAGAATGGGGTGAGGTAATGTTATGTTCTACCAAAGTCTTAGCCACACAATTCCTCTGATCTGAATGTATCTGGGACATCACTGCACATCATCTTTGCATCCTCAGTTTCCGAGAACTGTATAAACATGTGATGTCACATATCACTGGAAATCTGGAAGAACCCGTTGTAGCATGTTTGAGCTATAGACAATGCTAAACATCCACGTAGAGTGCAGTATAAGTTGCTTTCACAACATATATTGCTGTCTGCATACACTGCAAGACAATGAGTTGTGATTTTTCCATACAATTTGAATGTGAATGTTACACCTGCAACTAATCTTTGGTACGATGACACTTCACAGTTTTATCTACGAAGAATATTAAGCAAACTTAGCATTGGTGGTAAATTATTGTAGCCATAACATTCAGAACCATTATAATGCCAATTGGGAGCATTCTTACCTGCAGTTCATTGCGTGTTCCCTAAAACGTACAGCAGTTACGTTTATGTTGTGGGGAAAGTGTTAGGTCGTTATATGACAGTTAAAGGTGTGAGTCCTGCACACGAATGCAATGGCGCTCAGATGGCTTCATATTATAACCGCTGTAGAACTCTTTTGCCTGCATGCTCGATCTACAGGTGATCTTAAGCCTGCATGTGAGAATTAGTATAAATCGTAACACCAGACGCTTGCTGTGATGAATAGCCTTGAGCAGCAAAAGCCATACCACACAAAACGATCTAGTTGAATAAAATGTCGCTTCACAACGTTATCTAGAAAGAACTGTGTATTTTCTAGCATGAAACAAGCTTGACATTGGTCATAAATTATTGTAACCAGATCACCCATAACTTTTATATTGCCAGGTGAGAGCATTCTCATATGGAGTTTCGTTGAGCTTTCAAAAAAATGGTTCAAATGGCTCTGAGCACTATGGGACTTAACTTCTGAGGTCATCAGTCCCCTAGAACTTAGAACTACTTAAACCTAACTAACCTAAGGACATCACACACATCCATATCCGAGGCAGGATTCGAACCTGCGTCCGTAGCGCCCAGAACCGCTCGGCCACACCGGCCGGCGTTGAGCTTTCTCTGTCACACAGATTTCACTGTGTTGTACGAAAAACGTCTGGCGTTTATACAGTGCTTGATGGTGCGTGTTCAACAGACCAATACAGTACTGCGTCGTTTATGTTACTCTAACGTATGGATCTAAGGACTGTTGGATGGTGTCAAATCATCATCAACAAGTTCGCGTTGTGTGTTCGCCGCTCTTATCTTGTGTGTATACGTCGTATTGAGCAAGAAACAGTTTCATCTGATTGTATTTCACTCAAGAAAGGCGAGGAATAATTTCCTTAGGGGGGAAAACGAATGTATGCTCCCTTAAGAGTTCTGATTTCTCCTGTCTTTGGCGTCCTTACATGCGTCGGGGACAGAGACTAATCGATCGTGGAAGCATCCCAAACACAGTCCATCCACAAGTAACTCTTGTGGCATCCCGAAAACAGTTGGCCTTCTTTCGGAGGTTGACTTTAGAGAAAAAGCAACACTGGTTCCTCCCAGGTTGCCAGCTACATTGGTGTTGCAGGCACTCTACGAGAGGAACGACGAAAGAATTGCTTCTGTAAAGTTTAGTGGTAAGATAGTTCATTTGCGATGCTTGTGACCGAAAATACTCCAGTCTCCTCCCACAATTCTGAACCAATTGGTGTTGTGTGACCCAGTAGGGAACGTTCTACAACATTCCCCAACACGAGACTCTGAGACTTGTGTAGGTAATATGTGCCCGAATGTTCTTCTGCCATCTCCTTGACTCATGTCATTAACAGTTTTAATAAAGTACTCTATAAATTACCCAGTACCACATGTCCAGCTTTGCTGTGACGAATCAATATATTCGTATCATTACAAATTGCTTTTAACAATCGTAGGTATTTGAGTTTTGTTCAGCTTTAGAAATCGGACACCACATCGCATTTGACGAGACTTCTATTATTAAATGGATAAATGGTTTGTGGGGCAGCGTTAAAAAGAAGCAATCCAGGTATAATATTTTTTGAAAACAGTCTAGGGAAGGACGGCAGTGTGCACCTTAGCATGGGTTCAAACCCAGGTCTCGGGAGGTTGAACGGGAGCGGTGGGCATGCAACAAGAGATTTACCTTCTATGGAGCTGGACTGAGCATCAGTGACATCACAGGTGGCAGCACACACATAAAGGGGACTGCAGCAGGATCCACAAGGGAGTCACCGCTTGACAATCGCCCAGCAGCACTCGACCGGAAGCTCATAGATGTTTAACCAGTTGGTGCAGTTGACCGCTAGAGATACTTTTATCAGTATATTTCGCAATGAAACCATCCTTTCCAACAAATCGTTATATTAGCTGATGCAATAAATGTACAATCTAAGAAAAAAAAGACGCTCCATGAAAGAATTATACGAATGGGGTGGAAATCGGTAGATATAACGTACGTGCACAGACAAGCAAAGCTGATAGCAATTTCAGAAAAAAAGTGGATGGTTTACTCAAGATAAAGCGCTTCACAAATTGAGCAAGTCAGTAACACTTCGATACACCTGTGGCCTTCATACAAGCAGTTGTTCGACTTGGCCTTGATTCATACCGTTATTGGGTGCCGTCCTGAAGGATATCGTGCTATATTCCGACTAATTGGATCCTTAGATCGTCTAAATCTCTAGCTGGTTGGTGGCCTATGCCGATAATGCTTCAAAAGTTCACAATTGGGGAGAGATCCGGCGACCTTGCTGGCCAACGTAGGGTTTGGCAGGACGAAGACAAGCAGTACAAATTCTAGCTTTCTACGGGTGTCTATTATATTGCTGGAATAATTCCAGAATGGCTTGCCACGAAAGGCAACAAAACAGGGCGCAGAATATCGCCGATATACAGGTGTGCTATGAGGGTGCCGCTGATGACAACCAAAGGGGTCCCGCTATGAGAAGAAATGGCCCTCAAGACCAGTGTAAGTAGGCTGTTTATGTTTTCTTTATGTAAGTAGGCTGTTTATTTTTTCTTTATGTAAGTAGGCTGTTTATGTTTTCTTATTGGCAACGTTACGTAGCGCTCTATATGAAAATCACTGGCTGTGCTGTGTGCAGTCTGTGGCTAGTTTGCATTGTTGTCTGCCATTGTAGTGTTGGGCAGCGGCAGCTGGATGTGAACAGCGCGTAGCGTTGCGCAGTAGGAGGTGAGCCGCCAGCAGTGGTGGATGTGGGGAGAGAGATGGCGGAGTTTTGAAATTTGTAAAACTGGATGTCATGAACTACTATATATATTATGATGTTAAGGTAAATACATTGTTTGTTCTCTACTAATATCTTTCAATTGCTAACTATGCCTATCAGTAGTTAGTGCCTTCTGTAGTTTGAACCTTTTATTTAGCTGGCAGTAGTGGCGCTCGCTGCGTTGCAGTAGCTTGAGTAATGAAGATTTTTGTGAGGTAAGTGATTTGTGAAAGGTACAGGTTAATGTTACTCAGGGCCATTCCTTTGTAGGGATATCTGAAAGTCAGATTGCGTTGCGCTAAAAAAATATTGTGTGTCAGTTTAAGCACAGTCATGTATAAATTGTTCTAAGGGGACGTTTCACCACTACTACAGGCTATCGGGCGGTATGGAGGGCGACAATTAGGTTGTCGTCCCACCGCTGTTTGCGGCGTCTCCAAGCATGTGTCCGCTCATCATCGGTGCTCAATTCGAAGCGGGCTGAAGACATTCTACTCTGCTCAATGAAATTCCAGGCCGAAGAGAAAGCCGGACAGTGTTGAAATACGCCAAATGGCCCAATAACCAGAAGTCATGGTCTGGCGTGTCATTTCTGTTCATAGGAGAATGTGTTTTGACATCATCTTCGGCACCCTTGCATCATAGCGGTACGTCGACGATATTTTGGGCCCTGTTTTGTTGCCCTTCATGGCAAGCCATCGTAGGCTTACATTTTAGCAAGATAATGCCCGCCCACTCACGGGAAAATTTTTTACTGCTTGTCTTCGTGCTTGCCAAACTCTACCTTGGCCAGGAAGTTAGCCGGACCTCTCCCCAGTCCTGAACGTTTGAAACATGGTGGGGATCACCCTCCAAGCAGCTGGGAATTCTGACAATAGATCGCACCAGTTGGACGGAATTTGGCACGACCTCCCTCAGGATTACATCCAAAAACCTTATCAATGAGAGCAATGCCTAATAACTGCTTGCATAAGGAACAGAGATGGACTAACGAGTTAATGTTTTGCACAAATTATGAAGCTCTTTTTCTTGAAACTGTGATAATTTTTTTATGTGTGTATGTACGTCACACTTACCATTCCATTCGGATAATTCCTTCGTGGTGCGTCTCTTTCTATTTCTTTATTTTTTGTGTGTTAAGAGTGTATCTACTTGTGTAGTATCGGTCACTATTCATTAGCAGATCATTTGCTCCCTTTCTTTCGTTCGGTCACGTATAAGTAAACACTAACCGAAATGTTCTCATTTCCTACAGAGGACCAACAGACAAAGCATCCCTGGAAAAACAGAATTTGTTTCGGATTACATCTCAAACAAAGGCAATCTGTCATCCTCATCTGCAAAGTCATTGCGTATGCAACTCACAGAGTGCTATGTGATACGTGGAAATGAGGAAACGATGGCATCTAATTACAGAGCACTACCAGCGGATGGGACTGTTACTCCTCGTCTAGAGAGATGTTTTATCTTTCACGTTACGAGCAGGCTGAGGAAATAAAATCAAATACTTCAACAGTACTTCCCGGACGAAAAGTATTAAACAATTCTCACACCTCCTTATGAATCAGGAGTTAGGTTTTGCTTGATTGCACCTCTCTCTTCATTAAAGTTTTAAACCACTGTTTAATAATGCTAATCTGATTAAGGATAGTGCCTAAAAATTATTTTACGTAATTTCTTATTGTAAGACTGTGCTGTCACATTATTGTTTTTCTTTACGTTACAGTTAATTATCTCCTAACTGTATGCATACGTTGGTAAAACGAATATGGTTATCCGGATGAACCAATCCTGTTTTTATGTCATAGTTGACAGTTTGACTGGTTTGGTATCTTCTTCTGTTTACCGAAATTCTGAACATAGGAAAAGCATATGTTCCACCAGAGCCAAAGGAATTTAATTATAACCAAAAAACATTGAAGAGCAGTGCACTGTATGTGTAATTTAGTAGACGGCTACCCACTTCACGGTTCATGGTTCATGAACCACGGTTCCACTTCAGCTTACCTATCCAACATACGCCTGGGGCAAAATAATTTTGATATTCAATATTTCCTATAATTATTTACTGAATTTAAAAGTGTGAAATATTTTCATAGTATTCTTATTACGAAGTGTAACTTACGTTAATCGTTTATACAGTAAGAGAAGTATTGCAGTTACAAGGTGTGTGTATGTCTCAAAAACGTTAGAGCTAACTCCAGGGCTTACTACCTTGGTTTTAATTTCGGATTCGGGGCAACCCGATCCCCCAATTTATTATCCAACAATTACTGCAAAGCATGATGGGAACGTCGTCAAAGATAGACACTACTCCAGGAGGTAGACCGAATGGCAAATCCTCCGTTGTTCGTAGAAACAATGCAAAGGGGTCAAAGGATTTTGGAGGACCCCAACCAACATGTATGCAGCCCTCAACACTGAAATTTAAGAAAGCAACTATGTTTGCAACCCTAAATGTAAACTCTCTAATTAAAGTAGGAAAATTGAAATTATTGATTGAAAAGCTGAACCAGAAAGAAATTTTAATATGTGCATTGCAAGAAACAAGGTTTTTAGATGAAACTGCTTTAGATTTTGAAAACTATCGTTTATTTAAAGGAAAACCAGGTAAAATCTTAATGAAACTAATGCCATACCTGGGAACAGCATTTCTGGTACATCACTCAATTTTAGATTCAGTTACTAACTTCTACTCGAGTTCTGAGAGACTATCCATTCTTGAGATTAAATGTAAAAACAAAGGATACTCTATAATCAACTGCCATGCACCCATAAACCAGGACAACAAAAATAACCCGGAGAAAGTTGAAGAATTTTGGGAGATACTTGAAATGGAACTGGATAGATGCTCAAAGAAGAACATAAAAATGTTAGTAGGCGATTTTAACGCACAAATAGGAAGGGAGAAAAAATACCATGGAACAGTAGGCCTCTTCCCAGGTCACAAAAGAACTTCAAAAAATGGAGAAAGGCTTATAGAGGTATGTAGGCATTTCAACTTGAAAATAATGACAACACATTTCAAAAAGCTGAGCCGAAAAACTAAAACATGGAGATCACCAAATCCACTTCTCGGAGAATTCCAAATTGACCATGTGGCTATCTCACTTCATTGTCAAGAAGAAATTCAAAACACTAAAGTGCTGAAAAGCCTTGATGTTGATTCAGACCACTATTTGACTACGATTAAATTCAGACCACTCCCATTTCGAAAAGAGAAGAAAACCTCTTACAAAATTCCAAAATATAACACAGAAACTTTAAAAAATGAAGAAATTAAACAACGGTTTCAAAGAGCATTGCACAAAGATAGCGATGGCATATCCACAATAAATAAGGAAGCGGGATGGGAGGAGATCAAAAACGAAATAGTTGAAATAGCAAAAGAAAATTGTCTCGTGAAAAGAGTAAGAAGACATCCATGGTGGGACAATGAATGTGATGAGAACCTAGAGAAGAGACAGAAATTGTGGCAGAAATGGAACTCCACAAAAGATCCTCAAGATCTTGACAATTTTAAAATCCAGAGAAGAGAAACAGCTAAGCTTTTCCGTAATAAAAAAAGAAGACAATTTCAGGATAACCTAGAACAGATTGAGGAAGACTTTAAAAGAAATAATTCTAGAGATTTCTACAAAACTTTTAGAAAACAGCTAACCAAATACCAATCCCCAAATTTATGTTTTAAAGATGAAGAGAACAAGCTAGGTTTGACAAACAAGACTAATTGTGAAATATTAGCAAAATATTTCGAGAATCTACTAAATTGTGAACCACCCAAAGATAAAATGAGTTTTGAAAACCACCGAAATACTAATACCGAGTCAAAACCTCCAGACGCTGAAGAAATAAAACACATAATACACAGTCTAAAAAACAATAAAGCCCCAGGTGAAGACTCCATAGTACCAGAAATCCTAAAAATAATGGATACCAACCTCCCACAAGTTTTGGAACATATGTTTAAGAAGATCTGGGACGAAGAAAGAATTCCTGAAGACTGGCAGTGTGCCCTGATACACCCACTACACAAAAAGGGGGATAAGATGAATGTTAATAATTATAGAGGGATCTCGCTACTACCAGTAGGATACAAAATTTTGTCAAGGAAATTACTTCAAATCGTGGAGCCAGTTCTGGATAAAAAAAATAGGTGAATATCAAGCAGGTTTTAGACAAGGTAGATCCTGTGTTGAACAAATATTTAACCTGAAAACACTAATTCGTTACAGAATCTCAAGAGGCCAGAGATTTGCAATAGTATTTGTAGATTTCAAAAAAGCATACGACTCGGTAGATAGAGAAACATTACTGAAAGTATTGGAAGAATTTGGGGTCGATAAGAAAACAATTCAAATTATCAAACAGACGCTAACAAACAGTAAGGCCAAAGTTAAATTTATGGGTGAAATTTCAAGGTAGTTCGAAATTAAAACAGGTGTTAGACAAGGTGATGGTTTATCCCCAATCCTCTTCAACTGCGTACTGGAAAAGATATTGAGAATATGGAAAGAAGAACTCAAAGGCACCAAGAATGACATCAGAATTGGAACAAAAAAAGAAAAAATAGAAGTGGACTGTTTAGCTTTTGCAGACGATCTGGCAATAATTACAGAAAACGAAGAAATAGCTCAGAACTACTTGGAGATACTACAAGAAGTTTCGGCCAGAGCTGGACTGCAGATTTCATTTGAAAAAACCGTGTATATGTCTAATCATAGAAATAACAAGAAAAATCTTATTACTAAATACGGCAATATTAAGAGAGTAGAAAAATTTAAGTATTTAGGTGAAATAATTCAAGTGAATGGTTTAGACAAGAGTGCAAACCAGGCGAGAGCAAGGAAAATGGAATTTGCTTTTCAAAAAACCAAAGACATATATAACAAAAAAAACATTTCGATTCAAGCTAAATTAAGACATTATAAAACTGTCATTAGACCAGAATGCCTGTATGCATCGGAGTGCCTAACTCTTAACAAAAAGGGGGAAATAGAAAACATGGAAAAGAAAGAAAGGAAAATTTTGAGAAAAATATTAGGACCGAGAAAGATTGGAGAAGAGTACAAGCTAAAGAGTAGTAAGGAAATATACAAAACTATTGAGAAAGTGAGTGAGGCAATGCGTAAACGCAGACTAACGTTTTATGGTCACCTGTCGAGGATGGATGGAAACAGACTAAGAAGAAAAGTGTTTGAACATAGTAACAGGAACGAAAAAACCAACAATAAATGGATACAGATGGTGAAAAAGGATTTGGCCTATTTTAATGTCACCCGTGAGTCAATCAGGGACAGGGAAAAGTTTAGACAAATAGTGAACAAAATTAAGTGTTTTCCAGAAGAAACGAAACTAGAGAATAATAACAGGAAATGGTCGGAAGAGCGGAGGAGGAACCACTCGAAAATGACGAGGAAATATTGGGAAGAGAGAAAAAAAGATCAAAAAGCCGGGCAAGTGAATTGTTGAACGTGGTCCAAAGATGGCCGAAATCGAAAGAAGAAGAAGAAGTGTAACTTACGTTAATCGTTTATACAGTAAGAGAAGTATTGCAGTTACAAGGTGTGTGTATGTCTCAAAAACGTTATAGAATTATTAGACTCATCGAGGGCGTTACAGGCGCGGGATATTTTCAATAATTTGAAACTTCAGCTTGTGGTAAGGGTCTGAAAGGTTGTATTGTGGTTTGTAAGGGCACAGATCGGTTATTATATATTTATTGATGCATACTCAGCGTATTTGTTAGCCTTAGCTGTACTCATATATACGTGAAGAAAACTGGTGAAGAGTTGTGCAGTGTTTAGTTGCTGAATAAGTTCTGAAAAAGAGCCAGTATCATCTTTCACAAACACGTTAAGGTGTTTGGATGTTCTATACTAGGGGCCTTCAGTGACAGCACTTAACATTTTCTGCAGGAATACATCACTAACTTTACATTCCATTTTTAACGGTAGCTACTATGTTTGACATTACTTGAGGATATGAGGCTGCAAAATAAATAAACTTCAGTTCAAAAATTTCGAACACGAAACAACGACATGCTACAATTCGCGCTCATGCTTACGTAATAAGCTGCATTTCATTGTGAACAAACGGTTATGGCATATTTCCTGTAGTACGTAAAAACCAACTCAGTAAAAAGTGACTGGTTTCCGTTTATTAATAAATTAATTTTGATGGTGTTAGGACAGCAGCCAGCCACAAATTTACTTTCAGTTCCTTAATTCAAAGGGTACCGTTACCGGTTTCGAATCGTTGTGATTCATCCTCAGACGGTTTACGCGCTTTCTTTATGACATCTGGTGTGTTTTTTGCAGATTAATTGTCCTAAAATAGAAATAATACATAATTATAATATAATATATATTTATTTACGCAACTGTAATGCCTTTTACACTAGTACAGAGACATTGAATTTTTGAGTTGATATTGTTACATTAATCATAAAGTTTTTTTAATATATATATATATATATATATATATATATATATATATATATATATATATATATTGTGTTGACATTTAATCTTTATTTTACCTAAAGACAAGGCTAAATCATTGCTGTAGACAAGTATACAGGTTGACAGCAGTAATCAAGAGAAAGCAACAGATAAACTCGGGGATCTGTTTTTATCCTATCTCAAAGTGAAACCACCGGTCGTCAGTACGAAGTAATGGACAGTTGATAATATGAAATTACTGTGATATGTTTTATTGCAAGCAAAGAATATTATAAAGTCAACTTTGGTGTACGTAAATTCACGTTAACCAGCTATGATATAGCGTTACTGAAATAAAAAAGATTTTCATAGACAAAGAAAATGTTCTTTCATCAATCTGGATCACGTACATAACTTTATATTTACAACGTCATCATTAAGCTGACGATATAATAGTAACCTATACCATTTCGTGTAAGCCACATTGGGCAATACTATTTTCATCCGTTGCTAATGACATCAAGAACGAACAGCGCCACTGCAATGCTATTTCACTTCAGGCCACAAAACACGCAAACATACATTAACATCTAGTGCATAAGCTATAGCAGTATCTGAAAGTATCAGTTTTTTAGAGTCACTGCTTCACTTTCCATAAGACTGAGTTACACCATGTAGGTTATTACTTTTACTACATTTTCTAAAATATCATTCGAAACATTAATATGATAGATTCTGAGTATATTTAGGTACCATTAAAGGAATCTGACACAGGTAATACGATTACAATTACAAACTGACTTGCAGATTATCAGTTCATTAATACCTTAACACTAAATAGGAGTCATTACTCCTGTATTTCTGCAAAACTAGTGAATTCACATTCACGATGCAGCTGGCTACCATGGCGCACGGCAGTCAGTCGTGAGTTTTCTGCGACGCCGGGGAGGATTTGTAGGACCTGCGACTCGCGCACACACAAATACAGCTGGTGATATTTTATAGTGGCAACAGCGAACTATTGACCATTATTTCATCATAAAACCTTCGGCGCTCCTGGGAGCGCCATATACGTCCGTTCAGCTCAGGTGCTGACGTCTTATTGCCTCCCCGCACCCTGGCTGCTAACCGTGACTTGCCAACTCCTGCTGACGTACGCGATTCTTCTGTCTGTCTATTTCGTCTCATAAAGATTAACTACATTGTGCAAGTTTGTTCTGTCTAACATGAGGAAGGTAGCAGTGTAATAATACATTCACAATCAGAGTTTTCAAAGTAAACTATTTTACAATATGAAATATTTTATACTATTTACAATTAATTACACTCGTTTACTTACAAACTAGGAAAAAATGAAACGATTATTTTAATTACAGAAAGTGTCTATTGTTGCGGTGCCTGTGTTAAAAGGTTATCATACAGATCAGTGGTTGCCAAACCTATGAAGCTTTTAAGCTATCGCACCGATTTTATATTCTATAGTGAGCTACAACAAGATACTAGGGCAGAAATAAGAACTTAAAAGAATCTTTTTTTGCAAAAACAGACATAATGTCTTATGGGGTAACAGCAATCAGTGATTTTATAATGTTACTTAAAATCCGTCTTGATTGCAACTTTTTTTTATTCCTATGACCGGTTTCGGTTCATTCAGAACCATCTTCAGATCTGATATTTCAGTTACAGGAGTAACCCGTCCAAATCCAGCAACTTTCACATGCTCCTGTAACTGAAATATCAGATCTGAAGATGGTTCTGAATGAACCGAAACCGGTCATATGAATAAAAAAAAATTGCAATCAAGACGGATTTTAAGTAACATTATAAAATCTTATATTTGTTTATGCCTATAAACATAAATACGGTATAATGAATATAAAATCAATTTCGACTAATCCTTACTTTTGATACCATCAAATAATGAATCTGAAAATTCTAAAAATGCAATTTTGATTCATTTACTATCTTCGTATGGTTTCTTATTTTGTGCAATAATTTTGGAAACTCGGGATGACGCCTAAGGTGATGCTTTATTCTTTGTTGTTGTTGTTGTGGTCTTCAGTCCTGAGACTGGTTTGATGCAGCTCTCCCTTCCTACTCTATCCTGTGCAAGCTTCTTCATCTCCCAGTACCTACTGCAGCCTACATCCTTCTGAATCTGCTTAGTGTATTCATCTCTTGGTCTCCCTCTATGGTTTTTACCCTCCGCGCTGCCCTCCAATACTAAATTGGTGGTCCCTTGATGTCCTACTAACCGGTCCCTTCTTCTAGTCAAGTTGTGCCTCGAACTCCTCCCCAATTCTATTCAATACCTCCTCATTAGTTATGTGATCTACCCATCTAATCTTCAGCATTCTTCTGAAGCACCACATTTCGAAAGCTTCTATTCTCTTCTTGTCCAAACTATTTATCTTCCAAGTTTCACTTCCATACATGGCTACACTCCATACAAGTACTTTCAGAAATGACTTCGTGACACTTAAATCAGTACTCGATGTTAACAAATTTCTCTTCTTCAGAAACGCTTCCCTTGCCATTGCCAGTCTACATTTTATATCCTCTCTACTTCGACCATCATCAGTTATTTTGCTCCCCAAATAGCAAAACTCCTTTACTACTTTGAGTGTCTCATTTCCTAATCTAATTCCCTCAGCATCACCCGACTTAATTCGACTACATTCCATTATCCTCGTTTTGCTTTCGTTGATGTTCGTCTTATATCCTCCTTTCAAGACAACTGCTGTTCCTCCTTTGCTGTCTCTGATAGAATTACAATGTCATCGGCGAACCTTGAAGTTTTTATTCCTTCTCCGTGGATTTTAATACCTACACCGAACTTTTCTTTTGTTTCCTTTACTGCTTGCTCAATATACAGATTGAATAACATTGGGGAAAGGCTACAACCCTGTCTCACTCCCTTCCCAACCACTGTTTCCGTTTCATGTCCCTCGACTCTTATAACTGCCATCTGGTTTCTGTACATATTGTAAATAGCCTTTCGCTCTCTGTATTTTACCCCTGCCACCTTTAGAATCAGAATTTGAAAGAGAGTATTCCAGTGAACATTGTCAAAAGCTTTCCCTAAGTCTACACATGCTAGAAACGTAGGTTTGCCTTTCCTTAATCTTTCTTCTCAGATAAGTCGTATGGTAAGTTTTGCCTGACATGTTCCAACATTTCTACGGAATCCAAACTGATCTTCCCCGAGGTCGGCTTCTACCAGTTTTTCCATTCGCCTGTAAAGAATTAGCGTTAGTATTTTGCAGCCGTGTTTTATTAAATTGATAGTTCGGTAATTTTCACATGTGTCAACACCTGCTTTCTTTGGGATTGGAATTATTATGTTCTTCTTGAAGTCTGTGGGAATTTCGCCTGTCTCATACATCTTGCTGACCAGATGGTAGAGTTTTGTCAGGACTGGCTCTCCCAAGGCTGTCAGTAGTTCTAATGGAATGTTGTCTACTGCCGGGGCCTTGATTCGACTCAGGTGTTTCAGTGCTCTGTCAAACTCTTCACGCAGTATCTCCCATTTCTTCTTCATCTACATCCTCTTCCAGTTCCATAATATTCTCCTCAAGAACATCGCCCCTGTATAGACCCTCTATATACTCCTTCCACCTTTCTGCTTTCCCTTTTTTGCTTAGAACTGGGTTTCTATCTTATCTAATGGTTTTATAAAGGTTGATTATTGAGCGTTAAGATGGGGGTTTTGGCACCTCACCTCTTTCTTCTTTGGAGCAGAATTCCTTGGGAAATAGTTCCTGTTCCTGACCGAACAGTTTTGAAGCGGCGTTCGACGACCCTTTGTTCTCAACTGACACACTTGCATAGCAGAATAAATACACACAATTTTCCTTTACTTAAGTAAAGAAGTATTGGAAATTACAATGAAATTCATACCCAACTGCATACAGGCGTTGATGTATGTCAATGGGAACAGATGAAAATGTGTACCCCGACCGGGACTCGAACCCGTAATGCTGCTTACATGGCAGACGCTCTATCCACCTTAGCCACCGTGGACACAGAGGAGAGTGCGACTGCAGGGACTTATTTCTGGCAGGCCCCCCGTGAGACCCACATTCCCAACTTATTGTCCCACACTATATTCATAGTGCCCCTGCCCATTATTGTCATTACTCGCGGCTTGTTGCCGATTCCCGTAAGAGTTCGGCTACTGTTTGTGCGTCTGCACAGAAGAAGATGGTCAAATGGTGAGCCTTAAATAAATAAATAAATAAATAAATAAATAAATATATATATATATACACTCCTGGAAATGGAAAAAGAACACATTGACACCGGTGTGTCAGACCCACCATACTTGCTCCGGACACTGCGAGAGGGCTGTACAAGCAATGATCACACGCACGGCACAGCGGACACACCAGGAACCGCGGTGTTGGCCGTCGAATGGCGCTAGCTGCGCAGCATTTGTGCACCGCCGCCGTCAGTGTCAGCCAGTTTGCCGTGGCATACGGAGCTCCATCGCAGTCTTTAACACTGGTATCATGCCGCGACGGCGTGGACGTGAACCGTATGTGCAGTTGACGGACTTTGAGCGAGGGCGTATAGTGGGCATGCGGGAGGCCGGGTGGACGTACCGCCGAATTGCTCAACACGTGGGGCGTGAGGTCTCCACAGTACGTCGATGTTGTCACCAGTGGTCGGCGGAAGGTGCACGTGCCCGTCGACCTGGGACCGGACCGCAGCGACGCACGGATGCACGCCAAGACCGTAGGATCCTACGCAGTGCCGTAGGGGACCGCAACGCCACTTCCCAGCAAATTAGGGACACTGTTGCTCCTGGGGTATCGGCGAGGACCATTCGCAACCGTCTCCATGAAGCTGGGCTACGGTGCCGCACACCGTTAGGCCGTCTTCCGCTCACGCCCCAACATCGTGCAGCCCGCCTCCAGTGGTGTCGCGACAGGCGTGAATGGAGGGACGAATGGAGACGTGTCGTCTTCAGCGATGAGAGTCACTTCTGCCTTGGTGCCAATGATGGTCGTATGCGTGTTTGGCGCCGTGCAGGTGAGCGCCACAATCAGGACTGCATACGACCGAGGCACACAGGGCCAACACCCGGCATCATGGTGTGGGGAACGATCTCCTACACTGGCCGTACACCACTGGTGATCGTCGAGGGGACACTGAATAGTGCACGGTACATCCAAACCGTCATCGAACCCATCGTTCTACCATTCCTAGACCGGCAAGGGAGCTTGCTGTTCCAACAGGACAATGCACGTCCGCATGTATCCCGTGCCACCCAACGTGCTCTAGAAGGTGTAAGTCAACTACCCTGGCCAGCAAGATCTCCGGATCTGTCCCCCATTGAGCATGTTTGGGACTGGATGAAGCGTCGTCTCACGCGGTCTGCACGTCCAGCACGAACGCTGGTCCAACTGAGGCGCCAGGTGGAAATGGCATGGCAAGCCGTTCCACAGGACTACATCCAGCATCTCTACGATCGTCTCCATGGGAGAATAGCAGCCTGCATTGCTGCGAAAGGTAGATATACACTGTGCTAGTGCCGACATTGTGCATGCTCTGTTGCCTGTGTCTATGTGCCTGTGGTTCTGTCAGTGTGATCATGTGATGTATCTGACCCCAGGAATGTGTCAATAAAGTTTCCCCTTCCTGGGACAATGAATTCACGGTGTTCTTATTTCAATTTGCAGGAGTATATATATATATGAAGAGATTCTATCTGTTCTATGGGACATGTCCGAAAGAACAGATATCATCTTCATATATATATATATATATATATATATATATATATATATATATATATATATATATATATATGAACATTTTGCGTTTTGCTTGAACATGTCATCGTTAGAACAAACCTAGCTTAGTATCAATGGACAAATCAAACATGACCATTAGAAAATGTGTGATATACACATGAAAAACACAATGTGCCCAGCCTTGACTGACAACGACAACAGTGCAGGAATAACAAGCATTTGTTGCCGTGGACACGGTTCGAGCCCATGAGAACAGCGCGGCAAGCGGTATCATCCGATTTCCTGGGAATTTCGCTCAGTAGGAGTCAAAATAAGAGAACACATGTCTCGGCTTATCCGTAGATACTCGACCGTTCCTGATAAAAAGACAGTCGATGTTTCGAAGTATTTTCGAGGTAATTTACCTGTCTTTTACCGCACAGTGTTACCAGACGCAATGGTGGCTCAGTCGGCAGTCTGCCTTAGACAGTGGCGCACTGGTGACCTGTTGTCCGGGCCGCGAGCGCGCGTCGAAGAGGATGTGTTTGCGCTGGGGGATACTCGTGGGTGTTGTGGACTGAATAGACATGGCCCAGAGCTCCATAAAGACTGCGATCGAATTTGCGTTTGACAAGGCGTATGACAGGCTCAAGCCTTTTGAAATAGAGTGTTTCTTGAGGCATAAAGTTCGTTTACGTTCTACAGACCGTATTGGGATGCACCTATTCATTGTAAGCAGCACAATATACGTCAAGATGGCCGATGGAGCTGTGTGTGAAAGAACTATCGCCGCTGCTTAAAGGGAATTTCAATTTCGACGCTCTGATGGCCACATTAGCGATGTAACAGTGGCTTTTTCAGGATTGGGTGTGAGGGTCATTCGGATCTTTGAATTGCCTTTACAGGCACCAGAATCGATGCTTACTTAATCGTTGCGGCCATATGGGACGGTACTCAGTCATACACCCGAACGCTGGGGGACTTTTATTACCTATCCCGTGCTAAACAGCGTCCGACTGACGGGGATCGTCCTTAACAAACATATCGCTTCAGCCTTACATGTTAGAGGAAGTCGAAGTACTGTGATTTACGATGGCCAGCCGCAGACCTTTTCTGGCTGTGGTGGTGAGGAAAAGTCCGCTCCGACTGCGTGCAAGGCAGCATCATACAACTGCCACATGGAGAAGCGTCACAGCGAGAATTTTGCACGCAACTGCCGATGACGTACGTGTCGGTGGCCCGCCAGGAGGTGTTGCCGAGTTCGGAGCGTGACACAGACGTATTGATACAAGAGCAGGCCAAGTTAGAGGAGCAGAAAAGTGAGGAGGAAGAAGCTCCTACACGCCCTTCATAGTAGATAAGTGACGAACCTTACGCTGCCGCACAAGCGGCACACGTCATGGAAGTGGAAGCGGAGAAGGTGGCGCAAGCAACGGATCAACATTAGGCATCCCCTACGGCAGCGGAGGGCAGGGCGCGAAAGCAACACTCGCCGAAGTGTCACAAGAAATGCCGCCATAATTCGGGTGACAAGTTCTTCCTTAGCCTAGGGGACACGGAAGACGTTCGAGGAGGAAAAACATTTGACATGAGATGAGATTACTCGCAGAAACAGCTCACCGTAGATGACCAGCTTGCCACTGGTGGAATACGTCTTCAGAAGAGTGTAATTTAAATCGGTTTTAGTATCACATCTTGATGATTTGCTAAAATGTGGAAACCGATTATGATATCTTTTGTGTGATCAGACACGGCAAGTATAATACTCATAACAGTCACGTAGCTTTAAACTGGATTTCCTTAGGTGACTGGATTTCCTTAGGCGACACGACCTTGGCCCGTGTCTCGCACGTCAGCACTAGATGCTCATTCCTCCGCGGCACTGTCTCCGTATAGGTGCTGAAATGTTTCAATACAATATCCTAGTGGCTTCTGTGTCGGGTCCTGCGACCGACGTTTGTTTGAAGATTTTTCTGACGTTTCGCCAGTGCGAGTGGCTGGCATTGTCAAAACTTTACCCTCCATTGGTAGTAGTGGACTGGAGTAAAGTTCGCGGCCGCAGATTATGTGTAATGGCGCGCCAACATCCAAGGGCCTTTTTGTGGTCATTTCCGAGTTATTCTTCTCTTGCTACCTGCAACGATCGTTCGCTGTAACACGGAAATTCAGGACTCGTTCACCTTGAGGCTTTCTTCTTTCTTGTTGAAGCTGTTCTCATGTCTGTGTATTTCTGTAGCTTATCTAAACAAGCGAGTGTGATAGCTCTTCTCTACAGCCGGAACTTCCATGTCGGCGAATTGTATTATCAAAACTGGACATGGTTGTCTCACTGGGAATTGTATTATGTTATCGCTTTCACACAGCACGTGCTGTGTCACCACGGCCGATTTCTCCACCTGCCACAACCTACAGTGCCCTTATGAGGAGTTCCTAGATAACAGAACGCAGCATGTCATTCTCAATGGAGAGAAGTCTTCCGAAGTAAGAGTGATTTCAGGTGTGCCGCAGGGGAGTGTCATAGGACTGTTGCTATTCACAATATACATAAATGACCTGGTGGATGACATCGGAAGTTCACTGAGTCTTTTTACAGATGATGCTGTGGTGTGTCGAGAGGTTGTAACAATGGAAAATTGTACTGAAATGCAGGAGGATCTGCAGCGAATTGACGCATGGTGCAGGGAATGGCAATTGAATCTTAATGTAGCCAAGTGTAATGTGCTGCGAATACACAGAAAGATAGATCCTTTATCATTTAGCTACAAAATAGCAGGTCAACAACTGGAAGCAGTTAATACCATAAATTATCTGGGAGTACGCATTAGGAGTGATTTAAAATGGAATGATCATATAATGTTGATCGTCGGTAGGGCAGATGCCAGACTGAGATTCATTGGAAGAATCCTAAGGAAATGCAAGCCGAAAACAAAGGAAGTAGGTTACAGTACGCTTGTTCGCCCACTGCTTGAATACTGCTCAGCAGTGTGGGATCCATACCAGATAGGGTTGATAGAAGATATAGAGAAGATCCAACGGAGAGCAGCGCGCTTCGTTACAGGATCATTTAGTAACCGCGAAAGCGTTACGGAGATGATAGATGAACTCCAGTGGAAGACTCTGCAGGAGAGACGCTCAGTAGCTCGGTACGGGCTTTTGTCAAAGTTTCGAGAACATACCTTCACCGAAGAGTCAAGCAGTATATTGCTCCCTCCTACGTATATCTCGCGAAGAGACCATGAGGATAAAATCAGAGAGATTAGAGCCCACACAGAGGCATACCGACAATCCTTCTTTCCACGAACGATACGAGACTGGAATAGAAGGGAGAACCGATAGAGGTACTCAAGGTACCCTCCGCCACACACCGTCAGGTGGCTTGCGGAGTATGGATGTAGATGTAGATGTAGATGCAGATGTTCTTTGATCCTGGAGTTGACTGATCGTCCAATCATTCCAACATTAACTTTACCGCATGTTGATGGTATGCGGCGTATTCCCGACATTGTACGTTGCTCCCTTTTCTCCTTTTCTGATCTGAGACAAGTTTTGATCTACTTTGTCGCTCCGTTTTGCCGTGTTCTCGCAATATGTGGCCGATTCAATCCAGCACTCTGAAAATGTAATAGCTGTCAAATCGCCACCCGAGACGGAGAAGAGGCATGATTAATACGTTCGTAACGCGAGCAAGACGAATATGTAAGTCGCTGCACCTCAGAAGCGAGATACAGGCATGCAACATCTACCAGAAAGCGTCCAGAGGAGCAATGGGAACTCTGCCAGGTATGTAAGAAATGTAACTCGGCGAAGTGACACACCGGGAAAAGAAATGATGGGCACGGCTTTTCTGCTATACATCTCCAGAGCGACGGTCAAAATCGGCCGTATATCAGGCAGACACGGCGTAAAGACTGTTTATAAAAGTCAACGAAAATCAAAGGGCGTCTCAGATCGAGAAAGGAGAATAGGGACCCAATTGTTATGTCGGGAATACACTGCATACCAACGCATGCGGAAAAGTTTACGTTTGAGTGATGACTGAACGATCAATCAATACCAGGTTCGTAGAACATAAGCAGCATTTCAGGTTGGCGCAGGTCACGCGCTGTGTGAGTCCCACCACATAGTGCAATTCTCGACACGGAAGCTATGGCACTAGAGGAAATCTATCACACTCGCTTGTTCAGAGACGCTTTAGAAATAGGCAAACATGAGAATAGCTTCAACAAGAAAGAAAAAAGCGTCAAGATGAACGGGTCCTGAATTCCCGTGCTACAGCGAACGACCTTTGTAGAACAGGACTGCACCGGAAATAACCACTGATCAGCCCTTGGACGTTGGCGTGCCAGGTACATACTTGTATGATCTGCGGCCGAAAACCTGATTCCAGCAACGGAGAGTGAAGCTCTGACAATGCCAGCCACTCGTGCTGGCGAAGCGTTAGAAAAATCATCAAACAAACATCGGCAGAAGAATCCGAAACAGAAGCCAAGGGCAGTTTGTCGGCAAGTGGCCACGAAAGCCTTAACAATCTTGGATCTAAGTTCCTTGATAACTGACATAGTAGAGATTCGCTTTCTAAGACAGCTAAGACTTCTCTAAGAGCCTTCTGGTAACACGTAAAACCTGTTATTTTCCTCAGAAAAGCTATCCCGTAACGGAATTCAGTACATTATGTGTTTGTGGAACAGTGCACCGTGAGAATAAACTAATACTTTTTTCACTCAGAGATACAGTTTGCATGATAAAATATTACTCATGATAAATCACTATATAACAGCGTCTATATTATGGTTCCATGCGATTTTAATGTCAAAGTATACACCCTGCATTTTGAGAAACATACAATGAATTTCAGTTTGCATAAACTATACATTACATTTAAAATTCATGCGCTCCGGCTAATTTCATCATCTGTTTGATGTAAAGGCATCGTTATTGTTTGTCAGTATGCTCTTTAAGCCTGTTTCGGTTGTAATAAGTGTGATCCATTGATCCACGTAGAGTGACACTAAATAGTTCATTCACACAAACTATGACGTCCAAGTACAGAACTTTGGGCTGTTGATTTTGAAACATTCAAAAACTTTCGTGAGAAGTGATTGTAGGGAACAATCAACAAACAAAGGAATCTTACAAACAGAATGTAAAGGACGCTCATACCTGGCTTCTTTAGGATTATATTCGATATAAGGTCTTTAGCGATTTGCGCAGGATACTCAACTGACAGAACTCAGCTGCAAACCTTTGTCTTGGATTTCAGTAGCTTAATTCGTATCTCATTTTGTAACAGCGTGAGTGCGGTAATGAAGCAAAGAAATACTGAAGTAACTGCATGTTGAGGGTAGGAAAAAGTATCTATGTTTGAGGTGATTTTTGTGTACATTAGAAAGACATGCTGAAGTATTCGTTGTCGAAACAGTTTTGAAGACGAGGATGAAAATGATGTAGGCAGAGCATTATCACAACAGTATGCTGTGAAGTATCTACTATGAGAGTGTAAAATTCTGTGCTGAACAATGACAAGCTTCTTTCCAGGTACGTGGACTTCCCATTAAGGGGGTAGGACGTCAAACGGGCCGACCTGGAGCACGAGAGGCAGCACAGGACATTTTAATTTCTGCTGTGTATTCTTATACAAATAAATTCATAAAACTTTGTCAGCATGACCAGGAGGGATTCAAGATTGGCTCTCATAGCGGTGGTAGTTCAGAAACATAAAAAAATAATGTTTTTCTACATGTGAAGTTTGTAACCTCCCAAGAAAAATGCTATTGAAATTATTTTAAATGTCAATGGACATAGAGCCAAGTGTAACCTCCCCGCAAAAATGAAAGTCAATTTAATAAGAAATGATTGAAATCTCAGTGACAATGAAAACGCAAATAGACCGAAATGTCGATCTTTAGGCCCTGATTAAACTCAAATTCTTACCTCAATAAAACTGCATCTGCTCTTATTTTCCGCCATAGCTTGGAGGAAATGCATCGCAAATATATATATTTTTTGAATTTAAGGGAAACTTTTCTTTAAGGAAATGCAAGGAAAATATTATTTCAAAAAAGGGATTCTTTGTTAAAAATGGTTGGTTTCAAAACGAAATTATTATTAGGGCGATTCTTGAACAAATTAGTTACAGTTAATTTACATTACATTATTAAATGTGCGCAAAGCTGCTTCATTACCTTCTTTAAAAAATATACCTCGTCCTGAATCTCGACCAGAGTCCCATGTCGACGCCCTCTGACTCCACACACACAACTAACTCGCAACTGCCACTACCGACTCCCTACATGCAACTGCACTGTACTCTCGCGCGCTATTCACACACAACAGCTAACTCGCAACTGTACCTACCGACTCGCTACATGCAACTGCACCTCGCAACTGAGCTGACTACATGGTCTCTGGTCAAAGATTGTCATGGCTCACCATCGCTGCGTACGCGTTTCAAGTTCCATCAGTTTTTCACTTACTTTTGGCAGCATTTGTTGCTTTTCTTCACACGTAAGAGAGATTCTTCGACGTATTTTGGACAGCATGAAAAACATACTTATAGGTGTATGAAACTCTAAAATTTATTTAATCTACGAAACAATGAATGAGCTGTTAAATTTTAAACTTCGTGTTTAGAAAAAACTCAAATTTTATAGACAATTATCTCAATTTTTACAAAAGTTTTTAATAGATTTTGAAAATTATATAGTTTCATACACCTGTAAGTATGATTTGTGTGCTGTGCAAAATTCATCGAAGATTCTTTCTTACTTATGAAGAAAAGTGTACGTATAGCAACAAATGCAGCCAACAGTAAGTGAAAAAATGATGAAGTTTCACATGTAAAATAAATTCTGTTATCTTTTTGAACTTCCGCTGCTACGAGTGTGAATCCTGAATCCATATTGGTGACGCAGACAAAGTTTTATGAATTTATTTGTAAAAGTATAGACAGTGAAAGTCAAAATGTCCTGTGGTGCCTCTGCTGCTCCAAATCGGCAAGTTTGACGTCCTGCACCTGTCATCCGAGCGTGCAAGAAGCAAGGCAGAGGGACTCGTAAATGTAATTGTTCATGATGTATCTTCGTTCCTTCCAGACACACACTCTATCGACGTTGTTGAAGCTTTGATTTGGCTAGGTGAACCGGAAGAAAATCAAAATGCAGGTTTCCGAAAATGGAGTAAAGTTAAACATTGTACGCTGCATCTACATTATGTGTAACTTGTCACTAAACACTGCACCTAATTCCAAAGCAGTTGAACTGCCTTGCCATTGAACTTTCCCGTGATCAAGTTTAAAGCAGAGTGTACATATACACTCCTGGAAATTGAAATAAGAACACCGTGAATTCATTGTCCCAGGAAGGGGACACTTTATTGACACATTCCTGGGGTCAGATACATCACATGATCACACTGACAGAACAACAGGCACATAGACATAGGCAACACAGCATGCACAATGTCGGCACTAGTACAGTGTATATCCACCTTTCGCAGCAATGCACGCTGCTATTCTCCCATGGAGACGATCGTAGAGATGCTGGATGTAGTCCTGTGGAACGGCTTGCCATGCCATTTCCACCTGGCGCCTCAGTTGGACCAGCGTTCGTGCTGGACGTGCAGACCGCGTGAGACGACGCTTCATCCAGTCCCAAACATGCTCAATGGGGGACAGATCCGGAGATCTTGCTGGCCAGGGTAGTTGACTTACACCTTCTAGAGCACGTTGGGTGGCACGGGATACATGCGGACGTGCATTGTCCTGTTGGAACAGCAAGTTCCCTTGCCGGTCTAGGAATGGTAGAACGATGGGTTCGATGACGGTTTGGATGTACCGTGCACTATTCAGTGTCCCCCTCGACGATCACCAGTGGTGTACGGCCAGTGTAGGAGATCGCTCCCCACACCATGATGCCGGGTGTTGGCCCTGTGTGCCTCGGTCGTATGCAGTCCTGATTGTGGCGCTCACCTGCACGGCGCCAAACACGAATACGACCATCATTGGCACCAAGGCAGAAGCGACTCTCATCGCTGAAGACGACACGTCTCCATTCGTCCCTCCATTCACGCCTGTCGCGACACCACTGGAGGCGGGCTGCACGATGTTGGGGCGTGAGCGGAAGACGGCCTAACGGTGTGTGGGACCGTAGCCCAGCTTCATGGAGACGGTTGCGAATGGTCCTCGCCGATACCCCAGGAGCAACAGTGTCCCTAATTTGCTGGGAAGTGGCGGTGCGGTCCCCTACGGCACTGCGTAGGATCCTACGGTCTTGGCGTGCATCCGTGCGTCGCTGCGGTCCGGTCCCAGGTCGACGGGCACGTGCACCTTCCGCCGACCACTGGCGACAACATCGATGTACTGTGGAGACCTCACGCCCCACGTGTTGAGCAATTCGGCGGTACGTCCACCCGGCCTCCCGCATGCCCACTATACGCCCTCGCTCAAAGTCCGTCAACTGCAAATACGGTTCACGTCCACGCTGTCGCGGCATGCTACCAGTGTTAAAGACTGCGATGGAGCTCCGTATGCCACGGCAAACTGGCTGACACTGACGGCGGCGGTGCACAAATGCTGCGCAGCTAGCGCCATTCGACGGCCAACACCGCGGTTCCTGGTGTGTCCGCTGTGCCGTGCGTGTGATCATTGCTTGTACAGCCCTCTCGCAGTGTCCGGAGCAAGTATGGTGGGTCTGACACACCGGTGTCAATGTGTTCTTTTTTCCATTTCCAAGAGTGTACATTATATGTAACTTGTCACTAAACATTGAACCGAATTCCAAAGAAATTGGAACTGCCTTGCCATTGCACTTTTCTGTGATCAATTTTAAAGGATTGTGTACATATATTTCCGACTTTTTCAAGCACTTTGCTCCTCCATCAATTAGCAGGTATCATAGAACTTTATATGAAACCTGTGTAAACAGCGTCCCGGTACAACTGATTTTCTTCTTTTAGAATTTTTCTGGACTAAAAGTAAAAGTAATGCTGCAATCCATGCAGATGAGCGCCCCACTGATTTACTTGACATGGTTCTCTTGAGATCTTTGCCTTTCTCCGATATGAGATGGCATAATCAGGCAGCTAATTGCGAATCTTGAGGTGAACATGAAATTCCGTCCACGCTGGAACTTGGTGTGTTCTTCCTCTTTTGTCTTCTAACACAGCGTTCGAGCAGCCTGTGGCAGGGTAGAAAAATCCTGACTAACGGCCCAAACAGGTTCTTGATATCACGTCTGTGGCCGGTTGCCTTTCACGTTTCCACAAATGTCAGCTGGTCCAACGGAAGTATGTTGCGAATCATGGGCGCTATACACAGTTTATGCAAATGAACTGTTCTGCAATTGCTATAGACTCGTATATACTGTTTTATTTTGTCGTATATGGTGAATTAGATCAAGTGGGTAAGCGTAGGATTACGTTTTATTTAACTTCAAAATACACGAAGAATGACCAGTATTTGAAGAAGACGAGTATTCAGTACACAAAAGGGTACAATAAGCTGTAAGAAAAGACATTTCAATAATATTTGTCATGATTACAGTCTTAGAAGTGTCCGGCGTCTAGTTGTCTCGTGTGCTTAGGCCCTGCACTGCGTTCTTCCTAGAGCAGTGGATTAATGAAGTTTGATTGTGTTGATCACAAAAGAGTTGAACCATTATGGAGTAAGGGTAGTAGCTCACAACTGGGTCACTTTTTACTTTAAGAACAGACAGCAGAAGGTCATCCTCCACAGTACTGAGAATTGCTACGATGTGCAATCGTATGGGGCATAGTTACGTTTGGTGATTTGGGGAGGGGGGTGGGCAGGGGTTAGTGCCGGGGCCGCTACTATTTCATATTTATATTAATAATATGCCCCCTAGTATTATAGCTGATGACACGAACTTGGTGGTGAAGGATGTTTTGTGCAACATTGACACAGAATCAAACAATACTGTTCAAGACTTAAGGTCATGGCTTGCAGAAAATAAATTGACGCTAAATCATAGTAACACTTAGTTTTTACAACATCTGACACACTATTCAACAAAAATACACATTTTGGTTACACAGAATGGACATATGACTAGTGAGACTGAACAGTTCAAATTCCTAGGCGTTCAGATAGATATTAAGCTGCTGTTGAACACCCATGTTCATGATCTTGTCCAAAAACTAAATGCTGCTTTATTTACCATTGGAACAGTATCTCAAATAAGTGAAAGTTCAACACGAAAAGTGGTATACTTTGCTTATTTTCATTCGCTTATGATATGTGGTATTATTTTTTTGGGGTAGCTCTTCTGATTCAAGGAGGGTATTTTTGGCCACGAAATATGTAATTTTAAGTTGGCGAACTTCTTGTCGACCACTGTTCAGTAGTATGGGAATTGTGACGTTGGCCTCTCAATAAATATTTTCTTTAATGGCGTTTTTTGTTAACAGTATCAGCTTATTCCGAAGAGATAGCAGCTTTCACTCAGTTAATACTAGGCAGAAATCCAGTCTGCCCTGGGAACACACCTCCACTCTTTTGCAGAAAGACGTGCAGTAAGCTGCCACAAGAATTAGAAAATCTTAGCAGAAATCGACGCATTTTCAAGTGTTTGCTCTTGGGTCACTCCATTCTGACGAGGCACTACTGGAAAAATTAAAAAATTTAACCCAATTCCTGCGTTACATTGTTGATTTCGTTTATTTGAACTTAATGCCTGTTTCCTGCGTAAACGAGCCCCGCAAGTAACCAGTGGTAAGTCAACGGTAACACATGTTAAATGCACTCAGTTTGCAAGTAAACAATGGTTAATACGCTTTTCGAATTTTTAGGAATAAAACTTTGGATAGAACTTACGATTTTAAACATATGTCGCCACTCTACAAATATTTGGAAACAACGGCTTATACAATAAAAAATCCGCAGTGGATGTACTTAAAAAATCTTATTTAGGGTAACGTTCCTCAAGTCGTGTCCCTTAAGAAAGTGTTACCGTGTTTGACACAGTGATTTAAATAACATAATTTATTTTGCGTACACTGAATCATTATTTTTTAAGCTATCCCCTCCAGCTTTCACACATATACAAACATTTCTCAAAATGAGTTTTCAGTCTTTTTCAAATATGAATCGGCGGTATGATTAAAGCATCTGGTATCTAATCCATACCCCCTATAGCCTAAATCGTGCTTGTGATAAGAATTCATCGACGACATAATAAATCCACCGAATTATGTAAGGATACGTCACAACATTGTACTACAAACCACAAATATAACGTGAATTCTACAGTTACGATAGTGAAATTACATATAGCAAGCAAAGTACTACTTCCTAACGAATAAAAGTGCTTAAATGGGTATACTGATCTGAACACAGGTATTCCAGAAATATTTCTTAATTTTACTCTCCACGCTAGCGCATAGATCATGTACTCAACCTTTACATTTCATTTGATGAATTATATCTTCTTCTCGATCTTCCTTAAATTGTTGACATAACCAATTCACTCTGTCCTTTATTTTGTTATTTGTGTTAATGTTTTCATCAATCTGCGTATTTGTATAGGTTTATGCACAGGTTTCTTCTTTTTATTTCCTCTTTCTTTCGTTTCTGTTTCCCTTCTGCAACGACTCGATCTCTATTCCATTGTTAGTTAGGTCGTTCCGTGTTTTTTCTTTATCACATGAGACAGGAGATAAAGTGATCAAGTAATGCTTTATTTGTTAACTGTTAATTTCGGCAACTGTTGAAATATTATTTTCGGCTCCACTTTCTTGAGACGTTGTAGAAGGTCCAGCCAGACTGATCCCTGAGTGCTGTTGCAACCTCAGGTGACCTTCTAGGTTTCCGCATTGTTGCTTCAGTTTCATCAGCCAATTCTTGGTGTGACTGATCGACAATATGTACAGTAGCAGGTAGAACGTCCACTTCTTTGACGATACTTCTACCTTATGGCCACAAAACCGTGTACCCTAAAGATGTTTAGTGCTTTATGCATACAAAATGATCTAGGATATACATTACCCAGAAGGTGTGTAATGTTAGCTTGTTTAGTGACACTGCCGAGAAGGTGGAGTTTCATTGTAGCTGTTTCCTAGTGTTTTAATGAAAGATATGTCCAATGTCTGTAGACGACGAATCGTGTGAGCAGGAAATGATAGCATGGTTATACCATAATTACGAGCCATCTGAATTGCGTCTAAAATTTTAGTGTATGTGCTACGTCCATCCAGTAAAAGTAAAATTTGTTTCTGTTAGCGTTATTCTACCTTTGTACATATTATGAACTGTTATATCCACCCATAGCCACGGGAGAAACAGTTCTGATGATATCCATCCATTTTACGCGCATTAAAATGCTATGTTTGGCGGAGCTCCCATTTTTAAGACAATGTTTTTTTTCGCTTCAGTTACATATTAACACCGGAATTATGAAAAAGCCTGCTACGTCCATTGAATCTATATATGTCATTTAAGACCCCTATCTATTGGTACCAGGGCTGTATTGGGCTACTATGCTTCTTTTCTTTGAGCAAGCGCACTGTAGGCGACTTTTCCGATGTGTGCATAGACATGCCAAGACGAATAACCAACGTATGGGCAGAAAGTTCAGTGCATCCAACGATTCAAGCTACACTCCTGGAAATTGAAATAAGAACACCGTGAATTCATTGTCCCAGGAAGGGGAAACTTTATTGACACATTCCTGGGGTCAGATACATCACATGATCACACTGACAGAACCACAGGCACATAGACACAGGCAACAGAGCATGCACAATGTCGGCACTAGTACAGTGTATATCCACCTTTCGCAGCAATGCAGGCTGCTATTCTCCCATGGAGACGATCGTAGAGATGCTGGATGTAGTCCTGTGGAACGGCTTGCCATGCCATTTCCACCTGGCGCCTCAGTTGGACCAGCGTTCGTGCTGGACGTGCAGACCGCGTGAGACGACGCTTCATCCAGTCCCAAACATGCTCAATGGGGGACAGATCCGGAGATCTTGCTGGCCAGGGTAGTTGACTTACACCTTCTAGAGCACGTTGGGTGGCACGGGATACATGCGGACGTGCATTGTCCTGTTGGAACAGCAAGTTCCCTTGCCGGTCTAGGAATGGTAGAACGATGGGTTCGATGACGGTTTGGATGTACCGTGCACTATTCAGTGTCCCCTCGACGATCACCAGTGGTGTACGGCCAGTGTAGGAGATCGCTCCCCACACCATGATGCCGGGTGTTGGCCCTGTGTGCCTCGGTCGTATGCAGTCCTGATTGTGGCGCTCACCTGCACGGCGCCAAACACGCATACGACCATCATTGGCACCAAGGCAGAAGCGACTCTCATCGCTGAAGACGACACGTCTCCATTCGTCCCTCCATTCACGCCTGTCGCGACACCACTGGAGGCGGGCTGCACGATGTTGGGGCGTGAGCGGAAGACGGCCTAACGGTGTGCGGGACCGTAGCCCAGCTTCATGGAGACGGTTGCGAATGGTCCTCGCCGATACCCCAGGAGCAACAGTGTCCCTAATTTGATGGGAAGTGGCGGTGCGGTCCCCTACGGCACTGCGTAGGATCCCACGGTCATGGCGTGCATCCGTGCGTCGCTGCGGTCCTGTCCCAGGTCGACGGGCACGTGCACCTTCCGCCGACCACTGGCGACAACATCGATGTACTGTGGAGACCTCACGCCACACGTGTTGAGCAATTCGGCGGTACGTCCACCCGGCCTCCCGCATGCCCACTATACGCCCTTGCTCAAAGTCCGTCAACAGCACATACGGTTCACGTCCACGCTGTTGGAGCATGCTACCAGTGTTAAAGACTGCGATGGAGCTCCGTATGCCACGGCAAACTGGCTGACACTGACGGCGGCGGTGCACAAATGCTGCGCAGCTAGCGCCATTCGACGGCCAACACCGCGGTTCCTGGTGTGTCCGCTGTGCCGTGCGTGTGATCATTGCTTGTACAGCCCTCTCGCAGTGTCCGGAGCAAGTATGGTGGGTCTGACACACCGGTGTCAATGTGTTCTTTTTTCCATTTCCAGGAGTGTACATTATATGTAACTTGTCACTAAACATTGAACCGAATTCCAAAGAAATTGGAACTGCCTTGCCATTGCACTTTTCTGTGATCAATTTTAAAGGATTGTGTACATATATTTCCGACTTTTTCAAGCACTTTGCTCCTCCATCAATTAGCAGGTATCATAGAACTTTATATGAAACCTGTGTAAACAGCGTCCCGGTATCAACTGATTTTCTTCTTTTAGAATTTTTCTGGACTAAAAGTAAAAGTAATGCTGCAATCCATGCAGATGAGCGCCCCACTGATTTACTTGACATGGTTCTCTTGAGATCTTTGCCTTTCTCCGATATGAGATGGCATAATCAGGCAGCTAATTGCGAATCTTGAGGTGAACATGAAATTCCGTCCACGCTGGAACTTGGTGTGTTCTTCCTCTTTTGTCTTCTAACACAGCGTTCGAGCAGCCTGTGGCAGGGTAGAAAAATCCTGACTAACGGCCCAAACAGGTTCTTGATATCACGTCTGTGGCCGGTTGCCTTTCACGTTTCCACAAATGTCAGCTGGTCCAACGGAAGTATGTTGCGAATCATGGGCGCTATACACAGTTTATGCAAATGAACTGTTCTGCAATTGCTATAGACTCGTATATACTGTTTTATTTTGTCGTATATGGTGAATTAGATCAAGTGGGTAAGCGTAGGATTACGTTTTATTTAACTTCAAAATACACGAAGAATGACCAGTATTTGAAGAAGACGAGTATTCAGTACACAAAAGGGTACAATAAGCTGTAAGAAAAGACATTTCAATAATATTTGTCATGATTACAGTCTTAGAAGTGTCCGGCGTCTAGTTGTCTCGTGTGCTTAGGCCCTGCACTGCGTTCTTCCTAGAGCAGTGGATTAATGAAGTTTGATTGTGTTGATCACAAAAGAGTTGAACCATTATGGAGTAAGGGTAGTAGCTCACAACTGGGTCACTTTTTACTTTAAGAACAGACAGCAGAAGGTCATCCTCCACAGTACTGAGAATTGCTACGATGTGCAATCGTATGGGGCATAGTTACGTTTGGTGATTTGGGGAGGGGGGTGGGCAGGGGTTAGTGCCGGGGCCGCTACTATTTCATATTTATATTAATAATATGCCCCCTAGTATTATAGCTGATGACACGAACTTGGTGGTGAAGGATGTTTTGTGCAACATTGACACAGAATCAAACAATACTGTTCAAGACTTAAGGTCATGGCTTGCAGAAAATAAATTGACGCTAAATCATAGTAACACTTAGTTTTTACAACATCTGACACACTATTCAACAAAAATACACATTTTGGTTACACAGAATGGACATATGACTAGTGAGACTGAACAGTTCAAATTCCTAGGCGTTCAGATAGATATTAAGCTGCTGTTGAACACCCATGTTCATGATCTTGTCCAAAAACTAAATGCTGCTTTATTTACCATTGGAACAGTATCTCAAATAAGTGAAAGTTCAACACGAAAAGTGGTATACTTTGCTTATTTTCATTCGCTTATGATATGTGGTATTATTTTTTTGGGGTAGCTCTTCTGATTCAAGGAGGGTATTTTTGGCCACGAAATATGTAATTTTAAGTTGGCGAACTTCTTGTCGACCACTGTTCAGTAGTATGGGAATTGTGACGTTGGCCTCTCAATAAATATTTTCTTTAATGGCGTTTTTTGTTAACAGTATCAGCTTATTCCGAAGAGATAGCAGCTTTCACTCAGTTAATACTAGGCAGAAATCCAGTCTGCCCTGGGAACGCACCTCCACTCTTTTGCAGAAAGACGTGCAGTAAGCTGCCACAAGAATTAGAAAATCTTAGCAGTAATCGACGCATTTTCAAGTGTTTGCTCTTGGGTCACTCCATTCTGACGAGGCACTACTGGAAAAATTAAAAAATTTAACCCAATTCCTGCGTTACATTGTTGATTTCGTTTATTTGAACTTAATGCCTGTTTCCTGCGTAAACGAGCCCCGCAAGTAACCAGTGGTAAGTCAACGGTAACACATGTTAAATGCACTCAGTTTGCAAGTAAACAATGGTTAATACGCTTTTCGAATTTTTAGGAATAAAACTTTGGATAGAACTTACGATTTTAAACATATGTCGCCACTCTACAAATATTTGGAAACAACGGCTTATACAATAAAAAATCCGCAGTGGATGTACTTAAAAAATCTTATTTAGGGTAACGTTCCTCAAGTCGTGTCCCTTAAGAAAGTGTTACCGTGTTTGACACAGTGATTTAAATAACATAATTTATTTTGCGTACACTGAATCATTATTTTTTAAGCTATCCCCTCCAGCTTTCACACATATACAAACATTTCTCAAAATGAGTTTTCAGTCTTTTTCAAATATGAATTGGCGGTATGATTAAAGCATCTGGTATCTAATCCATACCCCCTATAGCCTAAATCGTGCTTGTGATAAGAATTCATCGACGACATAATAAATCCACCGAAATATGTAAGGATACGTCACAACATTGTACTACAAACCACAAATATAACGTGAATTCTACAGTTACGATAGTGAAATTACATATAGCAAGCAAAGTACTACTTCCTAACGAATAAAAATGCTTAAATGGGTATACTGATCTGAACACAGGTATTCCAGAAATATTTCTTAATTTTACTCTCCACGCTAGCGCATAGATCATGTACTCAACCTTTACATTTCATTTGATGAATTATATCTTCTTCTCGATCTTCCTTAAATTGTTGACATAACCAATTCACTCTGTCCTTTATTTTGTTATTTGTGTTAATGTTTTCATCAATCTGCGTATTTGTATAGGTTTATGCACAGGTTTCTTCTTTTTATTTCCTCTTTCTTTCGTTTCTGTTTCCCTTCTGCAACGGCTCGATCTCTATTCCATTGTTAGTTAGGTCGTTCCGTGTTTTTTCTTTATCACATGAGACAGGAGATAAAGTGATCAAGTAATGCTTTATTTGTTAACTGTTAATTTCGGCAACTGTTGAAATATTATTTTCGGCTCCACTTTCTTGAGACGTTGTAGAAGGTCCAGCCAGACTGATCCCTGAGTGCTGTTGCAACCTCAGGTGACCTTCTAGGTTTCCGCATTGTTGCTTCAGTTTCATCAGCCAATTCTTGGTGTGACTGATCGACAATATGTACAGTAGCAGGTAGAACGTCCACTTCTTTGACGATACTTCTACCTTATGGCCACAAAACCGTGTACCCTAAAGATGTTTAGTGCTTTATGCATACAAAATGATCTAGGATATACATTACCCAGAAGGTGTGTAATGTTAGCTTGTTTAGTGACACTGCCGAGAAGGTGGAGTTTCATTGTAGCTGTTTTCTAGTGTTTTAATGAAAGATATGTCCAATGTCTGTAGACGACGAATCGTGTGAGCAGGAAATGATAGCATGGTTATACCATAATTACGAGCCATCTGAATTGCGTCTAAAATTTTAGTGTATGTGCTACGTCCATCCAGTAAAAGTAAAATTTGTTTCTGTTAGCGTTATTCTACCTTTGTACATATTATGAACTGTTATATCCACCCATAGCCACGGGAGAAACAGTTCTGATGATATCCATCCATTTTACGCGCATTAAAATGCTATGTTTGGCGGAGCTCCCATTTTTAAGACAATGTTTTTTTTTCGCTTCAGTTACATATTAACACCGGAATTATGAAAAAGCCTGCTACGTCCATTGAATCTATATATGTCATTTAAGACCCCTATCTATTGGTACCAGGGCTGTATTGGGATACTATGCTTCTTTTCTTTGAGCAAGCGCACTGTAGGCGACTTTTCCGATGTGTGCATAGACATGCCAAGACGAATAACCAACGTATGGGCAGAAAGTTCAGTGCATCCAACGATTCAAGCTACACTCCTGGAAATTGAAATAAGAACACCGTGAATTCATTGTCCCAGGAAGGGGAAACTTTATTGACACATTCCTGGGGTCAGATACATCACATGATCACACTGACAGAACCACAGGCACATAGACACAGGCAACAGAGCATGCACAATGTCGGCACTAGTACAGTGTATATCCACCTTTCGCAGCAATGCAGGCTGCTATTCTCCCATGGAGACGATCGTAGAGATGCTGGATGTAGTCCTGTGGAACGGCTTGCCATGCCATTTCCACCTGGCGCCTCAGTTGGACCAGCGTTCGTGCTGGACGTGCAGACCGCGTGAGACGACGCTTCATCCAGTCCCAAACATGCTCAATGGGGGACAGATCCGGAGATCTTGCTGGCCAGGGTAGTTGACTTACACCTTCTAGAGCACGTTGGGTGGCACGGGATACATGCGGACGTGCATTGTCCTGTTGGAACAGCAAGTTCCCTTGCCGGTCTAGGAATGGTAGAACGATGGGTTCGATGACGGTTTGGATGTACCGTGCACTATTCAGTGTCCCCTCGACGATCACCAGTGGTGTACGGCCAGTGTAGGAGATCGCTCCCCACACCATGATGCCGGGTGTTGGCCCTGTGTGCCTCGGTCGTATGCAGTCCTGATTGTGGCGCTCACCTGCACGGCGCCAAACACGCATACGACCATCATTGGCACCAAGGCAGAAGCGACTCTCATCGCTGAAGACGACACGTCTCCATTCGTCCCTCCATTCACGCCTGTCGCGACACCACTGGAGGCGGGCTGCACGATGTTGGGGCGTGAGCGGAAGACGGCCTAACGGTGTGCGGGACCGTAGCCCAGCTTCATGGAGACGGTTGCGAATGGTCCTCGCCGATACCCCAGGAGCAACAGTGTCCCTAATTTGCTGGGAAGTGGCGGTGCGGTCCCCTACGGCACTGCGTAAGATCCCACGGTCATGGCGTGCATCCGTGCGTCGCTGCGGTCCGGTCCCAGGTCGACGGGCACGTGCACCTTCCGCCGACCACTGGCGACAACATCGATGTACTGTGGAGACCTCACGCCACACGTGTTGAGCAATTCGGCGGTACGTCCACCCGGCCTCCCGCATGCCCACTATACGCCCTTGCTCAAAGTCCGTCAACAGCACATACGGTTCACGTCCACGCTGTTGGAGCATGCTACCAGTGTTAAAGACTGCGATGGAGCTCCGTATGCCACGGCAAACTGGCTGACACTGACGGCGGCGGTGCACAAATGCTGCGCAGCTAGCGCCATTCGACGGCCAACACCGCGGTTCCTGGTGTGTCCGCTGTGCCGTGCGTGTGATCATTGCTTGTACAGCCCTCTCGCAGTGTCCGGAGCAAGTATGGTGGGTCTGACACACCGGTGTCAATGTGTTCTTTTTTCCATTTCCAGGAGTGTATGTTATCGACATCAAGATCGTTATAAAATTACATTGAGATTGTTGAAGGTGGAATACATCGCAGTCTTATTAATCGTGATTTGAAGACTGTGCCTCCCAAACAGGACCCTGATGTATGAAGGCACTTGCGGCATTTCCAGAATGTGTCCAACTTTCGTATACGCCTGCAACCGCCAGCTGTCCACTCTCTATGTTGTTTGGGATACTAAAGATGCACAGCTTTATGTGCCATTGTGAGAAACGGTTTTTTAAGACGCATCAGATTTCAGAATTTTTCCGCTGATTGGAGTTCCCCTTGTAATCTTCTCTCGGAAACTGATCGAGACGGACGTGCATTCTCTGACAGTAGTAATTAAAGTTGTGTTTGAAACTGGTCGCCATTTACATAGCGTGACACACATCTTTGTTTTTACGCAATGCTACATGGTTAAAAATGGTACACCATCCTCGTCAGAAGAGTTGGGCTGCCCCTTCGATACACCAACAAATCGAACTCATTCATTTACAGTGCAGTCCCACTCACTCTACATTACTACTACCTTTGTTTCGAAATGTTGTACCTGACGTTCTGCAGCTTCTCTTTTGAGTCAGTACTCATGCATTGTGTAGATACCCATGGTGAGTGTTTATTTTGCACTAAATGCCTGATCACTATTCGGGAAACGGAAATCAACAAGTAATTTAACTAAGGGAAGAAAGACGACGAGCAGTATCTACTTAAATAATCTCACGTTGTACCGCACTACTATATGGGAAACTGACTTTTAGTCACCCTGTGTGGCTGCTATGGCGTTCCCCGGGGAAGGCCACTTCCGCTGCTACAAGCATTGCTCAGTCTTCAGTTTACTGACAGAGAGAACTGTGTTAATTCCACTCACCCGACTAGCTCATAGAAATCACTTACTGCCATTACTTACGTCGACGGTTTAGGGGCCACGTTCTGGTAATTCGAGGGAATAATTAATTCACTGGCGGAAAAAAAAATCTCAACACCAAGGAGGAGGTGTACGACATAACCGAAAATTGGTAGGCGTTTTTCTACAGGGCTCTTGATGCATTATCGATACATCGATGCCTCTCCCATAGAAATATCGATATATGATGGCGATACTTTTTTAACCGACATATTGAAATATCGATATCGAAATGGCAATATCGAGTGCCGACACTTTTATTTATTATTATATTTTTTCGCAGATTTAGGCAAATATTTGGAATTGTTCTTTTGATATTGTCGGAGAACATAGTTGTACTTTCACTGTGTGAATGGGTCTTACTATGACACAAAGAAGAAGCCCGATTGCAATGATGGGATGGGGGGGGGGCTGAGGGTGGCGGTGTGAATGGAACAACAAGTTGCCGATCTTAAGAAATAGAACACCAGTTGTTTTAAAAAAAATTTTAACGCAACTAATGTACTATTTCTTCACTTCGGCATTCTACAAAAACAGTTGCGGAAACTAATGAACAAAAATCTATATGACAAGATTAGTCTTTGCGTGGGAGGCGACGTGTGAGGGGAAATGCTGACGTTACAGGCGCTCGGCGCTGCCAACGGAAACTGCAAAGTTTAACTTCACCACTCAACTTAGACACTACAACTGCTACGTCTCTGGCGTTTGCAGAACTGAAAAAAACAGGGAAGTCGACATGAACTGTTGCGGACAAATCCGTTATGTGACACCAAGCCTGAATGTGCATCGTTTCCCTTTCAGATGCTGCTGAGGGGGGTAAGCAAGCTGCTAACTTGTGGATGTATAGAATGTCTAATAAAATATCAATGCTTAAACATACAGCTCTAAATCTGGCAGTATATATACAATGTGCAGCTGATATTTTTTGGCTGGAACGTAGATATTTTTTCAATCGATACACTATGTGATCAAAAGTACCTGGACATATGGCTGAAAATGGCTTACAAGTTCGTGGCACCCCCCATCAGTAATGCTGGAATTCAGTATGGTGTTGGCCCACCCTTAGCCTTGATGACAGCTTCCACTCTCGCAGGCACACGTTCAATTAGGCGCTGGAAGGTTTCTCGGGGAATGGGAGCCCGTTCTTCACGAAGTGCTGCACTGAGGAGAGGTATCGATGTCGGTCGGTGAGGCCTGGCACGAAGTCGGCGATCCAAAACATCCCAAAGGTATTCTATAGGATTCAGATCAGGAATCTGTGCAGGCCAGTCCGTTACAGGGATGTTATTGTCGTGTAAGCACTGCGCCACAGGCCGTGCAATATGAACAGGTGTTCGATCACGTTGAAGGTGCAATCGCCATCCCCAATTGCTCTTCAACATCGGGAAGCAAGGAGATGCTTAAAACAGCAATGTAGGCCTGTGCTGTGATAGTGCCACGCAAAACAACAAGGGGTGCAAGCCTCCTCCATGATAAGCACGACCACACCATAACAGCACCACCTCCTAATTTTACTGTTGGCACTACGCACGCTGGCAGATGACGTTACCCGGGCATTCGCCATACCCACAACCTGCCAAAGTATCGCCAGATTGTGTACCGTGATTCGTCACTCCACACAGCGTCTTTCCACTGTTCAATCGTACAACGTTTACGTCCTTACACAAAGCGAGGCGTCGTTTGGCATTTACTCGTGTGATGTTTGGATTATGAGCAGTCCATCGACAATGATATCCAAGTTCTCTCTCCTCCCGCCTAACTGTCGTAGTACTTGCAGTGGATGCTGATGCAGTTTGTAATTCCTGTGTGATGATCTTCATAGATGTCTGCCTTTTAAACAATACGAATCGTTTCAACTGTCTTCGGTCTATGTGAGTCAACAGACGAGGTCGGCCTGTACGCTTTTGTGCTGTACGTGCCCCTTCACATTTCCACTTCAGTATCACATCGGAAACAGTGCACCTAGGGATGTTTAGGAATTTGGAAATCTCGCGTATAGACGTATGAGACAAGTGACACCCAATCAGCTGACCAAGTCCGTGAGTTCTGCGGATCGTCCCATTCTGCTCTCTCAGGATATTAACTACTGAGGTCGCTAGTATGGAGTACCTGGCAGTAGGTGGCAGCACACTGCAACTAATATGAAAAACGTATGTTTTTGGGGGTGTCCGGATACTTTTTATCACTTATTGTATATCGATATATCGTTAATTTCACTCATATCGTTAATATACTATTTTAAATATCGGTATATAGGATATGCTATGTTTTTAAAAATACCAACAGTTCTAGTTTCTACATCTGAAAGTCAATGCCCATTGAAATTTCGCTCCAGCCGAATAAGAAAGCGCTAGTAGCGCCACTATGAGGATGAAAATCAGGTGCAACGTCCCCTTTGAATAATTTATAAAAGACTGTGCTTAAACTGACACACAATATTTTTAGCGCAACGCAATCTGACTTTCAAAAATCCCTACAAAAGAATGGCCCTGACTAACATTAACCTATACCTTTCACAAATCACTTACCTCACAAAAATCTTCATTACTCGAACTACTGCAATACAGCGAGCGCCACTACTGCCAGCTAAATAAAAGATTCAAACTACGGAAGGCACTAACTACTGATAGGCATAGTTAGCAAATGAAAGATTTTAGTAGAGAACAAACAATGTATTTACCTTAATAGTCATCAAAAGTCATAATATATACAGCAGTTCATGATATCCAGTATAACAAATATCAAAACTCCGCCATCTCTCTCCCCACATCCACCACTGCTTGGCGGCTCACCTCCAACTGCGCAACGCTGCGCGCTGTTCACATCCAGCTGCCGCTGCCCAACACTACACTGGCAGACAACAATGCAAACTAGCCACAGACTGCACACAGCACAGCCAGTGATTTTCATATAGAGCGCTACGTAACGTTGCCAATAAGAAAACATAAACAGCCTACTTACATAAAGATAACATAAACAGCCTACTTACATAGGTTTACTTTAAACACATGCTGTAACGGTCGTGAGCGTCCAGATTGGACGTGGTGACTTGAGGCTAGTCAAGAACGCCTTTAAAGTGACAAAGGCGCCATTATCATCAGCTCGTTCAGCTTTGACTAAGTCGTTTAACTCCGGATTGGGAAGGAGCGCCTGGTCCCCGGCACGAATCCACCCGGCGTACTTGTGTCGACGTCCGGTGAGCTAGGCAGTCTGTGGATGGCTTTTAGGCGGTTTTCCATCTGCCTCGGCGAATGCAGGCTGGTTCCCCTTATTCCGCCACAGCTACAGTATGTCGGCGATTGCAGCGCAAACAAGCGTACGCGTACACCAGCATTACTCTACCATGCAAAAATAGGGGTTACAGTCGTCTGGTGTGAGACGTTACCGGGAAGTGGGAGAGGGAGGGGGTTGCACTGGTGACCGAACCGCACAATAACCCTGAAAGACTCGTTCGGTGTGGGGCGGCGGAGGGGTGAAGTGGACTGCGGTAGTCGTCGTGGGGCTGTGGACCACTGAGGCTGCGGCGGGGACGGAGCCTCTCCGTCGTTGCTAGGCCCCCGGTTAACATACAATACAATACACACAAGTAGCGTAATAGTGGTGCGAGAAGCTGGATGTTCCTTCCGCGATACTGCAGAAAGACTTGGCAGCAATATAGCCACTGCATATGATTGCTGGCAGCGGTGCTCCCGGGAATGCACGGTCGCAAGAAGACCGGGCTTCGGACCACCGTGGACCACCCAGAGGGAGGACTATCGTGTTCGCTGTGTGTCTCTGTCGCATCGTACTGCATCTGCAGCAGCAGTTTGAGCGCCAGTTGGCACCGCAGTGACACAACGAACTATTAGAAATCGCTTACCTCAAGGAGAGCACCGCGCCAACTGCCCTGTACCGTACATTCCACTGACGTCAAAGCACCGCCATTTGCTTCTTCGTGCTACCAAGCGAGAACTCATTGGAGAACAGGCTGGAGGACTGCTGTGTTTTCTGATGAAAGCTGGTTCGGCCCTAGTGCCAGAGATGGCAGTATGTCGGTTAGAAGGTCAGTTGAGGGCCTGCGATCAACCTGTGTGCGTGCTGGACCTGGACTTGGCGTTATGGTCTGCGTGAGATTTCATATGACAAGCAGGAGCCCTCTAGTGGTTATCCCACGTACCCTGACCGGATATCTGTACGTCAATCTGGCGATTCACCGTGTTGTATTGCTGTTCACTAACAACATTCCAGGTGGTGTCTTCCAAGAGGATATCACTCGCTCACTTACCGCTGTTGTGTCGACGTGTAGCCTTGGCCTGCTCGACCACCAAATGTGCCTCCAATCGAGCACATATGGGACATCATTGATGACAACTTCAGCATTATCCACAGAGGGCATTAACCGTCTCTTTATTGACCAAACAAGTGCAACAGGCATGGAACTTGTAATGGTACTTGAATTACGTAACCATCACTCACCTCACCTGAACCTCTCGATACCAGCAATATTCTAATGTGTTTCTGTAAAATAGTTAACATATTCCTGTGACAACATTCAGATTTGATTTCATTAATGTAGAGGTACTTCGATAGATCGATATGTATATATTGCAATGGTATTATGCTTATGTGTATTCTTTATTTTGTCACTATGATCATTGACGTACTTGTAACTCTGATTTTTGGGCGCGTAAGCGGTTATTAGAGAGTCAAGCTTCGGTCGCAAATTGTAGTCAGTTTATGAAATGTGAACTTTAACAGTGAGGAAGATATTTTCAAGTACGTTTTATATTGTGAAGTGATGTTTTGGAACGATTTACGTCAAATTGCAACAAAAGTAATAAAAAAGAAGTGTAACTTAAATTCGCAGTGCTGATTACTTATTTACATCACCATTGTCCTAACTTGCAAAGGTTTAATCTTCAAGAATGGTTTATGAAACACATCTATAAAACTTTTGAATATCGCACAATAACACCTAGGCCTCTTTGCATCCGAGCTTGGAATCATCACTACCTAGATTTTCGACTATTGAGCCATGAGTTCACAACGAGACCAGCGTGGGAAGCACGAAAAGATGAGTGCCTAGTTTATCCATTATTTCAGGAAATGACTTTATTAACTGTGCTCTAATGACGCCTGCCACATAATATAACTTTGTTGTTGCCCGAAAATGCAATATTTAGCATCGTGAGCAACACTACAATCATAATTAATTTTTGACCTTTGTTGTGGTAGGATTGTTAGAAACCCCATCCAACAACCCGACATCTGGCACCTGTATAGCACAACGCATGCAGATTTCCATGCTTACTTTCAACATTTTGCCACTTACGTCGGTTATTTCACATTTGCGATGGGTTATGTAGAGCTTATGTTAATCTGTGATCACTTAAGGGGGGTAGGACGGCAAACGGGCCGACTTCGAGAAGGAGAGGCATCACAGGATATTTTAATTTGCACTGTCTATACTTTTACAAATAAATTCATAAAAATTTGTCAGCATGACCAGGAAGGATTCAGGATCCACACTCATAGCAGTGGAAGTTCAAAAACACGAAAAAATAATATTTTTTAAATGTGAAATTTCATGATTTTTTTCACTTAGTGTTGGCTGCTTTTGTTGCTATAGGTACACTTTTCTTCATAAGTAAGAGAGAATCTTCGATGAATTTTGCACAGCTTACAAACCATACTTACAGGTGCATAAAAATCTAGAATTTATTCAATCTATGGAAAAATGAATGGGCTGTTACGTTTTAAACTTCGTGTTTAGAGAAAACTCAAATTTTATAGTTAATTATCTCAATTTTTACCACAGTTATTAACAGATTTGGGAAATTCTAGAGTTTCATACACCTGTAAGTATGGTTTGTATGCTGTGCAAAATTCATCGAAGAATCTCTCTTAATTATGAAGAAAAGTGTACCTACAACAACAAATGCAGCCAATACCAAGTGAAAAAAATGATGAAATTTCACATGTAAAAAAATTGTTTTGTTATGTTTTTGAACTTCCACTGCTATGAGTGTGGATCCTGAATCCTTCCTGGTCATGCTAACAAAGATTTATGAATTTATTTGTAAAAGTATAGACAGAGTAAATTAAAATGTCCTGTGGTGCCTCTCCTGTTCAAAGTCGGCCCGTTTCACGTCCTACCCTTCATGAGTACGTTGCGTAGACAAATTTATTTCCAAAATTTCGTCACTCTAGTTTAATTACGCCTTGATGTTGTGATTTTTTCTGTCAGTGTACTTTTTGCGACGATTTTATTCGTAAACGAAGCATAAGAGCAGAAAACAACTTAATTGGGTGTATGGTTGTGCACTTTAGAAGCTCACGTCTGCCCGATTTTCCTGCCAGCATTACCAAACGAGCGCGCAGAACTCGTGGCGACGAACATACGCCTACGAATCGGAGCACGCGGAAACACTTTCACACGGCCGAATCCCCGCATCACGCCGAGCAAACGCAGAGCCCCACCACTGTGTGACGCCACGCCCGAGAGGGTCTCTGAAAATGAGAAGGCGGTGTGTCGCTGCCCCGCGGCCGCCGGCTTTGCATCGCTGTCTGCAATAGCGTGTAGGGCGTCCGGGCGGCGGCTTCGTTCACAGTATTGACGGGGGGGGGGGGGGGGGGAGGCGGGGCGGGGAGTCCCGGAGAAAGCGAGCCGGACACAGAGTGACCAGCCGGCGCGTGGGCCGCCGGCGGTGCCTTTCACTGCGGATGAGGGCCGCTCCCGCCATAATTACTTACACCTCTCACAGGGCCCGGAGAACGCGGCCGGTGGCGTCACACCGTGTGGCCGAGGTGGCGGCCGGCGTCTATCTGGCAGCACCTCCTCTCCTACACGAGCGGACGGCACGAACAAAAGGCGCGCCTGCACTTCCTCATTACCTTTCACTTCCACACGCCTTCTTCCTCTCACTTCCCCTCGCTTATTTTACTTGCTAATATCCGGCCGTAGTGGCCGAGCGGTTCTAGGCGCTACAGTCTGGAACCGCGCGACCGCTACGGTCCCAGGTTCAAATTCTGCCTCGGGCATGGATGTGTGTGATGCCTTTAGGTTAGTTAGGTTTAAGTAGTTCTAAGTTCTAGGGGACTGATGACCACAGCAGTTAAGTCCCATAGTGCTCAGAGCCATTTGAAACATTTGAACTTGCTGATGATACTACCAGAACAGATGTTGCACAATGTTGTCATAATCCTTGAGAGATTTGTAGAAAGTCATTATGAACACATGAAACTTCATGGCAGATTAAAACTGTGTGCCCGACCGAGACTCGAACTCGGGACCTTTGCCTTTCGCGGGCCAGGGCTCTACCATCTGAGCTACCGTAGCACGACTCACGCCCGGTCCTCACAGCTTTACTTCTGCCAGTATCTCGTCTCCTACCTTCCAAACTTTACAGAAGCTCTCCTGCGAACCTTGCAGAACTAGCACTCCTGAAAGGGAAGTTTCATATCAGCGCACACTCCGCTGCAGAGTGAAAATCTCATTCTGGAAACATCCCCCAGGGTGTGGCTAAGCCATGTCTCCGCAGTATCCTTTCTTTCAGGAGTGCTAGTTCTGCAACGTTCGCAGGAGAGCTTCTGTAAAGTTTGGAAGGTAGGAGACGAGATACTGGCAGAAGTAAAGCTGTGAGTACCGGGTGTGAGTCGTGCTTCGCTGGCTCAGTTGGTAGAGCACTTGCCCGCGAAAGGCAAAGATCTCTAGTTTGAGTCTCGGTCGGGCACACCGTTTTAATCTGCCAGGAAGTGTCATATCAGCGCACACTCCGCTGCAGAGTGAAAATCTCATTCTGGATTATGAACACATGTTTACCCGTAAATCGATCTGATTCTGTTGTGGCTGTACCCTCTTGTAATGTTTTGTGGTTCCTGGCTGGATGAGGAGAGGGCGATATGGCAGGTGGATGGCCAGTTTGCTCACACTACAACACAAAATACACATGTAGTTGAAATACACTTCATTACAGGAACCAATTGAGTACTTAACTTCAATTATGTCTAATCTAAAGTTCTGTGGTTAACAGCAATCAAATAACGTGTACTAATTCTTGAATCCTGACCGTGTCCATAACACAACTCCATACAATAACTAACGTCCCCTCACAGCTAGCTAAGGTGCGAGACGTCGACTATCACTGTGGAAGACTAGAACACCGTGCGACGTTACGGTTCAACTCGAACTCAGTCCCAATGTGACGTACTGAGGTACTGAGATTGAGAAGTTGACACAGCTATGTCGCCGGTGGCGGCCTATAGGCACGCTGCTCAGGGGCGGTTACGATGCGTAGCCCGCGGGGGGTGGTGGTGGGGGGGGGGAAGGGGTGTTTGTCTTCTCTTGTCATAGGCCACATGTGCGCCTACTTCAGCGCCTGCTATACAATGTTCCCTAGTGCAGACGTAGAAATGAGGCGGGAGCCGTAAACCCTAGCTATGGAGGACGGAGTACTCCCGTCTGTACCCCATTATCTGGCTTGCGAAATCAGAGGTTCAAATGGTTCAAATGGCTCTGAGCAATATGGGACTTAACTTCTGAGGTCATCAGTCCCCTAGAACTTAGAACTACTTAAACGTAACTAACATAGGAACATCACACACATCCATGCCCGACGCAGGATTCGAGCCTGCGACCGGTGCGGTCGCGCGGTTCCAGACTGAAGCGCCTAGAAACGCTCGGCCACACCAGCCGGTGAGAGCAGAGGAACGTCCTCCCGAAAACACTGCCCAGAATACACGTTCAGTTCTGAGGTTGTCTCCTGGGGGTGATGACGGCAACGGCAATGGCCAGTCCATCGGGTCGGAGACCGGCGAGGGCGCGACGTCCATTTGTTCGTCTTGGAGTACCGTTGCGTCACCAGCGCATGGTCCCGTGGGGCAATGAATATGGGAGAAGAAAAGAAGCCGAATCACAAGGCAAATGACAAATGCGAATTTGATTCTCGTGACGACGCTTCAAAATATCGCGACCTGCAATTAGATACATATATCTGCCATTGCTTTTCTGGATTTCACCTCGTTCTCAGAGGTGTCCTCAGCCAGAACCCTCTAAAGAATAAGATCAAGCGGTGCAAAGCGATACTTGCGGACTATGGGTGGCATCAGATGCCAACGTGGCTGGAGCAGTTGATCGTCCGATGACGGCAGCCATGCAGAAGTTCCACCGGTGATGGTCCTTCGAGTGTGTGGGAGCGATAGGAGGCGAGAAAGAGCTGCAGCGCCTGTTGCCGTCTATGGGAGGTGCAAAGCTTGGGCAACTGTTGTTTGAAGGTGCGAACAAAGCATTCCGCTTCTCCGTTGGACTGCGGGTGAAACGGAGCGCTTGTTAGATGACGAATGCCATTTCGTTCACAAAATTGTTCAAAGGCTGAAACGTCCCCTTTTGAACAATTATATAAGACTGTGCTTAAACTGACACACAATATTTTTTTAGCGCAACGCAATCTGACTTTCAAAAATCCCTATCTATACTATGACCAACAGAAACGTGTGCAGTGAAATGTAACTTACAAGTTACTTAATTTGAGGAACTGGTGTCAATTACAATTTTATAACATAAGAATACAATAACAAAGGTACAAAATACATCATTAAAAACATAATAATACAGATAACATTTGTAGTACAGGCTTTACAAAAGAATCGAAATAACATATACGTCAGTGTTACAGGAATTATGACATGAGTACATACACAAAAGATCAGAAAAACTTTCGAAACATCAACTTTACACATGAGCATTAAAACAAAACAGAATAAATAATGTCTAAGCATATTTACAAGGTAAATAACATATTATTAATGCCAATTATATTCGAAGATAACAGTATTCCTCATCATAGTGAATGTAGCTTAGTATTAGAAGAAGAAAAAATTCTATGAAACTACACAGAGACAGGAAGAAAACAAATACACAAGGGTACACAAACACATAGTGGGATAACACAAAAGGAAAGGACAGGGATCGTTTTCAGTGTAACATTTGGTACTGCAGTCCAACCCAAAACTTCATTCCATAGATCTTTCGTCTTATTTCGATATTTGCTCCAGCCAAAAAATTCTATCCAAGCATGCTTTCTGTATTCTGTTCACACATTTCTTACCTCATTATTTATTTACCATTATCTTACCGCAACATTTATTTCCAAGAAAATCCTACCTAAACCTGTTGTCCCTAAACCCTACTTTTTTTGTTCATATCCTCTTTCAAAATTCTTTTTTTGGCCACACCATTTTCTTATAGCTTCTCAATGCATTTCTTCCAATTCATCATAGTTAGTTTCTTATATAGTCTACCCCCTCTTAAGCTAACTTAAATCTACTGAGCTCAGATGCTAAACTAAGGGACGAGGCAATGCAGCAGCACAAAACAATTAATACAAACAGCAATGACAAAAAAAATGGAAAATTGCAAAGCAAGCTACAGTAAATCTAAATTACCAAGCAATGCAACATTACAACTAATATGGGCCAATGTGCAGCAACAAGAAAAATAAATCTGTAGTAAAACTGGCTTAGCAGAGCAACACAAAGTCAAATTCAATAACACTATGCCTGGCAAACAGCAGCAGCAGCTAAATAAAAGATTCAAACTACAGAAGGCACTAACTACTGATAGGCATAGTTAGCAATTGAAAGATGTTAATAGAGAACAGACAATGTATTTACCTTAACATCATAATATATATAGTAGTTCATGCACAAATTTTTACAAATTTCAAAACTCCGCCATCTCTCTCCCCACATCCACCACTGCTGGCGGCTCACCTCCTACTGCATTGCAGGATGGTCACTTCTGCCCCTAAATGGCGTATGGGGGAGGCTGTGGGGATGGGATCTTCCGACATTGGGGAGAGCGCAGAGTCGGGAACGCTGACTCAATAAAGTATTCTTTATTACTCGACTATTCACATACTGTAGATAGACTGCTGCGGCCCAGGTGCTGACGGAATGTATCGACGGCAAATGAGTCTGCTGAGGCAGCGGGATTCGGAGAGAGCGTAACAGCGTCTGGCGTCGATGGCGGCCTCATTGAAGCAAGATGAGTGTCCACTCCGCAGCACAGCTTCCTGGCTGCTGGAATGGCGTATTCTGGCCGTGACCGAAGCGGCCGGCAGAGACGGACAGGTGCCCTGTGTCGGACCCAGGAGTCTCGAAATCTGGTTGGAGTGTCAGGCAATGGCACTCACTAGAATTCCGTGCATCCGCGGTACCACTTTGAAAGCCGGAACCGTCAGGGCTAGCTATTGCCTTGTAGACCACCAGCTTCGCCTAGTTGATGATGCTGCTCGGCGAAGTTGTGGCTGCTTGGCTGCACATCCCATTTGTGACTGGCGGAGAGACAGCGTTCGACGAGAGAGACGAGGCTCACTGGACGGCACCGATGGAATGAAGTTACTGGCTGAACTGTTGGGCATACAGTATTTACAGGGTAGAGCAGGGGAAAAGCATGTTTCTTACAAGGGAACCTCCCCATCGCACCCCCCCTCAGATTTAGTTATAAGTTGGCACAGTGGATAGGCCTTGAAAAACTGAACACACATCAATCGAGAAAACAGGAAGAAGTTGTGTGGAACTACGAAAAAATAAGCAAAATATACAAACTGAGTAGTCCATGTGTAAGATAGGCAACATCAAGGGTGATGTGAGCCCAGGAGCGTTGTGGTTCCGTGGTTAGCGTGGGCAGGTGTGGAATGAGAGGCCCTTGGTTCAAGTCTTCCCTCCAGTGAAAAGTTTAATTTTTTGTTTTCAGTTTATGTGACAAACTCTTATGTTTTCATCACTTTTTTGGTAGTGATTATCACATCCACAAGAAAACCGAAATCGGGTAAGGTAGAAGAATCTTTTTACCCAATCGCCAAGTGTACAAGTTAGATGGGTCGACAACATATTCCTGTCATGTGACGCACGTGCCGTCACCAGTGCCGTATAGAATATATCAGACGCGTTTTCCTGTGGAGGAATCGGTTGATCTATGACCTTGCGATCAAATGTTTTCGGTTCCCATTGGAGAGGCACGTCCTTTCGTCTACTAATCGCACAGTTTACCGGTGCGGTCGCAAAACACAGGCACTAAACTTATTACAGTGAACAGAGACGTCATGAACGAACGGACAGATCATAACTTTACGAAAATAAAGAAATTAAAATCCTCACTGGAGGGAAGACTTGAACCAAGGACCTCCGGTTCTGCAGCTGCTCGCGCTAACAACGGGACCACGGCGCTCCTGAGCTCCTTTTAGCCTTGATGTTGCCTATCTTACGCTTGGACTACTCAGTTTGTATATTCTGCTTATTTTTTCATAGTTCCACATAACTTTTTCCGGTTTTCTCGATTGATCTGTGTTCAGTTTTTCAAGGCCTATCCAGTGTGCCAACTTATATCTAAATCTGAGGGGGGTGCGATGGGGAGGTTCCCTTGTTAGACCGCAAGTACTCAGCTACGATGGGGCTATTGACTTTTAGCGACCGTTGGCTGACAGCTCTTACAATGCAGTTTCAATCGCTACGGTGTGTAGAGCATCATGTGATCGCGGCAGAGCATATCTTTAGAAACAGTGATACTATGGCCACGGTTCAATGTCTTCTCCGTTAGAAGTTAAATGTCGGACATCGAGATGCAGTCTCAGAGCGAAACACTATACTGCGATGGGTTGCAGCGTTTAAAAGTACTGCATCTGTGGTGAAAAAGAAACCACCTGGTCTCCCCCATTCAGTTAGAATCCTGGAGAACGTAGACAGAGTGGGGACGGCAGTTGTTGCTAGTCTGTAACGATACGCTAGGTGACAGCTTGTGTCGCTGTGTGTGTCGCGTCGTTTGCTTCGTCGCATCTTACATGATACCTCAGATTTCACCCTTACACAAAATTGTTGTCAAGTAGCTAAGTGGATCGTATTTGTGCAGCACAGAGACTTTTTTGGCGTAATGGACGCTGTTCTTATGAAAGATGTAGATATCACAGTACTCATGGGTGATAAAGCCCGTTTTCATCTGGACGATTATGTTACTGTAGAGAACTGTCGATAGTGGGCGTCGGAGAACCTGGAAATTTCAAGAAAAAAATCCCGGCTTCCTCCACTTCTTCATATCTTCATTAGTTTTAAAAATTGCACTATTGCCTCCTTATTTATTTCACTTACTTCTCTCAACTGTGACTTCTGACATCTATTTGAAGATATTTGGAAATGCTTTTATTTGGTTTTGCACATTTTATGAATTTCTTACTGCCGTTCACTTGAAATTCTAAATTGCCTGCTTCATGCATTTGTTTCTTTCGAAATTTACATCGTATATTGGTGTCTTGATGGTGAAAATAAGACTGGGTGGATCGTGTATCATCACAGGTCAAAATACAGGGTTATTACAAATGATTGAAGCGATTTCACAGCTCTACAATAACTTTATTATTTGAGATGTTTTCACAATGCTTTGCACACACATACAAAAACTCAAAAAGTTTTTTTAGGCATTCACAAATTTTCGATATGTGCCCCTTTCGTGATTCGGCAGACATCAAGCCGATAATCAAGTTCCTCCCACACTCGGCGCAGCATGTCCCCATCAATGAGTTCGGAAGCATCGTTGATGTGAGCTCGTAGTTCTGGCACGTTTCTTGGTAGAGGAGGTTTAAACACTGAATCTTTCACATAACCCCACAGAAATAAATCGCATGGGGTTAAGTCGGGAGAGCGTGGAGGCCATGACATGCATTGCTGATCATGATCTCCACCACGACCGATCCATCGGTTTTCCAATCTCCTGTTTAAGAAATGCCGAACATCATGATGGAAGTGCGGTGGGGCACCATCCTGTTGAAAGATGAAGTCGGCGCTGTCGGTCTCCAGTTGTGGCATGAGCCAATTTTCCGCGGGCTGCGCGTGAAACTTGCCCGCACGCGTTCAACCGTTTCTTCGCTCACTGCAGGCCGACCCGTTGATTTCCCCTTACAGAGGCATCCAGAAGCTTTAAACTGCGCATACCATCACCGAATGGTGTTAGCAGTTGGTGGATCTTTGTTGAACTTCGTCCTGAAGTGTCGTTGCACTGTTATGACTGACTGATGTGAGTGCATTTCAAGCACGACATACGCTTTATCGGCTCCTGTCGCCATTTTGTCTCACTGCGCTCTCGAGCGCTCTGACGGCAGAAACCTGAAGTGCGGCTTCAGCCGAACAAAACTTTATGAGTTTTTCTACGTATCTGTAGTGTGTCGTGACCATATGTCAATGAATGGAGCTACAGTGAATTTATGAAATCGCTTCAATCATTTGTAATAGCCCTGTCATTACGTCTAAGGTTTCGGTCGTAAATTTATCTATCAGCTTCATCGCGGAGTGCAGCTACCTCTGGTTTTACGGAGGTAGTAATTCAAAGTAATCACTGCCCGCAGACAATGCTTTGAATGATGTGTGGTTATTGTTGATGGGCGAGAGCGCTTAGCGTGGAAGTCGAGTGGAGAAAGTACACTCTGAAAACCGGCGATCACGTCGAGTGGAGCTCGGGCGGTTTGCTTTGTTCGTCATTGTTCGGATGAAACTGCTGATTCGCTTCTGATATAATAATCTGCTCCGTGATTTTTCACTTTAGAGTTTCCGTATAAACCGATCAATGTCCTGTGGTGGTAGTAGAATATTACTAAAGTGTGTGTGTGTTGGAAAGTGCTCGGAATGAGTAATGTTTTAAATAATAAATCGTAATGATGATGATCCGATAAGGATAACTGTTCTTTTTCGAACCCGTCATGTTCCTCTCCCTGAAATTATCAGTACTTGAAGTAGATGTTATTATATACACTACTGGCCATTAAAATTGCTACACCACGAAGTTGACGTGCTACAAACGCGAAATTTAACCGACAGGAAGAAGATGCTGTGATATGCAAATGATTAGCTTTTCAGAGCATTCACACAAGATTGGCGCCGGTGGCGACACCTACAACGTGCTGACATGAGGAAAGTTTCCAACCGATTTCTCATACACAAACAGCAGTTGACCGGCGTTGCCTGGTGAAACGTTGTTGTGATGCCTCGTGTAAGGAGGAGAAATGCGTACCATCACGTTTCCGACTTTGATAAAGGTCGGATTGTAGCCTATCGCGATTGCGGTTTATCGTATCGCGACATTGCTGCTCGCGTTGGTCGAGATCAAATGACTGATAGCAGAATTTGGAATTGGTGGGTTCACGAGGGTAATACGGAACGCCGCGCTGGATCACAACGGCCTCGTATCACCAGCAGTCCAGATGACAGGCATCTTATCCGCGTGGCTGTAACGGATCGTGCAGCTACGTCTTCATCCCTGAGTCAACAGATGTGGACGTTTGCAAGACAACAACCGTCTGCAAGAACAGTTCCACGACGTTTGCAGCAGCATGGACTATCAGCTCGGAGACCGTGGCTGCGGTTACCCTTGACGCTGCATCACAGACAGGGGCCCCTGCGATGGTGTACTCAACGACGAACCTGGGTACACCAATGGCAAAACGTAATTTTTTCGGATGAATCCAGGTTCTGTTTACAGCATCATGATGGTCGCATCCGTGTTTGGCGACATCGCAGTGAACGCACATCGAAACGCGTATTCGTTATCGCCATACTGGGGTATCACCCGGCGTGATGGTATAGGGTTCCACTGGTTACACGTCTCGGTCACCTCTTGTTCGCATCGACGGCACTTTGAACAGTGGACGTTACATTTCAGATGTGTTACGACACGTGGCTCTACCCTTCATTCGACCCCTGCGAAACCCTACATTTCAGCAGCATAATGCACGACCTCATGTTGCAGGTCCTGTACGAACCTTTCTGGATACAGAAAACTTTCGACTGCTGCCCTGACCACCACATTCTCCAGATCTCTCAGCAACTGAAAACGTCTGGTCAATGGTGGCCGAGCAACTGGCTCGTCACAATGCGCCAGTCACTACTCTTGATTAACTGTGGTATCGTGTTGAAGCTGCATGGGCAGCTGCACCTGTACACGCCATCCAGGTTCTGTTTGAATCAATGTCCAGGCGAATCAAGGCCGTTATTATGGCCAGAGGTGGTTGTTCTGGGTACTAATTTCTGAGGATCTATGAGTGAAAATGTAATCACATGTCAGTTCTTGTATAATATATTTGTCCAATGAATACCCGTTTATCATCTGCATTTCTTCGTAGTGTAGCAATTTTAACGGTCAGCATTGTAAATGGCTGGAGATGGGCAGAATTGTCGTAACGCACCAAACTGTCGTGCTATATGATTGTTCCGACTGGAGAGAATCTCCTCAAAATTGTCTACCTAAACAGCATTCTGCACACACTGCAACATATTCCATAAAGTAGCCCATTTGAGAGGCACAATTTGATCTGGAAATGAACTAAGAAGTAGAATAAGGTTGCCCAAATCTATACAACGACTGATACCTATATAACCATCGAAAAGGAATTACGCCCTTAGTCACACTTATTTTCTTATTGCTGGTAGGGAATTTTGCATGCTATACGCTTACTTGCAAGAACTCCACATTCAGGACTGTCTTGATTATCTGACATTGAGACCCTGGAGTGTGAGGTCGCAAAAGGCCAATGATGTTTAAGGCATTCGACACTCCATATATTGTATATTGGCTGCTAATGCCAATAGGGGACAGATAGGATATATCCAATGGTGAGCACAGCATGAGCCTACGGACCGTAGTTGAACTGCTTAAGCGATGAGTAACTCACAACATAGCTAAAGTGCGAGTGGTGTTGACACAGAGCAGAGAAATTGCAACGATAAACTAAGCAAACATTGCATTATATATAGGACATCAGTTGCCGAAGATGACATTTCGTCAGAAAAGAACCGAAGGAAATTTCGCAGAGAGAGAAAGAAGTGGCGGATGAAACATTAATGTTACTCCAAGATTAGTCAGTGGCATCTGTAGTATAGAATACGCTCGACTGTGAGGACACTATACATGAGGAGTACAATGATGACAATACTTGCTCATCAAGTGAAAGTGAAAGGTGTCGAGCCATGTAGTTCGTTATCCTTTCCGACAGGGAGCCACCAGTCCCGTCTCCAGTGAAACGCAGTGAAGGACAATCGTTGTTCAAGGAGCGGGTACTAAACATAATTACGTACGTGGAAGACAACCCACAGCATAGTAAAAAAATAAATTAATAGAAAGATGATCAGATTTCGAATAAGAAAAACTAATTGTATTCAACGAAGGACAAGTAATTCTTAAAACAACTGGTGTTTGCTCATTTTAAGGATGCTCGCTTCAATTTGCAGGATGTGCATGATAATTACTTATTACGTTATGCACATCAAACTGCGCGCGACATAGCTTACAGTCATTTCAAGGGAAGCAGTAGACGGCTGCATAACTTCAGACAGTGATACAGAACTGGTAGATTTATGATCAGGAAATTTCAAACAAAGCGTCAAATTGACGACGCACAGCAAACTGCGGAATCGTAGATGAGATAAGCAAACTCATTCCATCGTTCACGAAGGAATTTGTATTCTGCTCCGACCAATCGAGATATCAAGAGGAAATGCATATGAAAGGAACCCAGGAAATTAGAAGTACCAAGAGAGGTATCAAGATCAACTAACATCAGTGTTCTGACACATTCGTATACAATTATGGCGACTGTTAATCTGGATCGTAAATTAACTAGTGAGCTGCAGATGTGTGCTGCGAGGAGTTGGAGGTTCTCTGCCCCCGCTATTGTTTCTCGTGTGCGTGATCTTCCAAAGGCAGTAGGGAATATTTACGTCACGGGAAGCAAGATTGGGAAAATGGGTGTATGGGAACTGACGCTATGGTATGAGCACTGCTTTTGGCCGATAGATGGTCAAAATATCTTGCTTTCGTTTGATTCCTGGTCTGCGTAAAAATCATACTCCTTCAGAGTAAAAATTGTTTCGCATTCTTTTGTATGCTATCATATTTCCTCTGTTTCCATCCTCCAGGTATACCGATATGATTCTAGCTGAAGGCCCTGAATGGTTTGTTAACTCCCAAGGAATTTGCCTTCAATCTTGATGGTGCAAACCGTTATGATCACTGTGGCGTGCCATTTTTCACTCCGTGTCCATAGTACAAATTAATGGTTTGCTTTCCACATTTCTTGAATGTCGATGATGTCCATTTTCTGAAGTGTAATACATACATCCCATACATACATCTCTAAACCTACGATGGTGAGTCATTATTAGCTAATATTTTTCCTGTTACATTTTTTTTAACAAAACGCTGTCAAATGAGCCTTCCTAAGATTGAACTAGCGACAACACACTCGAGGGGTTACTTGTGAGACTGCGGTATTTCCAAAACCAGAGGCATCTAACATTCAGCATAGCAAAAAATCCCACTCATAGTCCTATCCATTTACGAACTTAATAGGTACAGCCCAATACCTACAATCCAAGGAATAAAACTAGGTAGAGAAGTATCTCAATAGGCAGGTTGTCGCAGAAGAAGACTGCCGTACCAAAGAAAGTTTTAAAAATTTATATATCTCACTCCACACGAGTAAATTTTTAGTTTAATTATTAGCTTTGCAAACATTCCTTTTCGTTTCCCTATGTTCCTCATTAAACGTCAAGAAGAGGATTTATTAAATATAATTTCGTTAGTTTTTGAACGGCATGCATGACAAATCAGCGAGAGTAAAGACTTCAGTTTCTCTTTTCTTTCCAGGATTTCAGTTTTCACAAATCATCAGTTGAATGGAAAAGCCTAAATTTCGGATACAGGAAGAATCAATTTAATCACCAAAGGGCCAACGCCGACGAAAGTCTTACGACGAGCGAAAGCATGTGGAAAAAAAGATAGATTGGAGTACAGCTAAAAGGAATAAAGTATCAGATTTCGCTACCAAATGTTTGAGGTTCGAATTCTTGTCGTTATTAGGATTTTAATTTGCCATTTGTTGCAGCTTTCACAACTACCTGTATTTGTTAATATGAAAAATGCGAAGTGCCTTTTTGCACTGAATCCCTGTTAAACTCTGTATCTATCTGAGTAATTCAAAGGCGCATACTGGCTCCAATAGACGAAGAACGCTTATGTTCACCTTAACCTTTGGGTTTTATGTATTTTATATTTGCATCTTACGTTTCCATACCTGCTAGCTGCTCTGAAGTTGCTTTAGAGCGTCACAAAGCGTTGAATTTCCGTGAATGAATCCAAACTAAAAACAATATATGGTTGCCAAACCTTTAGTGTTAAAATATGGACGGTGGAGGATCACAAACCCTTTTTTAAATGTATGAATCTGTAGCAGGAAATGAATGTTTTATCGTTTAGCCTCTGCACCAGGCTTGTGAAGCGCTGGAGAAATTTGTGGCGCAGCTTCGTCATCACTCGTGACGAGATTTATAAGAGGAAAGGGCAGGGTATGATCATTTCATAAAACAATTCTTAATTAATGTAGACATACAGTTGTTGATTTGTTGATTCCTATCTATGATCACAAGTGTACCTGCAACTTTGTCTCTTCTTCCTATAATTTTTGAATTAAGTAAGGTCTTACTGGCAAAAATTGCTTGTCTCAGTGACTTTTGAGCATTGGAGCTGGCAACCTAAAGCAGTTGTTTCAGTAGGTGTTTGAGTCACTTTTAGGGACAGGGGAAGCGCTACAGACGAGTGGCAGAGATGCATCATTTGAATCAAAATCCCCTTATTGATGTCGGGTATATGGGGAAAGGCGGGGCAGTCTTCACAATGTGAGAAAAGCTATGAATCCTCTATTCTTGGTTATTATTTTCATGCCCAAGCTACCCGTAGCAAACAACGCATGAACACAGAAAGAACTCAAAGGTGGGAGATCGTGTTCGCCCTTAGGGAAAATTAGCAGATGTATCGAAAGAGAACTACTTGGAATAATAATATTATCTTGGAACTCTTACATTTGGTCCGTGTTTCCATAGAAAAACGGTAATATCACAAATTGAGTCCGCCTTGATGCAAACACCGTGTTATTTGTTTATTTCTTTATTACCCCAAACTAATTTCGGCGACAAATATCACCATCATCAGTGGTTTTTTTTAATCTAAAACATGCATAAAATGGTATGGTTGTACAAAGACAGTAAAGCATTATTACATTTTTACAAATCGTCTTTTGAAATATAGTTTTATATTGATACTATCATGCTACCTTATTTATCGTATGCTACAGCATGTTTTAAGCTATTATTGGCGCTGTTTGTGACATATTTGCTGTGCTCTATTTTTCTGTTGCCGTCTTTTTACTTAGCGAACATCATGTCATCTGCAACCATGTGAGCGGCTGTTAGTAAACAAATACTCAAAGGTGAACTTCGTATGCCAGCAGCATATGCTTGGGGTTGTAGTAGTGTTTGTGGAAACCAGTTATTTTGGTGTGTATTTAGCTGTTGCTTAGCTATTCGTGTACTCACGTTCGTTGGATGATGTGTGGCTGCTTTTTACACAGAAAAACAAAACTTTTGCATTTTGTTTCTGATCCAGAATATTACGCCATCTTTCTGTTGGCGTGTGTCGCGAGAGGCGTATCGCAAGTGGCGAGAAAGGCTATGAAAAACTGTAGCGCGAATTACGTCGACTTCTGTTCATTATTTATGTCTCTGTGTGTGATGGGGTAGTGGTTCTTTTGCGTGTGTGTCCTTTCTGTTCTGTGTCCTTGGTCAGTTCTCTCAGAGCGGTAAAGAGTGTGTTGTTGCAGAGTATTGTGTTTTCATTTATTACATTCTTCCCTTCGACTATAGCCTTTTGTATGTTTTTCTTCTATCGTTAGTTGTCGGTATAGACTGTTGGTGTTTCTCAGAATGCGTAGATCGTTTCGATATTAGTAGGATTATGGTTTTTGTTCATTAGATGTTCTGCAAAACTTGAATGTATGCTGTCACTTCTTAGAGCTCTCATGTGCTCTGTGTACCTCGTTCCGAAATTTCTGCTTGTTTGTCCCTTGTAGTGGGCCTGACAAGAGTTGCAAGTGAGTTGGTATATTCCAACGTTGCTGAATTTGTCTGAGGTTTTTCTGACTGGTCTTAGTCTTTTCTGAACTATATTGTTTGTTCTGAATGTTATTGGGAGCTCTAAGAAGTGACAGCACACATTTAAGTTTTGCAGAACAGCTAATGAACAAAAACCATAACCCCACTAATATCGAAAACGATCCACTCATTCTGAGAAACAGCAACATTCTATACCGACAACTAACGATAGAAGAAAATTACCACATACAAAAGGCTATAGTCGAACGGAAGAATGTAATAAATGAAAACACAACACTCTGCAACAACACACACTTTACCGCTCTGAGAGAACTGACCAAGGACACAGAACAGAAAGCACACACACGCAATAGAACCACTTCCCCATCACACACAGAGACATAAATAATGAACAGAAGTCGTCGTAATTTGCGCTACAGTTTTTCATAACCTTTCTCGCCACTTGCGATACGCCTCTCGCGACACACGCCAACAGCAGGATGGCGTAATATTCTGGATCAGAAACAAAATGCAAAAGTTTTGTTTTTCTGGTAAAAAGCGGCCACACACCATCCAACGAACGTGAGTACAAGAATAGCTAAGCAACAGCTAAATACACACCAAAATAGCTGGTTTCCACAAACACAACCACAACCCGAAGTATATGCTGCTGGCATACGAAGTTCACCTTTGAGTATTTGTTTACAAACAGCCGCTCACATGGTTGCAGATGACATGATGTTCGCTAAATAAAAATACGGCAACAGAAAAAAAGAGCACATAAAATATGTCACAAACAGCGCCAATAATAGCTTAAAGCATGCTGTAGCATACAATAAATAAGGTAGTATCAAAGTATCAATGTAAAGCTATATTTCAAAAGACGATTTTTAAAAATGTGCCTGCCGGAGTGGCCGAGCGGTTCTAGGCGCTACAGTCTGGAACCGCGCGGCCGCTACGGCTGCAGGTTCGAATCCTGTCTCGGGCATGGATGTGTGTCATGTCCTTAGGTTAGTTAGGTTTAAGTAGTTTTAAGTTCTAGAGGACCGATGACCTCAGAAGTTAAGTGCTCAGAGCCATTTGAACCATTTGTAAAAATGTAAAAATGCTTTACTGTGTTTGTACAACCATATCATTTTCAGCATATTTTAGATTAAAACATCCCCACCGATAATGTTGATATTTGTCGCCGAAACTAGTTTTGGATAATAAGAAATAAACAAATAACACGGTATTTGCATCAAGGAGGACTCAATTTGTGATAATACTGTTTAACTACTTGGAAAGTAAAAAGTAAGAAGTTTATGAACCACGAAAATAATAGAGATGAAAAGGAGGGCAACGGCGCATGTGCCGGTTGCTTACCACAGGAGCAACGGCGTGCTGGTGGTAGCTGTTTGCAGAACCGGATGCTAGCGCGTGCTGTTTCCACGATCACGGTAATCGCGTGCATCATCTTGCGATGCCACTGGGTTCCTATAATGAATTTCCCGCCTACGTCTAACTTCAAAGTATTGAATAGAACCCGTCTTTAAGCTCTTAACCTTGTAAAACCTAGCAGCTAAATCACACTTAAAGACCTAAAAGAAGCAAAATAGGAGTTACACAGAAGAAATAGGAGCTAAAGAGGACTTTTTCAGAAAAAGAAACGATTTATAAAACATTTTCTGGATTAATATTACTTAAGATCAATAATGCGAATTTGGACATTAAAAACAAAGACATAATAAATACATTTATAGTCTGAACTGAATTAAAGAATGTGTATGGCACGATGACGCTTGTCCTTGTAACCCAATAATGAATCAGCACGCTGTGGATTGGTGAATGTGAGACGAGTTATTTTTGTAGTTCGGATGACGTAAGAAACATATACCACACTAAAATCAACACTGTGTATGACGGATTGTCACCGCACTGTAGCGTAGAGAATATGTCCACACGCTGCTGCCTTGAGACAAACCCAGCCAGCCTTTACTTACAGGCCGTATTTACTCTATTTTTGTATTTAGGAAGTATAGTTTCGTGGTATGTTGGCTTTCAATGAATAGTGCGCTGTTAACGTAATTTTCTCACGGCTGCACAGAAGTCCTTAAAGAATAGTATTTTCAGGCAGTGGATTCGTTGAGACTCCAATTTCACAATTGATAGTCGAGTAATTTTCGTCAGGCCTGTCAAAAACAAGCAAGTAAACACAGGTTACTTTTATCATTTATTTTGTGTACCATACTTTTTGTTACTCTTATTCCCTCTGACATTCAAAAACAAATACAAAATTATGTTACTGACATGCTTATGATATTCAACCGAAGCTGACATTTTAGATGATGACGTTGTAATTTTTTAGTCACTGTCATTTTCTCAGTGTTCGTTTGTATCAATTTTAGGTACGCCAAGATAAAAAGTCACACTTCATTCAAGAGAAAAGATTCCGCAGCTCAATCTGCGAGCCTCACTAGCTTGAAGAACAAACGATGGATTCAACCATTAATTTGCTCTGTGACACGCAGTGCAGTAGACAGCTTTAATCTAGACCTGTGCGAGGCTTTAGTGTCGGATAATGTGCCATGGACTTACTAAAGAGCCCTGCTTTTAATGATTTCCTGAAGGGTATCAGTGGCCGCACTGTATCAAATGAGTCGACACTGCGAAAAAATTATTTGAAACAGCTGTGTGAAAAGACTATTGCTAACACTGAAACAGACATTTATGACCAACATATCTGGCTTTCAGTCGACATAACAAATGACAGTTGTGGAACATCTGTAGCTAATGTCATGGTGGGGAAAATGGATTCGAGGACACTAGGAAATCCTCACCGACTTCTAGGTAAACAATTGGAGAAGACGAAACACAGGACTGTCACGTGTACCTTAAGCATCCTTTGGTCAGGAGAAGATAGCGATGATAAATATTTTGCTGTAGGTGATAGACTGAGCTGCATATATGTTAAAATTGCGAGCAATGCTGGAAGAATTCTATCCGAGTGTGATCCATTGCGCCAGCCTTGCCCATGGGCTACACTATCTACCAGAGGAAGTCAGAAATACACACATCAAAAAACGTTTGGTATCACCCTGGTTCCCAGCACTCCTGAAGATAGACGTTAACAGAGGGCACAGTCCTTTTGACTGTTCAGAGATGTCACTAAAAGCGCCCAAAGATGTAAACAACCATGAATGAGCAGCGCCTATGACGGAGGGGATCCGACAGCGGATCAGTTCCAGTCATTCCACGAGAAAGGACGTACACGACTCGTGTTGTCTGTAGTTCAAACATGCCTAGACGGTCAATGCCGCCGTTCGATCGCATCCGCATTGTTACTTTGTGCCAGGATAAGCTCTCAACAAACGAAGTGCGCAGGCGTCTCGCAGTGAAACAAAGCGATGTTGTTCGGATATGGAGGAGATATAGAGAGACAGAAACTGTCGATGACATGCCACGCTCAGGTCGCTCAAGGGCTGCTACTGCAGTGGATGACCGCTACCTTTATCATGCCTCGGAGAAACCCTGACAGCGACGCCACTATGTTGAATAATGCTTCTTGTGCAGCCGCAGGATGTCGTGTTACGACTCAAACTGTGCGCAACGGGCTGCATGATGCATGGCGAGGTCCATCTTTGCAAGCACGACACCATGCAGCGCGGTACAGACGGGCCCAACAACAAGCCAAATGCACCGCTCAGGATTGGCATCACCTTCTTTTTACCGCATGCATATGCCTTCAACCAGACAATCGTCGGAGATGTGTTTGGAGGTAACCTGGTCAGGCTGAACACCGTAGACACACTGTCCTGCGAGTGCAGCAAGGTAGAGACTTCCTTATGTTCTGGGATGCCTTTATGTTGGGCCGATGTACGTCGCTGGTGGTCATGGAATGCGCCGTAACGGCTGTACGATACGTGAATGCCATCCTCCGACCTATAGTGCAACCATATCAGCATCATATTGGCGAGGCATTCGTGTTCATGGACGACAATTCGCGCTCCCACCGTGCACATCTGGTGAACGACTTCCTTCAGGATAACGACATTGCTCGACAACAGTTGCCATCATGTTCTCCAGACATGAGCACTATCGAATATGCGTGGGATTGATTGAAAAGTGCTGTTTATGGACGACGTCTCATCAACCACTCTGAGGGATCCACGCCGAATCGCCGTTGAGGGGTGTGACAATATGGACCAACAGTGGCTTGATGAACTTGTGGATAGTATGCCACGAGGAATACAGGCATGCATCAACGCAAGAGGACGTGCTGCTGGGTATTAGATATACCAGTGTGTACAGCAATGTGGACCACCACCTCTGAAGGTCTCTCTGTATGGTGGTGCAATATGCAATAAAATGGGTGGAAAAGATGTTTATGTTGACCTCTGTTCCAATTTTCTGTACAGGTTCCAGAATTCTCGGAACCGAAGTGATGGAAAACTTTTTTTGATGTATGTAATTTTGCCAAGGTTAACAGTATTATTTACTCTTGCAAGAAAGTATTTCTCAAACCTACTACGCGCATTCAGTCCTTTATGGAAACACAACAAACGTTCCACCCCCACTTAAACCTGCACTTACACGTTGGTGCATCTGGCTCTTGACAGCTTTATATTATGCCAAACACTGTCGAAGCTTTAGAGGTAGTTCACACACTCGACTCCAGTGAATCAGAATTTATTGAAAAAGCTAAAACGGCCCCTAAGAATAACAAGGAGGTTGCATCCTTGGTGTTTGTAAGAGTTCCCATCCAATATCTAACTGCTGCAATTCAGCACCGAGATTCCGCAGTCCGCATCTCTAGCACGGAAATATGCTGAAAACGTGATCTCGGAGGAGCAGATGTACCACGAGGAAACTGCTGTTTCAGTGGGTACAGCATGAGTCACTAAATTAAAGAATATTCTTCTGAGGAATCGCGGGTGTGAAGACACGAAGAAAGTATCCGCTATTGTTCAGGAAAAGAAGTTTGAAGGTGGATTGCATTGTTGTCCACGAGAAATTTCGTCCATTAAACAGTTACTGTTGACCTCTTCCACTCCTGAAATATCTCTCTCACTCTCTTTTAACTACGAAACAATGTTTCTAATACAATGTTTCTAATCGCCGATCAATGCCACGGCTTTACGCCACCTTACCGGGAGAGCTTGTATGCCCTCATGGAAGAACTCCACTGGTCGACGTCGGAGACAACCTCTTGCTGCGTCAATAGCCTTCCCATCATTCCGCGGAGGGATCTCTCATTAAATAAAACAGATGGAAATCAGATGGTGTGACTTCCGGGCTGCAGTGCGTGTAAGGAAGGACAGGCCGATGAAGTTCTGTGAGATCGTCTCGGATGTTCAAACTTGTGCGAGGCCCTACGTTGTCATCGAGAAGGCGAATTTAGTTTGCATTTTTGTGGCGACGAACACGCTGAAATCGTTTCTTCAAACAAACAAAAAATGGTTCAAATGGCTCTGAGCACTATGGGACTCAACATCTGAGGTCATCAGTCCCCTAGAACTTAGAACTACTTAAACCTAACTAACCTAAGGACATCACACACATCCATGCCCGAGGCGGTCGCGCGGTTCCAGACTGTAGCGCCTAGAACCGCTCGGCCACCTAGGCCGGCGGTTATCACTACGGGCGAGATTTTTGGCCTTTTCGAACACCTTTAATAAAAGATATAATGGACACTAATATTATCACCAAAAATTAGTATAATTTTGACACAGTTATTAGAGTTGTTTCTAGAATATAAACAATTAGTTGTTTATTAAATAGGCTCTCGAAACCATGTGTAACAACTGTTGCTGCTACACTTACTTTCTCTTTTTATAATATTTTAATGGAAATTTTTACTGAAAAACCCTTTTCATGTACCAATCACATAACAACACGCACTTCAGATGTGTACCTATGCGTGAGCACAAACTGTTACCTAATGCTATAACTAACAAGAGACTTTATATTACAATTTGATATTGCAGTACACAATTTTTCTAAAACGAATCTATTTCTACGAGCTGCGTTCGTAACGTAATGCAACACACCGCCAGTTTCCGTTGAAGAAATGTGGAATTTGTTTTGGGAGATCGTGGAATATTCCCCGTTCAGCCCCTATAGTTTCATGACGTTCCAATAGGTGGCGGCACCACACATAGGCTTTAAAATGGCGTCTGTAACGAAGGGTAGTTCCATGCAAAGAGCTGTCACTGTTTGTTTCTTTTGGAAGAAATCCAGAACTTCACAGATATTCACCTGCGCTTGCAGAATGTCTACGATGACCTGGCACGCCATACGATGTGGCCGAGCGGTTCTAGGCGCTTCAGTCCGGAACCGCACTGCTGCTACGGTCGCAGGTTCGAATCTTCCTCGAGCATGGGTGTGTGTGATGTCCTTAGGTAATGTGATGTCACTTAGGCGAGCCCAACTATACTTGATCCGTCGGAACCCAACCAGGAGACAGCCACGAACCGACCGTCACAACAACTTGCTCCCCATCAATCAGTACATGAGAACTCAAACTAGCAATGTTACAAACGTAATAATCCACAATGGAGTATGTATTAGCTGTCAAAATTACACACCATGTTGGACAGCGATAACAGGTGAGGAAAGGACGCTGCCTGAAATTACGTTAGTGGGCAGGGCAGGTAACCAGAACAGTAACGGCCACTAAGCAGAAAATTCCGCTGGCACACTCAAATTCTTGTCGACCAAAATAGTTCATTGCACCTCGTGGCGGCTAAATTTCAGCAGTAGAAACACTCGGTGTTGCTCACAGTAAAACCTCCCCAACAGCAAAACCACCGAAACGAACCACCACAACATGAACAGACGTGGCTTGGGTAGTTGAAACCACTACTCAACTTTCACGTCCTGGGTCGGTGAACCACGAGGCTCGTAGCGATCGGACAGCTCCACAGCTCCGACACTGTGCAGGGACTGCCAGCGGCCCCAGGCGACTGCACCACGCGGAGATAACTTCCCTGGTCCGCAGCAGCCGACCGACTCCGCAGAATGCCGAAAACATCTAAAATAGTCGTCCGTTGGAAATAACGCCAACTAAACACAAAACCTGACAAAAACTTGCACGAAGACCTGAACGATACGCAACAGTCACTAAGCACGCATGAAGACAAATCAGAAGTCGATGCACACACACACAGCCGACTCACGAACGATCGGCGAGCCAAAACACGTGATCCGGTGGGACGACCGACCGACGATCCACCAGGACCGCGGTCCGGCTCAGTGATGCGTGGCGGCAATGATCGGGCGAGCCACGCCTACGATCCAACCCGACTGCAGTAGTGACACATTGCAACTCCCCGACTGGCAGGTCGCAGGTCGCGTTCCAACCGACTGCAGTTCCGAACTCGCAACCCGAACTCGCTTACGACAGAGAACGACTGGGCAGTAACAGCAGTTGAGCAAAGATGGTACGAGAGTGGATATATCGATACGCGCTGCTAGCGCCGGTCATGGTCAGGCAAAGCAGCAACTCAGTGACAGCAGTAATTTAAATTAACGTAGAGCGGTGGAAGTACGTTAGAAACAGGGTGTAAAATGGCGGGAAAATGAGCCACGCACGGCTCAGTGAGGTCATCGAGACCGGACCGTGAACTATTTGAAACGGGTCGTCTGGTTGGATGATCACATTCATTGTTACAGCAGGTAGGTGGTCATGTCATCAAGGTGAACAGTTGCTCGAAACACTATCACTGCCGACGCAAGCCGTCGGATTCTATGGCACCTGTGGTAGTAGTCTAAGACACTATGATTGTTGTGGGTTATACGAACATTACTGTGGACCACCTAAATCCCTTCATGCTTGATTTCACCAAAGGAATGGTATTTTCCAGCAGACTGTGGGTATCACAGAATCAAGTTTTTGCCCCAGTGGTTGCAGGGGTCTAATGGTGAACTCACGTTGTTATCTTGGGCCCCCGATTCGCCGTACCCAAAAGCGATGCAATAAGTCTTGGACGCTGTTGGGTGCCATCTCCGCAGACCCACAAACCATCGACCCGTACCCTACGGGAATTACATGGTCTGTGCATAAAAATCTGGCACCACACAACTCCAGGAGAATCTACGCCACGAAGAATCGCTGCTGTATTGCATTATAGAGGTGGGCCAACCGGCTGTTAAACAGGTGGGCTAACGTTTTGCTTCAACACTGTATATAACGTAGGTACTGGTGACGTGTCAGCTGTCAGACTGAGGTCCGCAGTATGTTACAAGTGCCAGCAGCCATCTCCGATGGGGACAAGTAATTATTTCAGGATAATTCAGTTATTCTTAACTCTGCATATAAAAACATACACGTTCTCGGTAGCACATGAAAAAGTTAATACCTTCAGTGGGTATCTTATCACTAACATGCTCATTTCCACTGGACCCATCCCTTGAGCCGAGCGTTTCGCAAAGTACAGGGCTATTACAAATGATTGAAGCGATTTCATAAATTCACTGTAGCCCCATTCATTGACATACGGTCACGACACACTACAGATACGTAGAAAAACTCATAAAGTTTTGTTCGGCTGAAGCCGCACTTCAGGTTTCTGCCGCCAGAGCGCTCGAGAGCGCAGTGAGACAAAATGGCGACAGGAACCGAGAAAGCGTATGTCGTGCTTGAAATGCACTCACATCAGTCAGTCATAACAGTGCAACGACACTTCAGGACGAAGTTCAACAAAGATCCACCAACTGCTAACTCCATTCGGCGATGGTATGCGCAGTTTAAAGCTTCTGGATGCCTCTGTAAGGGGAAATCGACGGGTCGGCCTGCAGTGAGCGAAGAAACGGTTGAACGCGTGCGGGAAAGTTTCACGTGTAGCGCGCGGAAGTCGATGAATAAAGCAAGCAGGGAGCTAAACGTACCACAGCGGACGGTTTGGAAAATCTTACGGAAAAGGCTAAAGCAGAATCCCAGTTCAGCATTTCTTAAACAGGAGATTGGAAAACCGATGGATCGGTCGTGGTGGAGATCATGATCAGCAAGTCATGTCATGGCCTCCACGCTCTCCCGACTTAACCCCATGCGATTTCTTTCTGTGGGGTTACGTGAAAGATTCAGTGTTTAAACCTCCTTTACCAAGAAACGTGCCAGAACTGCGAGCTCGCATCAACGATGCTTTCGAACTCATTGATGGGGACATGCTGCACCGAGTGTGGGAGGAACTTGATTATCGGCTTGATGTCTGCCGAATCACTAAAGGGGCACATATCGAACATTCGTGAATGCCTAAAAAATCTTTTTGAGTTTTTGTATGTGTGTGCAAAGCATTGTGAAAATATCTCAAATAATAAAGTTATTGTAGAGCTGTGAAATCGCTTCAATCATTTGTAGTAACCCTGTATAGCGCTAGGGCTACTAGCGTGACGTCACAAGTTCGTTGCGAGGCCTGTTTCTCTCGCGGGCCCCACTGTAGCCACAGTATGTAAGGGCATGCCAGCAGCCTACTACAAGTCCTTCTACTTGACAATGGCCAAGAAGCGCTTGTTTGGAAGCTCGAAGCATATTAACTGCTTGGCGCTGCTAGAAGCGTTCAATTTAATGTTACCATCACGAGACTATGGATTCTAACAAACTCTACAATGGTCACCTGAACAGCGCATCAGCAGCGAATTATCCGAAAATGCGGCAGGTAGACGAGATGGGCAGTCCGTGTCATCTGGTCACGTTTGGTGGCTTGTCGTCCGTCGGCTCTCCTTGATGTGTGGCTCAGACGATCAGATCATAATAGACAGCAGCGGGGCGCGTTTTATTCAGTGTTACTGCCGCCACGCCGTGTCACATAACCGGCACGGCCATCATCCTACCATAAACCGTCGCTCTCAACACGAGCACCCCCACCCCAGTGCTGGAAAGCAAATGCGTTTTTCTGCGTTTCGAGCGCTCGCTATTTTCTGGCTTCGCTGTAAGCAACTAGTACAGTTATGGGTGAAGATTAAATTTTTATGGCCCCAGCACAGTGGACGCTTTTCGTCGTTTTTTCTGTATTTTTTCATGACGAGAGCGCCGAGTCCAATTACAGCGTGCAATCTGTTTCCCCCGGCATCCAGACTGCCCACTGTGTTCATCACGGGGAAGCGCCGGCCGCTATCGAAGAGAGGAGTGGTTTGAAACCGTTGATGCGAGGGCCTGTCGGACTCTCTTTTATTGGTAATCCTAGTTCATGAAATTACGTAGCCGGCGGCTGCAGTTACCCGCGTGGAACAGGTCACAGGGAATATTGCCTCCGACGTTATCGGTAACTCTTCCGCAGTTTGGAAGCAACGGAAGGTACAGCGGAATCGAAAAAAGTAATGACATGCAGACAAGGCTGTGTAATGGATGAGATATCAGTGGAGAGAGGGGAGAAATTGGAGACTGGCGTTATCACAGAAAGCCGTGCTGACTAGTGGTTTTGTTTATCGCGTATCATTATTGTCACTTTACACGAATCCCGCTGACGGCGATTTCAGTCGTAAAATAAGTTTTACACTGGAAAAATAATTTTTGGATGGTGTTTTTACTGAAAAAGAAATCACCATCAAAATAGGAAGCAGGGCGTCTACAGTCTATTGATAGAGGTCGTACAGGCCTGGTAAGAATCTGAATGGAAGGTATACCTGTAGCACGTGAACAAATTTTTTAATTGTGTTTGTTAATCGTTACTTCCGGTCCGACTGTAAAACTAGAATCTTTAAAGAACAAGAGAACGAAAAAGTGCTTGAAGCTGGACGGCAGGATACAGACTACATCTGTTAGCAAGAACTATATTAAAAAGCTATGAAAGCCACTGACTCCTCGCAGATTATTTGTTTAAAATTATTAGTTATACTGAAGAAATATTAGCAGCATAACGTTTTAAATTATATCAATAAATTAAATGTAATGCAGCTCTAGCATGAAAATAATGAAGCCTATGTGAATCACTCGTCGCTGATACCTGTAAGTTCATAGTGTAAGAAAAGAGTTTTAAAAATAAAAAAAGTGATACAATATTTACAAGAAATGTGTTTGTTTTCTGTTTACCTTAAATATAGTGTATCCTTCAAGTGGTCTATTTTCGTACTTTTCGATGTCCATAATAATTGTGGCAGTTTTATGAAACTGTACTCTTTTCTGCCATTTTAGAATAGTCGAGAAAATCATTACCACCACTAAATTGCTAAAAAAAAAAAAACACGGTGGTGTTTAACACGAAGACGGCAACGTGTTGGAATAACAGTCCACATTTTCTAGTACACAAACAAGCAAAAACATTGTTTGCCCTCAGAATATGCCTGAAATGGCGGTATATGCATTCTTGCAAGTCTCCATGTTACACATTCAAACCAAAACAAAAATCACCTTCCTTAAGAGGGTCCGGCCAGAACGGTAATCCCTATCTTAAATAATGTAAAATTTATTCATATGAAAGTTACCTATTATCAGAGACTATTGGAAATAATAATTCGTGAAAAATATGGCTAGACGAGTACACATTCATAACCACTTTTAAAGGAGGATTTCTAATGATATTGATTAATTATAAGAAAGTAATAACTTTTGTAAAAAGAAGAGACCAAAATAAGAAAGAGTCTACAGTTTTCTATGTACCTTAGCCTGTAACTTGTTCGAGATTCACAAAATAGGAAAACCCCTTGTGTTAAAATATGTACAATATTCAGATCAGTGCATTCTTTAATGTTAAACAAAATCTGGCAAATAAAAGCTCAGAAACAGTACATTTTATTCTTAAAAGTACAATTTATGGGAAACAACTATTAAAGCTGTCAGTGCATTCTAACTCCATAACATGGATTTTCTGTATTCTCTTCCCTCTCATCCTGCAATCTCATTTTTCCTGCTCGTATGCGTTGTCTTGCCTTTGAATCAAGATCTATAATAGCTCTCCCTGATACCCCAATCTTCATCTATGTTTAACATTTGTTTCACTGTGAAACGACCAACAGTTTGTAGCAGTCTTTTCTGGAAGTCACAACTTGCAACATTTCTTTCATTGAAGGTTTCCACAGGATCAAAGACACCAAAATGCAGTGTATTAAATGACATAAACTCTGTCTTGGTAATTCTCACCTAGACTAAGCTGTTGATGGACTCATTAGGTACCTGCGTGCATCCGGACACGCCAAAAAACATATGTTTTTCATGCTAGATGCATTGTGCCGCCACGTACTGCCAGATACTCAATATCAGCGACCTCAGTAGTCATTAGATATCGTGAGAGAGCAGAATGGGGTGCTCCGCGGAAATCACGAACTTCGAACATAGTCAGGTGATTGTCACTTGTGTCATACGTCTGTGCGCGAGATTTCCACCCTCCTAAACATCCCTAGGTCCACTGTTTCCGATGTGATAGTGAAGTGGAAACGTGAAGGAACAGGCAGACTTCTTTCCAAACCATCACACGGGAATTCCAAATTGCGTCAGGATCCACTGCAAGTTTGGCGGGAGAAGCCATATATCACGCCGGTAAATGCCAAACGATGCCGCGCTTGGAGTAAGGAGTATAAACAATGGACGATTGAACAGTGGAAAAACGTTGTGTGGAGTGACGAATCATGGTACAAAATGTGGCGATCCGATGGCGAATGCCCGGTGAACGTGATCTGCCAGCGTGTGTAGTGCCAACAGTAAAATTCGGTGGCAGTGGTGGTGCTATGGTGTGGTTCGTGTGGTTTTTCATGGGGGGGGGGGGACTTGCACCGCTTGTTGTTTTACGTGGCACTATCACAGCACACGTTTTAAGCGCGTTCTTGGTTCCCACTGCTGAAGAGTAATTCGGGTACGGCGATTGCATCTTTCAACACGACCGAGCATCTGTTCATAATGCACGGCCTGTGGCGGAGTGCTTACACGACAGTAACATCCCTGAAATGGACTGTCCTGCGCAGGGTCCTGACCTGAATCCTGTAGAACACCTTTTGGATGTTTTGGAACGCCGACTTCATGCCAGGCGTCACCGACCGACTACGATACCTGTCCTCAGTGCAGCACTTCGTGAAGAATGGACTGCCATTGCCCAAGAAACCTTTCAGCAACTGATTGAACGTGTGCCTGCGAGAGTGGTTCAAGTGGCTCTGAGCGCTATGGGACATAACATCTGAAGTCATCAGTCCCCTAGAATTTAGAACCACTTAAACCTATCTAACCTAAGGACATCACATACATCCATGCCCGAAGCAGGATTCGAACCTGCGACTGTAGCAGTCTCGCGGTTCCGGACTGAAGCGCCTAGAACTGCACGACAACCGCGACCGGCTGCGAGAGTGGAAGCTATCATCAGTGCTAAGGGTGGGTCAACACCATACTGAATTCCAGCATTACCGATGGAGGGCGGCACAAACTTGTAAGTTATTTTCAGCCATGTGTGCGGATACTTTTGATCACATAATGTATCTCTGAAAGTTTCTTGACCTCAACTACGAAAAAATGTATAGCTGGTTTGCGAATAAATTTCTCACCGGATTGCTATGTTCTGTAGTACTTGCACCATGAACTACTTCCTGGAGGGCACAGACGGTGAATGGGTTTATCATCTGCTGAAAAGAGGTGAAACAAAACTGCCCATATAGCTTTTCTCATAACTCCTTATTACTAACATTCCGCCTGACGCCCATACCATAATAGTTTTGTATTTTATCTATGTTACAGTTTGCGAATGTATCCTTACCATCTATTACTCTGGCATTTTTCAGTTTGTTTCGATTGTATGCAGTTTTCAGTCATTGCAACCTCATACCATTTGTTTTTGTACATATCCTATGATCTTTAGTGGTACTTACATTTTCTCCGTATGGCTGCTCTTCCTGAGCTCTTTTGAAATTTTTTGTATCACTATCGCCGGCCGCTGTGGCAGAGTGGTCCTAGGCGCTTCAGTACGGAACCGCGCTGCTGCTACTGTCGCAGGTTCAAATCCTGCCTCGGGCATGGATGTGTGTGCTGTCCTTAGGTTGGTTAGGTTTAAATAGTTCTTAGTGTAGGGGACTGATGACCTCCGACGTTAAGTCCCATAGTGCTCAGAGCCATTTCACCGTAGGCGCAAGACTCGCCTATCAGGTAGATGGTTGTGGTAGAAACTCCTGTAACGGAGGGAACCTTGAAACCGGGCCGCTTTTACCTGCAAGCTATGTGGGTTAGAGCTATTTGTGTCTTCTACATAACTGACGAATCCTTCCTTCTTCAACTGTTCAGTTTCTTGGAACACCCACCCTGTATTTTTCTTAGATGTATAAAAAAACAGAAATAGGCCATCAAGATATACGTATTACATCTCACTTGAAACGGGAAATTTCTTATATAAGGTCAAGCAGAGAAACAAAAATTCAAGATTTCAACTGGTACGGAGCCCCTTAAATAGAATTTTTTGAACAGTGTCTTAATAACACATTCTTATATAGCATAAGTCTATGCGGTAAAAATTATATTTAAAAGTTTGGATTGTTGTTAATAAATTATTCTCTGGGACATTGCTTTCATTTTAAATATGAAAACACTGATTTATTCTGTCGAATTAAATCGCAGCAGTATTACACACTACATCTGCGGAAAACTACTTCCACTTCCATTGCACATCATATTTATGCAGTAACTGGTAGTCTTTACGGACAAGTCTCATGAAATTATCACAGATGATTAACGAATGTGGACATCTGAGTGTAGTAGTACTTAGTTTTTTTGCTGAACAATATCTAATCTGTACATATTTAAGTCTTTCATCCCTCTTTATTTATACAGGGTTCGGCAGAAATAATGACCCGTTTTAAGGTGCACGCAGCTGTTGAACACAGCCATTACCTAACAAAGGTCGTATCCGCTGATCTCCTGGAAACCATGCTGTCCACATTTCTTCGGCATTCGTTTCAGCTAGGGAGTGGATTTGTAAGCAGCAAGACAATTATCACAGCAGACGGTGCGACATAATATGCAGCACCGTGGACTCAAGGAATATCGTATTGCCTTCCCGTGCACATTGCATTTCAAGGTAGGCACAGTATCTGTGAGGTCTGATGGAGTAAAAGTTTACATTTCAGTTTCTATACCAGTAGCAGGGAAACAAGCACGTTAGGAGCGCTACATAGTTCACGCGTATCGTTTTAAATGGGGGATACTGAAGAAATTTGTCAGAGTAAAAACGCAGCGACAATTATTAAGTGCAAAAGACAAGGGAAGATAGGTAGAGAAGGAGGAAGCGAAGTTACAAAAATGCCACCGAGGAGAAACCACAGTCTGTCCGAATATGGCTCTCTAAGCACTATGGGACTTAACATCTGAGGTCATCATTCCCCTAGACTTAGAACTACTTAAACCTAACTAACCTAAAGACAACACACACATCCATGCCCGAGGCAGGAGTCGAACCTGCGACCATAGCAGCAGCGCATTTCCGGACTAAAGCGCCTAGAACCGCTCGGCCACAATGGCCGGCTGTCCGAATATGATTCCTTCGCAGTAAAATTGGTAATGGGACAAAAGGAGGTACGAAAATGCAATAAAGAAGTGATCGAGCCTGAATTGTACTTTCAGCAGGTCGAGGCGCTTCATTTGTTCTCTCCCTTTGATAAGATGGCAGTAGCGGCTTGTTGTTTCCAGCAGGTAAAGCTTCCGTCAGCACAGAGGATAGAATTAAATGCGAGTGGTTTGTTAACAAAAGGGGCCCACTTTCCATCTGACCGCCCCGATTTCAGGGACCACTCACCTGAGTATTTCGCAGCCTCTTCTGTATTGGCCAGAGGAGGCCATGGAAGTGCTACTTGTCGAAAATCTAATCAGCTTAAATCATACTCTAGGGTCGGAATTAATGCAGTCCATGAACACCCTTTTGAACCAGAAGGAGGGGCGAGTCTCCATGGATACCTTGCTGCATCTTTCAAATTTAAATCAGGAAAATCAGGACCGGACAGAGACAACACTGACTACAGTCGTATCAGTCACTGGCAGTGGCACATGTCATGCTGTCCTTGTTTTCGCACTTAGAAGATGAAGGGCAAGAATGAGTTTGGATCCAGCCGTCTTTCAGATTCCAATGGAGTAGATATCCCGAGCATAAAAGCAGCAAGTGGGAAGATGAACGCACAAGGGGGTAGTATTAAGATTAATTGATTCATTTTAGCTGGTAAGTTGGGCATGGAGAGATGTTATTCTGCAAGAAGCCTAGAAATGAAATAGTTCCATGCTTTTTGAGTAAAGGAGCAGGGCACGGGGCCCTGTTGAAATGTGTAACACTAATTGCTAGAATAATTCTTAAGAGGCGAAACGGGGCCAGACGGACTGAGGCTACTGTAAAGGATAATCTACTTTGGTCGACCTGAAGATGCGGGTCTTGTCAGAAAGGAGGGCAATGTAGCGTGTCGAAAGTATTCGTTCAAAAAGTGTGTCAGAGCACGCAAGAGTGTTATGCATTGTGAATCAAAACACAGCCAATAAATGATGCGAAGCAGAGCCAGTTGGGTGCGTTAAAGAAACTGCCGACGATGCAATATGATAGCGCAAGGACGGATGCCTTTTCTCACTTGTCAACACAGTGCGTTTAGAGTATTGCTATGTGCCATAAACGAACACAGTCTGGAGTGTGTAAGAACTCAGCCATTTGTGTATTAAAATATTCTTGTCTCAGTATCAGAGCCTACATCATGAGCCTGTGAGACCCTGAGCGACATACTGGAATGCGGTAAAAGGTCCATTGTCCTAACATAGGGCACATCGGCCTGCACAGAGTCACGAAAGCTGCCGCTGTCGGAATAGGAAGCCACTTGCCCGCCAGAGGGAGTTCATAGCTGCCCCTGCAGCGTTGTCAGCTGTGCTGCCGCAATGTCATTACAGTTGGAGCTGGAGATGTCACAGAGAGCGGTAATGCCAGACATCTACTGTTTCGCATGAGAGGTCTCTGCCAAACTGTTTCTCATGTACTGTCGCCGAGGGCTGGAATAAAGAAGTTAATTAAACAAATCTACTGTCGTCCTCATGTCTCATTTCAGTCTCCACGGGTGACATGCCAAGGGTCATCTCACGCGTTCTACTTGCAGTAGCATATGGGAATCATATATCTATATGGGAATCATATATCTTGACTTTGCAACATATCCCTTATGTTCAAGCCAAAGTTTCATGGTTCCCTCCGTTACAGGAGTTTCTACCACAACCGTCTACCTGATAGGCGAGTCTTGCGCCTACGGTGAAATGGCTCTGAGCACTATGGGACTTAACGTCGGAGGTCATCAGTCCCCTACACTAAGAACTATTTAAACCTAACCAACCTGAGGACAGCACACACATCCATGCACGAGGCAGGATTTGAACCTGCGACAGTGGTATAATTTTGTATCACGTCTGCAGATATCATGTAGCATTCAGCGAGTAAATTGGTACAGCAGAATGCACACAGTCAGGAGTAAGATTTCAGTTCCTACAGCACAAGCTCCCTGAAAGTGTTGGCGTTAGTAGTGGGCCAAAGAGAGTTCTGACACACTGGTCATATGAAATTCATACTTTATTAATTAAATAGATCTATTAAACCACCCATCCCCATTACCCTCTCTTTAACCTATTTCCTACTCAGTGGTTTATGAATGGCTGAGGGTTGAATTATGACTCCCTATGGTTAATCCATCCTTCAGAGAGATCCCCCACCCCTCTCTCTACAATTATTCCCCCTCCACCCCTGTGGGGAAAGGGATACTTCTTTTTGTCAGTTCCTCCTCAGTTCTGAGCCACTTTTCCACCTCCTCAGAAATCCCTCCAGCCTTCCCCTCCCTTCTCCTACTGTCCCCTCTCCCCCTCACCTGGAAATTGGTGGGAGAAAGACTCAATCTGAACTGAGCTGCTGGAGGGGAAGGATCTCACAACACGACATGGAAATCAATGTCAATTTACATAATAATATATTGTTCAATCCACATTGCACATTCTTCATTTAACCAGCTGGCAGAAGACAGTTGCCCTCACCTCCCACATTTAGATTAGTTCATGTCCATACCCTCTGCCCACTTTCCATGATGGAACATTCACACCATCAGGGATTGAAGAGCGATAAATTAGTCGCCATTTTGAGTAACCTATGCATGTGTCAGCCAGCCAAGCACTGTGTGCGCTGTCGTCCATTTGTGCCAGCTGGGCGCCACCAGCACTGGGCAGAGCTCCAAGTGCTGCGAGCTCCATGCACAGTGGAAGCCTGTGGGCTAATGACATTCCCTGAAATTGCGAGCGCCAGCACACAATGCTAGCACCGTCAGACGCAGATAGTGGAACTGCTGTAAGACTGCACATGCATGAGGCACCCATCCTCAATGCCATGCAGAGAAACCACTGTCGCAGGCCACGTAGCCTGTTGCAGAGAAACCACTGTCAGCAGCTGCACATCTACCTTCTGCCACGAGCTGTGCTTGCTGATACCATTCCGATTTTTGTATGTCTGCCCACCTGAGGAACCTCCATTTGTTCTCGCTGCTTTGAAAACTTGTGAATTGGAGGGGAAAGCTCGCTCTACTTTGAGCTGCTGGGCTGGAAGGATTTCATGACATGAAATAGGTGGGAAATTTGAGCAACATTTTGTTTATTTCACAACTTCAATACAAAGTATTCATGTTCCAGTATAGTATCTCTTAGTTCGTTATGAACTGGCTTTCAGTTTCTTAGAACATCATCAGATAACTTGATGCTAAATAGACAGTCCACACAACTTCAGTGAGAGCCATGTGGGATTAGCCGAGCGGTCTAAGGCGCTGCAGTCATGGACAGTGCAGCTGGTCCCAGCGGAGGTTCGAGTACTCCCTCGGGCATGGGTGTGTGTGTGTTTGTCCTTTGGATAATTTAGATTAAGTAGTGTGTAGGCTTAGGGACTGATGACCTTAGCAGTTAAGTCCCGTAAGATTTCACAAACATTTTTTTTTTTTTCAGTGAGAATTCATAGCTATACAAGGGATGCTGTACAATGGCTCGGCTCTGAGCACTATGGGACTTAACATCTATGGTCATCAGTCCCCTAGAACTTATAACTACTTAAACCTAACTAACCTAAGGACAGCACACAACACCCAGTCATCACGAGGCAGAGAAAATCCCTGACCCCGCCGGGAATCGAACCCGGGAACCCGGGCGTGGGAAGCGAGAACGCTACCGCACGACCACGAGCTGCGGACATGCTGTACAATGTGACATTTTATGAAAATATGGATACAAACCACAAGCATGATGTAATACCTAATGAGGTACTAAACAATAAACCTTATATTATATTCAAATATAAAAACTATGTGAGTGTATGAAACCCAAGATTTCTACAAGCAGGTAATGGCACAGGCTACTACATCATATGGACAAACAGGTGAGTGCGACGAACAGAACAAATAAAGCAAGGGGAAGAAACACATGTATGGAATGTGGAACAGTTATAACAAGCTTATTAGCTAATTGTGAGAGGAATAATACCTGGCTGCTACTTTAATAACAGTGAGTAATGAAACTGTGTTTCATAATTAATTGAAACCCTCAGCTGCCAACAGGTGTTGTTGATATACCTCAATGGGGACAGCTGAAAATGTGTGCTCCGATAGGGATTTGAACCCGTGATCTCCTGCTTACATGGCAGATCCTCTATCCATCTGAGCCACCGACGACACAGATGAATAGCGCGACTGCAGGAACTTATCCCTTGCCGGCCGCGGTGGTCTAGCGGTTCTAGGCGCTCAGTCCGGAACCGCGCGACTGCTACGGTCGCAGGTTCGAATCCTGCCTCGGGCATGGATGTGTGTGATATCCTTAGGTTAGTTAGGTTTAAGTATTTCTACGTTGTAGGGGACTGATGACCACAGATGTTAAGTCTCATAGTGCTCAGAGCCATTTGAACCATTTGAACAATCCCTTGCACGCTTCCTGTGAGACCTACATTCCCAACTGTCCACAATCGACATCCGTAATGTACTAATAGGTATTTGCCCATCCACTCATTACCCACGCACACTAAGGTGACGATTCCCGTAAGAGTTCAGGCAACCTGTGCGCATTCGGATAGAGCGTCTACCACGTAAGTAGGAGATCCTGGGTTCGAGTACCGGTCGGGGCACACATTTTTAGCTGTCCCCATCGAGGACATGTATGAGGAGATTCACGATTTAACTTAATTAAATGATGAAATAAAGTTATATGAGCTAAATGACTGTCTAATTAGCAATAATGACAAAATTTTCATTATATCACCCTGTTGCCGTGTACAACTTTCACCCCACAGTAACGACCCACCTGAAGCATTAAATTGTACAATTCCATCAGATCTCAGCCGTCCGCTTATTCGATTTCCATTTGTCTCGTAGACAACTGCCTCATTGTGGTATTCTTTCACTAGCTCGGAATCTCGGTCATTTTTTTTGCACGGATCGTAAATTTTTTCACTCCTGGCTCATTGTTTATCGTGTATTGCTATTGCTCAGTTGGAAGTGTGACAGCACAACTTGGCACTGTGTTAGCTGAAGCAACAATAAAACAAGGGGTACGGGATCACACTTGTTAAACAATAATAGCATCGTACAAGACAATATTATTTGTGGATGGCGCACATTATACATAGGCGCGCTCACTCGAGACCTAGTGTGCAATAGCTTCACCGCAGGTCTTCCCGACTGCTTGCAAACAACTCTATCACCTACGAACATCCTACATCTAAAACAAACATTGAAAGTTGCTGTACAGTGCAGGGTGGAGGATAAATTACACCAGTATTATCGATTACCCATGTAATGTCTCTTTAGGTTTTTATGTTGGTAACGCCGCGTAGCGCTCTGTATGAAAGTCACTGAGTGTACTGTGTGCAGTCTGTGGCTGGTTGGACTCATTGTTGGAATATTCGCTTGTGTAGTGTTGGGAACAGAGCGAGGTGGCGCGCTGGTTAGCACACTGGACTCGCATTCGGGAGGACGACGGTTCAATCCCGCGTCCGGCCATCCTGATTTAGGTTTTCTGTGATTTTCCTAGATCACACCAGGCGAATGCCGGGATGGTTCCTTTGAAAGAGCACGGCCGACTTCCTTTCCCATCCTTCCCTAATCCGAGCTTGTGCTCCGTCTCTAATGACCTCATTGTCGACGGGACGTTAAACACCAATATCCTCCTCCTCCTCCTCCTGTAGTGTTGGGCAGTTGGATGTGAACAGCGCATAGGGTTGGGCAGTTGGAGGTGAGCCGCGAGCAGTGGTTGATGTAGAGAGAGAGATGCCAGAGTTTTGAGCGGACGATCTGGACGTGTGTCCACCAGAAAAAGTAAATTTATAAAGATGAAGGTCATGAATTTTTATATGTGATGATGACTTTTGAACACTAATAAGGTAAATACACTGTTTGTTCTGTGTCAAAATCTGTAATTTGCTAACTATGCCTATCAGTATTTAGTGCCTTCAATAAATAGAATCTCTTATATAGCTGGCAGTATTGGTGCTCGTTGTATTGCAGTAGTTCGAGTAACGAAGATTTTTGTGAGTAAAGTGATTCATGAAAGGTATAGGTTATTGTTAGTCAGGGCCATTCTTTTGTAGGGATTATTGAGAGTCAGTCTGCGTTGCGCTAAAAATATTATGTGTCAGTTTAGTGATGATCAGAATAAGCAAAGAGAAAACTGTTTGAGTACGCTGAGTTCTGCTCAGCTGTTTGAAAGTCAAATAATGTAGAAGTTTACCAGCACAGTCATTCATAATTTTCTAGGGGGATGTTTCACCCATCCAATCCAATCTCACACGGTGGTCGAGTGAAAAGTTTTCATACTACCGGAATCCACCCCTATGTTTCCAGGAGAAATACGTCGTCTTCTCCAGAGATTTTGTGTGGCCCCCTCCCCCAAATCAACCAACAAACCAAGCAGAGATTTTTTTCTGTTTCTTATTCGAATGGAGTATGCTAACCTACAAGAGCGTAGCAGTGTCCATATTACGCTTTTGCTTCGCAAATCACTCATGTAACATGAACAGATGTGGGCTCAAAAGATTCATAGCGACTATATAGTGTTGAGTTGTCGAGTCGATGTTACTAGTCACTAGTCCGTATTATTTAACCACAAACTGGTCTGTGCATGTTAATGTCGGGATAGCAGTAGACAATGATCTTAAAGCTGTATTGGAAACTGGGAATGTACATTGAGGCTGGGGTAAAATACAGGGAGCGAAAGGCTATTTACAATTTGTACAGAGACCAGATGGCAGGTACAAGAGCCGAGGGACACGAAAGAGAAGCAGTGGTTGGGAAGGGAGTGAGACAGGGTTGTAGCCTATCCCTGACCTTATTCAAACTGTATATTGAGCAAGCAGTAAGGGAAACAAAAGAAAAATTCGGAGTAGGTATTAAAATCCATGGAGAAGAAATATAAACTTTAACATTCGCCGATGACATTGTAATTCTGTCAGAGACAGCAAAGGACTTGGAAGAGCAGTTGAACGCAATGGACAGTGTCTTGAAAGGAGGATATAAGATGAACATCAACAAAAGCAAAACGAGGATAATGGAATGTAGTCGAGTTGACTCGGGTGATGCTGAGGGAATTAGATTTGGAAGTGAGACACTTAAAGTAGTAAAGGAGTTATGCTATTTGGGGAGCAAAATAACTGATGATGGTCGAAGTAGAGAGGATATAAAATGTAGACTGGCAATGGCAAGGAAAGCGTTTCTGAAGAAGAGAAATTTGTTAACATCGAGTATTGATTTAAATATCAGGATGTCGTTTCTCAAAGTATTTGTATGGAGTGTAGCCATGTATGGAAGTGAAACATGGACGATAAATAGTTTAGACAAGAAGAGAATAGAAGCTTTCGAAATGTGGTGCTACAGGAGAATGCTGAAGATTAGAGGGGTAGATCACATAACTACTGAGGAGGCATTGAATTGGGGAGAAGAGGAGCTTGAGGCACAACTTGCCTAGAAGAAGCGATCGGTTGGTAGGACATGTTCTGAGGCAATAAGGGATCACCAATTTAGTATTGGAGGGCAGCGTGGAGGGTAAAAATCGTAGGGGGAAACCAAGAGATGAATACACTAAGCAGGTTCAGAAGGATGTAGGCTGCAGTACGTACTGGGAGGTGAAGCAGCTTGCACAGGATATAGTAGCATGGAGAGCTGCATCAAACCAGTGTCAGGACCAAAGACCACAACAAAAACAACAACAACTGAGGCATGAAGGTGAAGCTTGTTCAAACTGATTGGAGAAAGGTGTGCAGCAAACTGTCACATACCGGTGTTGAGGATCAGTTGGCGGCTAAATACAACAAATTCTGCCTTGGAGTTCCTGTCTTCGGCAGCAGTAGTATTAGTGCATCAGTACTAATTGTGGTAGGTGTTACTTCTTTAAATTAAGAGCTCAAGGTTATTGCAGAGCATATTTGTAAAGCGTTAAAGGATCATGAGCATAACTCATTTGCAAGAAGCGATTTGCTCTTCATTTTGGCGAGATTATATCTATGATGTTGTCTTGCTTAAGATAGTGGGCTGGAGATGTGCTGTTTGTAATTTCTGTCACACAGTCGTTCTAAGATCAACGAAAGTTCATTGCAAGATAGTATACCTACTCAACAGGTTTTGGATGCCATAAAATAATGTGGAAATCAAAGCATACAGATAAAAGAATTCGGGAAACACTGTACCGTAGTTCCCTAAAATTTGTCGGGGCTATTCAAGTAAAGTGATGTAGTATGTGTCGCTCCCACCCCGCCATAAACAAATGTACTATTAAAACTGCAGTCTTCCATGTCATGTACCCGCATATAGATCCCCTTCTGATTTAGAAATATAATTCGCCTATGCAGAAAAAAATATCCAGCAACCGTACGGTGCATTGGAATCAGATGCTTGTATCATATGTCGCTAACGACTGCATAACGATGCCGATTCAGGAGATAAATAATATGGTGCTATGTCCATTCTACTCAGGTTACAAGTATCGTGAAGCCGCCTGGAGTGGCCGTGCGGTTTTAGGCGCTACAGTCCGGAGCCCTGCGACCGCTACGGTCGCAGGTTCGAATAATACCTCGGGCATGGATGTGTGTGATGTCCTTCGGTTGGTTAGGTTTAAGTAGTTCTAAGTTCTAGGCGACTGATGACCTCAGAAGTTAAGTCGCATAGTGCTCAGAGCCATTTGAACCATTTGAAGTATCGTGCAAAACAAACAGTTCAACCCACTGATATGCCTCTCCAATACCCTCAGACGTGCGGTATGTTGCAGAGCGACCTGCTTTCAAAGCTCTCTTTATATATAACCCATTCTAAAAATCGAAGATGCTGACACTTCTGCTCACGTGGTGATGACGTCGCTTCTGGCTGCAGATGGCGTCTCAATCGGCCAATATGATATGTCGTCCGTCTGGTCTAAAGGTAGGGAAACAATATTAGGTTAAAATGGCTCTGAGCACTATGGGACTTAACATCTGAGATCATCAGTCCCCTAGAACTTAGATCTACTTAAACCTATCTAACCTAAGGACAATACACAAATCCATGCCCGAGGGAGGATTCGAACCTGCGACCGTAGTGGTCGCACGGTTCCAGACTGAAGCGCCTAGAACCTCGCGGCCACTTCGGCCGGCCAAACAGTATTAGGCTTTAAGTTTTTGTATGTCCATCCTATTGACTGTAGGTCTCGAGGACCATGATCATTCACTGTTGTAAGAAAATGAAACACGTACAGCCGTCCTTATGATCTTATTTACTGTCTAGCTACCGATTTCGGGGCTTCAGTGCGCCATCTTCACGCGCTAGTTGATACTGAAAGAGCTATCACGATCCATACATATGCTGCATCAGTGGTCAACACAACTGGCTTTTACTGACTATATATAACTGTGATGTCAGCACTCCAACCATCAACTGCCAGCGTATGCATGGATCGTGATAACTCCTTCGGCATCAACTAAGGCCTGAAGATGGTGCAATGAAACGCCGAAACTGGCAGCTACACAATAAATGAGATCATAATGACAACTATAGGCGTTTCATTTTCTTACAGTTCGGCTTTACTGCCCCATCGATGATGAGGTCATTGGAAAAGGAGCACATACTCTGATCAGTGACGGGTAAGGAGGTCGTTCTTGAGCACTTCTAAGGAACCGTTCCAGTATTCGAGCAATTTTATGAAGGGACTGTAAGGAGAATCTAAATCTACAACGCCCACCACCGAGTGACAACGTACAATGGCGCGTTAGCGAGGCCTTGTAGTTTTTACTGTTTTTTCGATAACGCATCGCGCTGTCACCCATCAGCAGAGGAAACTCCCCAGGAGACACGTAAAAGTGAAAGCGGGGCCGTGCAGTGGTGGTCCAGTCCACCGCTGCAGATTTCACCGCGCAGGGCGGGAAACGTTTTGCCGCCGGTCCCACACGTTTCCGCACGGCCTGGTTGTCGCCGCGGCGCGCACCGGCCGCCAGGACGCCCCGTACGTGTGGTGTGTCAAACGCTGACCCGTTTCGCCAGACAGTGTTTGGGTGGCGGCTGCGGAATGCCCTCGTCTGACGCGGTCCGCTCTCGCCCAGTGCCGGCGGCCGCGGCGAAAGTGGACTCGCGGGGTCTGTCTGGGCGCGCGATACCAATCGCCGACCACCGCCGTGCCCGCCACCCGCTTCTGGAGGACATTAATTCCGAGAACGTGTCGCGACTATCGCCGAGCGGTCGCATCGCCCGTAGCACCGAGACGCCACACTCTCACCGCCTTTTCTGGAGGACGGGTTAATGTCGCTCGAAACCACTACTATCGGCCAGTTAGTCCACTACTTTGCATTCGATAGCCTCGGTACGCCTCTCTATGAGCGAGGTTTTCTAAATTCTAGTGACGTCGAAGGGGCCGACCCGGAGAGTGTATAATATAATAAAATAATGCAATAGATGATAATAAAATGCGTGGCTTTTTTAAAATGTATTGAATTAATAAGATTACTTTTTCGGCATGAATGACAAGCACAATAAGCTGAGCTATGCCTGGAAATAAGTTCCTATTAGTTCATATTATTTTGCAGGGCGAAGTAGTTTCTTTCTCCGCTGTAGATTTGTGCTTACCATTCTTTATAATGCTACGTTTGGTCGCCGTGTTCACCTTTGAAGTCTTAACCGTGTTCCCATTAAGCTTATCGGATCTTCGTAATTTTCCAAAGTACACAGGTGGGCTTCGGTTCTTGTAGTTATTGTACTATTTGAAATAACAACTCACACGACCTTTCTGTTAATAAAACAATACTGTATTTTTCTAAACGGTGCACATATGAAATACATACTCCTGACTTATTCATAGCGACCCCAAAATGGCGGTCTACAATTACTCGCTAAAAATGGCGTGCTTCTCACTCATTCACTAGCTGAGCGCGAATCCTTCCTTCCTCCTACTGGTACCAGAAAAAAAATCCTCTGTTTCTTAACAACTGAAAGTCAAAAAATACATGACGGTAGGCATAGGCTCTATGATGGGCTACCGCTTCATCTTCTCTCTTTGCCTTTAAAGAAGACGAAAACAAAAAGGAAATGCAAAAGGTTTATCACAAGTGGAATAGTGAATATCCTGAGGTAAAAGACTTTCCACTTCTAAAGTTTTTTACTAGAAAATACCTGCAGTTGCAGCTACACGAATACCTCACAAGCCACTGTACAGTGTATGGAGTAGGACCTATTATGAGCGAGGTTTTTAAAATACTGGTCATGTCGTACTGCTCGACGAGGAGAGGGGTATTGAAATCCTGAGGGGCTTCAATGCGCCATCTTCAGGCCTTAGTTGATGCCGAAGGAGTTATCACGATCCACGAATCGCATCCAGTTGGCTGTCAATGGCTGGATTGCTACATTACAGTTACAGATAGTCTGCGTAAACCAGTTATGTTGGCCACTGACGCAGCGTACATGTGGATCGTGATAGCTCCTTCAGAATCAACTAGGACCTGAAGATGGTGTACTGAAGCGCCGAAACCGGTAGCTAGACAGTAAATAGAATCGTAAGGACAGCTGTAGACGTTACATACTTCACAAGCCACCGAATAGTGCATGGAGGAGGGTACATCGTACCAGTATTATCGACTTTTCTTCCTGTTCCACCTTTTCTTTTACAAATTGCTGTAAAACATGTATAGTGCAAGTAATGGTGCAGTTACTAGAGGATCATTAGTTCTGCCACAAATTACGTAAATACTAGCTGAGTCTTCGAGTGACTGTTGCACATACAACTGGAAACGCAACATCTACGTACAGTAATCGCTAGCGGGTATCTGGTGATTGATAATTTCAGAAACGCGTCACATGAGCAGTAAAGTCATTCCTTGCCTGGTGTTTGACTTTTACCACTGAGACCCAGTCAGCCTGAGCGCAGAACGACTCATTATTTTAATTTCAGGTTTGGCGACGGATAACGAATGACAAAGGAAATATTTTTTCTTGTGATTTAAATCCACAGGATGACCACAGCATTTACGAAAAGACTATGTAACTTCAGTACGACCTTATTGTAAGGTTGTTTTTGTAATGCCGTTTAGCCTGAAGATGAGGTATTCCCTCAAAACAGTCGCTAAATAAATAAGTAATACAATAGTTGACGAAATTTCTGCCTGGTAGCGGTAATTAAAAAAAAAAAAATCCTTACGTATTTCTTGAGACAGTCACGGTCGAAAAATAGTCAAAAGGCCTTCAAAAAGTAGCAATTTTCGGATTTTTTTCCTTCATTACTTGTACTGTGAAACCTTAATTCTTGTCAAATTTCATCGTTGTAGATCTACGGGAAGCACTCTATAGGTTCAAATGGTTCAAATGGCTCTGAGCACTATGGGACTTAACATCTGAGGTCATCAGTCCCCTAGAACTTAGAACTACTTAAACCTAACTAACCTAAGGACATCACATACATCCATGCCCGAGGCAGGATTCCAACCTGCAGCCGTAGCAGTCGCGCGGTTCCAGACTGAAACGCTTAAAACCGCTCGGCCACACCGGCCGGCGCACCCTATAGCTCTTGATGAGCAAATGGTTCAAATGGTTCAAATGGCTCTGAGAACTATGGGACTCAACTGCTGAGGTCATTAGTCCCCTAGAACTTAGAACTAGTCAAACCTAACTAACCTAAGGACATCACACACATCCATGCCCGAGGCAGGATTCGAACCTGCGACCGTTGCGGTCTCGCGGTTCCAGACTGCAGCGCCAGAACCGCGCGGCCACTTCGGCCGGCATGAGCAAATGTGGAAAAATGTAAGTTAATGCAGATGATTAGGAAAACAAACCCGTAATATTTGAATACAGTATTAAAAGTGTGCTATTTGACGCAGTCACGTTGATTAAATATGTAAGCGTAGCATTGCAGAGAAATATGACATAGAACGAGCTTATATGGACCGTAGTAGGGAAGGCGAATGGTCGACTTCGGTTTATTGGGAGAATTTTTGGAACGAATGGTTCACCTTTAAAGGAGACCCCATATAGAATACTGGTGCGACCCACTGTTGAGTTCTGTTATTGTGTTTCAGATCCCCACCAAGTCATGTTAAAGGAAGACATCGAAGGAATTCAGAGGCGGACTATTAGATTTGTTACTAGTAGGTTCGAATAACGTTCATGTGTAACGAAGATGCTTTGGGAACTGAAATGGGAATCACCGGACGGAAGGCGACGTTCCTTTCGAGGAGCAGCGCTGACGAAATTTAGAAAACCGGCGTTGGAGGCTGACTGCAGAACGATTCTACTGCCGCTATTTCGCGTAAGGGCCACGGTGATAAGATACGAGAAATTAGGGTTCGTACGGAGGCATGTAAACAGCCGTTTTCCCCGCGCTCTATTTGCGAGCGCAACATGAAAGAAAATGAATACTAGTAGTACAGGGTACACTCCGCCACGCAACATACATTCGCTTGCGGAGTACGTATGTAGATGCAAATGTATCAAAATATGTGACCTCACTGACTTATAAACTTCAATATTTTACATCGGCAAGGAATCGCAGGTCTCAGTATGTTGTGTACATTTCGACTTGGTACGTCTATTCGTCCGTGAGAAAAAGGGGGCCTTAACATGCGGACAAACAGACAGTGTCAGATGGGAAACGACAACAATTTTTTTTCGTTTGATATAACTACAAGTATTAAGTTTTCGGATTTTTTCTGTATACCGTGGAACCTTCCTATTTATCAAATTTCGTGATTCTAGACCAATGGAAAGTACCCTACGGGTTTGATGACTGAGTTCGTGAGTATTACAATATCTGAGATAAATCGCCGTATCTTTTGATTTCATTGCCTTAGAAGCTTCTATTCTTTTAAACCGCCAAAGGACCATACACTTCAGTATGTGGCACCAACTTCAACTTGATACGTCCTCCCATTCCTGACAAAAATTGTTTTTAAGAGTCGGACAGACAGATGGACAACAATGTGATTATGTAAGGGATCCATTTTTACCAATTGACGCATGGACTCCTAAAAATGAAGACAGAGGGAAATAAAAAGACGAAATGGCTGAAAAGCTATTTGGAGCTAATGAATGTCAATCGGAAAGAATTAGTTTTATGAGAACAAGGACTGAGAAGGGCAATAAATTACTAAAGCAAAAATAACGAACAGGACCATTAATGTTTTGTCTAAAAGCAGCGTTGCACCAGGCAACAGTCCATGTCCTCCTGCCTTCTGCCGTCCTCTTCAGGCCCGAGTAATATCCACTCCCATTAATGGCGTCAGCAGTGTATATACAAAATCATACTTCAATAACCGTGCAATAAGGGTAAACAATTTTAAATATGCTAAACATAACCCCAAAAAATTTTTAAAAATCCGCGTCAATGGTTCCCTGTCTTCCCTACGTTGTCCCTTCCGCCATGTCCTGTGCAGTAGTTTTTGGAGTATGTATGTCGGTGTGGACGTACATATCTCCGTGGTCAAAATTAGATAGATGTGAGATGAAGATCTGTAGTATTATTTTCGGAACAAGACGCTGGTTCCGGCGATAACTCATAAGAGTTGAAACCAGTAAACTGCTAGAAACCACCAATAGCGTTCAGCTGTGAATATAGAAAGTAGGTTCCATAAATACCAAACTTCTCTTTTACATAAATCTTAAAAATTTGTTTCCTGGGAACAAAAGTAACCCTCAATGTTTTGTACACACATGAATTGTATGATGCCGTTTCGTTAATTTTAATTTGTTGATCATCATTGTCAGATAGTACAGCACACTGTTCTGAACGATCTTTAATTACTGACAAGTATCGTATCATTATGTGCACTATTCGGAAAGGCACTGTAATGAGCTAAACCATCTTCAGCCCGAAAAAAGCTCCTCACTTGTTTGTATCACCACGACGATTTTTATGTGCTAGGAGATTGAAGAGTCTTTCAAGTTGTCTGTATACTTTTCTTATATTTTTGTGTGAAAGTGTTGTATATATGTGACATCTGCGAGTTTGCTACGCCCAGCCGACTGCTGAATCGCGGTGTGTGGCAAAGATAACAACTACGTAGCAGCTGACCCCTACGAACGTTTGCCGGTGACTGCTAAGAAGAAACACTTATTATTAAAGAGAGAATTAGCGTGATACGTTTGTTCGGAGATAATGGTTGTTGCCTTGTCCCTGTAGAATTTGAGGAGTATCCGAGAACTGTTCGTGTAGTGAGCATCGAGAGAGATTATCTCCAGTGTGATGAGACCGGCTGACACGTACGATACGTGAATTACTCTGCAACGGCGATAGAACTCAAGTGTGTTCAAAGCAGTTCTAAGTCGTTTAGAAAGATACTTCGAGAATATTACCGGTTTATGTAGAAGGAGATTATTTCGCCGATTTTGGTAGTGTGAAAACTCGCCGGGTATAGGAAAAGCTCCGATTTACTGCAGTGTGAGATTAGTTTTTCCTATTTGTGATTAATGTTCAATAGCCGCGCGTTTGTAGGCGAACCGTGTCTCAATGTTCTGGAAGATTTTCCGTTGGATGGTGTATGTGAAGAGATGTGTTCACGCCAAGTCGTTTAAGTGTTTTGTGGTTGAGGATTAAAGCACGCACTAATGGATAGTAGCGTTGCATTGCACAATTGTGGTTGTATAGGAGTACCCAAGCACTGAGGAATAGTGACATAGCGATATTTGTCCAAGAGTTATTCGTGTGATCTCGACGTATGCGTCGTAATATACCAAATTCCGGAAATCTCGTTGGATTCACTGAATTAAAGAGAACGGTTGTACTACATAATAGTTATTAATTGAGAAACAGTCGGAAGTTTATTAAGGATTTGATACCTTTTCCCCTTGTCCCTAAACGACAAATCAAGAACCGTTTATTAGAGGAGTAATTCTCTCTAAAAGAGATAATCGAGTGCTGAGGTTTGAGATTTAAATATTAGTGGATCGCGTAAGTCAACCCCTGCAGTGGTGGAGCTTTGTTTATTTACTTAAAGTTCATATAGCTGAAAGGTGGCGGTGACATTTAGGTTTTTTGTTTTATTGTATTTGGATTAGAGAATCAGCAATCGTAAAGTGAAACGCTAACTTTTACTTGTATATAAATTAATTGCAGGAAATAAAAAGCCAACGGTTTTAAACTGAAAAAGTCAGTACCCGACTTATCCTTTGTCCCCAAAATATTACAAGAAAAATATTCGAAGGTTTATTTAAAAGGCTATCTGGAATACATCTTTTCGTAACAAAGTAAATTCAAAGGCCAATAAAGTAAAAGACTGGAATACTGGCAAAATCAAACTTCAGAGAAACTAAAGCGATGGAATATTATTTTTCAGTGAATAACTTACAACGATAAGGGAGATAATTAAAACTTTATTTAGTCAGGGAAAGTTAGTTTAGGTTTTATTGAAAAGTGATTAATTATAAATGAAAACTTATTGCATTTAATTCTGAACGGGTGAGATTTACGAAATAGTTTATTACGAAAAAATTTCAGTATATTCAAGGATATTGTTGTAGGGAGGCGCTACTTATAGAGGTTATCGTTGATTGATATCGAAAGACAAAAAATATTAAATTATATCTTTACTTTCTGTACGTATTCTTCATTTTACGTAAAAATTTATAACGTTCATACTGGTTGCTTGCACAGAGTGAGAATTATACAGGTCTGCAAAAAATGTTTTTGTCAGCTGCATGAGACATTTTTACTGAATTATGTTTAAATGCGCTGATTTCAGAAGTGATGTCCATTTTTTTTCTATCACATAAGGTTTTTTTTGCAAATTCAAACACAAAAAATTAGTAAAAGCACTCGTTTATTCAAAATTATCAAACATAATATTTTTTTTACAACCAATGAAACATTATTTTGAGACATATAGTAACAATATTATACTTATTCATATTTTTGATGAAACCTTTTCTTCTTTTCCTTGATACTTTGCCGAGTACTTTTCCGATATCCATCTTTAGTTTCCCGCATAAGCATCCAACAATAGTGAGCAAGCATAGTGACATCCCATCTTCCTTGGTGCCGTCTCTCGCTATCACGGACATCTTGGTGAAACGGCTCCCCCTGTTCTTCACTTAAGCTCCCAGGTTTTCAGGAAAACTGTCTATGTGGGAATGTAAAAAATAGACCTTCAAGCTAATCTTGCTGCCTTGAGCTTCGTATGCTGCCAGCATCCGTTGAACAATGGTTTTGTAGTCAGGATCCTTAGTATTTCCCAAAACCTTTCGCACTACATCCTTGAACGATACCCAAGCTTCTTTTTCCTTCTCACTCATACTTTCCACAAAGAGGGTGTCGATTAAGAGTTTTCTTATGTCAGGGCCAGTGAAAACTCCCTCTTGCAACTTTGCTTCTGACAGCTTCGAGTATTTTGTACAAAGATATTTAAAACAGTCCACATCCTTTTGCAGCGATTTTACAAATTGTTTCATCAACCTCAATTTGATATGGAGAGGGGGCAAAAAACCTTTTCTGCGGTACCAAAGTCGTATTGATAACATTTTTCTTCCAGATTTTAACGTTTCTCGGGGTGGCCAATCACTTTTAGTCCAGTGCTGTTCTCTGGATCTCCTAAGCCGCAAGCACAAGAAGAAGGAGTATTTAGTATAGCCTGCCTGCTGACCCAAAAGCATCGTGAGTATTTTGAAGTCCCCACAGACCATCCATTGATGGTCCTGATATTCGATTTTTTTCCAATATAATGGCCAAATCGTTATAGTTTTCATCCATATGCACAGAGTGGCCAATCGGAAGCGATGCAAATTTATTTCCATCGTGCAATAATACTACCTTAAGACTAATTTTAGATGAATCAATGAATAGACGCCATTCATATGTCATACTGCATATCAAAGCAATGCATGAGTCCTTCCACATCATTGCAAAAAAACTAAATTTCCTACTTTTGAGAAAAACTGGGTGAATTCTTTTTCTCGGTGTCTGTACCATGAAAATGAGGTACCAGATGAAGAAACGTTTTTATTTTTTAATCTGGAACCTAACAGTTTGGCTGAATCTTTTGAAACACCTAAATCTCTTACTAGATCATTGAGCTCACTTTGAGAAAATAGTTGAGGCCTTTCATCTTCGTCTGAAGAAAAACCTGAGCTTGATTCACTTCGTCCTACAACTCATTCGGCTATTCATCCAAACTGGAAGTTGGCTGTGGGATAGGCATTTCAGAGCTATGGGGCACTGGACTTATAGCTGAGTCAAGGTTAGGATAACTTCTGCTTCTTTTGTTTTTTTGAATTGGATCCCTTTACGTCAACTGAACGGAAGCAGCAATCAGTGGTTCGGTTTTTTTTATCACGTCATATCATAGGAATTCCAAATCGAAATGCATTTTTCTTAACCTTAAATCAGAAACGAAGATCTTCATCACATCTACACACCTTATGCGGGGCCCATGGTTTATCTTGATCACCAAGTTTTAATTTAAAGTAAGCATAAGAAATTTTCCTCGCAAAATCACTTACGTTTCTCTGTTGACTTTTAATAGTGTATTCACCACAGATATAAAAAAAAACTGTTTGGAGAAATAACACAACTTCTTGTAGCCACTACTAGACAGAAACAACAGCACTGTTCACTTGAATAGCAATATGACTACTGAGAGTTTCTTTTCATTTCACGCGAGATACAAATCGTCATTTGACTTGTCGCAACACGGTAAAACTGAAGAATAAGATTGTTTGCATCTGCTTCTGGCACCCAGGACTTCACCATAAAACCTGCAAGTGGAAACAAAGAATAGTTAACATTGTAAATTTTAAACTTTAAGTTTATTTTATCAATTATAATTGATACAATTTTTAATAATTATTACATTAAAAATACCACATAAGTTTATTATTAATGAACATTAGTACTGCAACATACATAAAAACCTAAGTGATAGAATTTTTTTAATATATTTCTTGTTTTTGCGAGGTCAAAACTATAAGAAAATGTTAAAAAATCCTATGCAGTTTTTTAATCGATGACCTGTGTTATTAAACTATATGAAATAACTTCTGAATGGTTTGCGTTAGGGCGTTCAAACGGCACAGTTGGCCGCAGTAGACAGTGGGAATGGGCACCCGTTTTCTTGTTATCGGCCAATTGCACGTGAAAATAACACGGCATAGTGCGCCAGAGCTTGTAGCTGTTGTGAAGGCCTACTGTGCAGGCAATAACAGCCCAGCCAAGAAAGTTTGCCACCGAGTTCAAGCTGCAGACAACCGGTCCAAGTCTGCTAACAATCAAGAATTTGATTCGCAAGTCTAAGAGAAAGGGTAGTGCTAGTGATGACAATTATGGCAAGTTCGGCCGTCCAAAAGGGCAGAAAACGCCTGAAAACATCGAAAAAACATCCAGTGTTCCAAATAAGCCCCAGGAAATCTATCAGAACAGTTGCACAGGAGGTGGGAATCAACCGGGAGACACTAGACAAATTGTTTTTGAAGGCCTGCGTTTCTTCCCATACTAAATTCAAACCCATCAACCATCAAGCCCCAGAGCCATGGAACACTATTTTCCTCAGAGTTGACGAACAGAACTTTCATGAGAATATGCTTTGGTTTAGCGATAAAGTCCTCTTTCATTTGGATGGGTTCGTCATTAAGCAAAACTGGCGTATTTTGGCGACTGAGAATCCATATTTCGTGATGGGGAAGTCTCCTCGCCCACAATGGGCGACTGTTTGCTGTGCAGTGTCCAGTCACGGAATAATCGATGCGATAATCCTTGATGGTACTGTGAGTACCAAATGGTTCAAATGGATCTGAGCGCTATGGGACTTAACATCTGAGGTTATCAGTCCCCTAGAACTTAGAACTACTTAAACCTAACTCACCTAAGGACATCACACACATCCATGCCCGAGGCAGGATTCGAACCTGCGACCGTATCGGTCACGCGGTTCCAGACTGAAGCTCCTAGAACCTCTCGGCCACACTGGCCGGCAGTGAGTACCGAACGGTACGTGAAGGTTTTGGCAAATGATTTCATCCTCCTTATCCAAAGCGACCCTAATTCGACAAGGTGTGGTTCATTCAAGACGGAGCTCGACTCCATCGAAGCAGGAGAGTGTTTGATGTCCTGGAGGAGCAGTTTGAGGACCGCATTCTGCCTATGGAGTACGTACCTTAAGGCTGCGAACATTTGTTCATATTCCCTGCCGTGAAACACATGTTTTCTACTGAACAAGTGCTCATAGCTCTTGAGGTATGCATTTTAGCTCCCATGGTTACGAGGCAAGTTTTCTCGTTTTAGTCCGCACTTCCTCCTACCAAAATATGGAAAGCAAATAGCTTGCAGCAGAAGAGAATTATTTCAGTGTCGAAGATAAAGAAGTGCACATAGATCTTAAGGTATGCTCTTTTTTTCGTCGACTACTGACATGGGCCTCGATTGGCCGCCATATTCTCCGGATCTGAACATATGCGACTCTTTTTGTGGTGCTATACTAAAGGCCACGTGTGCAGCAATAATCCCAAAATCATTGCTGTGCTGAAAACAGCCGCGCTATGCAGCATACTTCCCATCATGGAGGAAAAAGCTGTGTCTTTCCTTTGTCTCTGTCGAGATCCGGAACACGTGAAATTTGTTATTGGAAATCCCTGCCACACGGCTGTTTCCTCACTCTCTCCCAGTGTGTACCAATTTCTCGGAGATATTTGAAGGAGATACACATTCGTCAGTCATTCGTTCACGACAGAGATGTTACTGCTGATAAACGTATCGCTGTAGGCAAAATGCTGAATCAAGCACCATTGTATCTGGTAATTCGTGTGCGTTAATTTAAGAGCCAGTAAGCCCCTAACACACAGATATGACCGGAAGATAATTATTGATAGGTACTTCATCTCCCAACGTGTCTTTGCTGAATTTGACGGCATTTATTACATACTTCTAAGTGGGACTATTAAATTGTTTTGAATATTTCACTTTTAAACAGACTGTGTTCAGGAAAAAGTTACTCTCCTTGCCTCATTTATTTATCACGGAACACTTCACAAGCCCTACATGTAAATACTTGTATGATACTGAATAACACATTGCAAGATAGCCTATGGTGGCAGCACATCTGCACATCTGCCAAACGACTAAAAAGTCATACCCCCGGCCAAGACGTGCCACATTTATCAGTAGTGCAAGGAAATCTGATATTCGACAAATGGTGGCACCTGTGTGGATCACCTAATGAGTTGACTAACTTGACATAAAATTAATTTAATTGATTCAAACCCACAACAAAATAAATGACATCGTTGGGAATGAGAATGGGTGACGTTGAAAAATTAATAACAAGGTCCTACAGTACCACAAAGAAATTTATTGGCTACGAGTATCAAGGTCAAGAGAGAACAAACATATAAACAGAAACTTCAACAGTATAACATTTCATTAAGACAAACTCAGGTTGGTTGGCAATAGACTTGGGGATCCCAACTGGAATTTACGTGTTGATGAGACTGGCTACTGTGAGTGGAAGAATGCCAATCTAGGCAATCACACTATGCTGTATCGTTCGACTGATTGGTCTCTCGCGTCAGAATACGATTAAGCATGCAATGGACACTGGGAGTGACTACTGCGAGTACAAGGCTGCTATAAAAAAATATGGCCATGAAAACGATTGAGCCGCGAGGAGTGACCACGCAGTTTGAGGCGCCATGTCACGGATTGCGTGACCCATCCTGCCCGAGGTTTGAGTCCTCCCTCGGTTATGGGTGTATGTGATGGTCTTAGCATAAGTTAGTTTAACTAGTGTGTAAGTCCAGTGACCGATGACCTCAGCAGTTTGGTCCCTTAGGAATTCACACACGTTTAAATATTTTTTTTAAACGATTGATAAGCTTCTGAACCTCCCGAAGCTGCGCAACGTTACTGGTATATCCGGTGAGAGACTAGATGCTATCGTCTGCGTGCAGGTACTGCCGAAGCTGCCTAGGTTCCGTGGCAGATCACACTGCGAGAGATGGCCGCATGCCCGCCGGTGACTGTCTCACGCCTGCGAAAATATACAGCTTCAGCCAGGTGTCCGGACGTATTTACAACTAGCTGGTCTCTTCGTTGAAACGGAAGAGCTCTAGCGACTGTAGTCCGCGACGGTCGAGAAGCAAATCCCTGCTTCTCCCGTTGCTCAAAACCTTCTGAATAACAGCTATTCCCCACGAATTAACCAATCACGGCCCAGCAGTGGTTACCGTGCCAATCATGTTTTCTAGCTAGGAGACCCGATCGTCCTCAGCCAATCACTGCAGTGCAGTGCACACAACGACTGCAGATCTTGCAGCTAAACGCCCGGTGCATTTCACAAGTTTAGGGAAGCTTCCTGGCGAAAATAAACTCCGTCTCGATCATAAAACGATTTAGTGATCGCCGTTTTGGTGAGGCGCGGCGGCGTCTAAGAAACGCGACATTCGGAGAAATTCGTCGTCCCGTCTTACAGGGTACGCTGTTCTTGGTAATAAACACGTCAGCTGGGACCAGCCCGACGCCTCTTTACCCGCACCCGCACATGGTATAAGGAGACCGGGATACCACACCACGTCTACTTGCTAATTAACTAATTAGGCTGACACCATGATGTCCGGCGTCGCCAGTTCCTAAGAAGTGTCATTTTGCATTCAGCCACGGCGTTCCCACCCTTTTACGTAGCCAACAGCGGGACAAGGATGACAGCCAGAATGGCGGACCATAAACGACTGCCGTGCAGGGTCCACAGCCAGTTTCAGTGACAAAGAAGGCAGGGTAGCAATGAGAAAGCTCTGGGAACTGTCTTGCTGCTCAGGTACAGTTCTAAAGCTGCCCCTAGTTCAATGGTCACCTCCAGCAGTCCAAAAATCTGTCTCTACTGCTACTCAAGTCATGCAAGTACTGTGAGATCAATCAATGGTTTATCCTAACCCTAATAGTCCATCAGATTAATATCAATCAGGGAAAATTTAGATACACCAAAAGCGAATGAAGTTCTATGATAGTCACCTAAACAAAACGAAAGGGGAAGTGCGTGAACGGGCATTATCACAGCAGTGACCTGCCCGGAAGGTAACACCGGATTTCAAAATTATTTCTCCTATATTACTATGCTGGTAAATGGCAACGAAATTGAATTTCATAAACTTGAGAACTGTGAAGTGTAAGTTTTTTGGCGTTCCCGTGTACCAGCGAAAGGCACGAGGAAAGAACATCAAGACTTCACAACTTGTGCTAGCGTATTGGTCACTCTTTCCGTTTACAACTAAAATTTTGCATGCCATGAGACGCGCTGACACCATCGCTCGTGCTCTATGGTGAGATTGTCCCGTTTCTTTCAATCCCTGGCTGATACAAATCAGGCCTTTTGATATTCTCTTATGACACTATTATGGGTGTATAGGCTTATCCAGATCTTTCCAGAATGAGATTTTCACTCTGCAGCGGAGTGTGCGCTGATATGAAACTTCCTGGCAGATTAAAACTGTGTGCCGGATCGAGATTCGAACTCGGCACCTTTGCCTTTCGCGGGCAAGTGCTCTACAAACTGAGCTACCCAAAAACTACTCACGCCCCGTCCTCACAGCTTTACTTCTGACAGTACCTCGCCTCCTACCTTCCAAACTTTACAGAAGCTCTCCTGCGAACCCTGCAGAACTAGCGCTCCTGAAAGAAAGAATATTGCGGAGACGTGCCTAACCCATGGTGGGGACTTTAATTTACCCTCGATATGTTGGCCAATTTCACCAACATATCGAGGGTAAATTAAAGTCCCCACCAAATATAATCGTATGAGTCGGGTACGTGTTTGAAATCAAACTCAAGATTTCTTTGAACCTTTAAGCAACTGTATCATCTGAATTGGGAGGTCGGTAAAAGGATCCTATTTTTATTTTATTCCATTGCCAACTATGACCTCCGTCGCGTTTTTCTGTCTAAATGTGAAGAATAATCTCGGGAACTACAGCAGGGATTTTGAAGCGCCTTTCATTAATACATAGACTGAATCACGAGGAAGGTTACGCAAATGCAGTTTATTATCACTACGCCAGACAGTTTAGCGTGCTGTACATGCAGAATCAGTGTCGTAATCGTTGCAACATTAGTTGGCTACGTTGGAATAACTGAAATTTTATAAATATAGCATTATGTAAATTAAATATTGGATTTACTGACATTATTCTTACAAAAGATGTCCAAAATGATCAATGTAGGCATAGATGTACTTTTGGTTCGACTATCACATTGGGAGTCGTCTGAAGCAAAACTGTTTTGTCAGCTGCGTTGATTTCCCATTGAATGTTGACGCAGTTCTTCGGAATTGAGGGGATTAGATGCATCAGCTGTCTCCTTTAAGTTGCTCCAAAGGAAAAGGTAGAAAGTAGACAAGTCTGAGTGACGTGAAGGCCATCGATTACTGCTAACAACTCATTCATTTGTAAAAGCTGCATGGACGCGATTCAGTGAAAATCTGATGTGCGACACGGTGCTACGTCTTGCTGTAGAAAAGCTTGATTCTTGTTCATTATTAGTTTACTGCGTATGAAAGTCTTCGAAACTGTATCAGCTTTTAAAAGTCTGGTAAAAAAATATCGATCCGACTACACGATTACCGGAATAGGCATACAAAACACCAGTTTTATCATTGTGAAGAGGACGCTCGAACATCGGGTGAAAATTCCTTGCCATCCAGTACCTGGTGCCCTGCGAATAAATGAAACCACGCCTCATCTGACACGAAATACTCCCGGTCTATCTGTCCTTCAACAGTGTTTTCGAGAATCCAGTTGCAATAAAAAGTTCGTTTCTGCTTGTCTATCGGCTTCAGTCATTTCATAGTTGAAACACGAAATGGAGCAGCTTGGGTATTGATTCTTTTTGACTAGTAGTAATTCTTCTTTCAGTGTCTGAAACAGAATCCACTGCGTGCCTTTCGTAAAATAAATCATATGTGATATTCTTTGCTCGGATACTGGCATTCGGTAACTTTTTTACGAACACTTGATGTGTTCCGCCAAAGATGAGAACGAATATTGGCCTGAACTATAGGTGCCCTCACTAGGATTGAATAAGGAATTTTATAAAACCACAACTGCACTCTCAGTGTTGGACGGAAATCTAACGTGTACTGCACTACAATATAACTTATACCGCACTGACACTTAAACAGTTGACGAACGATGGTAGTAATCAGTAGTATCATGTATGTCTTCTAATAGCTAGTTGTGTGAGTGTATTTCATCAATAATGTCATGTAGCTGTTTTATTGCGGATTCTGGTTATACTGATTCTTCAGACTTTAGTGCCGCCCGTGCGAAGCCAGGGGCAGTTTGCTAGTATAGTACAATATTATCATCATCACCCTCTGCTCACCCTCGAAACAAAAACGAAATTAATATTGAAGTTTTGTCGCGTGTTAAATAATAAAGCTCTTTGGTTAATCTATTAGTCTTAATGGCTACTCTGTAAATAAATTTTCTGCTTGATGTTGAGTTACTTCCGTAGACAGCAGGTTTCCCTGATCCATCCCCAACAGAACGCGTGTGGAACCAGTTTGCACCTCGAGTCTATCCCTGTGCCGCTGTCGAGGATATCAAGGACCTTTTACAACAGGCGTTGGCCATCTTGTTTCAGGAGAGGATCAATGGCTTTATGAGCCTTCCCAATCGTATCGTGGGTGCATCAAGGCTAGAGAGTATACAACCGTCTGCTGATAAGTGGAATTATACAACAAAGCACTTTGTAAATGTGGCTCGATGTTGTGATCAGTGAAATAACATCACTTACCATATCACATATGTGAAGTCTCCTTCTGTGTAGGGCTGTTGATAAAATCTCGACATCCCGATATTTTTTCCAGTAAATATCAATATAGCCAAAGCCTGCCTAATGTCGTGTAGAGCCCCAGCGAGCACGCAGAAGTACCGCAACACGACGCAACATGGACTCGACTAATGTCTGAAGTAGTGCTGGAGGGAACTAACACCATGTATCTTTCAGGGATGTCCATAAATCCCTAAGAGTTCGAGGGGGTGGAGATCTCTTCCGAACAACACGTTGCAAGGAATCCCAGATATACTCAATAGTGTTCATGTCTGGAGAGTCTGGTAGCCAGCGGAAGTGTTTAAACTCAGAAGAGTGTTCCTGGAACCACTCTGAAGAAATTTTGGACGTGTGGAGTGTCGCAGTGTCCTGTTGGAATTGCCCAAGCCTGTCGGAGTGCACAATGGACATGAATGGATGCAGGTAATCACACAGGATGCTCACGTACGTTTCACCTGTCAGAGTCGTAACTAGATGAATCACTCCAACTGAAAATGCCCCATACCATTATAGAGCCTCCAGCAGGTTGAATACTACCCTGTTGACATGCAGGTCCACGGATCCAGGAGGTTGTCTCCACGTCCATCCGCTCGATACAATTCGAAACTAGACTCTTCCGACCAGGCAACATGTTTTCAGTCATCAAAAGTCCAATGGCGGAGTTGACAGGCCCAGGAGAGGCGTAAAGCTTTGTGTCGTGCAGTCATCAAGTATACAATAATGGGCCTTCGACTACGAAATCCCATATCGATGATGTTTCGTTGAATGGTTCGCACACCGACACCTGTTGATGGCATTGAAATCTGTAGTAATTGTACACTTCCGTCACTTTGAACAATTCTCTTCAGATGTCGTTGGTCCCGTTCCTGCAGGATCTTTTTCCGGCCGCAGCGATGTCGGGAATTTGATGTCTTACCGGATTCCTGATATTCATGGAACGCTCATTAAATGGTCGTACGGGAAAATCCCCACTTCATCGCTACGTCGGGGGTACTGTGTCCCACAACTCGTGCGCCAACTATAACACCACTCCCAACTCACTTAAATCTTGATAACCTACCATTGTAGCAGCAGTAATCGATCTAATAACTGCGCCAGACACTTGCTGTCTTATATAGGCGTTGCTGACCGCACCGCAGTTTTCTGCCTGATTATGTATTTGAATACGCAGGACTATACCACTTTCTTTGATGATTCACTGTGTGTCTGAGACATTTTCTTTGCAGATATATTGATATATAGACATCGGAAAGTGCCGATGTTTTTATATTATATCTTTTTCACTGCGTGAAGGAGTCGTACTACTTTTTTAGCTTTCACCACGCCCAGTCTGTCTCTCTTTCACTGTGTGAAGCAAGTATAGGTGACATAGAGAAAAAGTCCGATTGCATTGCGGGGATGGATGTATGAAAGGAATAACAAGATTTCCGATGTGAAGAAATAGCACGATAGTTGCGTTAAAAACATTTTTTAATGCAACTAGCGTGCTATTTCTTCAGATTGGAATTCTTAAAAAAACGATACGTGATGAAACCGAACGACGGACCCATCGGACACCTCTTATTGTGGCACTTACCTGCAGTTATCATTGTTAACAAAGTAGTTATCGCCGAGCATGAACGTGCATCGTTTTCCTTTCACTTGTTGCTCTAAGGGGGATAAGCAGACTGCTAGCGTGTTAATGTACAAAATATCTAATAATAAATCAGTATTTAAATATACAGCTTTAAAACTGGCATCATATTTACAATATGTAACCGATAGTTTTGTAGGCCAGTATGTCGATATTTTTTCTGTTGATACAGCGACATATCTGTCCTTTTTTCGATATCTCAGAGGCCGGTGTACAGGTACATTTTTAAATTCCCGATATTTTTAAAATTATCAACAGTCCTACATCTGATTTTTTTTTTATCTGGCAGTGTATGATTTGAGAGAGACATGTCGGTTTTCAGCTCAGTTTGTTTCGCATTCTTCCTCCTTACCTCTGATTCGTGAATGACGTCCCACAAGTAGTTATTTAGTTTACCGTTCTGGTTTAGAAGACTTTCCCGGTTCTCTAGCTTTGACAGTATACAGATTATGGCTAAGGCATTACAGTCTTTACGACTCCCGTGTGGGAAGGTGCGGTCGTGAAAGTACCTAAGAGTGTTCCGTGTTTCGGATGCATTGCCTGGGCGCCAACAGCTCCCTCGTAGACAGCTATATACTTTCACCCAGCTCCATACGTGTATACTGCAGGGCAGGGCCATATTTAAAGATATATAAACCCAGAAGCTGCTGAAATTGTCCAATAACTAAATCGCAAAAATAGCATTTCAGAGCGATTTCCGAATTAACAGGCTGTAATGCAGCATTTATGATTTATTTCGTAATTCTATAAAAATTTTCTATAGAGGTTATGACTTGATGAATAAATAGGAATGCAATTGAATTCAATAAGATATTCAATACGATTTATTGATCTCACTACGAACAACCACATTTTCGAAAAAATAATTTTCAATATTTCATTTATAAAAAATGAAGATAAATATATTTTTAAAAAGATAAGGGAATCTTTCAACCAAGTACTTTTTTTTTCCTATAACTAATCCTTATACAATACTTTCCCAAATAATCAGCCTTAATATCTAAGTTTTAAATTATCTTAATGGCAAAATGGTTTACACTTACATTTCATGCTAGTGAAGCTACTTATAATATCTTCGTTATTTTAGAGTGCTTCTTTCAATACTAAGTCGATTGAAAATACTGAGCTTGTTTTCTGACGTGAAACATAACAGATTCGAAGTCTGATACTGTCCAACTTCAGTTCTAAAAATTACTTTCATTTCCTTTGCTGTTTGTGATAGTTAGTGACAGGTACATTCCTAGAGCAACACTGATGCTATGATAACAGTCTTCACGTTTTGTGGGTCGTGGTCTGGATGAAATCAGAATGAGACACAGCGAGGGGCGTCAGCTCCACTTGCTAAAATCCTATTCGTTAAATACTAAATTTCTGCTCTTTTTTCCATTATACGCAGTTACACAAAATGAATTTATTTTTATCCATGCAATATTTCATTCAGCTTCGTTACTCGCAGTGTAATCTCCCGGTTACTGATGAAAGTAGTACATTTAGTTCGTCTGAAAATAATATAATGTAAATCTAAACACGACTCGGCCAAGCCGACTACCGCCTGCAGTGCAGTATTAGGAGTGATCTATGATCGTGAGACATGTGACAAGAATGACGACAATCACTCCAGCCATTATTACCAGAAAACGAATCCTAATGATGCTGCTTCTTCTTTATTCAAACATCTGCTTATTGATGAATAGACCTCTATAGCTCAGAAAAATCGTATGAAGTAGTTGCCAGGAAACGAAACCCGCTCCATTTGGCTATGGACGCTGACGTAAAATGAGTTATTTATTTAAATTTACGATAACTGCGAACCAAACCCTGATGCTGAAATCATTTGTGTCACGATTGACGTAGCTCATTTCAAAGCTATCATTCTCTAATTATGAGCAAACGTTTTACTTTTTCCAAAAAAAGTTTTAGAAATATATTATATTTAAAAATGTGGGAGTTTCGGATTCGTTCCAACCACGAAAAGTAATTCTTTCCAAAATTCAGACTTACTGTTTGTAGCTCCGATTTTTCCATGTACAAAATTGTGTACTTTCACTAAAACAACATAGGCTGTCTTAACTATTCAGATTGAAAAATTTCCCTATCTAGAAAATTCTTTAGAAATTTTGGGAATCGTGGAGCGTATTAAAACTTAAGTCTGCCATTTTGTCATTTTCTAATTTTACAGCTTTTAGTTCGTTCAAAAACATGGTTCAAATGGCTCTGAGCACTATGGGACTCAACTTCTGAGGTCATCAGTCCCCTCGAACTTAGAAATACTTAAACCTAACTAAGCTAAGGACATCACACACGTCCATGCCCGAGGCAGGATTTGAACCTGCGACCGTAGCGGTCGCGCGGTTCCAGACTGTAGCGCCTAGAATCGTTTGCCCACTTCGGCCGGCTTTAGTTCGTCAGATATATTTCATTATTTCGGCTTTTTTTTATTTTTTGTCTTTTATGTTAATAACTACAAGGTAATAGCTCCGTATTATAATACTTTTTAATATTTGTAACACGCGTGTCGGCAAACAATTGTGGTGCACATTGCCTGAGTTAGTTCACTGTGCTAGTCAAAAAGTACTATCACTTCGCCGTAAGTCGGTGTTTGGTGGTTAAAGTGTAAAGCTAATGTTACATTTGAAAAATCTTCTAATCAGCTCATAGATTATGTGAACTGCTGACCTTTTATACATTTCCAAAATTACTAAATACCAGATCATAAAAGAAATGAAATTTTATCTCAGTAAATATGGAAAAACTGAAAAAAATTTTGCAGCAATGCAAACTATATTTAACAAATGTTCACCAGTTCGGCAATCGCAGGAGGATAACTCAAGAAGCAATCCCGTGAAATCTACAAGGTACAAACCAGCTCAGTACCGCTTCAAAATTTGGAAGATATCGGCTTTCCGCGAAATCGAACTCACTTCAAACTATCAGGATACCGTTAAACGTTCCTTAAAAATTTCAATAGTTTATCTAAGTGAAATGCTACGTGTGTGACCCGGTACGACTGGAAATTTGATGCTTACAATTGGTATCCGCTGTCCCTGATAGAATTAGCCAAATAAGCCGCTTATATTAGGTAAGTCTGCCTCTGTTACCATTATAAGGGAGGCCACACAAATAACAAAGACTGAAAATAAAAAATATAAAAATGTGTAGCGAGCCGCGCGGGATTGGCCGAGCGGTCTTAGGTGCTGCAATCATGGGCTGTGCGGCTGGTCCCGGCGGAGGTTCGAGTCCTCCCTCGGGCATGGTGTTTGTGTTTGTCTTTAGGATAATTTAGGTTAAGTAGTGTGTAAGCTTAGGGACTGATAACCTTAGCAGTTAAGTCCCATACGATTTCACACACATTTGAACATTTTTTGAATGTGTAGCGAGCACCATCGCGGTCCGGGCAACCACACAGCTGGCAGGTAGAAGCGGCCCGGTTTCAAGGTCCCCTCCGTTACAGGACTATCTACCACAGCCGCCTGCCTGATAGGCCAGTCTTGTGCCTACGGTGATGCAGTCTTGTATCTCAACAGCCAACGTATTATCGCATATTTGATCCCTCAATAAAAAAAATACAGTAAATAAAGAAACAGCTTGATATATGAGATGTGATCGCAGGGAGGCCTGATTTGCGACACAGCTCTGATTTTCACAGTATCACGATTTTGTTTCACTTGGAACTCAATCTATATTGCTGGCGTCATTAGCAGCGTCGATACTAGTAATATTGAGGGGTTCTTATATTCATGGTACTCAAGCTATATTATCAACATGAACAGTATTTAGACTTGGAGTAGATTCAGCCAAGCGTCATCTTTCCTCTCTGATATTCATTCGTCTGTGTGAGACAGATATTGGTCGGTTGTGCATCTACTGCGGTAGAATAAGGCCTTATCAAGGAAGTTGTTGATCTATGGATGACGAATACGACACGGCATACGTATACCATATTCCGTTTCTACTAAGCTTCCCACAGCAGAGGGATACGTCGGCGCTCGTGGCTGTAGGGTGCGAGTGAACACTGAGTCGAAATAAGTGGATCTACCTCACTGGATGTGACTGTATAGCTCTCAGCAGCTAGGAAAAGATGATATATCCCGTTTCCGCTTTCAGTGCGATCATATGTTTGGCACTAAAACGGTCCTATAAGTTTTGGTTTCTATCTTCTTCGTTTGGTACCACGACACGGGTTAGGACTTTTTCATGAAAATTTGTAGAGTTAGTAAACAATTGGAGTGCTATATTATACGCTCCCACTAAAACTAAACTCCGTCCGAACATGCCTCGGAACGCTCAATGGTACCGACTGACCGCCGTGTCTTCCTCAGCAGACATGCGTCACTGGCTGCGGACATGGAGGGTCACCTAGTGAGCACACCGTTCTCTCGGCCGTTGTCAGTAATATGCTCCCACTCTAGTAACAATTTTGTACGTAGTCTCTACTCTTGCCACATCTGATATGAACTTAGAATTTCTGAAGAAGTTATACTGCCGCTAACACGTAGTAGCTCAGTACAGAATATTTGCTCCTCAACTTAGTGTAGACTAAATATCTCTTGAGATTCCACGTCTTTTCTTTCAGACCTCACTTAATGTGAAAACGTTCCCACTTGAGCGGATGTGTTCATTCAAATATTGGCAGCTAACATATCTCCTTACACCTGACAGATATGATCCGCACGTTGCAAGGCCGCAGCTACCCACCTACCCACCCACCCACCCACCCACACACACACACACACACACACACACACACACACACACACACACACACACAATTACAATAAAAAATACGATAAAACACGTAACAGATAAAATACACGAAGCACTGTACTTGCTGCTGTAGGGATAATTGCTGTCAGTTCAGAGTAAAATGCTAAAGTAGATGGAACTAACAGTCGCGACACTACGTTTCGCCTTCATTGCCCAGAGCGAAAGCAGCAACCCAAGCGGTCAGCAAGAGACACTTCTGAATACGATATCGGACGAGTGCGGATACTAGCGTTTGTACTGGTTCGTAACATACTTTTTGCAGTACATTGCGTACCTAGTCCAATAAAAAGCGACACTAAATAAAAAGCGACACCAAATTTGTCTTTTTTTTTACTTTCTAAAGATCCTGCGACGTTCGAAACGATACATTACACGACAGTTTATTTACAATTATCTTTTAACTTACAGATATTTACTGAATAACGTCGTCATCCTTCAATAACAAAACATTGTTCGAAAACACCAGAAGACCTGACCTTTTGCAGAAAGGTGTCGTGTATCTACCCAGGAAAGCAGAGTTTTGTTCGCTACACTATACCCAACTCAGTGAATGCAGAACGTAGGATCCCATATGGAATGTAGTACCTTCAAATATTTAACGTACCAAATAGACCACCACACCTGTAGCTTAAAGCAAAAAACCAGACAGACGTATTAGTAATCGTCAAAAGCAATAAAACTCTTACCCAACACGGAAGAAACCAGTTCCACAACTGCAGCTAAATCTGGACCATAAATGGAAAGAATCTTCAATAAATTCACTTTTGAAGCAAAAGTAATCACATTTACAAAAACATTCGTGTATTAGATAGTCGAGTACAGTGTAAGAATGAGCAAATCATTGGTTTCCATAAAACATTTTTGTGTGTCAAGGAATGTGTCTATCATAATAACAAAAAACCATAGAAGTACATGCTTCTGATGCTTGAAATATGTGTTCATATTCTTTCGCTTTTAGTGGAGTGAAATGCAAACATACACATATTCGTAAGCATTTTTTCATGAATAAGTTGTAGCTTACGGAATTGAATCAGTGTGGTACGGCTGTTTTTACATTAATTTCATGATAAGTCATCTCTCTAGGTAATTTACTAACGCGTGAACACAAAAGTAAGAACTATTTCTTTAATTCAATAGAAAATCATTAAAAACAGACGTTATCCTTACGACACTTTTGACTCTCTGCTTTCTCACCGCTTGAAGCGCTGATGTTGTCGCAGCTGTCAAACGATAACGACTTTCACACCAGCGTCGTGACCAACGTGATAAGAGAAGCAGGGAGGTGTCATTATGTCACAAATTCGAAGCCGATGTCCGCCACCTTAACTAGCCTAAAACATTAGATTCACTGCATTCATACCCACATAGTTCACCGCGTTGACACTTCTCTGTGACGTCACTCTGACTGTGCCGTACTAATTGAGGAAATAGGCATTCAAGAACAGAAAAACGTTCGAAATTTCCATACAGACATTAGGTTATTCACGTAATCTCTATAATTTTCAGTATTTAAAACAGCTATTGCGCGCGCACGACGGAAATAATGAACAAGAAGCATTTAAAATGGCGCCCACTCTGGCTTCAAAACAACATACAGTATGAGTCTGTAGTGTCACCTCCCCTCTTTTTTTTACGTCCATGGCGTGACCGTATTTATTAGACTGTAGTATAAACTCCGAGGTAAACACCGATTACATTTAATTGTGGACCTCTCACTGCGAGCGAGTTTCCCACTAATGCAGTTGACATTCGGGTTAACACTGTTACTTATATCTTAAAATAATAACTGTCTCTGTCCATGAATTTCGTCTCCGTTTATCTATTATTAGGGTAATGATTCTGACGTAAACAACGACGGGAGTCGGGTCTGAAGTAACAGATGTATTCGCTTGTCTAACCTGTGTCTCTGCTGCAGTGAAGGATGTACTCTGGATGTTACGGTCTGCTGTTATCTAAGATCTCTGATCTGTTGGAAGATGGCGGTGGCAATCTTGTTAATTACTAAAATAATGACCAAATCTGAAATGAAGATTTACGGTTACCTCTTGTATTGATTAGCTGCAGAACTCAGAAAAGAAATAAACTTTAACTCTTTTACATACTGGAGATGGGACTGGATCTTATCAGTTTACAAACTGATAAACGGATACTGCACTTTAACAATGACGGCAGCTAAATTACGTAATAAGATATCTAGCCGTAGGATTAATATTTCACTTAAAAACAAAGGCTGGAAGCTTCGTCCTCAAACTTTTAAACACAGTTCTGTAAGAAGTAATTGATAGGTCTGTGTTCAGGATGAGTTCAGTAAAATTTCCTGTCGTTAGTAACGCGAAGTAAGAAAGATCACAGTCTCTAGTTGGCCGTTTATACCAAGAAAACTCAGTTCTGTTAGCTGTTCAGTGTAAAAGATGATGTAACCTCCCAACAGTTTACTTCCGTAACCTCCCAATAAAAAAATTGACTAATCTCTCCATAAAATTGTGACTCATATATAACCTTTCAATAATTAACTGACTGTGAATCCAAACTAGTAAATGTGGACGTCGGCAACGCTCCGTAATTGTCCTGAAACTAAAAATTCTTACCTTAGTTATGTCGCCGGATAATGCGTATATACCTGCTCCTATACCTCCCCACAGCCCAGTGCTGTGTTGGCTGCAAGATTTCTCATGTATGAAAAGAAACAACTGATTTTTCTTTACTATAATTGGGCTGACCATGGACAGGTGAAATTAGTAAAATATTGAAATTCAGATGAAAGATTGTTAAGTTATTTTATAAAAAAGATTATTATTAAAAGATTTTATTTAAAAACATTTACATGGGACTTGATATAACATAGAACAAAATCAGTTGTTACAAGTTACATATGCGCGAGGCTATGAATAGTAATTCTTGGTTTTACCTTATACTACATAGCTTAGGCACCGCCATCGCTCTCCACGACCGGCCCAACCGCCCGACTGCGAGCTACTGCTACTGCTGCTGCTGCCGACAATGGTCTCTGGTCTGCGATTCTATTGTAGCTTACATATCGCACGCAGCGCGTGAGCAATCCATCGAAGTTGCATCTGCTCGGGAGCGCAAGCAATAAATTGCTTAGTCATGGACCTCTTACACATCCCTCCACTGGGGGGGTAAAAATTTGGTAGCGATGGAGAGTCAATTGGAGTTGCCATGAGCAACAAATTTTTCTATAAACAATTTAGTTTACTAAGTCTACAGACATAGAGTACATATATATATTATTGATAAATAATTTTACTACAGAACATATCAAAAAATGACAAAGTGCATACGCAATGAGTACAGAACATATTAAGAAATGACATAAAGTGCACATGCATTGTATACGTCTTAAGCATTTTTACAAGAACTGAACACATTGAGAAATGAAATTGTGCACACACACTGTACAAGTCTTTAGCATTTTAACGCTCATATTAACAACTGAAATGAAGTGCACACACACTGTATAAGTCATTAGCATTTTTCAAGAACTGAACACATTTAGAAATGAAATAAAGTGCACACACACTGTTTAAGTCTTTAGCCGTTTACAAGAACTGAACACATTTAGAAATGAAATAAAGTGCACACGCACTGTATAAGTCTTTAGCATTTTACAAAAATTAAACATATTGAGAAATGAAACAAGGTGCGCACACACTGTAGAAGTCTTTAGCATCTTTACATGAACTGATCACGTTAAGAGATGAAATAAAGTGCACACACACTGTAAAAGTCTTTAGCATTCCTTTACGAGAACTGGTCATATTAACAAATTCAATGATGTGCACATACACTGTATAACTCTTCAATATTTCACAAGAACTGAACACATCGAGAAATGAAATAAAGTGCACATACACTGTATAAGTCTTCAGCATTTTACAAGAATTAAACACATTAAAAAGTGAAATAAAGTGCACACCCACTGTAAGCGTCTTTAGCATTTTTATGAGAACTAGGAAAGGAATGGGAAGGAGAGCATCATGGTTGTATCACAGTGGGTTGCACATAGCTGCACTAAAAGTCCATATCTTTCCACAGAAGCACAACACCAGGTGAGACAATTTGAAGTTCTCTTCTCTGAAGTATTTATCAGTGTAGCTGAGACACTGAAATGTTGTATTAATATTGTATGTTATCATTTTGGTAGTACATTAGGTACAACAAACAGCAGGACCATAATGACATCTCCTTCGCTCAGAGTGATGGACAGCTTGATGTTCTGGATTTTTGATAAGTTATCTCATAACAGTAATTATTGGCATATCATTTATGGAGTATTACAGAAAATTATTCACAAGTTACCTCATTGCAGTAATTATTGGCACTTGTTGGCCAGTTACAAAGCATTTATTATGCATTATTCAGGAGTCATCATTCAAAACAGGAGTTACTGCATGTAGCAACAAGCTGCTAGTGACTATATTTCATATGATGCAAGTGACATAAGACATATTTAAAATGTAAGACATTGGAACTAGTACTCCAGGTGTTTAGTCCAATAATACATAGACATAATGGAGTTAATACATCAGAAAAATTTGCATTATATTTAGGCCTTGAAATATATCTTAAACTGGTAGCATTACTTAGTTGTATACTGGTAATAGTTGGGACTACTGATAATTTTTTTTGTGCTAGCAATGCATTGCTTGGGGATCAACTGTCAATTGCTGGGGCATGAATATATTTGCTTTTGACTTATTGCTGAAAATAAGGATTATCAATGTCATTTGTCATGAGTCAGCTGTACAGAGGTTATGAAACAAGTAGAGTATATGTGATCACATTCATGAATGATGGAGACAACTGAGTAAACAAAAATGGAAGTACTAGAACAGGTTTAATAACTAAGTGCCTGTAGCGTATAACGTAAGGACATATTTCAGAAATGATATTAATATCATGAAAAGCTTTCCTGAAAAAAAAAATACAAAGTGTATTATTGAGCTGAAAAGAGAAATGTATTCATATTATGCTGAAAAGTAGTAAACTTCGAATTAACAGGTAATGAAATGTGTACTTAATATGCATGTAATCTAGCTGCCTCCCTCAAAACATTCAGTCATTATACTATGTGAGATATGACATATTGTCAAAAAGAACTGCACCAAGTACTTAAATAGCAACATAGCATCTCTTAATTAATAAAAATACATAAACCTCACCATTATCGTCATATGCAAAGAATAACCTCATTATTCATATTACCATATTCTTCATGTAACTATTCATCATCATTTATTATCATCTGCAAGAAATACACACTCCATTATTCATTATTTATCTTACCATTTTCTTCATACAGCTATTCATTATCATTCATTATTTCATATATCATAGAGTTTCTTACTTCTAGCATATTTCATCACTAAAATTAACATGTGTAGTTTTGTCTGGCAGCCTGCCACAATTGCCTTATATTCTGAAAGAAAAACAATTAGTCAAGACTGCTATCATATAGTGTGTATAGTATATTCTTGTTAATGCTTGTTAATTCCAATCCATTTACTTTTTATGACAAAGTATATCATCTTCTTTCTTTCATTCTGATGGTAAAATTTCCATTCGATAGTAAACCACTGTGGTTGTTTAATTTATTTCTTTTACATGGTATTAGTTTCTGAGAACGATGACTATGGACTAATATCTTGCATTTAATTCACATACTCATTAAATTAAAACTTGTTTCTGGTGATATGACTAAGCATACAGCATAGCATGATAGAAAACGTATTAGGTCAAAATCATAGACAATTTTCAAGTGCACAAATGTACACACAATATCATAATGTAGTATCAAAAAAATATAGAATAGTCAAGATATTGGCATATCGTAAGGCAAAATGTCAAAGTCAACTGGTGTTTGTTATATCTTAAAGATTTCATAATACAAACAGAGAAAATTGTACTTTCGATAGGAAAACCATCATATATACATAAAAAATGGAAAATGTGCACAGTCTGATATAAAACGACAAGAACCGCGACCTGCTAACCTTACCTTGCCCGGCACTTGCCAAGAAATAATATGATCATCATCAGTAAGTAGTCATATCTATATGAATGCATAAGTGGTTACATAATATGTAAGTTTGTCTGGGAAAATGTGCACGATCTGAGGTATAACGACAAGAAAAGCGACCTGCTAACCTTACCTTGCCAAGAATTTGCCAAGAAAAAATATGATCGTCATCAGTAAGTATTCATATAAATATCTGGAAACGGCATTACAATGTGATAAATCATAAAGTATATTTATTCAATAAAGGGTTTAATATTGGAAATATAGTGATTGCCCTTGGTTTTTCTGTTCTCAAAGTTTCGACATGTACTACATTGGGATGAGGAATGCTGCGAATTCTATATGGAGCAGCGTATAGAAGCTCAAATTTACTGCATCTACTCTTTCCTCTGTTGGATAAATCGTGTGGGGGTACTAATATCGTCTGTCCTAAGTGGATGTCACGGCGTGTACAAACCTGTTTTTGCTGTCTTCTCTGGCGCTCTGCGGCACGTGTGATGTTGTTGAGCGCAATATCAATTATTTCATGATGGCGTAGTCGACGTGATGTAGGAAATGATACTAATTCTTTAATTTTGTTGGGTGGTTCAACATTTTTCAATATAACAGTCGGAGATAGTATAGTAGATTCATTTGGTATGGAGTTAATTATATCCTGGAATGTGTGTGTCCGAACAATATCTCTTTTATGGCAGTATATTCTACATGGTTTACCAATTACTTTCTTCAATCGTTTAGAAGGGTTCGAAGAAGTGTGATAACTGGATATATAGATCAGAGAACCGTTTCTAGCTCGTAACATACGTGTCTGTGTCGCAGTCCGAAATTGTGGTCCATTGTCGGATATTACTTTCAATACATGCCCTACATGAAACAGAAAATGTTTTACAAATTCTTTCAAAATAGACTTAGCAGCAGCTTTGCGTAACGGAGTGAAGGTAACATATTTCGAAGTGAGTTCAACAGCGACAAAGATGTAACAAAAACCCTTGTAAGATCTGGGAATCGGTCCAAAAATGTCTACAGCGGCCATATGTCTCAATTTAATGGGTACAAGGGGATGTAACGGAGGAATATGTGAAGTCGTGTCTGATTTAGCTTCCTGGCAGATTTTGCATGACGCTAAAAATAGTCGAATACGTTTCTCCATGTTGGCAAAATAACAGTTCTGTCTCAGTACAAGCAAACATTTTGTGGCTCCATAATGTCCGTAACTTAAATGACTATACCAAATTAATTTGTTAACAAGTTCGTGAGGAATACATAATAACCAGTTGTTGCTGTCAGGGTGAGAGCGGCGAAACAGAATGTTGTTGCGTACAGCATAATTATTTCTAATGGTAACGTTATTCCTATCTTGCCAAATGTGCTTAATTTCTATCCATACGTTGTCTCTGCTCTGCTATTGTGCTATGTCTCGTAATGGCGACGAAATGAACTTTTCAAATGCAGCTTGTTGAATATACATGACGCTAAAATTTGCTTGGCATAACTCGATTGCAATGTCTTGCTGATTGTTGCTGAGAGAACGGGATAGTGCGTCTGCTATAATATTTTGTGTAACAGGAATGTGAACAATTGTAAAATTAAATTCATGTAACTAAAGCTTCCTTCTGCTTAACCTGTCATATGTATATTTAGCGGAAAGTAAAAGACTTTATAGCTCTATGATCTGTATAAACGGTAGTATGTATTCCATAAAGAAAATGCTTAAATCTGGCAAATGCCCATACAACACATAATGTTTAAAGTTCTGTAACAGTATAGTTCCGTTCAGCAGGTGACAGAATGCGACTTGCGAACGCAATGTTTTTAGTTACTGTAGTACCGTCTTCCTCAACTTCCTGAAAAATGTGTACGCCTAAAGCCGTGTTAGAACTGTCGGAGGGAATAGAAAAATTTCTAGTGAGATCTGTGTGTGATAAATGTGGTGCGTTCAACAAGGCATGTTTCAGATTAACGAACTCAGATTGTGCTTGGCTATCCCAGGACCAAATAGTGTTTTTACCTGTCAACTGGCATAATCTAGGGGTGTGTAAAGCAGAGTAATGAATAGATTTACGGAAAAAGTTCGCCGGCCGGAGTGGCCGAGCGGTTAAAGGCGCTTCAGTCTGGAACCGCACGACCACTATGGTCGCAGGTTCGAATCCTGCCTCGGGCATGGATGTGTGTGATGTCCTTAGGTTAGTTCGGTTTAAGTAGTTCTAAGTTCTAGGGGACTTATGACCACAGCAGTTGAGTCCCATAGTGCTCAGAGCCGTTTGAACCATTTGAACGGAAAAAGTTCATTAATCCCAGAAAGGGGCGTAGTTGTTTCTTGGTTGTTGGAACAGTAATGTCACGTAAAGCTTGAAGTTTTTCCGGGTCAGGCGCAATGCCCTCTGCAGAAATTACATGTGAAAGAAATTTTATGGAAGTTTTGCCAAAGTGCGATTTGCTAAGATTAACTGTGAGACCTTGTATACGGAAAGTTTGCAACAGTCGTTCAGGAATCAAATTGTGTTCAGACCAGTTAGCTTCTGCGATAAGGATGTCGTCTACATACGTTGAGATTCTGTATTTAAGTTCTGTCGGAAGTATAGTATTCAAACTGCGAATAAATGCTGTTGAAGAAATTGTTAGACCGGACAGGGATTTGCAAAATTGATAACAATCACCAAAACAGAGAAATGCTGTGTACTTCCCGCAGATCCGTTGGAGCTGAATTTGCCAAAACCCCGATTTTAAATCTAATGTGGAATAAATAGCATTACCATGAATTTTCTGTAGAAGTTCTTCTAGTGTCTGTGGGCGATCTGTTTCATTAATAATAATGTCGTTGACATGAGGTGAATCAAGTACGAGGCGAAGTGAACCATCCTTTTTCTTAACAATATGGAGCGAGTTTATCAAGGGACTAACCACCGGTTCAATAATTCCTTGGTCAAGCATAGCTTGCAATTCCTTCTTAACTTGTTCTCTGTGGATATATGGGATGGGATAATGTTTGGCTTTAAATGTGTCATACTGTTTAACTTGAAATTCATACTTAAAACCGGACATAGTACCAGGGATGTTGTCAAAAACTGGGACTTGCTGTAAAAGAATTTTGCGTAGCTGAGTACTTTCGTCATCAGTATTTGCACTGCTCTGTTTTACTTTATCAGAAGCCATTTGCATAACATCACAGTCGGCTTTGTCTGCTGTATTGTAGTTGTGTACATACGTGTCTGTGAAGAATGTGGAATGACAGTCTATGTTACGTGATGTAGAAATGACCCTTGTTCTATTAATTGCCTGTTCTTCTAATGATAAAGTGCTGAAATTCTAATGCCAGTTGTACCTTTTCATCATTTAACATTAAATAGGAATTCTGAAAGTCAACAGTTGCGTCGTGTTGTACCAAAAAATTCGTACCTAAAATAACATCTGTTGTCAATAAGGGAGCAATCGAAACATTTGCGTAGAACATATGACCTGCAATACAAAATGATAAGTGTGTCTGTAGTTTTACATCTACTCCTTCACCAGATACTGCTCCTTTTACTTGAGTTTTGCCTAGCGGTAACGTAGGATAGGTGTTCTCTTTGTTACATTCGTTGAAAGTTTCTTCATTTATAACTGACGTAGGTGATCCAGAATCGATTACTGCTGAAAATGTGGATGATCCAATTTTTACTTCAGTAACAGGGTGGGAAATGGTTTTTTGTATAACTGGTTTTTCATGTGTAGTGTGTCTCGGATGTCGTCAAAAGCAATAACATTTTCGTGAACAAGATTCTGTGTATCAGAAGTATTGCTTACGTTGCTGGAAGACGCAACCTGTAATGTATCTAGTGAAATTCTTTCTGACGTGCTGTTATTTGCGGGAGGATGCTGTGGCATTTCGTCTATTTGTACTGTTCTGTTATTTCATCCTGACGTATTAGGTTGGGGATGATATCGACTGTCTGGTTCATTCATGATAATCTGTTATTGTGGACCATTCGGTTGCTGATAAGACCTACTGTTATTAAATGTACGCTGAAAACTGTGCTCATTACCTTTACGTCTGTCATGATAGTCATTACTATACGGCGCGTTGCGATAGGAGTTGAAATGGTGCGTCTTCTGTATGTAGTGATTTCCTTATTGCTGTGCGTTACTATTTGGCGGAGCCGACGCTATACGTGTAGGCGGCGGAACATTAAAGGTTGGTTGACCTTGCGCATTATATTGTTGGTTAGGTATGCTAACCGGCTGGTTTTGTTGCTGTTGTGGGGAAAGCCTCTATTGTTGCCAAAATGTGTTTGCTGTTGCTGATAATTTTGACGATACTGATAGTTAAAATGTTGTCTGTTATTAAAGTTCTGGTGGCTGTCATTCCTGCAGCGTCTATCACCTTTGCTATTAAAATAGCGTGACTGATCGTAATTACTGTATGCTTGTTGGCCTTGGTTATGTAGTGAAATTTTTTTTTATGAAGGAATAATCTGATTACTGAACTTCCAAAAGCTGTAGCAGATCTCTAAATTCCGAAATATTTTCTTTCTGCTGTCCTGTTAAAAGGGACACTCTGTAACGATCGTGATAATTTTGAAATACATCATTGGATAAGTGCTGACTCACTGTATGGCAAACACAAATATTGATTTTGCTGTGCCATGTGTTCAAAAAATTGCGTGACAGTGTGAAAATTTGAGTTCTCTTAATTTGGTAAGCTATTTAACTGATCCTTGATTCCGCGCTGTGTCGTCTTCGACCAATACACTGACAGAAAAGCATTCTGAAATTCTTACACCGAATAACATTGTCTCGCGATCGGTCTCATACGAGTTGCCGGTTCGCCTTCCAAGAAACTGCAGATAAATTGTAGTTTATGTGTTACGAGCCAAGCTGGCGGAAAAGCAAAACTAAATTGTTGTATTCAATCCAAAGGTTGTATTTGTGCTCTGTCATTTTTGAATACTTTAAATTTCCTAAAGGGTAGAAAGTAATTATAATCAAAATTATCGTCTCTGAATGTCTGAGCAGGTTCAGGACTGTATGAGAATCTATTTGTCTGTGTCTCTTCGGAATCTAAATCACGTACTCTCTGTAAATTGCCTAAATTATACTGGCTGTGTGAGTGTGACAAATGTTCAGAATGTGGCACATGCTATGATGTGTTAGAGGCTGAAATATTTTTCATTTCTGTCACTTCTTGCTGTAAAGATGACAATTTTCTACGCAATGTATTCTTGGACATACCTGTCTCACTGATTGTCTGATGTATGTTTTGGAATTCAGGTGTTTGATTGAACGAAACTGCTGACGTATCGTCTGATTTGCTGTTATTGTTATTTTCGGTAACGTCAAAACGAATAGCCAATTCATAAAGTTTTTCAGTCAGTGCTTTTACCTGGTCGTCATTTTTAGTGTCTCTAGCATTAATTTGTTTTTGCATTTTACGTCTGGTTCTGTTTAATTTTTTAACGTCTGCTTTAATGGCATCGGGATCCTGTATTAATTCCAGTTGTTCAACTCTGCTGGTCACTGTCCGAAAGTCTACTGTGTATTTACTTAGTGTCTGTTTTTGTTTTTAGATCGGAGACTTCACCATGCAATTCAGTGTTCAGCTGTTTGATAGTACTGATTTCGTCTGACGCTGTAGCAATGTTGTTGTCTACGTGTGTTTTTGCTTTCGTAAACAACTTACGCTTGTCTTCCTGTCTCAGAGAATTAATTTTTTCCATGACTTGTTTCTTTACTTTGTTCTGTCCCTGTATGAATTTACGGTAATGCGTTTCACTGTTTTGTAGGTGGTGATTAAAACGTTCGTCAATTTGGCTGTTCTGCTGTTCAAATTTCTTATCGACTTTCGCATCCAGAGTGCGTGAAAGTTCTGCTGACATTAATTTAAACTCGACCCGTAACTTTGTTGCGTTTTCTGAACATTGTTCACCAACTGCAATAATTTCATCTCTAAGTGATTTTGTTGTGGCGGCATCTGTATTACACATTTCTCGTGCAACGTATCTAATTTCTTCACTACTATTCCTAGCACTAGCCTTAATTTCCTCACGTAACTGTATTTTAGTTTCGTTACATTGCTCGGCAACGGCTGTAATCTGTTCAGTAAGCTGTTCAATAGAGGCGTCATGATTTTCATTAATCTGTTTGAAGTTTTCATTAATTTGCTTGATCGACCTGTCGTGTTTTTCATTAAGTTGTTTGTTCGACTTATTAAGTTGTCTATAACTGTTGTCTTGTTTATCATTCGACTGTTTGAGATTTTCATTAGTTGTTTATAATTGTTGTCTTGTTTCTCATTAAGTTGTAGCAATAATGCCACAACTTGATCCACGCCAAAATTGTCTTCAGTCCTGACACTGGTTTGATGCAGCTCTCCATGCTACTCTATCCTGTGCAAGCTTCTTCATCTCCCAGTACCTACTGCAATCTACATCCTTTTGAATCTGCTTAGTGTATTGATCTCTTTAGCGACTTTAATCCCTGTGCTGTGTGATGGTGTATCTGCGTTCGTCACGTTTTGTGTAACCATTTGGTCATTGTCTGATTCTTGAAAAGGTTTGCCAATTGGATGTGCACTGTTGGTCACTACATTGGAATAAATAAATCTGACATATTTTGAGTACATTGTTCATCTTCATTAGAAACATTTATCAGTTCACTGTGTAAATTTTGCAAATCAGGTGTGTCAAACTGGGCAGCGTTCATTGTATGAACGTGCCGCGTCATCACTTGTCGTTAAATTTACTGTGGACATAATCGAATTTGTTTGTTCATCATTTGGATTAAAATCATTACTGGTGGTCGGCACGCACTGATTATCTGTAATTGGAGGATTATCATTATGACACTGAAAGACGCTAGTGTTATCAGTCAAATTACTTGTTGATTACGCATCGCGATGTACTGTTGGCAGTTTTTCGCGGCATTTTCACAAGTCAATAAGTGGGCACAAAATCAAAATCAGACAAAGCAAAACGGAAAAAAATACAATAACAACAAAGAACAATAAATTGCGGATGATCTATGAAAGAAGGAGTGACAAATTAGTAAATGCCTTGCGCCAGATATAAACTACATTTAATATTAGGTACATAAGAGCAGATATATAACTGACTACCTCTCAGAAATTCACCAAGAATACGATCCTGGCCGACTGTCGACAAGTGTAACCTCCCAACAGTGTACATCCTTAACCTTCCAATAAAAAATGTGACTACTCTCTCAATAAAATTGTGACTCATATATAATCTTTCAATAATTAGCTGACTGTGAATCTAAACTGGTAAATGTGGACATCATCAATGCTGCGTCGCGGCCCTGAAAAGTCATTATGAATAAACTAAAAATTCTTATCTCAATTACGTCGCCGGATAATGCGTATATATCTACTCCTATAAAAAAATTTTCTGGCACAGCCCAGTGCAATGTTGACCGCTAGATATGCCATGTATAAAAAGAAACAACTGATTTTTATTTACTATAATCGGGCTGACCATGGACAGGCGAAATTAGTAAAATCTTTAAATTCAAATGAATGATTGTCAAAAGTTATTTTATAAAAAAGAATTTTATTAAAAGATTAAAAAAAAACATTTACTTGGGATTTGATACAACATAGAACAAAATCAGTTGTTACAAATTACATTTGCGCTCGGCTATGAATAGTAATTCTTGGTTTTACCTCATACTACATAGGTTAGGCACCGCCATCGCTCTCCACGACTGGCCCAACCACCCGACTGCGAGATATTACTACTACTACTGCCGTCACTTCTCTCTGGTCTGCGATTCTATTGTAGCTTACATATCGCTGGCAGTGCGTGAGCAGTCCATCCTTCGACCATAGATACTAGTAGACTGGCCTTGCTGTGCAGAAGCTATGGGGCTAGTGTGGCTCCAACATAAACCACGTGACTGTTGGCAAAACGTGGCGGGATTTCAAATCAGCGGTCTGCCATCCTATGTTTGTATCGGATTTTCCCCACATTTCTCAATTGACTGCCAAACGCTTCCAACAAAAACTACTTTTTTATTTGTGAAAAATTATGCCAGAACTACATTTGACCTGGATTTGTTCAAAGTACCATTTATAAAATCTAACAAATACATCGAACGCCACTCTGGTGGTTAGCGGGACGAAATTAATATAAACTATCAATTATAGTAAAAAGTCGTTAAAATTCTTTTAAACATAAGAGTGGGCTCGTGTCAAAACTATAAACATTGTATTCGCCACGTTTGGAGATTTAGTCACTTATAAAAGAAAATGGGCTATGGGAATTATGTCAACTATAGGTGTCAAAATTGTTTACTTTAGGAGCAGGTCCATTTTATAGTATCAATTTTAGGTGCACTTCAAAGGTTCAGTTCCCACTATTTTTACAAAAGTTTAAACTATCAGTTTTAAAAAAATATTTTAGATGAAAGGTGAGACTTTGCAGTTTCAAAAAATAATTTTGGAGCCTAGGTTTAAAAATGACAGACACTGTAAATACAAATTATAGATATACATTGTAAATAATAACTAACCTATCAAAACACTTCTCCGCGAAGTGCTTCGAGCAAAGGCGCGTATGTGCAAACGGCTTAAAGTTTTTCCGTTTCAGGGCCTGTATCCAAAGCTGCCTTCGGTTTTCATCCTTACGGAACCTATGAGTAGCAACGAGAAACGATTATACTTACTTCTGTAACCGAATTATCACAGATACTTTCCAAAATGTAATATCAGTCTGACTTTACAGGCATCACTTTCAACACTTTAATTTACGTGATACGCTATTTCAAGTGTAAACAACATATAAAAGTCACTCCAGCAGATTTCAATAAACGCATCTGCACCATCTTAGACACACTTACACGTGAAATGTAATGCCATTTCCCCGACAAAACGCTGAGTACAGCCATAAGTGCAACACGAAACAACCATGTTTTGCCAACATTCACGTGACTTCAGCCCAGAGATGTTGGAGCCACGAAAATGACGTCAGGGCCAGTCTATTATATATATGGTCGAAGAATCCATCGAAGTTTCATCTGTTCGAGAGCGCTAGCAATAAATTCCTTAGTCATGCACCTCTTACAACGATTAAATAGTATTCTCCAAACTGTCCCTTATTTCCACACTCCTAAAATAATTCTTTTTTTCACAAACTAACAGACTATCCTCAAAATTGCGACACACACCCGATTTCTGTTTAACAAAGTCTCGCTCATCAACTGTCACCTCTTCGTTCGTAAATTTTACACTATTTTTTTTTCTGCTGTGCCTAATCTTCCAGAAAATCATAAACAATATACACAGTTACTTTGCGAATAATATTACAGCTCAAAATAATAACACCAGTTTACGTAACACTTCCTCATTACACGTTAGTACACATAAGTCGAAACACAACTGAAGGCACTTAAGGATATGGCAGCTAAGGACGGGAAGAAAGCCAATGTGCAGTCCGTGTACATACGGGGGAGAGTCATCTAAGATGTGGAAAGGATCCTTCCGGATGCCATAAATGGTACAGGGTGCACCCATCTGCAGGTGGTAGCTCATGTCGGCACCAATGATGTGTGTCGCTATGGATCGGAGGAAATCCTCTCTGGTTTCCGGTGGCTATCTGAGTTGGTGAAGACTGCCAGACTTGCTAGCGAGATGAAGGCAGATCTCACCATCTGCAACATCGTCGACAGGACCGATTGTTGACCCTTGGTGCAGAGCCGAATGGACGGTCTCAATCAGAGGCTCAGGCGGTTCTGCGACCGTGTAGACTGCAGATTTCTCGACTTGCGACATAGCGTGGCGGCGTTTAGTGTTCCGCTAAATAGGTCAGGTGTCCACTACACACAGGAGGCGGCTACACGGGTAGCAGGGGCTGTGTGGCGTGAATTGGAAGAATTTTTAGGTTAGACAGTCTTGGGAAATAGCAAAAAGGGCACTAGTCTCAAAGGGTACAGGGCAAAGAAACGACGAGAATCGACCGAGCAACAGTCGGTACTGTAGTTGTAAATTGTCGTAGCTGTGTTGGAAAAGTACCAGTGTTTCAAGTGCTGATAGAAACAACTTAAGCTGAAATCGTTATAGGAACAGAAAGCTGGATAAAGCCGGAGATAAATTCTGCCGAAAATTTTACAGAGGCGCAAACCGTGTTCAGAAAGGATAGATAAAATAAGGTAGGTGGTGGTGTGTTTGTGTCTATTGGTAGTAGTTTATCTTGTAATGAAATTGAACTAGACTGTTACTGCAAATTACGATGAGTAGAGGTTTACTCAACAGCCGTACCAAAATAATAATTGGCTCCTTCTACTGACCCCCTCCTCCCCCCCCCCCCCCGACTCAGATGATATAATAGCTAAACGCTTCAAAGAAAACTTGAATCTCATTACTAATAAGTAGCCCACTCATACAGTTATAATTGGTGGAGACTTCAATCTAACCTCAATTTCTTGCCGAAAATACATGTTCAAAGCTGGCCGTGGTGGCCGAGCCGTTCTAGGCGCTACAGTCTGGAACCACACAACCGCTGCGGTCGCAGGTTCGAATCCTGCCTCGGGCATGGGTGTGTGTGATGTCCTTAGTTTAGTTAGGTTTAAGTAATTCTAAGTTCTAGGGGACTGATGACCTCAGAAGTTAAGTCCCGTGGTGCTCAGAGCCATTTGAACCATTTGAACACGTTCAAAGCCGGTGGTAGACAGAGAACATCTTCCGAAGCTGTACTAAATGCTTTCTCTGAGAATTACTTTGAACAATTAGTTCATGAGCCCACATGAATTGCAAATGGTTGCGAAAACACACTTTACCTTCTTAATCCTGATCTAATAGAGAGCGTCATGACGGATACAGGGATTAGTGAACATAAGGTCATTGTAGCGAGGCTCAAAACCATATCAACCAAAACCAGTAAAAATAAACGCAAAATATGTCTGTTTAAAACAGCAGATAAAAATTCGCTTTATACCCTCCTAAGAGAGAATCTCCATTCCTTCCAAGCTAATTATGTAAGTGTAGACCAGATATGGCTCAAATTCAAAGATACAGTATCGACAGCAATGGACAGATTCATACCGCATAAGTTAATAAGAGACGGGACTGATCAACCATGGTACACAAAACACGCCAGAACACTGTTGCAGAAGCAACGAAAAAAGCATGCCAAAATCAGAAGAACGCAAAATCCCCAAGACTGGCTAAGTTTCACGGAAGCTCGAAATTAGTGCGGACTTCAACGCGAGTTGCTTTTAATAGTATACACAATGAAATATTTTCTCAAAATATGGTAGAAAACCCAAAGAGATTTTGGTCGTATGTAAAGTAACCAGTGGCAAAAATAATCAATACTGTCACTGCGCGATAGCGATGGAAATGTTACCTATGATGGTGCCACTGAAGCGGAGTTACTAAATAGTTTTCCGTAACTCCTTCGCGAAAGAAGACGAAGAAAATAGTCCAGAGTTCGAAACCAGAACAGCTGTTAATCAGTGTGACATAAAAGTAGATAGGCGTTGCGAAACAATTCAAATCCCTTAAGAAAGGCAAGTCTTCCGGTCCAGATGGTATACCAATTAGGTTCCTCTCAGAGTGTGGAGACACAATAGCGCATTTCTTAGCAATCATACACAACCGCTCACTTGACGAAAGGTCTGTTCCCAAAGACTGGAAAGTAGCACAGGTCACACCAATATTCAAGGTAGAAAATAGGAGTAACCAACTGAATTACAGACCCATATCACTGACCTCAATTTGCAGTAGGATTTTGGAGCATCTACTGTACTCGAACATTATGAATCACCCGGAAGAAAATGACATATTGATACATACCAGAAAATATCGTTCTTTATTCCCATGAATTAATGAGTGCTGTCGACATTGGATCTCAGATCGATTCCATATTCCTAGACTTCCAGAAGGCTTTTGATACCGTTCCTCGTAAGCGACTATTAATCAAATTGCGTGCATATGGAGTATCGTCTCAGTTGAGTGACTGGATTCGTGATTTCATCTCAAAGACAGTCCTTAGTGATCGATTACAACATAAGTGATATCTGGTGTTCCGCAAGGTAGTGTCATAGGCCCTCTGCTGTTCCTGATTTATATAAATGATCTAGGTGATAATCTGAGCAGCCCCCTTAGATTTTTTGGAGATGACACTATAATTTACCGTCTAGTAAAATCATCAGACCATCCATTCCAATTACAAAACGATATACAGAGAATTTCTGTATGGTCGAAAAGTGGCAATTAGCAATAAACATAGAAAAGTGTGAGCTCATCCATATGGGTACTAAAAGAAGTCCGATAAATTCTGGGTATACTATAAATCGCAGAAATCTAAGGACTGTAAATTCGACTAAATACCTACGAATTACATTTTCGAGTAACTTAAATTGGAAAGACCACATAGATAATATTGTGGTGAAGGCGAAACAAAGACTGCGCTTTGTAGGCAGAACACTTAGAAGATGCGACAAACCCACTAAGGAGACGGGCTACATTAGACTTGTCCGTCCTCTGCTGGAATATTTCTGGGTGGTATGCCGTCAGAACCAGGTAGGATTGACGGAGGACATCGAAAAAGTGAAAAGAAGGGCAGCTCGTTTCGTGTTATCGCGCGATAGGGGTGAGAGTGTCACTGATATGATACGCGAGTTGGGGTGTCAGTCACTGAAACAAAGGCGGTTTTCTTTGCGGCGAGATCTATTTACGAAATTTCAATCACCAACTTTCTCTTCCAAATGCGTAAATATTTTGTTGACACCCACCTACGTAGGGAGAAATGATCATAATAAAGTAAGAGAAATCAGAGCTCGAACGGAAAGATTTAGGTGTTCCTTTTTCCCACGCGCCATTCGAGAGTGGAATGGTAGAGAAGTAGTATGAAAATGGTTCGATGAACCCTCTGCCAGGCACTTAAGTGTGAATTGCAGAGTAACCATGTAGATGTAGATGTAGATGTAGATGTTCTGTGTTCTTCTATATGAGACACTGATTTAGTGAGGTACTGTCATAAAAATACCAAAAGAAGGCAAAAGTAAGTCCGTTTCAGTAAGTAACCGAGGAGCTACGTTTTGTAATAATAAATCATGTTTGGTTTAATAAATCATATTGAGTATCAGCAGGATCATTATTTTATCACTGAGGCACTGGACTAATACTCGGAAGGGAGGTTGGTCAAAGCAACAACACCTAGAGACAAGGCCAGACAACCATAACGTGACGTCGTAAGCAAGCGGAGATCGTAATGCAAAGCAGACAGTATCAAAAGAAGCGTATTGCTCACAAAATTTGCGATTTGGGAGTTGATACTCGAATAAGGTAAGGTGGCAGCAAAAATACATGTTGTTGTTGTTGTGGTCTTCAGTCCTGAGACTGGTTTGATGCAGCTCTCCATGCTACTCTATCCTGTGCAAGCTTCTTCATCTCCCAGTATCTACTGCAACCTACATCCTTCTGAATCTGCTTAGTGTATTCATCTCTTGGTCTCCCTCTACGATTTTTACCCTCCACACTGCCCTCCAGTGCTAAATTTGTGATCCCTTGATGCCTCAAAACATGTCCTACCAACCGATCCCTTCTTCTAGTCAAGTTGTGCCACAAACTTCTCTTCTCCCCAATCCTATTCAATACCTCCTCATTAGTTACGTGATCTACCCACCTTATCTTCAGCATTCTTCTGTAGCACCACATTTCGAAAGCTTCTATTCTCTTCTTGTCCAAACTAGTTATCGTCCATGTTTCACTTCCATACATGGCTACACTCCATACAAATACTTTCAGAAACGACTTCCTGACACTTAAATCTATACTCGATGTTAACAAATTCCTCTTCTTGAGAAACGCTTTCCTTGCCATTGCCAGTCTACATTTTATATCCTCTCTACTACGACCATCATCGGTTATTTTACTCCCTAAATAGAAAAACTCCTTTACTACTTTAAGTGTCTCATTTCCTAATCTAATTCCCTCAGCATCACAAGACTTAATTTGACTACATTCCATTATCCTCGTTTTGCTTTTGTTGATGTTCATCTTATATCCTCCTTTCAAGACACTATCCATTCCGTTCAACTGCTCTTCCAAGTCCTTTGCTGTCTCTGACAGAATTACAATGTCATCGACGAACCTCAAAGTTTTTACTTCTTCTCCATGAATTTTAATACCTACTCCGAATTTTTCTTTTGTTTCCTTTACTGCTTGCTCAATATACAGATTGAATAACATCGGGAGAGGCTACAACCCTGTCTTACTCCTTTCCCAACCACTGCTTCCCTTTCATGCCCCTCGACTCTTATAACTGCCATCTGGTTTCTGTACAAACTGTAAATAGCCTTTCGCTCCCTGTATTTTACCCCTGCCAGTTTTAGAATTTGAAAGAGAGTATTCCAGTTAACATTGTCAAAAGCTTTCTCTAAGTCTACAAATGCTAGAAACGTAGGTTTGCCTTTTCTTAATCTTTCTTCTAAGATAAGTCGTTAGGTCAGTATTGCCTTACGTGTTCCAACATTTCTACGGAATCCAAACTGATCTTCCCCGAGGTCGGCTTCTACCAGTTTTTCCATTCGTCTGTAAAGAATTCGCGTTAGTATTTTGCAGCTGTGACTTATTAAACTGATAGTTCGGTAATTTTCACATCTGTCAACACCTGCTTTCTTTGGGATTGGAATTATTATATTCTTCTTGACGTCTGAGGGTATTTCGCCTGTCTCATACATCGTGCTCACCAGATGGTAGAGTTTTGTCATGACTGGCTCTCCCGAGGCCATCAGTAGTTCAAATGGAATGTTGTCTACTCCCGGGGCCTTGTTTCGACTCAGGTCTTTCAGTGCTCTGTCAAACTCTTCACGCAGTATCTTATCTCCCATTTCGTCTTCATCTACATCCTCTTCCATTTCCATAATATTGTCCTCAAGTACATCGCCCTTGTATAAACCCTCTATATACTCCTTCCACCTTTCTGCCTTCCCTTCTTTGCTTAGAACTGGGTTTCCATCTGAGCTCTTGATATTCATACAAGTGTTTCTCTTCTCTCCAAAGGTCTCTTTAATTTTCCTGTAGGCAGTATCTATCTTACACCTAGTGAGACAAGCCTCTACATCCTTACATTTGTCCTCTAGCCATCCCTGCTTAGCCATTTTGCACTTCCTGTCGATATCATTTTTGAGACGTCTGTATTCCTTTTTGCCTGCTTCATTTACTGCATTTTTATATTTTCTCCTTTCATCAATTAAATTCAATATTTCTTCTGTTACCCAAGGATTTCTATTAGCCCTCGTCTTTTTACCTACTTGATCCTCTGCTGCCTTCACTACTTCATCCCTCAGAGCTACCCATTCTTCTTCTACTGTATTTCTTTCCCCCATTCCTGTCAATTGTTCCCTTATGCTCTCCCTGAAACTCTCTACAACCTCTGGTTCTTTCATTTTATCCAGGTCCCATCTTCTTAAATTCCCACCTTTTTGCAGTTTCTTCAGTTTCAATCTGCAGTTCACAACCAATAGATTGTGGTCAGAATCCACATCTGCCCCAGGAAATGTCTTACAATTTAAAACCTGGTTCCTAAATCTCTGTCTTACCATTATATAATCTATCTGATACCTACTAGTATCTCCAGGATTCTTCCAGGTATACAACCTTCTTTTATGATTCTTGAACCAAGTGTTGGCTATGATTAAGTTATGCTCTGTGCAAAATTCTACAAGGCGGCTTCCTCTTTCATTCCTTCCCCCCAATCCATATTCACCTACTATGTTTCCTTCTCTCCCTTTTCCTTCTGACGAATTCCAGTCACCCATGACTATTAAATTTTCGTCTCCTTTCACTACCTGAATAATTTCTTTTATCTCGTCATACATTTCATCTATTTCTTCATCATCTGCAGAGGTAGTTGGCATATAAACTTGTACTACTGTAGTAGGCATGGGCTTTGTGTCTATCTTGGCCACAATAATGCGTTCACTATGCTGTTTGTAGTAGCTAACCTGCACTCCTATTTTTTTATTCATTATTAAACCTACTCCTGCATTACCCCTATTTGATTTTGTATTTATAACCCTGTAATCACCTGACCAAAAGTCTTGTTCCTCCTGCCACCGAACTTCACTAATTCCCACTATATCTAATTTTAACCTATCCATTTCCCTTTTTAAAATACATATAGTCTTTTATGTGGAAATGAGGCAAAAACAATTAATAACGCGTACCTATGATTAATTTAGTGGATAGCTTACAGATCACGATTAGCTTTTTTACAAACGAAGCTGCTGACGCCTTTGAAAAATGTGTCATTCTCGTGCATATGAACTTTTAGATTTATCTAGAGCAATTTTAAATGTACAGTAGTTGTTTGGTAAAACATTCACACATTTTATACTAAAACCCTGAGGCATGCACATCACAGTTGGTTGCATTCACATGATATTCTATCACTAGTACAATTGAAGAACAAACTGAGTAACTAGAATTTTGTGTAATGAAACTCAATTTGAATAGACACCCCTTTGTCCACTTTAAAATGATTATGAATCACAATATACGCTAAGTAATGGAACTTCATCGAACAAACTGAGTGACTAGAATTTTGTGTAATGAAACTCATTTTGAACAGACGTCCCCTTTGTCCACTTTAAAATGATTATCAATCACAATATACACTAAGTAATGGAACTGCATCGATAAATCGATACATATGAAAACGATACACTCTTCTTTCATTATATTCATCCAGTCCTTCTATAAAGATATTTCATTAATTTATCTTTCAGGTTCTGAATCCCGTTATACGAAATTATTTTTAAATACTCATTCTGGCTGGCTACGCTAATCTTGGCACTTTCCTGAATACTGATGCCTCCAACGTGCTCCGGTCCCCATCTGTGCAGTCTTGCAGCGTAAGATAGGTGTGTTGGACAAGACGGGAAAATGGTTTCTCCGTCTGTGGCAGATACTTCCCAGATAACGTAGCTAGCTTTGAAATGCCTGTGACTCACCAGAAAAGCGGCCATTGACGTACGTTAATCATAATATATTCAAGCCAAGTGATCTGGCAGATAATAATATACCATAACTTAAACCATGCGTTATTAAATTGTATTGAAAGCAAAACTTATCGGTACCACCGAATAATTAGTAACTGCGAAATCCTGCCTTGGAATAGAATGGAGCTATTTCTGTCTCACTTTATCGTCTCTAGGAATCTTGAACACATGGACTTTGTTCCGTGCTCTGTAATTTCGATTACTTTTTGGTACGCAACACATCATGACCACACTGAAGATGAGGCTCCATAAACTTATATTTTGCTGCGTTAAAATCTGGCAAATAACAGTTAAAAACCCATAGTATGGTTTCTGTTAACTAAATAACAATCTCGTTACGATCACATAGCACAACGAGTATTTTTATACCGACTACGTTGTTGATAGAAGACAGCTTCTTGCTGACGTCACAGCTTTTCATGCTCGCAGTTGTTAGTACATTCCATGTAGGTGGTGTTGCTAAATTCCCTTCTCACTCTTCTCCAATCCTAGCTTGTGTAAATTCTCCAGTGAACTCGTCGTCAATGGAGCGTTAAACTATAAACTTATTTTCTTCTTTCTTTATTCTGTCCAGGATAATTACTCTTCTTTAACATAACAATAGAGCAGACGATAGGAATCTTTCGACGGCCATCTGTAAGAAACGGGTTTCATATTACACTCCTGGAAATGAAAAAAAGAACACATTGACACCGGTGTGTCAGACCCACCATACTTGCTCCGGACACTGCGAGAGGGCTGTACAAGCAATGATCACACGCACGGCACAGCGGACACACCAGGAACCGCGGTGTTGGCCGTCGAATGGCGCTAGCTGCGCAGCATTTGTGCACCGCCGCCGTCAGTGTCAGCCAGTTTGCCGTGGCATACGGAGCTCCATCGCAGTCTTTAACACTGGTAGCATGCCGCGACAGTGTGGACGTGAACCGTATGTGCAGTTGACGGACTTTGAGCGAGGGCGTATAGTGGGCATGCGGGAGGCCGGGTGGACGTACCGCCGAATTGCTCAACACGTGGGGCGTGAGGTCTCCACAGTACATCGATGTTGTCGCCAGTGGTCGGCGGAAGGTGCACGTGCCCGTCGACCTGGGACCGGACCGCAGCGACGCACGGATGCACGCCAAGACCGTAGGATCCTACGCAGTGCCGTAGGGGACCGCACCGCCACTTCCCAGCAAATTAGGGACACTGTTGCTCCTGGGGTATCGGCGAGGACCATTCGCAACCGTCTCCATGAAGCTGGGCTACGGTCCCGCACACCGTTAGGCCGTCTTCCGCTCACGCCCCAACATCGTGCAGCCCGCCTCCAGTGGTGTCGCGGCAGGCGTGAATGGAGGGACGAATGGAGACGTGTCGTCTTCAGCGGTGAGAGTCGCTTCTGCCTTGGTGCCAATGATGGTCGTATGCGTGTTTGGCGCCGTGCAGGTGAGCGCCACAATCAGGACTGCATACGACCGAGGCACACAGTGCCAACACCCGGCATCATGGTGTGGAGAGCGATCTCCTACACTGGCCGTACACCACTGGTGATCGTCGAGGGGACACTGAATAGTGCACGGTACATCCAAACCGTCATCGAACCCATCGTTCTACCATTCCTAGACCGGCAAGGGAACTTGCTGTTCCAACAGGACAATGCACGTCCGCATGTATCCCGTGCCACCCAACGTGCTCTAGAAGGTGTAAGTCAACTACCCTGGCCAGCAAGATCTCCGGATCTGTCCCCCATTGAGCATGTTTGGGACTGGATGAAGCGTCGTCACACGCGGTCTGCACGTCCAGCACGAACGCTGGTCCAACTGAGGCGCCAGGTGGAAATGGCATGGCAAGCCGTTCCACAGGACTACATCCAGCATCTCTACGATCGTCTCCATGGGAGAATAGCAGCCTGCATTGCTGCGAAAGGTGGATATACACTGTACTAGTGCCGACATTGTGCATGCTCTGTTGCCTGTGTCTATGTGCCTGTGGTTCTGTCAGTGTGATCATGTGATGTATCTGACCCCAGGAATGTCTCAATAAAGTTTCCCCTTCCTGGGACAATGAATTCACGGTGTTCTTATTTCAATGTCCAAGAGTGTATATACATTTATGCAAGTTGCCAGGACACTCACATAGCTCATAAACTATTTGTTCCATATCCTCGTCTGCTAGAGAAGTCGTCTCTTTCGTTGTTATATTTCGCATTCCCAGACGATACCTTTCGCAAAAGCGCTCGTCATGAGCGCGGAGAACCACGACTCCTGGCATCCGTGAACAAACACCCTGTGTCAACCACACGGGCGAGCTATGTTCGAAAGTGCCGTCAGCGAAAAACATGGAACATTTTTAGAACGCGACAGCCCCAATTACACTTCTATTTCAATTTAAAAAACAAGATCATTATCCAGTGGTTATCTAAACAGCATGAAAAAAACAGCGGAACTGATAATGTAGCAGAAAATGTAGCAAAAGGCATCCTGGTGTCCACAAACATGAAAAAAATGTCGTAATAAGATGAATAATGTCGTATAAGCCCGTCCAAAATTTATGAAATAGATATATGTAATATGAACTAAGTAGTGTTGGAAACTAACTAGTCAGGAAACATCATAAAATAGCATAACAAACTATATAGTGCAGGTAATGCAAGGAGGAAGAGGCAAGAGATGTTAAGAATTTAGTTAGAGTGCTTGAAAAGTAAAATGAAATACTGAGCTACATGACTTTCAAAAGCTTAGTGTTGTTGCATAGAAGAGAGAGACACTTCATGAGCAGTTGCCGAAGAGAGTGAGGACAACAGAGACGGCATGAGAACCTAAGACAACGAATGGTCAGTCTTGGAAGCCTGAAATGGCAGACGTATGGAGACAGCTAGGACATCTTTGCGTACAAGAGCCTTGTTATACGACATGCAGCTCGAGGAACTCAGCATTTTCTGTTGTTTATTATTAGTGGGTCAACCATTTTATGTGACATGACTGATTTACACTGTCATGCATCAAAGACATTTTGAAACGACAATGTTGTAGTAATAATGCAAGAGATTGAAATTTACAACGATGTGTAACACACTATGGACCTGTTCATTAAAAACCGGTAGAAGCTGGTCTCGTAGAAAACATGTTTGGGTTTCGGCGAAACGTAGGAAAACGCAAGGGAGTACTGATGCTGTGACTTACATCACAAGATGGACTAAAAAAAGTCAAATCTACATTTGTAGTACTTGTAGATTTATAGAAAGATTTGACAATATTGACTGGAATTTACTATTTAAATTTGTTAAGGTAAGAAGGATGAAATACACAGACCTTAAAATTTCCTACAGATTGTGCAAAGACCACACTGAATTATAAGAGTCGAGGGACATGATGCGGAAGTATAAGTGGAGAAGTGAGTAGTACAGGGTTGTAGCCTTTCCCTGATGTTACTTTATCACTGGATTGAGCATGCAGTAAAGGAAACCAAGTGAAAATTTGGAACGCAACAGCTCAGAGAGAAGAGACAGAAACTTTTAGAATTGCCGATGAAATTATAATTCTGTCATAGATGACGCAGGACATGGAAGACTTGAAGGATGAAGTGTAGAATATCTTGAAAAGAAGTTGTAATACGGACCTTAACTAAGGCAAAACAAGGACAATGGAATGTAGAATAAATCAAGCGATGTTGAGAGAGATAAGGAAATGAGACTCTAAAAGTAGTCTAAGAGTTTCGCTATTTGAACAACAAAATAACTGATGTTGGCTGAAGCAGGGAGGATATAATACGGAAACTGGCAATAGTTGAGAAGTATTTCTGGAAGAGAGAAATTTATCAATATCTAACATATATTTAAATGTTTTTAGAAAGTCTTTTCCAGGATTATTTGGGTGGAGCGTAACCTTGTGCGGCAATAAAAAGTGGACGACAATGGGCGCAGACAATAAGAGAAGCATCTAACATGTGGTACTGTAGAAGAATGCCGAAGATCTGATAGAACAGCTGTTGAGAAATTGGGGTGGTTACCCGACTGAAGACCACAACAACACCACGTTATTGTTATTCTTTGGGTATTTAATCCAAGGCGCGTTTGATGCAGTTCTCAATTGCTGTTGTTTGACAGCTATCCTCTTCGTCATATACACTCCTGGAAATTGAAATAAGAACACCGTGAATTCATTGTCCTAGGAAGGGGAAACTTTATTGACACATTCCTGGGGTCAGATAGATCACATGGTCACACTGACAGAACCACAGGCACATAGACACAGGCAACAGAGCATGCACAATGTCGGCACTAGTACAGTGTATATCCACCTTTCGCAGCAATGCAGGCTGCTATTCTCCCATGGAGACGATCGTAGAGATGCTGGATGTAGTCCTGTGGAACGGCTTGCCATGCCATTTCCACCTGGCGCCTCAGTTGGACCAGCGTTCGTGCTGGACGTGCAGACCACGTGAGACGACGCTTCATCCAGTCCCAAACATGCTCTATGGGGGACAGATCCGGAGATCTTACTGGCCAGGGTAGTTGACTTACACCTTCTAGAGCACGTTGGGTGGCACGGGATACATGCGGACGTGCATTGTCCTGTTGGAACAGCAAGTTCCCTTGCCGGTCTAGGAATGGTAGAACGATGGGTTCGATGACGGTTTGGATGTACCGTGCACTATTCAGTGTCCCCTCGACGATCACCAGTGGTGTACGGCCAGTGTAGGAGATTGCTCCCCACACCATGATGCCGGGTGTTGGCCCTGTGTGCCTCGGTCGTATGCAGTCCTGATTGTGGCGCTCACCTGCACGGCGCCAAACACGCATACGACCATCATTGGCACCAAGGCAGAAGCGACTCTCATCGCTGAAGACGACACGTCTCCATTCGTCCCTCCATTCACGCCTGTCGCGACACCACTGGAGGCGGGCTGCACGATGTTGGGGCGTGAGCGGAAGACGGCCTAACGGTGTGCGGGACCGTAGCCCAGCTTCATGGAGACGGTTGCGAATGGTCCTCGCCGATACCCCAGGAGCAACAGTGTCCCTAATTTGCTGGGAAGTGGCGGTGCGGTCCCCTACGGCACTGCGTAGGATCCTACGGTCTTGGCGTGCATCCGTGCGTCGCTGCGGTCCGGTCCCAGGTCGACGGGCACGTGCACCTTCCACCGACCACTGGCGACAACATCGATGTACTGTGGAGACCTCACGCCCCACGTGTTGAGCAATTCGGCGGTACGTCCACCCGGCCTCCCGCATGCCCACTATACGCCCTCGCTCAAAGTCCGTCAACTGCACATACGGTTCACGTCCACGCTGTCGCGGCATCCTACCAGTGTTAAAGACTGCGATGGAGCTCCGTATGCCACGGCAAACTGGCTGACACTGACGGCGGCGGTGCACAAATGCTGCGCAGCTAGCGCCATTCGACGGCCAACACCGCGGTTCCTGGTGTGTCCGCTGTGCCGTGCGTGTGATCATTGCTTGTACAGCCCTCTCGCAGTGTCCGGAGCAAGTATGGTGGGTCTGACACACCGGTGTCAATGTGTTCTTTTTTCCATTTCCAGGAGTGTAACTGCTGCATCACACATCAATGACTGTCTACGTCCTGCACCTCTATCTAGCCTGTACCTGTGAATCTTTGATTCTAGGATCCTTTGAAGTGCAATTTCCAGCAACGACCCGTACTGTAATATGGGTCCAGCCACTGCATGTTCTTTTTTTTCCCTTGTTGATTGACTGCAGGACATCTACACTCATTATTTGCACAGTCGATCTGATCTTCAATAGCTTTCTGTTATATCTAATTTTAAAAACTTTTAATGTTTTCATGTCATCTTCACTGTCCATGTTACTGACTCCCGCTGAGCTGTGCTGCAAGAATAGCTTTTCAAAACTCTGTTTCTGATCTCAAGATTTATATTTATGAATGTTAGCAGCTGCTTCCTTTTCTACAACGAACTTCTGCTTTGTGTACCACTTGAAAACCGTGTCTTTTTGGCATCTTCCTTCATTACCTGCTACGCTACTAAGAGAAGAAAAACCGGGAAATTATTCGAGAGTTCCTGGTCGCGAAGTTAAATCGTAGCTGACGCCACCAGCAGAGTAGCTGGTCTGCAGCTGTACGACACGCAGGGTGGGGCGGTGTCGAGTCTGATAGCGTCAATATCGCTATGTGACGCTGGGATGGGTAGCAGGCCGCCACGGAGGTGCTATATATCTGTGTCCATCCAGCCACCAGGCAACTAGTGGCATCCCGCCATCTGACTCTTGACCAATTTTACTGTCCAAACGACAAGAGTCGGGTGGGAAAACTGAGCGACGAGGCGCAGTGGTCAGCACCCTGGGCTCGCATTCGGGAGGACAATGGTTGAAAACCGCGTCCGACCATCCACATTTAGGTTTTCCGCGATTTCGCTAAATCGCTCCAGGAAAATTCCGGGATCGATCCTTTGAAAGGGCACGGACGATTTCCTTCTCCATCTTGGACACAATCTGGGCTTGTGCTCTGTCTCCGAAATGGTTCAAATAGCTCTGAGCACTGTGGGACTTAACATCTGAGGTCATCAGTCCCCTAGACTTAGAACTACTTAAACCTAACGAACCTAAGGACAGCACACACATCCATGCCCGAGGTACGATTCGAACCTGCGACCGTAGCAGCAACGTGGTTCCGGACTGAAGCGCCTAGAACCGCTCGCCCACAACGGCCGGCTGCTCTGTCCCTAATGACCTCGATGTTGACGGGACGGTAAACCCAGTCGTCCTTCCTTCTTCATTCGCGTGGGAAAGCGGCTCAGCCTTCCTGACAACCGGCAGAGCAGATCCTCACTCCCTCCAGTAGTCGTATCATGACGCGACCGTTACCTTCTTTACATTTACAGATGCAACAAGTACAGCAGCTTCGGTTTTATGTATTTGCTTCCTATAGCCAATGGCTAACACATATTCCATTTCATTAAACATTTGCTTAAATTCCTGTTCACGGTAGGGTGTATGAACTAGTTCTTGATATTCTATTCCAATTTGCAATTGTGCTAGCTCTTCGTTTAACTTCTTTTTTAGTGTTGTGTATGACAATTCGCTTCAAACTACAGCCATCATTTTGTATTCTGAAACTGGCAAAATTGATAGCTTTTTCACGAACGTCATAGAACAGGCACTTCTGCCACCAAGTGCCTGAAACTCGCCGTAAACATATATAATATTACGGTGCAGAATGTAAATAACGTAGGAAATAGTGATTTTGTATCTCACGCAGGATGTAGATGCAACAAAACGATATTTGAGAGTGAATGTAAGTGCTCGTGTTATTAGGGAGCCGCTAAAGCTAAAAAAGGGTTAAGGTAACCACTCGTACAAATTGTACGTAATTTGTATGACTAACTAGCTTATATTTTAACTTGGAGAGCACGTTCTCAGAAGTTTTACGGAAGGACTCTCCACGATTTGCATCTCTTATGTTGTAACGTCTGCCGCTGGAAGCTCCGGAGCATTTCTGTGCTGCAACCGCACAAACAAAACAACGCTTCAGTGAATCACGCTGATATATAGTGGGGTGCAAAACATAAGGACGAAAGCAACTTTCGAATGTGTACCACTGCCAAGTAACAGCTCGATGAAACTTTGATTGTACACAGAAAGAACCGCTATAGTGTAGTACAAAAAGTAACTGAAAGAAATGCGCAATGAGACGAAAAGTAGTGATCTTATTATTCAAAGGAAATAATTGCACTGAACTCATTGCGATTTATAATGGTATCCTGGACGTTACAAAATGCGGAACTTAATAGGGTGAGTGATCACAACAGATAGCAATGGATGCTCCGTAAACTGCTCCCACGCTGGGCACAAGAATGGTAAAGAGTTCTTGTGATAGGGCTGCCCGTTCCTGCACCAGCGCGGAACACAATTGCTGAATGGTCGTTGGTGCTTTTGGATGTCGCGCTATACGTCTCCGAAGCGCATCTTACTAGTTCTCGTTGGAGCGCAAGTCGGGGAAACTGCTGAGCCAGTCCATTTGTCGAATAAGAGCTCCTCTACCTGCGCAGGCAGTAGCGAATTTTCATCCATGAAAATGAACTCAGGGACAAATGCACACCAGAAAAGACGCGCAGGAGGAAGAAGTATAGCGCCACAATAAGGCTGAGCGGTGAGTGTACGAGGTGCATTCAAGTTCTAAGGCCTCCGATGTTTTTTCTCTGGACTGGAAAGAGATAGAAACATGCGCATTGTTTTAAAATGAGGCCGCGTTCATTGTCAATACGTTCCAGAGAAGGCAGCACCGTACGGTAGACGGAATTTTACCGACAGCGGCGAGAATGAGAACTGTTTTAAATACTTAAAATGGCGACGTTTTCCTTGTTTGAACAGCGTGCAATCAGTCGTTTTCTGAATTTGCGTGGTGTGAAACCAATTGAAATTCATCGACAGTTGAAGGAGACATGTGGTGATGGAGTTATGGATGTGTCGAAAGTGCGTTCGTGGGTGCGACAGTTTAATGAAAGCAGAACATCATGTGACAACAAACCGAAACAACCTCGGGTTCGCACAAGCCAGTCTGACGACACGGTCGAGAAAGTGGAGAGAATTGTTTTGGGGGATCGCCGAATGACTGTTGAACATATCGCCTCCAGAGTTGGCATTTCTGTGGGTTCTGTGCACACAATCCTGCATGACGACCTGAAAATGCGAAAAGTGTCATCCAGGTGGGTGCCACGAATGCTGACAGACGACCACATGGCTGCCCGTGTGGCATGTTGCCAAGCAATGTTGACGCGCAACGACAGCATGAATGGGACTTTCTTTTCGTCGGTTGTGACAATGGATGAGACGTTGATGCCATTTTTCAATCCAGAAACAAAGCGCCAGTCAGCTCAATGGAAGCACACAGATTCACCGCCACCAAAAAATTTCGGGTAACCGCCAGTACTGAAAAAATGATGGTGTCCATGTTCTGGGACAGCGAGGGCGTAATCCTTACCCATTGCGTTCCAAAGGGCACTACGGTAACAGGTGCATCCTACGAAAATGTTTTGAAGAACAAATTCCTTCCTGCACTGCAACAAAAACGTCCGGGAAGGGCTGCGCGTGTGCTGTTTCACCAAGACAACGCACCCGCACATCGAGCTAACGATATGCAACAGTTTCTTCGTGATAACAACTTTGAAGTGATTCCTCATGCTCCCTACTCGCCTGACCTGGCTCCAAGTGACTTTTGGCTTTTTCCAACAATGAAAGACTCTCCGTGGCCGCACATTCACCAGCCGTGCTGCTATTGCCTCAGCGATTTTCCAGTGGTCAAAACAGACTCCTTAAGAAGGCTTCGCCGCTGCCATGGAATCATGGCGTCAGCGTTGTGAAAAATGTGTACGTCTGCAGGGCGATTACGTCGAGAAGTAACGCCAGTTTCATCGATTTCGGGTGAGAAGTTAATTAGAAAAAAAGTCGGAGGCCTTAGAACTTGAATGCACCTCGTACTGCGTTCAAATATTTCTAGGCCAGTATGCCAACGCTCCATTATGCCTTCCCACACCATAACACGCGGGCCACCAAAGAGATCATGTTAGATAACGTTCTACGGTGTATTACGCGGCCGGCAGCTGTGACCGAGCGGTTTAAGGCCCTTCAGTCCGGAACCGCGGGACTGCTACGGTCGCAGGTTCGAATCCTGCCTCGGGCATGGATGTGTGTGATGTCCTTACGTTAGCTAGGTTTAAGTTGTTCTAAGTCTAGGGGATTGATGTCCTCAGATGTTGTCCCATAGTGCGCAGAGCCATTTGAACTATTTTAGTATTACGCTTTCCCACCTCTCGTCTTACGAGGGTGCGGCGAGAATCACTACTCAGAGTGTATCTCCTCTCATCCGAGAAGAGCATACTCGTCAGTCCCGCCCCTGTGATCTTGACACCATCGTAAACGGTGTCGCCGATGTGCGGGTGTTACCGAAACACAACGCACTGGTCGGCAGCCAAAGAGACCAGTCGTTGCAATCATCACGCCACTGCGTAGCGTGAAATCGCATGCCTTGCAGTCCTGATAAATGTGGTTTCAATTGGATCCGATTTTTCACTTGGATTCTGTGCTGGAGTAAGCTGTCGCTGGCACGCCGTTCAGCAAAGATGTAGCAAGAAGATCGATAGTAGACGCTGTATCAAGCATGCCTATCAGGAGAGAGGCCAAAGACAGAGTCGCAGGCAATATGCCGCCAACGCCCACCACAAGTATTTTGATCGCTGCCGCTAACCGGAGGGCCTCAGTTTCAGTATCAGTCACTCAGTCAGTCTCAGTCGTGATATACTACTTCTACGGCGTCAATCAAACTATTCTCCCAACCAATTTCCATAACAAGCGACAAACAATCAGTTATCTTTACCGGTAATGATCAGGGAATTAATTGGCCCCAACGCTTCACTTTAGATTTTGCATTTATTGTCACACCCTTCAGTTTAAACCACAGAACAAGCAAGTGTAACAATGATAGAATATTTGCACTCCTAATATTTGCTCTATTAAGAATAACTTAATAATCAATAAGAATCTAAAATTATTCCTTTTTAACAAACATATTTTTAAGAGCATAAACAATAAAGATCAAGTCCCATAAACTTGAGCAAGGATCACATTTTCTGTCTCTGAATGAAGTCAGCAGGTGACACAGGAGACAATCAGACGTACAATAAATGTGACACCATCAATGACAATCACCCATTAAGAATTATAACCACAAATTAAAGAAGATTCATTTAAAGCAATTAACATCAATAGCAAATAATTAAGTCACGTCTCAGCAAATGTACTAAAACTAAATCTTTCAGTCCTATAACACTAGTAGATCGTGTTCATACGCCGGACGCCGGATTACCGACACAGAAGGCTAAATTTTACCAAACAGCAATTTCTTCAAATCTAGAACTATCTTAATAGTGTACAAGACTTAGGTTATCCAGAAATTAATTCGCCTTTCTTGGGCTTAACGGTAACGTAGATAATTAACCTCTTACTTCATTCTCCTGGAACACTGAGCGGCCATAGACGCTCGGGCAACTCTTACCCCAGCGTGGCTCGGGAAAGAGGATGGCTCCACCAGGAGGAGGAAACATTTACCAGAACTGGAAAGGGAACTCGTCTAACACAAACCACTAGGTTGGACGAAGACCAGTTTTTTTAATCATTAACCAAAGCTTGCTGGCCAGCGAACGAAAATTACAGAGGCAAAGGTAGCTTTATTTATGCTCACAAGAATTGATAACTTCTGCAAATGAGGTTGCCGCAGAACTACCGCGGTAGTATCAATACGGGACTTCGCAGCTGCGGAGAGCAAGTCAACAATGGTCTCTACCCAATAGGCTCAACATTTCAGACAGTCCGAGCAACCGACAAAAGTCGTGGCCAGGTGGATTACCAAATAGAAACTCTAGCACTACCTTAAATATAATTAAATAGAGCACCTAACTGCCACGGGCACTAAACTCCTTAATACAAGAATATATACACAATAACGACTAAAGTTAAATATGCCTAAGTACTAAAACACAACAGATATTGGCGAACATCAACGTAATCTCTCATTTCAGACATCCATAAAATTAATTGGCTCTATCTCTCCGCCAGACAGTACAAGGTTATTTAACATTTTACAACGTGCTTATCCAAACAGCGACCTACGCCGTCCATGTGAAAACAACGGCTTGCAGAAGGTCCACAGCCAAAACATTTTTCGTTTTGTTTTGTTTCTTTACGACGCGCGCCTTAAGTCGGCACAGCGTTCAAATGCACGACCATGCAAGGGGGCAGTAACACACACGCAAGGCAATTTCCGATCACAAACTCAAAGCAGGGAAACGTTGCCACACAGTTACTAATAGCTCCCACAACACCGGGAGAGTGGCCCCGCCAGACGACGACCGTTGCACTAACTAGATGAAAAATCTTACTTTCAGTGACGACACCACCTTCTGGAGGTTATTGGCAGCCGCAGACGGACTTCATAGCTTCCCCAGCCCATGAACGGCAACCAAACGTCCACAGATTTACGGTCTCTTGTTTCCTCACGCCCCGGGTTTTTGGGTCCATCCAGACTTAGCATAGAGGGACCGAGAGTCCCGCTGCAGAACGGTCGTCCAGGGCCAAACACTCGTCTCGGCTGCCTCCTCCGCCCTCGGCCAACACCGACTCAAAGGAAGGTCTCGGCCCTTGTTGCTGACGTCACGTCAGCTAGGCACGGCGAACGCAAGGTCTGTTGCAGGCAGAAACGCCTGGGCATGCTTATCACTATAAATCTCTTAGTTTTGGACAAAATGTTTGGTATTGTTTAGGATTCTGCTGTTTTATTTAGGTGAAAGATTTTCTTACTATCGTAAAGCTACAAATGAAGACCATATTTCTGTATTACTGAATCCTGTCGAAACAAACGTATGAGAAGATGCTTTGCCCCATTGCAAGCTTCGGAAATTTTACATTCAAGTAACTATATTTACTTGATCCATGTTGTTATCGAAACTTACCCCAACTCCCTTACAATTAACTCGTTTCTTTTATTTACTTATTTTAGTTTGACATCGTCACTAGAAATGTGAACTAATTTACATGTGTAAATGTCCAACTGTTGCCAGTCATTAGATTACAGTCGTTTTCAACGAAAGGAATGTTAAACAGGAAACAAAATAGCTTCATACATCGAAAATACTGCTGAGCTTAAACTTTTTTAAACATGCACATTGGAAAAGATAAATATTCCCCTCTTGCAACTGAAAGGAGAAACTTTATAAGATACCAATTTTATTTGATAAAACAAGTATCTCTCTTTTGCCTCTTCTTCTGTCCCCCAACCCCTCTCCCAACGTGTACAATTGCAAGATATTTCATTAACATTCAGTGCTCCTCACCCCATAGTCAACCAAGATACCTAATGAAGAGCACCAATATGTTCACAGTTTCTTGTAAAAGCAGCCCAGTACAAACGTAACTTCCCCAGATCTACAAATAAGGTAAAGAAGCACGGATTCTGTTGCTGCTGGACCATGAAGTTGTTTTTGTATGTCAATCCTTAAAACAGGTGGAAATTTAAGTTCAGGAGTACACTATTTGTTAAGAAGTGTAATGAATTGCACAATTAATTGATTGCAGAAATCTCTCAGAACAATGTGTGTTGGTCAACTACCGCCAATACTTTCACATTTTCCTGTGTCAGAGAGGGAGACACCACCATTATGAGTGTGCCTGCAATAGTCCTGGCGTTCGCCCTGCTTAGCTGACGTGACGTCACGAACAAGCGCCGAGGCCTTCCTTTGAGTCGGTGTTGCCTCGGCACGGCACACAGCGCCTCTTTGCAGCGGGCGCGCTAGCAGCCCTCTAGGAAAGCGCGAAAACTCCGAACAGCAGTAAACGAAGGGAAAAACAGGAACCGTGGCAAACGACACGGTTCAAGTCACTATCTCTGTCTCAGTCACTGCTCAGTCACTGACGCCCCAAGTCACACTCCCAGTTTGGCGTCTGTCGTTCATCGCATAGTGGGACATGTACTTCACCAATAATGAGGCTAACGAGAACTAATGTTGAACGGCTTGTACCACAACACATGGACACTCTTGAAGATAAGTAGCTTCATGTTTATGTAAATGGAGAACCCCGTTAATACATGTGTGTAGTTGTGTTGTAAAAAGAGGATACTGAGCAATAAACACAATCCTATGATACAAGACTCTACAGATCCTTCTTACAAGGGAACCTCCCCATCGCACCCCCCTCAGATTTAGTTATAATTTGGCACAGTGGATAGACCTTGAAAAACTGAACACAGATCAATCGAGAAAACAGGAAGAAGTTGTGTGGAACTATGAAAAAAATAAGCAAAATATGCAAACTGAGTAGTCCACGTGGAACATATGCAACTTCAAGGGTAATGTGCAGTCAGGAGCGCCGTGGTCCCGTGGTCCCGTGGTTAGCGTGAGCAACTGCGGAATGAGAGGTCCTTGGTTCATATCCCCCCCCCCCCCCAGGTGAAAAATTGACTTTCTTTATTTTCGTAAAGGTGCGATCTGTCCGTTCGTTCATTGACGTCTCTGTTCACTGTAATAAGTTTAGTGTCTGTGTTTTGCGACCGCATCGCAAAACCGTGCGATTAGTAGACGAAAGGACGTGCCTCTCCAATGGGAACCGAAAACATTTGATCGCAAGGTCATAGGTCAACCGATTCCTCCACAGGAAAACACGTCTGATATATTCTATACGACACTGGTGACTGCATGTGCGTCACCTGACAGGAATATGTTGTCGACCCATCTAACTTGTACACTTGGCGAATGGGTAAAAAGATTCTTCTACCTTGCCCGATTTAGGTTTTCTTGTGGATGTGATTATCACTCCCAAAAAAGTGATCGCATCGGACGCACAGACGAACAGATAATAATTGTCTGAAAACAAAAAAATTAAAATTTTCAGTCAAGGGAAGACTTGAACCAAGGACCTCTCACTCCACAGCTGCTCACGCTAACCACTGGACCACAATGCTCCAGAGTTCAGGCTATCCTTGATGTTGCCTATCTTAGGCACGGGCTATTCAGTTTGTATATTTTGCTTATTTTTTTCATAGTTCCACACAACTTCTTCCTGTTTTCTCGATTGATCTGTGTTCAGTTTTTCAAGGGCTATCCACTCTGCCAACTTATAACTAAATCTGAGAGGGATGCGGTGGGGAGGTTCCCTTGTTAGCTGTGCCACAATGTAGTGGCTATTGTTTCATGTTTATGGATTATGAAGCACAACAGCATCGAACTGCACAGACGGAGGAGCTCTGCAGTGAGAAAATGTTCCGCTAATGGATTGGCCTGCCCGTTTCCTCGACGTAAAAAGTTGTACATCACGTGTGGGATGCGTCGATGAAGCTTATTGCAACATGTGCACATGTACCAACGACCAACCAGCTATTGTCAACCACACTGGTGGAGGACTGGAAAGCCCTACAACAAGAACATGCTTACCAACCTTATGGCAGCATGGGAGCATGTTGCACTGAGTGCATTGTCGTCCGTGGTGTCCATAAACCCTATTAAGTACGATGTCCCGACTTTTGTAATACCGAGGAGACTATTATAAATCACAGTGAATACTGTATTATTGTTTTTGAGTATCAGTGTTATTTCTGTTCGCCTCATTACGTATTTCTTCCAGTTACCTTGTGCGCTTTACTATATCAGTTCTTTGTATGTTCGGTGCAACATTTATGCAGTTATGTGACACGTAACGCGAAAGTTACTTTCGTCCATAAGATTTGCATGCCAGTGTGTGACTTCTCTATTTTATTTCTTTAATCGTATTGTGATTTTATACAATATGCAGTTGATATAACGCAAATGATTTTATACAATATACATATGATATTAGACAAGATTAAACCTTAAAGTCTGTGTTTTTCAACCAGTTAATTAAGCTGGGTGTGAGAGTGAACAAGTCATTGGGAATTCCAGAGTATGAATGAAGTGGACAGCGTTGGACTAGATGTTCAATTGTCTGCTCTTCTTGATTAAATTCACACACTGCTGAACTGAAGTACCTACACCACCATGTCCAGTCCTCAACCTGTTGAGGTGGCACCAAAGGTTCCTCGGTAGGTCAAAACCTTTTGGCTTCTTTGTGGGATCAATGTGATGGGCTCTTGTTTCCAATGTTTTTGTTGACCATTCATGCTTCCAGCTTTCGTTTAGATCAAAACCATCTGCGATGAGTTGTCCTGCAGTAACACTTGCTGGTCTTCTTGACCGCAATCGTTGCTTTGGCGGATCACAGAATTCTTTGTGCAGTGGTAGAGAGGGCGATGCAGAGATTTTCTTGGCCTCCCACAGTAGAGATTGTTTCCGCCTTAAGTGAGGTGGAGGGATGTGATTTACAGGTAAGCAGTGGAATGGGGTTGATTTGATGGAACCAGTAATGCAGCGCATTGTGTCGTTAAGTTTTGTGTCTACCTTCTTCACATGTGCGCTTCCCAACCAGACAGGTGCACAGAGCTCGACAGCAGAGTACATGTGGTGTGCGTACTGTAAGACCTTCGGTACACACACCATCAGATTATTTGACTTGTCGCTCTAACGAAGTAGGCGAGTGTCAGCAATATGTCTCGTGGTCTTATCGTGGCGTGTTTATCTTCTGCCATTAGGTCAGGCGATAGAAATGGCACTTGCACGCTTAGAGTAGCAGATTGACGGTGACCAACTTTAAACAGAACTTGATTAATTTTCACACACATTTATTAAAATAATAAAAATCATAGACATTACGTAACTTGATTCTGGATACTGTTTACAATTGACAATCTGAAGTTCCTTTGGTCTTGGTACGCTAATCTTATTCTCACATATCTCTGATACTTGTCAAAGTGTCTATACATTTCTCTTCATGGCTATGTACAGGAATATGATAATCTTATTAGACGCAGACTGAAACTTGACTATAGACTAATGCCTAATGCACACTGACTAATTGGAGGTCTGTACACTTATTATAATACCTCGCGCGTTCCGGTATCACTGCCCGAGTGTGATCCGTGGGGAGAAAAGGTTCTACATTAGCAGCAATCTCATTGGCTGCGTTACATATTAATACGTGGATCGGCGGAAGCAGAATTTGGTCCGTCTCTAAGACAGCGCCATCTCGTAGTGCGGAGACGGACGAGCGCTGCGCCCGCGCTGTTGTGCTTAGCGGGGCGCGCTCTAGTGGGAAAATTGTGTATGCGCTGACTACGCAGAACTATGTACACAACAGTACACAAGACTGATGCCAGTTAAACGCAGACAGTCAGCAGAGGTTCCCCAGGTGGTATCACTGAGCCTATGTAGTATGTTGTTCCTTGCAACAACTTTATGAGCTCTTTGTAGCTCAGTGTTCTACCTAGAGTGATTCCGAGATATTTTGGGAAAGGATTGTACCTCAACGTTTATCCATTGAGCAGAACTCTTGGTTTGTAGTTCGCAGCACGATTCGCTAGATGGAAACAAGAGACTTCAGTTTTTGATGTGTTTGGGATCCATCTCCAGGTCTTAAAGAAAGCTGACATCTTCTCGAGATCCTCTGTAAGTTCTCTATTAATGTAACTGAGTAGCTATTCTAGATTAATGGAGAACACTTAACAGTGCTTCGGCTGACATTTCTGTAGGTGACCTTTCTACTGCCACGGCTACATGTTAATCAAGGTCGTTTTTTTTAATGAAGTGACACAGCGTCCTTTCTTTCTCTGCTCTGGTTGGAAGGAATCGCCTCTTTCCTTCCCTCCGTTCTATTTTTGCGCAAGAATTATGCACAAGGGTGGACGCTAGCGCTCCCGCAGCGTGGACGCGGCCCTGTAAGAGATTTAATAATGCAGGTAAATGAGATTTTGCATGCACGCACGCACGCCAGCGGCCGCCACGTGGCAGCCAGGCTGAGGTAGCGGAGGAAATGGTGGCGGGTTTATTATGCGCGCAGCCCGCTAAACACTCGGCCCGTCTGCGGCAGCGAGCGAGCGCCGTTTGTCGCAAATACGGCGCCTCTGGGACACTCATGAATAAGCATAGCAGCCAATTTGAATAAAGTTAGCGGCCAGCGCGATGAGCCCCCATCTCACCTGTTACGGCCACACAAAGCGGAGTGCTTTGTCTCGGCGCACCGCCATCTGATTATTTCCAGGTAGTGTTAATGTCCAGACTTCCGGGGCAGCGAGGCGACAATCTGCGATCCCGCATGTCTCGACCACTCTACTACAAGCAAGGCGTGTTCGAGTTGGAGCTGCTAAAGCCGGAAACGAATTATTTTAGAATAAAGACATGGGTTCATTCTGCCTTCCATCATGGTCATTTACGAGGGAGATACTGAAAGGGAAGAATTTTATCTGACGAGCCAAGCCATTCGGAAATACGGAAGCGTCCGATCCCGCCCGTCTGCTTTGACCCAATGAAACGTCCCCTTAGAAAAATTATACAATACTGTGCTTAAACTGACACACAATATTTTTATCGCAACGCAATCTGACTTTCAAAAATCCCTACAAAAGAATTGCCCTGACTAACATTAACCTATACCTTTCACAAATCACTTACCTCTCAAAAATCTTTGTTACTCAAGCTACTGCAATACAGCGAGCGCCGCTACTGCCAGCTAAATAAAAGATTCAAACTACTGAAGGCACTAACTACTGATAGGCATAGTTAGCAGATGAAAGATTTTGATAGAGAACAAACAATGTATTTACCTTAATAGTGTTCAAAAGTCATAATACAAGTAGCAGTTCATGACATCCAGTCTTATAAATTTCAACACTCCGCCATTTCTCTCCCCACATCCACCACTGCAGGCGGTTTACCTCCAACTGCGCAACGCTACGCGCTGTTCACATCCATCTGCCCAACACTACAATGGAAGATAACAATGCAAACTAGCCACAGACTGCACACAGCACAGCCAGTGATTTTTCATACAGAGCTCTATGTGGCGTTACCAATAACAAAACCTAAACAGCCTACTTACATAGCCCCCATGCTCCCCACAAAATTTTACAAATTGTTTTGGGCAGTGATATAATTTTTCATAATTACAATAACAAAGATAGCAAATGCACACACTTATTGATACAATGTTGGTCAAAAGCTAAAATTTTCTCACAGTCCATAAAGACAGTCCTGATCATTCATCACAGTAAAATTGCAGTGTTTTTCTCAAAGTCTGAGTAGTAAAAGAAAATGCACACGGAAGTAGTGGATGCTGCAGTCTTGAAGAAGTAGTGTTGTCCTTCCAACGGAAAGACAGTGCTGGCTCTTGACATGCAGACAGGTAATGGGTCACAACAGAGCAAACCCACAGCAGAGTCAGTCGAAGTTTTGAAGAATATTGGTAGGTAGGTCATCACCGAGCAGACCACTGTGGTCCTGTTAGAGATTACGGTATTGGTAGGCCACCAGAGGTGCAGAGCCACTGCAGTCCTTGTAGAAATAATGGTACTGGTGAGTCAGCAAAGGTGTAGACCCACTGTAGTCCTTGTAGAAATAATGGTATTGGTGGGTCATCAAAGGTGTAGACCCACTTTAGTCCTTGTAGAGATGGCCAGCAGCCATCTGCTGCGACTGTGCAGGTGCACAATCACCATCGAAGAGTCTTGCAGAGAAGATAGCAAGTCCATAAACCACCACTTGTGCACGCACAAAGTTTTTGGAATTGTCCTTAGAAACAGCAATGCTGTTATCCAGTCCCTTGCTGAATTAGTAACACATGTGCAAACACTAACAGTCCCAACTTCTCACATATTGTCCATATACTATGACCAACAGAAACGTGTGCAGTGAAATGGAACTTAAAAGTTAATAATATGATGAACTGGTGTCAATTACAATTTTATAACATAAGAATAGAATTACAAAGGTACAAAATACGTCATTAAAGAACACAAGAATACAGATAAATTTGTAGTAGTACAGGCTTTACAAAAGAATAGAAATAAACAGATACATCAGTGTTACAGGAATTATGACATAAGTGAATATATAAAATAATGAGAATAGTTTTCGAAACATTAATTTCACACATAGCATTAAAACAAAACAGAATAAATAATGTCTAAGCATCTTTACAAAGAAAATAACATTGTGTTTGAAAAATTCTGCAACATAAATCTTATTAGCTAAACACATAAAGACAGGAAAAAGACAAATACACAAGGATACATAAACACATAGCGGAATTATACAAAAGGAAAGACAGGGTTCGTTTTCAGGGTAACATTTAGTACTGCAGTCCAACCCAAAACTTCATTCCTTAGATCTTTCCTCTTATTTCAACATTTGTTTCCACCAAAAAAAAAAAAAATACTATCCAAGCATGCTTTCTGTATTTATATGTTCACATATTTCTTACCTCATTATTTATTTTCCATTATCTTACCCCACCATTTATTTCCAAGAAAATCCTACCTAAACCTGTTGTTCCTAAACCCTACTTTTTTGTTCATATTCTCTTTCAAAATACTTTTTCTTATAGCTTCTCAATGCATTTCTTCCAGTTCATCACAATTCGTTGTCTTATATAGCCTACCCCATCTTAAGCTAACTTAAATCTACTGAGCTCAGATGCTAAACTAAGGGACGAGGCAATGCAGCAGCACAAAACAATTAACACAAACAGCAATGACAAAAAAATGGAAATTGGCAAATCAATTGCAATATTACAACTAATATAAGGCACTGCACAGCAAACAAGAAAAATAAATCAGTAGTAAAACTGGCTTAACAGAGTAATGTAAAGTGAAATTTAGTAGCACTATGCCTGGCAAACAGCAGCAGAAAATGCAGTAACTTATATCTTAACATGACATAGCTCAAGCAGAAAAAATAGTACACTAAAGACAACAATGCATACAAGGGAAATGTATATTCACATCTTAATGTTTATGTAATTAAAGTGGTGCAACTTATTCTACCAATGAAATTACCAAGTACTTGAAAAGTAAATTATGTATGTAGTTACTGTTACTAGTCCCTTCTTAGTGTTCTTTCCTTTCCAAGTGCTCCTTTTTTGAAGAATGTGGATCATAAAATTATTATCTAAGAGATCTGTTGACAGAAAGTGTTCACATTAGCAAATACATTTTATTTTATTTTATAAAATCAATGATGCAACACAGCTCAAAACCAGATATTAAACAAAATGAGCAGTCTCTCAGCTAGAAAGACAATAGATGTAAAATGTTTCTCATCATTTCATTACGCATTTTTGTAAATATCATAAATTAAGAGCTCCACAGTGTAATCATATGTTTTCAAGTTTGAGCGTGTCATATTTGCGATGCTATCTACAAAGAAATGTCAATAGCGAGGATAATGGCCTCTTTTTTTTCACCTGTGCCTCTGAAAGTCACACACTAATGCTTTTTTGCAGGCAACTGCCGAGCAGATGGGTGCCCACGACGCATTATGTGCAGGTGGTCACTTAACTTTCTTACTGAAATATTTACGACACCAGTTTGCACTACAGTGACAGTCTCATATAAAAATTCCACAGGTCGAGAATTTCTGTTTCAATTCTGTAGAAACAAAATCCTGTAAATATAACAGTATCCAAAAAATTTTCGCCAGCATAGTGACACATTCACGCATATACACACATTTCATGACTCTTAAAGTACGATTCTCGGTTTCCAACATCCTTTTTCAGAAACCAGAGTCCCTAACCACTACTCATTATTCCTTGCTTTATTACACATATACATATTCGTGGACAATAATAAATATGTAGCATAATCAAATTCCTCATATAGCATCAGCTTATTGATCATAAACATACCGCAACAGCGTAATACACATCGTCATCATAACATCATAAAACTCAGCCAAATCTCAAAACATCGTAGCTTTCTGCAATAATTTCAAAACCTAAAAAAGTTCTCTGCTCATGTCAAAAGTTTCATCTACCTCAAACGTACTTTAAAAATCATGATCCCATACCAAATACATCATTCAAAGCTCTCATAGAATCACAATGGTTCCGAAAAAATATGAACATTTCACAAAGTACAGACAAAATACAATTTCGTAAGTGTGAAGTTATGCAACTGTGTAATTGCATAAATATCTGTCACTGACGTAGTAAAAAAAAAAAATGTTTGTTTCTCTGTTAAATAATCAGATAGCTATGTAATTCTGTGTTAGAGGAATATGGTACCGATATGTAAAGTTGTATAAGCAAATACCATATTAGCTAGGGCTACTTGTGCTTGCCAAACACATTGTACACAAAGTACGTGTGTATCCCCCTGAGGATTAATGTAATTATACCCTCAGGTGTTACAGATTACAGCATTGGAGTGAAATGTATCACGGAAAACCTTTGTATCATTGTAATTAAAAAATCTTTAAAAATAAATTTTAAGTACAAAATTAATCACTCAAATGCATGTCCTGTAGAGCTAAATTGTGCGTCTTGTTGTAACATAATCTCTGTCATTACTTAAGGGTAAAAAATGTGCCAAGTGTCGTAATTATCGTCGTCCGTAAGCAAAGTTCTGTGGAAGTCAATGTACTTACCTCATGATAAACAAAAGTGAAATGCTTTGCGTGTAGATATCTTACTTATTACGCTTATTGCCGTGATGAACAAAGTACTGTGCTGTAACGTATTGTTGTGCTACGGAAAAGGCTGTCTCATTGTAGCTATACCACAAAAGTTACTACTAAAACATGTTTTACTTTCCAGAATAATACAGAAAAACTGTGCAGATATAAAACAGAAACACTGTAAAAGCAACATTGTAAATTGTCACTCATTAGTAGCGTCGTGATATAATCGTGTAGCTGTCAAAGAAACCAAATACTAAGTCATCTTTAATCTCAAGAAAGTACTTCAAATAAAGAATGTCTTTTCAACTAAACCAAAATGTTGCATTAAAATCTCATTAACAGTATGTGTTCTAAGTATGTAAGCCGTATATTCGTTACGTAATCATGCAACTAACAAGGAAGAATGTATAAATAACAACACTGTGTCGTCTGTTCACTATAACAATGCATTCGTAATTTCTGTTTAAAAATGTTCCCTAGGTTCTAGACTGGATAGTTAAGTTCAAAACATTGTTGCATGTTAACAGTTTCTAAGTCTGACAAAGCATACTAGTAATGTCAAGTGAAAAATTTTATGGCAAAGACTAAGTTATAAAGCAGATTATCTTCCAATAAACGGTTTTACATGTGAGATGTGGTGCAGTCCTTTACTCTTCCTAGTACGCAGAGGTTCAACTTGAACGGAATTATCATGTGGTATACGTCGGTGAGGAATGCTAAAATTTTTCTCAAGGTTAGCGTCTATGTTATTTTTCTCTGAGTCAGCCGGCGCACGCGGCTGCCTGCGGTGCGAGTCATTGTCTGTTCCTTTGTTGGCGCGCGTCGTTATTGGGATTAGGAGACCTAACTTCTACAAATTCACCTTGTCGAGAGTGCCCTGCTTTGTTTCAATCTCGCCAGTTCTGATGCAATTCAGGTCTGTCGTTACGATCATATCGTCTGTCGTCATGTCGGTAGATTGCATAGTTTCTTTCTTGTTGGTCACGTGGTGGAGAGTTTCTCCCTGACTTGTAGCTGCGCACTGAACTGTTGCGTCTGAAGTTATTCTGTCTCCCTTGATAATAATTGTTTTTGTTCCCATATTATCTATTTCTATGGTTGTCACTGTGATAATCACTACTGCGGAGAGATGATCATTCCCTGTAATTATTACTACTCTGCCTACGGTTGTCATATGGGTGGTGTCTGTTTTGGACACGATTTACGTTGTAAGAATAGCCTTGTTGTGTATTACTTCTGTCATCGTGGAATTGTGACAGATGTGACCTGTAATTGTTGTGCTCCTGTTTTCACGTTCTGCGATTGTCAGTGTCAGTTTCCAGTTCTTGTAACAGTCTCTAAAAAGCTTCAGTGTCGTCTTTGCAACGTCCTGCTAAAATAATATGTCGTAAATGTTCAAGTAGTTTAATTAAGCAAATGCAGATGAGTTCTGAGGGGCTGTATGGGTTTGACAGTACTGATTCTTGTGCAACATGTCTTCAAAATATTTCACAAGACTGGAAAATTCAGATTGTTCGAAATGTTTCATCATTATGATGCTACGTTTTACTCGGTTTTGTGTAGCTTGAGACCAATATGTTGAGAGGAAGGCATGATAAAATTCTCCTTCACTGTGGCAATCGTGAATGACCGATCGCATTCTTACAGCTGGTTCATTCTCTAAATAGCCACACATAAATTCTGATCTGTGCTCTAATGACCAGTTGGGAGGAAAACAATGAGAGAATTGATGGAGCCACGCTTGTGGATGAATGTCGTTGCCAGAATTCTTAAATGTTTTAAATTTACGTGTAGTAATTAACAGCTTATGGTCAAAATCATCATGTCAGCGAGTCGCATATCGGTCATTGTTACGTCGTTTCAGCGGTTCCATTTCAAAATTCGTTGCACCATGCCAATTTCTTTCATAATTTCCGAAATGCTCTGTGTTATTATTTTGTGGCTGTTCCGTATTTCTATGTCTCTCTCCCCGTATTGGAGCGCGAGTGTCCTCTGAAATACGTAATTCTTGTATTACCTGTGTCAGCTGATCTTGTACTTCCCGGATTTCTCTTTGGTGTTGCGTATTAATTTGATTCTGATTTTGTTTGAATTTCCCAATTTGTTCACACTCTTCTGTGTCATTAAAGACTACCGGTTTTGTGTCATTCAGGTTATCATCTACCTTCGTAGATAAATTATTTAGGTGATCCGGAAGTTCAACTACTTTCTCTGATAATGAACTAATTTCCTCCATGTGTCTTTCTGAACCAATTTTCGGAGTATCTGCTGTGTCCTTTAAGTTTCCCTGAGTTTTTGCAAGTTGCGTAACCGAATCGGTAGATGTAACTGAGTCAATTTTAGCTTGCAAGGTCTGATGATTTTCATGAACAATAATTTGCAGTTCTTTTATGGCTGCTTCGTGATTCTGTAATGCATTTTCATGCCGCGAAAAAATAGGTTGAAAATGCTCACAAATTTGTGTTTTTACGTTATTACAGACTTTTTGACATTTAGATTCAATGTTATGTAACTCAGTAGTTAAATCTTCACGTGTTTGTTCAAGTGTGGTGTCTAACGTCCGAAGATTTTGTTCCATTGTGTCTAACTTTTGAAGCTTTTGCTGTGTTTGTCTCTGATTTTGTTCCATTGTGCCTAACTTTTGAAGCTTTTGCTGTGTTTGTCTCTGATTTTGTTCCATTGTGTCTAAGTGTTGATGTGTTTGTCTCTGATTTTGTTCCATTGTATCTAACTGTTGCTGTTTTTGTCTCTGATTTTGTTTCATTTGTTGCATTAATTGCAATAATAATGTATTAGTGTCTGGAATCTGATCCTCTATGCTTTTCGGCAGTGCATTTGCACCGGCAACATTCACATTTTGACAAGTAGAAAATGTGCCTTGACTTATTTGAGGAAACGGTGAGGACCCAGAACCTGAATCTGCAGTATTTGCAAGATTGTGTCCTGTCATTTCGGATTCCTGAGGCGAGCTGTTGCCAACCGATAGATCGATAATGCTTCCCTGTTCACTAATTGTTTCACTGCCTACACCATTATTTGCAACCCGCTCCATTTACCTATGCACAATTACCAAATTACTACTTTGAACATTAGTTAATTCATTACTCGGTGGCGCTAACACACTGCTTTCGTCTTCACTGTCATTTCTCAGTTTACTTTGGAACGTAGTATTACGTTTTTCACACGCCATTATTGTTACAACATTTCACACGACAACACAGAAAAGCACAATTTGAAGAGAAAAATAAGAAAACACACTAACGTAACACTGAAAATAATATCTAGTTAATTGCAAGCGCAGCTGCGAAATACTTGGTGCAAATCTACATGCATGCCACAACTGTTTTACTGTACAACAATGAAAGACTGCAACTAGAATGGAGATTCTCTCTACAATTACGCGCTAGCAGTAAACAAAAGCTACACTAATTACACAAACTACAAGAAAAAATCAGAAGATTCCAGTGAAGTATCCTCGGCTAAGGGTCGGCATATGTAACGTCCCCTTAGAAAAATGTCTGAATTACTGTGCTAATAAACCTCTTACAGTATTGGCTTTTCAAACAGCTGAGCAAAACTGAACGTACTCAAACATTCACTAAAGTGACACACAATATTTTTAGCGCAACGCAATCTGACTTTCAAAAATCCCTACAAAAGAATTGCCCTGACTAACATTAACCTATACTTTTCACAAATCACTTACCTCTCAAAAATCTTCGTTACTCAAGTTACTGCAATACAGCGAGCGCCACTACTGGCAGCTAAATAAAAGATACAAACTACTGAAGGCACTAACTACTGATGGGCATAGTTAGCAAATGAAAGATTTTGATAGAGAACAAACAATGTATTTACCTTAGTAGTGTTCAAAAGTCATAATGTATATAGCAGCTCATGACATCCAGTCTTATAAATTTCAAAACTCCGCCATTTCTCTCCCCACATCCACCACTGCAGGCGGGGCTCACCTCCAACTGCGCAACGCTATGCGCTGTTCACATCCATCTGCCCAACACTACAATGGCACACAACAATGCAAACTAGCCACAGACTGCACACAGCACAGCCAGTGATTTTTCATACAGAGCGCTACGTGGCGTTACCAATAAGAAAACCTAAACAGCCTACTTACACCCTGACGTTACAAATATGGCGGAAACGACCATAAACCACAATTCCAATGTGGCGCATATAAAGTCGTTACGTACACATTATGAGGACGAAAATATGTCGAAAAACAAACAAACACACTTTCCACAAAAAGTCTAATGACACTAACGGGACAAGCGCGGGAAATCGGGTGTTTTTGGGTGGGGGCAAACTAAATATAAATTTAGACATCCACCCCCATACAAAACCACACAAAACGACGAAAAAAAACCGACATTACATAACTCCCTAAATACCACTAAACACAATAGCATCTGGAATCGGACACTTTCCTTGACCTATATAGCTCAATGGCAGCTCCCGATCCCATAAATTAGGATCAGACACTTCCCTTAGCCTATATAGCTCAAAAACTTCTCCCGATACCAATACCAACATACACAGCCACATATTGGGATCGAACACTTCCCTTGAACTGCGCACTGTTAATTTATCCGTCATATCCATTCCTGAACAAAAACAACAACTGATTAATTTTACTAAAATTACCACACGACGTACAGCGAACAACACTAAATTAACCTTCACACAAAATCGTTAACTCACTGAAACGAATTCCACTACAAACACAGCCGACACTCGAACAATTCTGGATAATGAGCAAAAGCAAACTGAGCCCATTACACCACACAATCGAAAACCCTGAATATACCACCAGAGAGCACAACAAACCACAACACGACGACATCTACAAACACGCCACACTCACAAACCAAACTCCGCGCCATCATGACGTCACACACGACAACACCCTTACGTTACGGGTCAAAGGCGACGCGTGGGATCGGACGCTTCTGTCGACCCAGCCATTCTGTCACCAACTCCGCCGCCGTGTGACAAGCACTGCGGCGTTTCTGCCACACTTTTCGCCCACATTACATTTTTTTATTACACTTGTATTTTCTATCTGTCACTCGAACAACAACATTCAATAGCAGCAAGGCATGGAGGAGTACTGTACACTAAGTTGTGCGGCAGAGGGTTTTAGAGCATGGAAACGTGCCTTCTGGCGGTGACTGTACGTATTATGCTGGAGTTTTCACAACCAAGTATCACATATTGATCGCGGCGCAAAGCAGTATAATGCTGTTAATTGATATTTATCATCTGAATACTGTTAAGATTCTCGAGCCACATTGTCAACATTACCTGCACTGATAGGAGATTATTAAAAATTTCATTAATTCATTAACTGAAGTAAACACGTAAATGAGAAGAAAATGTTAACTTGGGCGTTATTAAGTGAATTTTATCCATAGTGGATGCTGATGAACTCTGTGACTGTTCCTCTATATGGTGTAGAAAAATTTCCGCTACCTGTCACAATAAAAGATTATATATTCGTCACACGACCGGTTTCGGGCTTGTGCCCATCCTCAGGTATTTATACATTTATTTGCATGTTTATGTTGCTGGAGATCACTGAATAAGTACAAAAAATTATTTGCTGGTGACTAAACAAGTAATTTTTTGATACAGTGATCTCCAGCAATATAAACATGTAAATGAACGTATAAACACCTGAGGCTGGGCACAAGCTCCAAACCCGTCGTGTGACGAATAAATAGTCTTTTACTGTGAGTGGTACCGGAAATATTTCTACAACCTATTAGGCGTTATTTGTGGAAGACGTAATATAAAAAAGAGATTTAAAAAAAATTTAATTGGATATGACTGCGCTGTTAAAATGTTCTCTGATTATTGGTATTCTTTTGGGCATCGTACTTCCTTACATTTTTGTTGAAGCTGCAGGTGGCGGAGGATTCCGGGGACACCGGCGCTTGTCGTAATCACGAAAATCCTCTTCTAGTAATTTTCCTTCTCTCTTACTTCAATAAATAAAATGCTTGATACGGTTCTTTAACATTATATTATTCACTGACACATATAATACATCGAGATCACAATACTTCATCTCTAAAATCGCACATTCTCATCGTCCTTCTACATACGAGAGAGTTAGACTGTGTCTGTCTAAAACAAAAAACTATACAATAAATTGAATGAGAAAACGTTTTCGTTTGTCTGAGTCCTACTGCGCATTCATAACTAACGTCTTTGCCAACCCTCGGTGTTTCAATTGTTGTTTTTAAATAAATCTTAATTTTACAGCATCCTGGGGACCTTTCATCATGTTGGGAAGACGTACAGTGTTTTTTTTTTTATTTAAGTTTGCCGACTGGGGACGATGCCCTTCATTGTCGGCTTCTTCTTTTCTTTTTATTTCTTTTCTTTCCTTTTCTTTTCTTTTGTTTTCTTTTTTTTATGTGGAATCGACACATCACCTTATCCTATTCATGTTAAAGTTCTACAAGAAATTAAAATACTATATACGTAATAAGTGATTTCATTTCATAATTAAATTGAGCGCGCTAACAATAATGTCCAGTTTGCTCCATTCTCGCTGCCGGCTTTCGCGCTGGCGCACTGGCTGATTTGGCCGAAATAACCAGTTGCCAACGGTCAATGATGTGTTGGCAAATGTGCCAACACCTTGTAGATAGAGGAGGCCGAAATGCACGCTATAATCTAACGCAGACGGGCGTGAGGTCTGAAACAGGATACGTTATGAATGCTATAAAGAAAAGTAAGTAGCTGCGGTTATACTTAACTTTAATCCATCATTTGTATATAGCATTCTTGATGATACAAGTGAGACTCTCCAGAAATTGTTAATGGCGCCTTGCTAGGCCGTAGCCATTTACTTAGCTGAAGGCTATTCTAACTGTCTCTCGGCAAATGAGAGAAAGGCTTCGTCAGTGTAGTCGCTAGCAAGTCGTCCGTACAACTGGGGCGAGTGCTAGTACGTCTCTCTAGACCTGCCGTGTGGTGGCGCTCGGTCTGCAATTACTGACAGTGGCGACACGCGGGTCCGACATGTACTAATGGACCGCGGCCGATTTAAAGCTACCACCTAGCAAGTGTGGTGTCTGGCGGTGACACCACAGTCAACATGCTATATGCTACCGTTGCACGTGCGTGCACTCGTTTTCTTGGTGTTGATGTCACATTGAGTGCCACGTGTCGATGAATTGCTGTGGCGTTGGTCTTCATTCCGAGTGCAGTGAGTGTGTGCTTATTGTTCAAAATCCGAATGTGTGGCAGAAGATCTACGGCCCGGGCGTCATTACTACCCGTCGTACTCGCATTTTCAGCAGAGAGAACCCTGACCAACAGCATCCGTCGATGAGGTGAGTACCTGCTCGAACAACTACAGTTCACTTGGCCATGTATCAAACGTTGTGAGCCACAATATTCATAAGTTATTTCGTTGCACACATATTTTCAGGTCACCACACTTGACCGTGCACTTGTTGAAGGACACGTAAGCCGACCAAAACATTGTATAAATTGCTTGTCTTTATAGTTCATTTATTCATATAGAGTTTGGTTTCCAATGAAAATTCATACAAGTATTGAGCTACAGCAATAGAAATAACATGACCGCTTATAACTATGGCTGGCATCCCATCCATTTGTTATTGTCACACTTCCGTCAGCAAAAGTTATCCTTTGTTAATAACTTTGTGTCTCTGTCTCTCTCACTCATAGTTTTTTTTTTCACAAGGCTTTTCATGATATTGCTTGTCTTCATTTCATATCTTCTCTACTTCTGCCAGCGTCAATTATTATTCTCCCAAAATAGCAGAATTCTCCTAACAATTTCAATATCTCACTCCCTAATCTAGTTCTCTCAGCATAACCTGATTCAAAACGACTATTTCCATTACCTGCTCATGTGTCTTCTTGAGGGACACTAGTCATTCCACAGCAGAATAGAACACTATCCAAATGTGGAATTTCAACTAAGGTATTAAAAATAGTGGAATGGAACAGCATGTGCACTGCTAACAAAAATTTGAATTTCTAATCGAAGCCAAGAGATTTTTTCGTAGCTTTCATTTTGCTAACAATGGTACTATACAACTTTCATAAATTTGTTAAGCCCCATATTGATACCAAAGACGGCCATATCAGATGCTGTATTTGCATCCAATTTCATTTACGTATCACCATCATGCATAAAGGACTTCACTGCTGAAGCATTTGTGAATTACGATGACCATCTTAAAGTGCGTGTAAATGCGCTCATTTGCCGAGTGCAGTGGAACTTGGTCTGAAAACATCATTACGTCGAGTTTCACTTTTGATATATCTTTAATGGAAGCAACTGATAGACAAGGTTGTCAAATAGTAACGCTACAGAATGGATACATACATTACCTTGCAGGAGAACCTGGAGCGACAGCATGAAACAACTGTACTTGCTAGTAGTCACGTGCCAAATATATAAATATTAAACAGATATTAAAGAAGGAAGGAAAATACCTATTCAATGTCCCATCGATGAGGAGGTCATTCAACATGGAGGACAAGATGAGATTGAGGAAATATGGGGACAAATATCTGTTGTGAACATTCAAGTCAGGAACGTCGGAAGCAGCTACTCGGTTAGTAAATTATATGTGGAGTACAAATTTTTTTAAAACAATGCGATAGTATGAGGTCCTCTAGCGGACTCTCACCAGTCAATCCGCAAATACAGAAACCTGATATCTAACGAACTAAAGATACGTCGAATGACAGTAACAGTGAATAGCTGTAGTACTCACAACAAGATCCCCGAGTTGACCGCCCTCAAATTATGCTCGGGATTGTGAACTGGATGGAAGACACAAAGTATAGAAAAACTCAACACAAAGGGACGGAAATCGCTACATATAATGCAAATGTACAGACAAAATATGATTACAGATTCAGAAAAACAGGACGATTTATTCAAGAGAAAGAGCATCACAAACTGAGCAAGTCAGCAGTACGTTGATTCACTTGTGGCTGTTATGCAAGCAGTTATTTGGCTTGTTACTAATTGATAGAGTTGTTGGATTTCCTCCTGAGGAATATCGTGCCAAATTTTACCCAACTGGCGCGTTTATCATCAAAATCCCACGTTAGTTGAAGACCCTGCCGATTATGCTCCGAACGTTCTCTATTAGGGAGAGCTCCGGCGACCTTGGTGGTCAAGGTTGGGTTTAGCAAACGCTAAGACGAGCAGTAGAAACTCTTTCCGTGTGTGGGTGGGCATTATCTTGCTGAAAAGTAAGCCTAGGATTGCTTGCCATTAAGGGCAACAAAACGGGGCGTAGAAAACCGCTGTTTTGTAAGGGAGCTGAGGATCTCAGCCAAAGGGATAATGAAACTGCAGACCATCACTCCTGTTTGTTGGCCTGTGTGGCGGACAATAGCCACATTTGTATCCCAGCACTGTCCAGGGCGTCTCCAGATAGTCTTCACCGATTATCGGATCTCATTTCGAAGCGGGACTCATCACTGAAGACAGTTCAGAGATTCCAGGCCGAATGTGCCCAACACTATTGCATACTGGCTTGTTAGTGTACAGAGGTCAATGGTAGTCCGCACAAGGCGGGCGTGAGATCTGTCCCCTTTCTGTGTGCCCCCATGTTAATGGTCCTTATTTTCACTGAAGCACCGTTTGCACGTCGGATCGATGATAAGGACGAACCCGGGGTTGCGAGTGCGTCTCTCATGATTGTTCCGTTCTCGCATTCTGTTGCCTGTCTAAGTCGACCGCTTCCTCCTTGACGCTGCGTTCGGCCACGGTTCACCGATCTCTGCCAACATCGTCGAACAGTGGCATCAGTCCTATTCGAAAGTCAAGCGATTTCCCGATTATTTCAACCGCCTTCTTTGAGCCCAACTGAACGTTCTCTCTCAAATGGTGAGATGTGAGTATATTGTTCAGGCACCTGTCTGATAAGCATAGTTGCTGTCCAACCGAGTACACGGAATGAAACTCGCAAATACTTTATGCCCTGGTATTGACATGTCCTTTGTTTACTGTATTTGTCCGCGGCTCGGTGAAACTGCGTTGCAGCGTCTCACATGCACACATCGACCGCCAATGTTTACAGGTTTGCATTTTCGATCGATACTTGTATGAATACCAATTTGTGATCCATTTGCATATCTCCTTCGTGGTGGGCCTTTTTTGTGTCTTAGAGTGTATATTACGTATCGTAGAACGAATACTGAAAAGACACCTTAGGAATCATAGGACGGGGATTGTTCATTGACATCGACAAAAAATTTATCTGTACCGAACTCTACTGTGAAGTTATCTGGTCACGACTAAGCAGCCTAGGTTTACTCAAATTAGCCACGATGGTAATCAATGCTCATAAATTTGTCAAGACGGCAAGATGAGTTTTTATGTTGGAAAGAACACAACAGTATTTGTTAGCATACTTCTTAAACAATGAATTGACAATATTTAGCTGTAGTATGATGAACGTAGAAGAATTATTGACGAAGTCTAAACATCGCATTTGGCGCTCTGGAGACATACGTGCCAAGTAAGTGTATCAGTAACTGGTAAATTAGGAAACTTGTGGTAAGTTCTATGGGACCAAACTGCTGAAGTCATCGGTGTCTAGCCTTACACCCTATTTAAGCTATCTTAAACTTACGTACACTAAAGACAACACACACACTTATGCCCAAGGGAAGACTCGAACCTCCGACGGGCGCGAACCGCCCGAGACCGCGCGGCTACCTCGCGCGGCTCAGTAATTGGAAAGACCCACCGTGATTTAATAACAAAATTTGGGAATTGACGAGAAAACAGAAAGTGTTGGAATCTCAATTCAAAAAAGAATGCATAAATATCGTCAGGCAAAACCTAGTAGAAATTATTGGTTCTACAAAAAGATCGATCCACGAATCATAAAGTACCTTCCACCACCGTATGTTAGCGAAAGGTCTTTTCAAGAAGCCTACAAAATTCCGGATCTACGCAGAACCGCTCAGCAGGTCGAAAGCTTCTGTTCAGTCATTCATCAAGTAATTTGGTGTGGCACTAGATGACAGTAAAAGGAAGCTGTAGTTTGAGATTTCACCTTTAGGAAATCATTGATGCAGAATGACTGAACAGGTACACTATCGTTTCACCACCTTACAAACTCCCATATAAAATGGGCATCCCTAATGCTGAAACTCAACCACTCGTCGGCATTGTCCGCTTACCTACTTCATCATATGTCTCTGACTCAGGTCAGAGCACCCAATTACTGAGAAAAATTGCAGGTGACTCTTATACATAGTGATTCAGCTGCTCCTCCCTTTGGTTTTTTGCAACTTGCAACATCTTCAAATACCATGGACAAGATTTTTATACTGATCCACTTGCTGCAAGCAAACTCTTAGTTTTACAGAAAAAAATGAACAAAATCTTATTGTAGGAAATTTAAAGTATTTGAACTTTGTACTGGGATACGTTTTCAGTAGAGGCCATAGTTTTCGACGTATTCAAGAAAAACTTAAAAAAGTGACCTTTAAACGAGTTTTCTTGAATAACTGGGAAACCGTGACCACCAGCGAAAATGTATCCCAGTACAAAATTTAAATACTTTAAAATTCTTAAAATAGGTTCTTGTTCATTTTTTTCCTGTTGGACTAATACTGTGCACATAGCGAGCAAGAGAATACGAAAATCTCGTGCGTGACTTTCGAAGGTGTTGCAGGTTGCATAAGACTCATACATTGGTAAGGACAGCTGTCATTCTGTGTACAAGGAGCATAGAACGGACCCACAAAATTAGAGATTTATGGACAAAGTTTAAACATTGCAAACTACACTCTGGAGACGTATGTGCCGAGTAAGTTAATTAAGAATGGGGAAGACCCACCATGGTTTAATAACAAAATTCGGTTTGAATCAGTATTCTGAGACAGAATGTTATAAAATACCTTGAGAGAGAAATGTTCGTGTCAACGAATCAGCACGGATATAAAAACAATGGCTAGTGCAAAACTTATCTAGTCTTTTTCTCACGTGGTGTCCCACGAACGAAGTATAAAGGACAGTAGGCAACCCCATATTCTCAGATTTGCGGAAAACGTTTGACACGGTGCCCCACTGCCACAGTTAATGAAGGTCTGAGTATGCGGCATAGATTCCCAGATATGCGAGGGGCTCAAAGACTTCTTAAATAGTAGAACACATTACCTTTTCCTCGATGGCGAGTGTTCATCGGAGGTGAAGATACCGTCAGAGTGCCCTAGGGAAGTGTTATAACATTCCTCTTTGGTCTCTACAGACACAAGCGATCTCATTGATTGGGTGAGCAGCAATCTGTGATTGTTGATGACGCTGTAGTGTACAGGAAAATGTCGTCCTTGAATGACTCTAGGAAGATACAAGACTACGTAGGCAAATTTCTGTTCTGCGTGCTGGAAGGCTGTAGATGTGGTGATATGTGCATTTACGTTGATGAGTAGGAAAAGAATTGTGTAGTATTCGAATACAGTATTAGTGATGTGCTGCTTGTCACAGTCAGATCGATTACAAGTATAGGTGTAATGTCACAAAGTGACATGAAATGAAAGAAGCATGTAACGTCGGTTGTGGAAAAGGCTAATGGTCCATTGCGATATATTTGTTCTTGGAAAGTGTAACTCGCCTGTAAAGAAGACTGCATACAGAACACTTGTTCTAACTGTACTTGCGTAATGCTGGATATTTTGGAATCATACCAGAGGCCAAACTTGTTTTCGTGGTGGTGGAAGTTCGTGCCAATCCAGTAATCACTCATAAATAAAGGATTGGTTTATTCGACTATTGTCTGCGCTGGAAGAACGCTCAATTATCATGACATAATGCCAGTTATCATTCCATTCAAACGGAAAAGCTGCCACGTTGAGATTGGCGCATGACAGGCTTTGTGGAGTGGCTGAAGAGAGAGAACGTTTCATTTTCAATCGTTGTAACCAAGGCTGAACTTCTGTCGAAAGAAGAAACCCCAGCTGCCAAAAAGACGTGTGAATTGGATCAATTGGCAAACGAAGTGGGACACCAAGTGTTACTCTTGCAAACATATCACTGCCAATATAATACTATTGAGCTGACGTCGGCCCAGTTTAAATGAGAAGTGGCGAAAAAAACACTACCTTAAAACTCACAGATGCCGAGCAGCTGCCACATGACGCCCTGGACAAAGTCACTCAGCATGTCTGGACGAGGTGCGTAAAACATGCGAAAGCGCTGGAAGAGCTGATTTTGTGAGTTAGGGTCTAAGCGACTCAGTGGAGCCTCTTATTGTACACCTAGGGGAAACAAATGACAGCGAATCTGAAGACTCGGAACCAGCACATTCTCCAATTTTTGTTAGTGTAGGCTATGTAAAGAACTTACTTGATTTTAATTTTGCTCTCTATTTATTTTATTCCGCACTGTGAATAAATTTTTCTCTTGAGTATGTGATAAACCTCTTACAAATGGCCGCAGTTAATTTACTTCCCAGCATTTGCCATTTAATATAAGATTGTCAGTTCTGCATAATTAACAACTGCAGTTTTTCACAAAAACAAATATCGAATAAGTTCACATTCTTATTTCATCTTACTGCATTGTCCTTTGTCTTATACTTCAGAAATTTTCCTGTGTGTTTTTTTATCTCCCATAGAAAGACGCACTGACGTGTTTTGTAATGAGAAGCAATAGGAAGGGCCTACAACAGTCGGTGTGCATAAAGGACAAGAAATTAAAAAACTACTAAGGTTGTCATAAAGAACATACTAAAGATTGTTTACTGATCTGGCCAACAGTGATGAAGTCAGGGACAATATAAATTTTGCAAAAGATTATAAAATGGAAACAAAACCTAGCGTTATTTCCGAATGTACTCCGTATTAACAGTGGAAGAATCTGTAGATTTTATTTATTATTATTTCTCGTTCAGCTACAGGCAAAGCGTGATACACTTACAAACATCAACATAAAAATTTAAATTAACATTAACAATGATTTACAATAAAATTTTCAGGGTTTCCAGCCACAAAAGTGCTTGGTCACTTATCACATGTATTTCCATCAGATTTCCTCCCTTAAGTCCGTGTACGTCGCACTCAACTATATGCTGCATGGTTTGACTCTCTCCGCACTCACAATTGGGGTCCTGGGAGAAACCCCACTTTTTCAACAAATATCCGCACCGACCAACACCTGTCCGCAGACGATTTAGAGTTACGTTGGAGTTGGAAGCCTGGAACTCGTTGAGATGGGTCCTCAATAAGGAAACTGTTATTCACTTTGCTTTCCTGCCATTGCTGTTTCCACAGGTTATCGATAGATGGTGACAGCCTCGACGTGGCCTACCCCCCCAGTATCGTGCCGCACAACGATCGCATTGCGAGAAGAAAATCGAAATGCTCAGAACGAGCTGCGACACGAGAAGCAAATGTCACCACCAAACGGCGGCCGGACGTAGTAATACCTCCCGGCCCTCACAGGCGAAGTTACGCAAGAGATCGAGACAAATGCCTCAGTTTCCCCCCCGGAGCCAATCTGTAGATGTCAGCACGTCTCTTGATTGTCTAAGTAAGGGATATAAATAAATACGGAAATTATGGAATTTTTGAGTAACAATTTCGAAGAAAGTTAGCGAGTTGAGTTGCACTTCGATACTATGAAAGGGGAGGGTACCCATCACCAAGAAAAATACAGACTGAACTCAGTGAAAAAAATCATTCTGGCCCAGAGGCCTGCGTCCTTTGTCTTGTTCGCTCTCTGGGCTTTTGATTCAGAAAGTATAATGATGGACAAAAATTTTGAATTGAATGCAGACACATTGCAGCAGAAAGAACGAAATTTTGTGTAAAATGTACTTACTGCATGCTGATGACAACAGTCTTGTAGTATTCTTCGATAAAACTTGAGTTTCACAAAAACAGAACGAAGAAATTTATTTTGGTCGTCTTCAAAGGAAATATTTTCCTGAAAGTACCTACAATTATCTTAGTATACGGTATATCGGCGATGTGGGAGATGAATCCAGTGACGAAGGGTCAGTACGAGATGCAAGTGAAAATTTGACTGGAGCCAGAGAATATTCTCAGTGGTATTAAGGCGACCCGTCTCAACTAAAATCCTGGCGTCAGCATATAAGTACTCGCGTGTTGTTGCACACGGTGTCTCTCGTATATAAAAGGCGTTCATACATGACACAATACAATAATAATGTCTCATATGTTACCACAATTAAGTTCATAGTTTTCTTAACAATTTTCTCACTGGTTTATAGTGCATGGCGCAAATGGCCGTGACCGATTACGCACGATTTCTTTCTGTCGCCAACCTTTTGCTGGCGTGGGTGCTTGCCCAGATAGCCGGCTTGAAAAGCCAACTATCTCAGCACCACAGCCACAGGCGCCATGGCGACCTTGGGACCAAGGAACCCAGGAGGGTGGGGGGGGGGGGGGAGATAGAGTGTATTGTCAACATGAATCATGACGCACGTGCGGCCGTACATGTGCGTCGATTCGTTGGCCGGCAAAAGTTTCGACAAGTTCCAACATGTCGCAGGTTCATCAGCGACGACATTTTTCGGTATACAGGCGAAACAGTTTCGCATCTGTTACGGTATTTTATTTTTTATCTCGGGACAATTTTGTTTTCACAATAAGCCATGTATCAAAGACATACACAAATTTTGAGAATGTTCATATATTATTTTGAGCACAAATATGTCAGTGGTTCTTTTATTACCAAAAGCTGAAACAAAAAAGAATATTTTGTTCAAAATTTATTGTGACATTAGTTATTATTTTTTTCGTAGCAGCTGGGAAAATTTTTTTTCGGAAATATTCCATCATATTCTAGACATAAAATATAGATATCCTATATTTTTTATTTCTTAATAATATTTGAAATTATCAGTAACTGTCAATTCTGCAGGATGGGAGATGACTTTGAGATGTATATTTTCGTATATTCCATATTCTAGACATAAAATATAGATATCCTATGTTTTTTATTTCTTAATAATATTTGAAATTATCAGTAACTGTCAATTCTGCAGGATGGGAGATGACTTTGAAATGTATATTTTCGTAACTGCCGCTATGGCGGTGTCGCAATTCTCTCTCTCTCTCTCTCTCTCTCTCTCTCTCTCTCTCTCCGAGGAAAGCATTGCGCTACATCTCCTTACGGGCACCATTTTATGACATATTTTCACATCCTTAAAGTGCACACTTGCAATCGTTTTTGCAGTCGCTATTATCCGGAAAATAATACACACCATTGATCAGATAGGTTATTCCTATTTTCTATTTTCCATTTTAGCCCTCTGATGCGTGAGTGTTCGGATTGACATTAATGCCTGATGAGTTCCTCAGAAGCCCCTACTGAGATTCCAATAAACATCGTTATTTTTCAGCGTTGTTACGTTCGTTATGAAAACTTACTTTTATAAGCGAGTGAATACAGCCTTAGTTTAAATTAGGAAAACATTAACGAAAAGATTTGGACATTAGCTTTAGTGGAATAACTTTCAATTTCATCTTTACTAAATTTTATTGATTTGCGATATAGGAACTTATAATGGCATTTATATAAGCTAGGAATTGCACATTGGTGAGGTACAATGTTAATGAATATGCATAAATCACCCAAATACAAAATAGAAAGAAAGAAAATGGCTGAGCTGCACATTACATAAACACAATAAAAATTAAGCTGCATAAACTGTTATTCGAATAAAGATTAGACTGCCTGTCACGGAAGTCTGCATATTACTGGCAACATTTTTCACAGACGAGCGCACTATATTCATTATGTACATTGTAAGAAAATTTTGGAAAACACTTAGTAGTTTCCCAATACAAGTGGACTCAAGAAGTATCTTTTCTGGACATTTTTCTTTGGTGGATGATATCTATTTCCTAGCCCTGTTTGATGCTGTATATGGCCAAGGTTTGTAAGAAATTTCTTTGGAAGGTTATTTTTGAGTTTTGGCTCTGGACTTCATATGTGGACGAATAATTTCCAGGGCGCAGTCTTTCAAGAAAATCCTCCTTTTAACGGAGTTTTCATTGTGATATTCTCGCTGTTGATTTCTGAATTAACGGAAAGCATTTATAGCTGCAAAATGCATTACATTAGCCCATTAAACAAACTGCCGTCTCCTTCTCTGTCTTCTGCAAGTGTAAGAACGTACCTTTTGGTCAACGGAATCCATACCTTCTTTTTTTTTTTCTTGTGAGCCTCATCAGCTGTGGCGTCATGAACTTAATAGCACTACACGCTAATTCTTCTTTGGTATATAACTCATGATAGTCAAACAATCTCTGAATCCGAATGTTAAAGGTTGAATTTCTAGTTTCTTAGATGATTTCATTTAAGGAGGAGTTTGTGGTTTTTTGCGGCGAAGAGAACCGACTGCTGTAATTTTATCTTTCAATAAATCGTGAAACAGGGAAATACTGGTACATTAACTTTCTGTCGTGATAATGTCTGATCTTTCTCTAAGCGTCTTTGCCAAGATCTTTACAACAAGGGCGACAACATTAGCTTGATAAGGGTGATTTGGATTTTTTCCTGAGTACACTATCCCATGTGTAGTGTACGATGTCAAAGAGACGCAGCGCCAGAATATCGTTGTTCGTATTTTCCTGGCTTGGCTGGTATAAATTGCAGAAAGCACTCTGAAAGACACTAGCTGCTCATCTATTGTGGAGTTCTCTCCGGGATGAAATATTGGCCTGCAGTTGTTTATGATTAGTTCCCACATATTGAATAAATTTGCTGTACCTTGGCCCCTACCTTGTCGTCGCATCATAGGGATCTCCTTACTTCTTCAAACCTGTTCACAGAAAAAGTTTCCATTCAAACAGAGTTAACAGTGGATCTGTGAAAATAGTGCTCCAGTAGGAACATCCTAGCTTCTGCAGCTTTCACCTAATAGGAGAATTCTAAAAAAATACATTGATTTCCTCGTTGATGACATTACTCCATGTTTGATCTTTCGTATCTGCTGAGCGTCGTCATTCCACATCTGTGCAATGAATTATTTCATTCACAATATTATTCGTGATGAAGTAGCTCCAAGCATCTTTTGGCGTTTGTGTATTTGTTACCTTAACAGGACCTTGCGAATCTTTCATTACGAGTATGCGTTTGCTAGAAGGAGATGATGTTTTACTCCACTGAGTTCCATCGCATCTGATAAAAAAGTTTGTAGACTGGAATGGACTTGCTACATTATTTGCATTTTCAGGATTGGTTGTGCTTAGTATACTATCGGTGTTTGCAGGCTGGGGTAAACTTGCTACATTATTTGAATTTGCAGGCTGCGCTTTACTACCAGGCCAGGCTACCTCGGTAAGCCTACATAATTTATGTTCCAAGATCCATCACTTCTTTTTTCATATTCTGAACTGTCCGATATAGGTCTACATGCAGGATCAATTTCCTCTTCGGGAGAAATATTATTATATTCACATTCGTCCATTCATTCAGGAATAATCGTTGAAGCGTTTGAATCACTAAATTTATAGTTTAAAAAGTTTAGAGAAGTACTAGATGAATCCAAGCACTAACAAGGGAACCTCCCCATCGCACCCCCCTCAGATTTAGTTATAAGTTGGCACAGTGGATAGGCCTGGAAACACTAAAGACAGAACAATTGAGAAAGCAGGAAGAAATTGTGTGGAACTATGAAAAAAATAAGCAAAATATACAAACTGAGTAGTCCATAGCGAAGATAAGCAACATTAAGGACATCTTTACGTCAGGGGAGCCATGGTCCTGTGGTTAGCGTGAGCAGTTGCGGAACGAGAGGTCCTTGGTTCAAGTCTACCCCCAAATGAAAAATTTAATTTTGTAGGAGTGATTATCACATCCACAAGAAAACCTAAATCGGGCAAGGTAGATGAATGTTTTTACCCATTCGCCAAGTGTACAAGTTAGGTGGGTCGACAACATATTCCTGTCATGTGACGCACGTGCTGTCACCAGTGTGGTATAGAATATATCAGACGTGTTTTCCTGTGAAGGAATCGGTTGACCTATGACCTTGCGATCAAATGTTTTCGGTTCCCATTGGAGAGGCACGTACTTTCGTCTACTAATCGCACGGTTTTGTGGTGCGGTCGCAGTACACAGACACTAAACTTGTAACAATGAACAGAGACGTCAATGAACGAACGGACAGATCATAACTTTGCGAAAATAAAGAAAGTAAAATTTTCACTCGAGGGAAGGCTTAAACCAAACACCTCTAGTTCCGCAGCTGCTCACGCTAACCACGGGACCACGGCGCTCCTGAGCTCACGTTCTCCATGATGTTGCTTATGTTGCCCATGGACTACTCAGTTTGTATATTTTGCTTATTTTTTTCATAGTTCCACACAACTTCTTCCTGTTTTCTCGATTGATCTGTGTTCAGTTTTTCAAGGCCTATCCGCTGTGCAAACTTATAACTAAATCTGAGGGGGGTGCGATGGGGCGGTTCCCTTGTAAGAAACGAACGTTCTTTGGTTAAAAAAAAAGTCTAAGTAGTTACTTCGTCAGAGAAAGAGAAAAGACGTGTGAGAGAGAACTGGCATCACATATATGCAGGGTGGTCCATTGATCGTGACCGGGCCAAATATCTCACGAAATAAGCATCAAACGAAGAACTACAAAGAACGAAAGTCGTCTAGCTTGAACGGGGAAACCAGATGGCACTATGGTTGGCCCGCTAGATGGCGCTGCCATAGGTCAAACGGATATCAACTGCATTTTTTTTAAACAGGAACCCCCTTTTTATTTCATATTCGTGTAGTACGTAAAGAAATATGAATGTTTTAGTTGGACCACTTTTTTCGCTTTGTGACAGATGGCGCTGTAATAGTCACAAACGTATAAGTACGTGGCATCACGTAACATTCCGCCAGTGCGGACGGTATTTGCTTCGTGATACATTACCCGTGTTAAAATGGACCATTTACCACTTGCGGAAAAAGGTCGATATCGTGTTGCTGTATGGCTATTGTAATCAAAATGCGCAACGGGCGTGTGCTATGTATGCTGCTCGGTATCCTGGACATTATCCAATTGTCCGGACCGTTCGCCGAATAGTTACGTTATTTAAGGAAACAGGAAGTGTTTAGTCACATGTGAATTGTCAATCACGACCTGCAACAAATGATGATGCCCAAGTAGGTGTTTTAGCTGCTGTCGCAGCTAATCCGCACATCAGTAACAGACAAATTGCACGAGAATCGGGAATCTCAAAAACATCGGTGTTAAGAATGCTACATCAATATCGATTGCACCCGTACCATATTTCTATGCACCAGGAATTGCATGGCGACGACTTTGTACGTCGTGTACAGTTCTGCCACTGGGCACAAGAGAAATTACGGGACGATGACAGATTTTTTGCACGCGTTCTATTTAGCGACGAAGCGTCATTCACCAACAGTGGTAACATAAACCGGCATAATATGCACTATTGGGCAACGGAAAATCCACGATGGCTGCAACAAGTGGAACATCAGCGACCTTGGCGGGTTAATGTATGGTGCGGCATTATGTGAGGAAGGATAATTCGCCCCCCCCATTTTATCGATGGCAATCTAAATGGTGCAATGTGTGCTGATTTCCTACGCAATGTTCTACCGATGTTACTACAAGATGGTTCACTGCATGACAAAATGGCGATGTACTTCCAACATGATGGATGTACGGCACATAGCTCACGTGCGGTTGAAGCGGTATTGAATAGCATATTTCATGACAGGTGGATTAGTCGTCGAAGCACGTTCACCGATTCTGACGTCCCCGGATTTCTTTCTGTGGGGAAAGTTGAAGGATATTTGCTATCGTGATCCACCGACAACGCCTGACAACATGCGTCAGAGCATTGTCAATGCATGTGCGAACATTACGGAAGGGGAACTACTTGCTGTTGAGAGGAATGTCGTTACACGTATTGTCAATGCATTGAGGTTGACGGACATAATTTTGATCCTTTATTGCATCAATGCGGTATTTACAGGTAATCACGCTCTAACAGCACGCGTTCTCAGAAATGATAAGTTCACAAGGCACATGTATCACATTGAAACAACCGAAATAAAATGTTCAAACGTACCTACGTTCTGTATTTTAATTTAAAAAACCTACCTGTTACCAACTGTTCGTCTAAAATTGTGAGCCATATGTTTATGACTATTACAGCGCCATCTGTCACAAAGCGACAAAACTGGTCCAACTAAAATATTCATATTTCTTTGCGTACTACACGAATATGTAATAAAAATGGGGGTTCCTAATTTAAAAAACGCAGTTGATATCCGTTTGACCTATGGCAGCGCGATCTAGCGGGCCAGCCATAGCGCCATCTGGTTTTCCTCTTCAAGCTAGACAAGTTTCGTTCTTTATAGTTTTTTCGTGTGACGCTTATTTCGAGAGTTACTTGGCCTGGTCACGATCAATGGATCACCGTGCATAATCAAAGCGAGGATGCCAACGGTCTCTTTACTTCCAATGCACACTAGGCTCGAAACATTGCTGGAATCGGCGAAATACTGCAAGCAATGAGGATAATGAACATGGGGCACTACATTAGCAGTGGGTGGACAAGTTGAGAATTTGGGTCTGACAGAAGACGTTCTGGAGTAGTCAGTACAGTCGGGGTGATCACTCTGTCCGGATGGCTCAGTGATCAGAGAATCTTCCTAGTAAGCAGAACTGGGTTCGAAATCCGGTGCGGCACAAATTTTCAACTTTCCCCATTGATTTAAATCAGAGCTCACTCGCAGCCGGTGGATTTCTTTGTGTCTTAATAATTACTTACACCAGATACGAGCGTAACAAATTTCACTTCTGAGGTCGACTTCAACAATGAGCAGAACAAAGGTGTCGCAGGTACCAAGATTCAAAGACGGGCAAAAAATCGCTTGCTAAATGATTAGATTACAACAGGCCTGCATTATGCACATGGCGTCAAGAAAACACTGTTTTCATACAATCCTTGCTAAATTAAATACAATTTTATCATCTTTCTTAATCCTAGAGTTATTTTTAAGGATTATCTAAAATAGGATCCAATATCATTTTAATATGCTTAACGGGATGGTAAATTCACGTTCAGGTCTGAAAGACTCCATTGTACATCCAAAGGTTAATTTACTAATCCCGTAACATTTCTGAACCACATTCTAAAAATTTTCACTCTGTGCTTTTCATTATTGTCTACAGTACATAGTCAAGGTTATTATTATTCGAGTGCTGGACAATATAGCGAGACCCATGGCACCAGGAGGGAAGAGTTAAGACAATTATGTTTCAAGTAACTATTATGTGTATTATGACTTTCCGTTTGATAGCGAATACGCATTTTGTTCGTATTGGTTAGCATAGTATTGACTTTGACTTAGTTGCTAGTCGGCCGACAATTACAGGTATTCCGTTTTAGATAGCACAATTGCTCTAATTATTCCACATGTTAAGATCTCGCCGGGAAAGCCTGAAGAGTTACAAGATAGTTCTAGTCTTGTATCAATTTCTCTTTTATCATATGACGGTCTTACAGTTGAACATTCACCTAATTTTACACTCAGGCCATGTAGCAGATGGGACATAAAATAGCATTGTGTTATATTTGAGTGTTGTTTCAAAGTAATGTTCACGCATGTTCTGCACTGCGGCTTGTTGAAAACACCATAAATGCTTAACAGAAAGTAAAATTACTGCTTCTATAACCTTTTTACATTAAACTTTTAATTGGTTATCGACATCGCGTAGTGACATTAACATTCCCAATGTATAAAATAATTGTAACTTAATATTTGATCGTGGCTGTACATTACTGTAATTTCGTATATATGTAGTGTGACTTAATCAAAATAAGTTTAAGCTAATCCTCTGATGGAAAGGCTTGAAAACTTGTTACGTATAATTTACGAGAAACGCTGTTATGTTGTATTTGCATTGATGCAATGCAATTATTGAAAAACTTCGACGTTGGGATTTGACTAATGGTCCTGAAATCGATCATGTAATAAAGAAGTTAGTAAGCCAGCTTTACTGCCAGTAGCCCCTTCATTTACAATCGCCAATCACTTATAATTACAAATACAGACAGTCGTTTTTCCTCTCTCCAGATGCGAGGGGGATAGGTACGGGCATGAGTAGCGGTGGTACAAGTTATCCTCCGCCGTAGTCTGTAAGATGGCTTGTGTACTAAGTACGTCGATAGAGATGAGAAGAACGATCTCCGCATATGTCTTAAGAAATTGACGGATATCATGAAAAATCCTGAGTTTGGATCGCTGGACGGTGTGTTAACCGCCGATCTCTTGTATACGCGTCTTGTCTCTTAGCACTGCATCATCTTGCTCGACTAGCCAGATATTGTCGTGTCTGAACATATTTCACTTTACGAATCAATGCGATGTGGCTACTCAGCATTTTATGTTCATCAAGCATCTACCGTTCTCAACCATGGCACAGATACAGTACTGGTTGAAAGTAATCATGTCTTACTTTCTGGTTCAGAGGCCGTGTAAGATATATAAAACCATTTAGTAACGTTTCGTTTCTATCTGTGGGTGACGTTTTCAGAGATTAATAGGCAACTGCATCGAAAGCTCAAGGGTCCTCGAATTACACACGTGACGGTGAATGCGTGATAGCTTCCGGATGGTCACGTTACACTCGAGTAAAGTTACTCTCCTCCTGCAAAGTTAGTATCTATATTTCTTTGCATGTAACTGTCTACTCTTTTCTGTTTTCATGGTGTTTGAAATTTCTGCTGCCTACGCACGCGCCCCTGAAAATACGTTGCCTTAGATAAAACGTTATAATCACCTACCTATATTTTATGTTCACCACTGTGATAGCCATGTTCCGCCACGACCGACATATCAATATTTCCCAAAGCGACAGTTCATTTTACACAGTCCAGTTACAGTGATATGGCCGCCACCTATGTTCGAAGTCATAACCGGCGCCGAGACAAATGTGGTGCGCTATGGGCCATAGATGACAAGGGTTTACGACGGCTGCACGAACGGTTACGGGCAAGTAGACGTCCACTGTTGAGCGACTGGCTGCCCATACGAACCAAAGTTACCAACTGTGTATTCTCAACACCGTCCAGCGAACGTTGCTGCATATGGGCCTCTCCAGCAAGCGTCTATTTCATGCACTCAATGCCGACTGCTGTTCACGGTGATAAAGGCAGGAATTTGCACGCCAGTACCGCACTGTGGGGCGACAGGTGCCATTTTCAGATGAATCACGATGGCAAAGAGTCTTCAACAATCGTTGGTAGTGTCCAGGCTAGAGAAGGAAGTGTTATGGTCTAGGTGAAATGGATGTTACAGTTTACCACAGTTCAAGCAGTGAACCCACAACAGATCAGTCCGACCCAGCAGAACAACCGTCATGTGACGCAAGTATACACTCCTGGAAATTGAAATAAGAACACCGTGAATTCATTGTCCCAGGAAGGGGAAACTTTATTGACACATTCCTGGGGTCAGATACATCACATGATCACACTGACAGAACCACAGGCACATAGACACAGGCAACAGAGCATGCACAATGTCGGCACTAGTACAGTGTATATCCACCTTTCGCAGCAATGCAGGCTGCTATTCTCCCATGGAGACGATCGTAGAGATGCTGGATGTAGTCCTGTGGAACGGCTTGCCATGCCATTTCCACCTGGCGCCTCAGTTGGACCAGCGTTCGTGCTGGACGTGCAGACCGCGTGAGACGACGCTTCATCCAGTCCCAAATATGCTCAATGGGGGACAGATCCGGAGATCTTGCTGGCCAGGGTAGTTGACTTACACCTTCTAGAGCACGTTGGGTGGCACGGGATACATGCGGACGTGCATTGTCCTGTTGGAACAGCAAGTTCCCTTGCCGGTCTAGGAATGGTAGAACGATGGGTTCGATGACGGTTTGGATGTACCGTGCACTATTCAGTGTCCCCTCGACGATCACCAGTGGTGTACGGCCAGTGTAGGAGATCGCTCCCCACACCATGATGCCGGGTGTTGGCCCTGTGTGCCTCGGTCGTATGCAGTCCTGATTGTGGCGCTCACCTGCACGGCGCCAAACACGCATACGACCATCATTGGCACCAAGGCAGAAGCGACTCTCATCGCTGAAGACGACACGTCTCCATTCGTCCCTCCATTCACGCCTGTCGCGACACCACTGGAGGCGGGCTGCACGATGTTGGGGCGTGAGCAGAAGACGGCCTAACGGTGTGCGGGACCGTAGCCCAGCTTCATGGAGACGGTTGCGAATGGTCCTCGCCGATACCCCAGGAGCAACAGTGTCCCTAATTTCCTGGGAAGTGGCGGTGCGGTCCCCTACGGCACTGCGTAGGATCCTACGGTCTTGGCGTGCATCCGTGCGTCGCTGCGGTCCGGTCCCAGGTCGACGGGCACGTGCACCTTCCGCCGACCACTGGCGACAACATCGATGTACTGTGGAGACCTCACGCCCCACGTGTTGAGCAATTCGGCGGTACGTCCACCCGGCCTCCCGCATGCCCACTATACGCCGTCGCTCAAAGTCCGTCAGCTGCACATACGGTTCACGTCCACGCTGTCGCGGCATGCTACCAGTGTTAAAGACTGCGATGGAGCTCCGTATGCCACGGCAAACTGGCTGACACTGACGGCGGCGGTGCACAAATGCTGCGCAGCTAGCGCCATTCGACGGCCAACACCGCGGTTCCTGGTGTGTCCGCTGTGCCGTGCGTGTGATCATTGCTTGTACAGGCCTCTCGCAGTGTCCGGAGCAAGTATGGTGGGTCTGACACACCGGTGTCAATGTGTTGTTTTTTCCATTTCCAGGAGTGTAGTTTAAACTTAACAGTCCTTACGGGCAATACTAAAACACACCAAGATTTCCATCACTTTCAATAGAAATAAATACATCAATTGAAAAAATCGCTCACAAGCAATCTTAGCCATGTCACAGTGAGGATAGCTGGAGCTGAAGTACGTGAGAGCAGTGTTCCAAAACACAACCTCAAGCCAGTCCTCAGGCACACTGGCAACACACACGAAGCAGGAAGCAGTTACAATGCTTGGAAGCAGAATTCAGTTCAGTAATACCTTTACTTCCGGCAGATTCGACTTAGTTCTCGGCATATACGCCTTTAAGGGAGGAAACCACATTAGAAGTTTCAAAAAATCCTACTTTTTATTGCAGAAATCGTTAGCGTAACTGTCCCAGAATACGCTGTCAAAATATCAAAGCGAAATTCGCAGTCGTCTAGATTCTATGAGCGTAGAACCGAGTGCACATCGGGTACAGCAATTATGGCGACATACTGTCATATGATTTCCACGGATGAAAATCCTCGACACGAATATTGCCCAGAAAGAGAGGACAGCTGGTGCGAGTGGCAGAAAAGAACAGCCCTTGGAATGGAACATGAACCACACCCTACTCCACTGCACCCGGACGTACAGAAGGAAGTTCTTCCAATAAATGAAGATTTACCAAGGGATGAATTATTGGAGTGATGTTTAGGTAGCCACACACAAAATGTGACTGAAAGTTTTAATTCCACTATTTGGCGATTAGCTCATAAACACTTGCACTATGGAGTAAAAGTCGTTGAACTGGCATCGTATTAGCAGCGGGCTCTTCCAATGAAGGAAATTCATCCCTTCTGATGGACGTGAACATGGCAGGAACTGTAGTAGGCACGCAAAGCTTCAACTATGCCGAGCAGATGGATAAACAGCGCGTCAGTCGGCAGAATCGACGTCGGTCATTGGAATCGAAGGACGTTCGGAAAGCTCGGAAAGCACTGCTGCAAGCGCAGAACGAAGCCAATGAGTACGAAGAAGGATTACTATGTGCTGTTGAAATCGCAGATTAATTGGTAAGCATTTTACATTATTGTTAACTTCCTTGAATTTCAAGTTTTCAAGAATCTATTTTTCAAACGCGTTTATCTCGAAATTATTTTCACATTTCCGTGCAGTCTAACTCAAAAAGAATAGAACCGATCATTATGGGAATTGACAGTATGATGCTTTATAAAATTTAGAATTATGTGAACCAACTTGTGAGAGGATATAATTAAGGGTATTTGTCTTTACATAATTAGAGAAAAAAATCGTGAAAAATCGAAGTAAATTGTTTCAGCGCCAATTTTTAATTTTCATAATTTGCACCTGCACTGAGGTTCATATTCTCAGAAATTTAGTTATTAATGTACAATCAAATCCTTTCTGATTTCAGATGAATATCGGAATGGCTACACTGCACTCAGTTGGAGAACTGTACTCACAATCTTCAGCGGACATCACTGTGTAACTTTTCTATGTTTGGCTGAAATTATTCAAAAAAATTCACAAAAGTGTTGATATATTAATGAAATGCCGTCAAAACTTGATTATATTCTCTTTAATTCTTCCCATCCAAAGAAATACAAAAAATCTGTATCAAACAGCCTCCTAACATTGTTTCCCTCCTTAATGGACAAACGGGAGGCTCCCAAAATACGTCATGACCACGTACTGCTGCCACTCCCCACAGCCCGAGGAGCTGTCAGCGGCATGGAAACTTTTGGAAATTTGTGGTAAGATCTTGTGGGACCAAACTACTTAGGTCATCGGTCCCTAAGCCTAAGCACTACTTACTCTAACTTAAACCACCTTACTCTATGGACAACACACAGACATCCATGGCTGAGCGAGGACTCGAACTCCACGGCGGATGCCGCACGGACCGTGACAAGGCGCCCTGGACCGCACGGCTACCCCGCGCTGCTTCAGCGGTGTGCAACACACCCAACAGCTCTCATTTCCTTGTAAGCGGTCTATCCAGAAGCAGTGCACTCGCGTCACTCCACTACGGCCACTCCCCTTCATCGTGCGCCTACAGCCCCGGAGCGCCACCTAGCAACATCGCGCGATATTAAATCAAAGATACGCAAGCAGCGATGGATCAATTCGAGAGGCGCCACCATGGCTCTCTGGGTAATGCTTTTGTGGCATTCCCTGGGTGATCTCGTTGCTCGGGAAGGCTCAGTAAACAACAGAAGTATGCGTCTGTCCTTCGTGACCATGTCCACACCTACGTGCAGTTTGTTTTCCTCGCCACGATAGCATCTACCAGCAGTACAACGCAATGTGTCACACTGCTCCCAGTGTACGTGCGTGGTTTCGGAGAGCACCACGATGAGTTCTGTTGCCACCAAACTAGCAGGGTTAAAACACAGTCGGAAATATGTAGGACCACCTCGATCGGGTTGTTCGCACCATGAATCCCCACCCGAGAAACCAAACGCAGCTAGTCACGACACAGGAGTCGGCATGGCTTCACATCCATGTTAGTACCTTCGAGTACCTCAGTAACTTACTCCCTGCACGTCTCGAAGCGGTCTGCTCTCCATTGTAGCTATTCGGCTTTTGGCAGGAGGCCATATTAATGTTAGTGGACAGTGTACGTTCGGGGCCTCCTGAAATTTCGACAAAGTTTTCGTTATAGCTGTGAAGTTGTCCTCCACAAACGAGGACGAAAAGTTAGTAAATATTTTCATACATCAGCGTCGTGAGACCCTTCATTTAATTACTAACATCTTTGTAGACATATTAAGACCACAAAGACATTGTCACATCCTGACGACTTACCTTTTGATTTGAAACCCTGATGCGAACTCTTTCTTGAACATGCCCAGCGTATTCATGTTATCTATGTAAATTTAGAAGCAAGTGATTATCCTATAAGCCAAAATTTTTTAAAGACGAATGGTCGAGCGCAGACATTTCAAAAATAATTTGTTTCGTAGAGGTACGTATGTGTGGCATTGGACGTTTAAATTAATTGAAGAGAAAATGATTGTATTCATAATATCGTAGTCACGTTTGTTCAAGCTCTCACACCTGTTTGTCATCATCATCATCATCATCACCATCCTCGCCAATGCTGAGACGGCCTTTTATAGGTGTTGGCCTTGTTTAGCAATTCGAATTTCCAATTGCCCCATTGTGCTTTCTGACATGTTTCTCTCAACTTGTTTTCGTCTTCGAACCTTCCTGTTTCCTTCAGACACTACGCTGAATACCGTATTAATCATTCTGTCATTAGCTCTAAGTACATATCTTGCCAATTACAGTACTTTAATCTTAATGCAGCTGACAACGTCGGGCTCGTTATATAGACCATATAATTCATAGTTGTATCTTCGTCTCTAAACACTATTTTATTCCACTGGCCGAACAATTGACTCATGATTTTTCTTCCAATAGTTCCTCTTTATCGAATTTTGTTAGAGTCCAGGTTTCTGCACCTTACGTTAGCAGCGATCTCACTACAACTGCAATCGGAAGAGTTTTAGCTTTCCTGGGTAGCAGCCTATGTTTCAAATGTTTTCTGAGCCTTCTTGGCGGACGGTATTTGTTTTTTGGGTCGTAGTGCTGAAATTATTCTTACAATTTACGTAAGTAAAACTACACTTGAAACTACCTGGCAGATTAAAACTGTGTTCCGGACCGAGTTCGAGTCTCGGTCCGGCACACAGTTTTAATCTGCCAGGAAGTTTCATATCAGCGTACACTCCGCTGCAGAGTGAAAATCTCATTCTGAAAACTACACTTGTCATCATACTTATGTGACCAAAATTCTGTATATGAGGTTTTATCAGGATAGAATTGGTTAGTTACAGGTAAATATTTAGTTTTAATTTGGCTATAGGTTCAGCTTTCTAGCAGATCTTTCAAGATTTATAAAAGCTTGTTTCATTGCTCTTGGCGTTCTTGAGATTATATCAATATCATCTACACTATGGGATCAAAAGTATCCGGACACTTCCAGAAACATACGTTTCTCATATTAGGTGCATTGTGCTGCCGCCTACTGCCAGGTACTCCATATCAGATCAGAGACCTCAGTAGTCATTAGACATTGTGAGAGAGCAGAATGGGGCGCTCTGTGGAACTCACGGACTTCGAATGTGGTCAGGTGACAGGGTGTCACTTGTGTCGTACATCTGTGCGCGAGATTTCCACATTCCTAAACATCCCTAGGTGCACTGTTTCCGATGTGATAGTGAAGTGGAAACGTAAAGCGACACGTACAGCACAAAAGCATACAGGCCGACCTCGTCTGCTGAGCGACAGAGACGCCGACAGTTGAAGAAGGTCATAATGTGTAATAGGCAGACATCTATCTAGACCGTCACACAGGAATTCCAAACTGCATCAGGATCAACTGCAAGTACTATGACAGTTAGGCGGGAGGTGAGAAAACTTGGATTCCATGGTCGAGCAGCTGCTCATAAGTCACACATCACGCCGGTAAATGCCAAACGACGCCTCGCTTGGTGTAAGGTGCGTAAACATTGGATGACTGAACAGTGGAAAAACGTTGTGTGTAGTGACGAATCGCAGAACACAATGTGGCGATTCGATGGCAGGGTGTGGGTATGGCGAATGCCCGGTGAACGTCATCCGCCAGTGTGCGTAGTGTCAACAATAAAATTCGGAGGGGGTGGTGTTGTGTTGTGGTCGTGTTTTTCATGGAGGGGGCTTACACCCTTTGTTGTTTTGCGTGGCATTATCACAGCACAGCCCTACATTGATGTTTTAAGCACCTTCTTGCTTCCCACTGTTGAAGAGCAATTCGGAGATGGCGATTGCATCTGTCAACACGATCCAGCACCTGTTCATAACGCACGGCCTGTGGCGGAGTGGTTACACGACAATAACATCCCTCTAATGGACTGACCTGCACAGATTCCTGACCTGAATCCTATGGAACACCTTTGGGATGTTCTGGAACGGCGACTTCGTGCCAGGCGTCACCGACCGTCATCGATACCTCTCCTCTGTGTAGCACTCCTTGAGGATTGGGCTGCCATCCCCCAAGAAACCCTCCAGCACCTAACTGAACGTGTGCCTGCGAGAGTGGAAGCTGTCATCACGTCTAAGAGAGGCCAACACCATACTGTATTCCAGCATTACCGATGGAGGGCGCCACGAACTTGTAAGTCATTTTCAGCCACGTGTTCGGATGCTTTTGATCACATTGTGTACATATACCAGCACCTAAATTGATTTATACAGGATAGTCATCCTTATATTGATGTCGACATCTCTAATCCTCTTTTGCAAGGCTTATTATGAATATCTAAGTGTTCCGTTAATAAATGTAGCTCTCTTCTTTCAGTACTTCCTCGGGAAATGAGTTAGTGCTCCGCGAGAATCTATTAATAACGTGACCGCTCTCTTCTCGACATTTTGGTAACACTTATTGTTTTTTTTATTGTGATTTCTGTGTTATTAGGTCTGATTTGAAATTGGAGCAGTCACTGAATAAAATTAGTTTTACTCATTTTTAAAAATTTTGGTGAGTGTCAAAATAAACAATGTGTTTCACCAAAATACCAGTGTTCTCAAAGTGTTTTGCCTGCCCTACCCTAAATTTATATCAAGTGAATGCCACTTTTTCGTGTACAATTTGCTTACCTGTAGCAACAAGACAACACTGCCGATGTTTTGCTGGTTCCAGGGATACTATACAATGCTTCTGAAGTAATATCTCAGGATTTCTGTAAGAAATACATATTTCCGAAGTTGAAATCTGTTTAATTCATCGCTCCTGTTTCGCTACCATGAATTTAGGGTCCGTAAGAAATAAAGACCGTAATAGGATAATAAATTTGTAGCGGACTTACTGATTTGGCTACTTCCAAAACATTTTGACGTATTAACAGAAAAAGCTGTTGTACAATATTAAAATAAAATATATGAATATTTTGAAAAGTAACTTTTACTGCTGGCGGACGAAAGATCGTGTTTCAGGTATGCAGTACAATTGCAACCAGAGAAAATCAGCTGACCTCATATTAGTAAAATATAGGTCACGATATTAAAGCGTCCGTAACATCAAAAATAAGTGACTCGCAAGACCTAAGACCAGCCTTTAAGATGAGACACGTTACACACCCATTCTTAGTTGTTTCAAATTTCCTAAAAACTTAATTTAATTTATTTTTTCAGACAGATAACACATTTAATATAGAATAGAAATATTACTTTAAAATAATACTAATATAATACCGCTGCCCAAGCAGTTCCATTATACTAGCAAGTACATGTCTATACTTCGTTTTTGTGACCACACACCCCCTAAACTGATGGGGTGAGGGGTATTTTGAAATAGAATTTACAGAAACGGCAAAGGGCAGTTCATAGCGAACTTTGTTGTGGTAGATTGTCTAGATGTGCAACACCTTCAATTTCTGGGGAAATGGAGAGAAGGGGGGATTGGATCTTCAAGCCCCGTGGACAGCACGGTCATTACAGACGGAGCACGAGGTCGGATTACGAAAGGATGGGGAAGGAAGTCAGCCTTGCTTTTTTCAAAGCAACCTAAGCAGAATTTGTCTGGAGCTGTTTAAAAAAATTACGGAAAACCTAAATCTGCGTGGTCAGACGGGGATTTGAACCATCGACCTTCAAAATGCGAGTAGAGTATGCAGACTACTGCGAGACCTTGCTCGGCTTAAGAGGTCGGCCCTCTTTGAACATTTGGACAATAGGTGATTTTTGTGACCTTTTTTAAAGTAAACTAGAAGTAATAATTAATCTATTGACACAGTTATACTCGTTTTGTCCTCAAGAAATCATCCTTGTGCCCACATCTCGCGGTAGCGTTCTCGCTTCCCGAGCACGGGGTCCCGGGTTCGATTCCCGGCGGGGTCAGGGATTTTCACCTGCTTCGAGATGACTGGGTGTTTGTGTTGTCCTCATCATTTCATCATCATCCACGAAAGTGGCGAAATTGGACTGAGCAAAGATTGGGTAATTGTACGGGCGCTGATAACCACGCAGTTGAGCGCCCCACAAACCAAACATCATCATCATGTGCCCACATAGGACGCTTCCCGTAACCAATTTACCTGGTCGAAAGACCCTTTGCAGCCGACACATTGGTCGTCGGCAGGAGTTCTCGAAACATTCTTGTTTGACACGTAAAAAATTATTTTCAATATTTTTTTTCTATCAGCATAGATAGTACAATTGGAAAAAATTGCTTTCTAACAAAATGCTAGCCTGCTGAAACAAATGTTTTCTTCGCTCACAAGACAGAGACAAAAGCGTGCACCGGAAACAGACTTCTGAAGATATCACGTAAGGGCTTCGTACGCTGACAGAGTATTCGATTTAGAATGCCGGTAACAAATTCCGATCAAATGCACCGTTGTCAGGTTACGTTTCTCGTCAGTTTGAAAGATACAGTTTTGAAAGTTTTGGTTACCTTTTTGGGGTTAAGTTAAACATACCTCTGGTCATTGATCACTGGAGCACACATCAACCCTTTCAGATCCGGAAGAAAGTCCTCCTGCATTTTTTTCGTGGTAATGGTGGTCTTTGGAGCCCTCTTTGGCAGTTTCTGTCACCCGCTGCTCTGTTTGCTCCATTCGCTTTTTATCCGCTTTTGTGAGAAGTTGTAACAGACTGGTGCATTCTAAAGTTCGGACACGTTCATCATTTCCATTACTTCTGTTAGACCGTCGCTGAAATTGCATGTTGCTTTTTTCCCACTGTGAATGGTTAACTGAGAGACTTCTTCACAAATTGCCCTATAATTCAATAACTGAGTTTCTGAAGAATTTAGGATGAACAGAACAACAAGGTAGACTCTCCAGGGAACATTCTGAGCCAAAAAATAAAAACAACGACCTTTTTTAAATACTAAAAATGGACTATCTCCTTAATTTCGGGGAATGTCATCCAGATGCAGGTTGTAAACAGCGTATAAATACGTCGGAGATCAGTTGTTACTACGAAATTGTATTACGAGTTGTTTACATAATAAATATTGAGCTATTGAGACTAGTTTTGACTTACCAGTATTCATGTGACACATTGAAAAACCTGATAGCACAATTGAAATCCGGAAACAGAAACCAGAATTAACCACAGCTATTATAGTTCATGACGTAATATTGATGAAATCCAACAGGTGAATTTGTGACATCATTGAAATAGTGGTCAGGCTTTATTTTAATCGAAGCCAACCATAGAAAATGTCGCAGTATGAAGGCTATAAAGAGGTTCTGTGAATCAATCTCAAATTTTTTGTATGTTTCTAGCATTTGCATATCGTGAAGATCTGGTCCACCTCTTTCTGACGTAAAATAACACCGATATCGCCACCTACATTTCTGAAGTCGCAATACATCTACGTCTACATCTACATCCATACTCCGCAAGCCACCTGACGGTGTGTGGCGGAGGGTACCCTGAGTACCTCTATCGGTTCTCCCTTATATTCCAGTCTCGTATTGTTCGTGGAAAGAAAGATTGTCGGTATGCCTCTGTGTGGGCTCTAATCACTCTGATTTTATCCTCATGGTATCTTCGCGAGATATACGTACGAGGAGCAATATACTGCTTGACTCCTCGGTGAAGAAATGTTCTCGAAACTTCAACAGAAGTCCGTACCGAGCTACTGAGCGTCTCTCCTGCAGAGTCTTCCACTGGAGCTTATCTATCATCTCCGTAACGCTTTCGTGATTACTAAATGATCCTGTAACGAAGCGCGCTGCTCTCCGTTGGATCTTCTCTATCTCTTGTATCAACCCTAGCTGGTACGGATCCCACACTGCTGAGCAGTATTCAAACAGTGGACGAACAAGCGTACTGTAACCCACTTCCTTTATTTTCGGATTGCATTTCCTTAGGATTCTTCCAATGAATCTCAGTCTGTCATTTTCAACTTTATATGATCATTCCATTTTACATCACTCCTAATGCGTACTCCCAGATAATTCATGGAATTAACTGCTTCCAGTTGCTGACCTGCTATATTGTAGCTAAATGATAAGGGATCTTTCCTTCTATGTATTCGCAGCACATTACACTTGTCTACATTGAGATTCAATTGCCATTCCCTGCACCATGCGTCAATACGTTGCAGATCCTCCTGCATTTCAGTACAATTTTCCATTGTTAAAACGTCTCAATATACCACAGCATCATCCGCAAAAAGCCTCAGTAAACTTCCGATGTCATCCACGAGGTCATTTATGTATATTGTGAATAGCAAAGATTCTACGACACTCCCCTGAGCCACACCTAAAATTACTTCGGAAGACTTCTCTCCATTGAGAATGACATGCTGCGTTCTGTTATCTAGGAATTCCTCAATCCAGTCACACAATTGGTTTGATAGTCCATATGCTCTTACTTTGGGGAACTGTATCGAACGCCTTGTGGAAGTCAAGAAACACGGCATCAACCTGGGAACCCGTGTCTACGGCCCTCTGAGTCTCGTGGACGAATAGCGCGAGCTGGGTTTCACACGATCGGCTTTTTCGAAACCCATGCTGATTCCTACAGAGTAGATTTCTAGTTTCCAGAAAAGTAATTATACTCGAACATAATACGTGTTCCAAAATTCTACAACTGATGGACATTAGAGATATAGGTCTATAGTTCTGCACATCTGTTCGACGTCCCTTCTGGAAAACGGGGATGAACTGTGATCTTTTACAATCCCTTGGAACGCTACACTCTTCTAGAGACCCACGGTACACCGCTGCAAGCAATGGAGAGAAGATTACATCAGACAATTTTGGACGCAAAACAGTTGAGTAAATTGCATTTTTTTTTTCGTGCGAATGTAGCATTTAATAGTCACAAAGGAGACAGAAAGTTTCGAAATATGTGTTAGATGCAGCAGCATTCCGGTGCGTCTGGGAGAAATGTGATGGAAAGCGGTCGTCGAAACCACGAGCGAGTGAAATGCGTCGGAGCCCGGGCAGCCTCGTTGATCTTTCCTCGGCGGACGCGCGCCTTTCCTTTCCCCCTGAGAAGAGACTCGCTGGCATTGATGAAGGGCCGCCGGGAGTCGCCTCGACGGCACTGAACAATCGGACGCCAGATCTGAATTCAGGCGCAGCGAAGCGTGACTGACGGCGAGGGCAAGTGAATGGACTGCCGCGCCCCCTGCTGTACGTTCATGTCCCTGCCTCTCTTCTTCCATTTACCAACCCTCTCAAATCCCACCACTACCACACACTTTTTACGCGAATTTCAGTCACAATTGCTGGCTAACATCCCTGTATATGTTCATCAGCGTATACACTCTGTAAGCCACTGTGCAGTACGTGGAAAAAGGTACATAGTCATGTCATGTAAATGTGTACCGCACCCTCTTATAGCCGCTGATGACATGCTGATAATTTCAATCCATACGTTTTGTAGATCCAATGACGGCAACTTCCTTCCCGAAAACGGTCATCAAAATGAAGCTATATTTAGCGATCTTGTCTGAAGTTCTTAGTTTTATTTTTCATATTAAGCATACGATCATTTCATAAAAGTAATAGAATGTACAGGGTGTTTCAAAAATGACCGGTATATTTGAAACGACAATAAAAACTAAACGAGCAGCGATAGAAATACACCGTTTGTTGCAATATGCTTGGGACAACAGTACATTTTCAGGCGGACAAACTTTCGAAATTACAGTAGTTACAATTTTCATTAACAGATGGCGCTGCAAGTGATGTGAAAGATATAGAAGACAACGCAGTCTGTGGGTGCGCCATTCTGTACGTCGCCTTTCTGCTGTAAGCGTGTGCTGTTCACAACGTGCAAGTGTGCTGTAGACAACATGGTTTATTCCTTAGAACAGAGGATTTTTCTGGTGTTGGAATTCCACCGCCTAGAATACAGTGTTGTTGCAACAAGATGAAGTTTTCAACCGAGGTTTAATGTAACCAAAGGACCGAAAAGCGATACAATAAAGGATCTGTTTGAAAAATTTCAACGGACTGGGAACGTGACGGATGAACGTGCTGGAAAGGTAGGGCGACCGCGTACGGCAACCACAGAGGGCAACACGCAGCTAGTGCAGCAGGTGACCCGACAGCGGCCTCGGGTTTCCGTTCGCCGTGTTGCAGCTGCGGTCTAAATGACGCCGACGTCCACGTATCGTCTCATGCGCCAGAGTTTGCACCTCTATCCATACAAAATTCAAACGCGGCAACCCCTCAGCGCCACTACCATTGCTGCATGAGAGACATTCGCTAACGATATAGTGCACAGGATTGATGACGGCGATATGCATGTGGGCAGCATTTGGTTTACTGACGAAGCTTATTTTTACCTGGACGGCTTCGTCAATAATCAGAACTGGCGCATATGGGGAACCGAAAAGCCCCATGTTGCAGTCCCATCGTCCCAGCATCCTCAAAAAGTACTGGTCTGGGCCGCCATTTCTTCCAAAGGAATCATTGGCCCATTTTTCAGATCCGAAACGATTACTGCATCACGCTATCTGTACATTTTTCGTGAATTTGTGGCGGTACAAACTGCCTTAGACGACACTGCGAACACCTCGTGGTTTATGCAAGATGGTGCCCGGCCACATCGCACGGCCGACGTCTTTAATTTCCTGAATGAATATGTCGATGATCGTGTGATTGCTTTGGGCTATCCGAAACATACAGGAGGCGGCGTGGATTGGCCTCCCTATTCGCCAGACATGAACCCCTGTGACTTCTTTCTGTGGGGACACTTGAAAGACCAGGTGTACCGCCAGAATCCAGAAACAATTGAACAGCTGAAGCAGTACATCTCATCTGCATGTGAAGCCATTCCGCCAGACACGTTGTCAAAGGTTTCGGGTAATTTCATTCAGAGACTACGCCATATTATTGCTACGCATGGTGGATATGTGGAAAATATCGTACTATAGAGTTTCCCAGACCGCAGCGCCATCTGTTGTTGAAAATTGTAACTACTGTAATTTCGAAAGTTTGTCTGCCTGAAAATGTACTGTTGTCCCAAGCATATTGCAACAAACGGTGTATTTCTATCGCTGCTCGTTTAGTTTTTATTGCCGTTTCAAATATACCGGTCATTTTTGAAACACCCTGTAGTTGTGGCGTTGGAAATAATTTAGCATACTGCTTAAATTATACTGTGTAAAGCTTTTCTCCCTACTGTATGTCAAAGCTACATTGCAACCCCTTCTTTCGCATTTATAAAATGAGGACATAGAACATGATGATTTTATTATTAAAATACAGAACAAGGGCATTAAATTATTAACACAAGCAAATGGAGCCGTAAGCTGTGTTAAATTTACCTGAGTTCAGAAGATTACCGAGAGCGCTCTAGTTTTGATAATACATGTATTCTCTAAAGTCTAACTGCCAAGTTTCTGCCCTTTTCCAACGTCAAAATTTATCACAGTTTTGGAAGTTTACTTCATAAACTACCAGATCGATGAATTTATTACATATCTCGCCGTTTCTACGACGCAGTTTTCCTCCTAAAGTTGCTTTGGAGCGAAAGGATTCGTTCACTTTAGTTTATTTTAAACTATAAACGATTCGTTCCGAGTGTGCACCACTGTATGCCACTGCTACGTATTTTCTATCACGAGCGCCCTGTTTACAGTCATTAGTTTTCTGTTTTTCCCTCAGCTTGTTGATCATTTTCTTCGCGTTATTCTTTTTATACCCGTTGGCTCCCGCCGCTTGCACGATTAGGCGCAGTTTCTTCGCGATTTCGTAATTTTTGGACGGTTATCTTTACTAGCCTATGGATCATTAACATAAAATAGGTCCGTCTGTGCGTTTTGGGTGGTCGGTGTCAACGACTATAATTGTATCTGTGATCGTCGGTTTTCTTTTCCGAGCTCTAACGTAAATTTAATTTTCGCCAATGCTTTTCCCTTAACGTAATGAGCGAGGGAGAAACTACTCTGTATGCCTTGGTACAGGGAGATTGTAATTAAAGTGCAGCTAATCGCGGAGGCCCATTGTCGGCTGCAATTATCTAATTGCAGGAAAAGTTTTTTAACGAAATCACTGCTATTAATTTCGTTAAAGACAGAATAATTATTAATTATTATTTATTATGTTTGCTTTTAGTTACTTAATTTGCCTCTCTTTAACTTTCTTCTGTAAGTACGAACTTTGTTGTAGAACCTCTCTCTTATTTACGTGTGGTAATAAAAAATTCACTTGAAAAAGAATTACGTACATTTAAAAATTACGTGAACTCATATTAACTGATTAAGAATATTTAGTTGAAATTTAAATCCTTTACATCATTCGGCCTTGGTACACATTTTCTAAATGCAGTGGGTTTTTTCTGTTAAATATTTACTGAATTCTATCCCGGCGTTAACTATGGAGCACAAGATTACCTCTATTATCAGAAAATGGTTAATTATTGCCAAGCCGACATTTAATTATCACTGATCAAACCTACTTCGCTATACATTTAAGTTATTTGAAAGAACCAAAATTGTTTAATTTCAATGTTAACTAACATTAACTATCCGCCTACGAATGCACAAACGTATAATTAGTTTAAAAAAAATTCATCAGTCTCAGGATCACTGTAAGAGAAGAACAATTTCTTAATTCACTGTTAATTTTTATCTATCTGTTCCCGATTTACGGGTTTGGTTGATTTTTCCTTTAGCGGAACAATTTTTCAAATGTGCCGCCGCTGCAAATTGATCGGTCGCGGCGCAGCCCAGCAACACCGCTAAAAATGCTGAAAATTCTTTAAAGAAATTTTTATAGATGATATGGGCAAGCTAATTTACATTAATAATACACACTTTTGATAAATTCTGATATATTTAGATCAAACAATAATTCAACTCACATTAATTTGTAACGCCTCCTCTAATGGCGGCTAAATCTAGACAGAGACAAAAGAAGTCTACCCATTCATAAATCGCTTCGACACAGCTTCCTCTCGCATTCAGCTCTAGACAGAGAAGACCAAAGAATACACAATACGTTGTGCTTTTATGCTACTGCTGACTATTAACATTTCTTTGTAATTTGACAATATTATTCTCCTCTGGCTAAATTTCACATCTCTGTTATCGCAGATACTGACACATTTCACAATCACATAATAAATATAGAAAAATTACTATCCTCAATACAGAGAGAATATTACTACAAAAAATATTACGATAATAACAAATGTCTTTTACACAAAATTCAATAATATTTTTTGTTCAATAATTACGGTATATACAACTTGTTCAGAGCGGCGTATATGGTACAAATAAACTCTTGTTCATTAATAGCGTGAGTTTGCCAGGGAACGTTACAGTTTGTAGAGACGCTAATGCGTTACCGCACAACTGATTTACGCTCGAAAAGAATTAGTTCCAATTTTGGCTACCACGTGCACGTCTAGCGCTGTGCACTGTATCACGTTGTGACATCGAGGCTGTCGTCTGACAAGCCATAACGTAAAGCGGACAGTATGGCTATCGAGAAGACAGATCGCGCGCTGTTAATGGAAGTGTTAAATGTAAACAGAAGCAATTACAGTGCTGCATTGGGAGAGTATCGTCCACTGAAAGGTCTGAGGAGAGGCCTGATGTCATTACGTGTTTTAAAAGAAGAGAAGAACGCAACTCTAAAACAGGGACGAACTTGGTGCGGTAGCTGGAAGAGGAAGGCGTCCTGTCCTGATGGAAGTTTTTGACGACGGAGCTGTTGCTATAACTGACCATGCAGCACGTGTCCCGGGTAGTGCTACTGTCCGTGCAGTGTCACGAGAATTGTCCAGCCCGTGGTCAACAGTACGGAAAGCTCTGCGGACTGTTTTGCACTGGTACGAGTGCAAGATCCAGACAGAACCGGCGAAATTGAGGTACTGCTAAACCGCGTGTTGTGCACGAAGGGCCGTTGCACTCGTCACATGTGACTGTGTGGGTTCGATTCACAAGCACCTTAATTTCGGTCCTTTCTTTTTCGAAGAAATTCTCATTTTTGCTCTTTCTCATTACTTACGTCTTACTTCGATTTATTCTCAATTCATATTCTCTAGTCATCAGACCGTTCATTCCATGTAGCAGAACCAGTACTTCATTGAGGATAGGAATGCCATCAGCGAATATTGGCACTGATATCCTTAAACTTTGAATTTCAACTCCACTCTGAAACCTTTCTTTTATTTCCGTCACTGCTTGTTCAATGTATAGATTGAACAGTAGGGACGAAAGACTATATCCCTGTCTTACACCCTTTTCAATTCGAGCACTTCGTTCTTGGTCTTCCTCTCTTACTTTTCCTTTTGGTTCTTGTACGTGTTGTGTATTGCCGTGTCTCCCTGTATCACACCTCTATTTTCCTCATAATTTCAAACATCTTGTGCCATTTGAGATTGTGGAACGTTTTTTCTACGTCGACAACTAGTATGAACATGCCCTGATTTGTCTTTAGTCTTCTTTCGCTATCAAACGCAACGTCAGAACATTCTTTCTGGTGCCTTTGCCTTGCCTAAAGCCAAACTGATCGTCATCTAATTGCCCTGACATTCTTGTCTGACGTGTTGCGAACGCGAAGATGTTATTTTATTCACCCACAATGACTACGCTTGAGAATATGCAGTGTCTGCTAGGTGACGACTTCTACAGGAAGATCGACTCGGATCCTACCAAGAGAGTGGAGAACAAGAGGAGAACACGTCTCAAGAACTTAGATTTGGCATTGGAGGTTATCATGAGCCTGTCGCTACAAGATCTCATCCAACTAAAACTTTATGGACTTCCTAGGGTCCTTCATGTCCCTTTAGCAGCAATATCAGTGCTCTTAAATGTTCGCTGGCAAAATACTTCACAAGCTTACTAAGTCCTTATGTGGGTAAAAGGCCGCATCTCGTCAACCCTGTGGTGCTTGTGAAGTGTCTCAGCACCTTCAGGTTGGAAGATCCAGACAGTCTCGTAAACTTCTATGTCGATTTTGCTATTTACCAGCGTGCCTCTGCGACAGTCACTACATCTCGTTGGTCATAAATTTGACTCGAACATCACCGACTCACCGACTTATTCAAGCATATTCTGATCTCTAGGTGCATTCTATTTCATGACGTATGTTACGAACTGAGTGAGGGAGTCGCAAAGTGCAGCGGACTCTCGTCTATGGTTGCAAATTTGTATTTAGAACGATCCGAAAAAGAAATCCCGAAGTGATACCGATACTACGTGCACGACACATTTGTCACTAGGCCCCATAGAAGAGACAAGCTGTATGACTTTCTCATACATCTGAACTGCAGACATCCCAGCATCAGATTGACTATGGAGACCGAGGATGAGGAAAGACTACCATTCATTGACGTCGTGGTCGAGAGCAGAGCGGATGATACCCTGGGCCACAGTGTATACAGTGTGATTTATTCCAGCGAGTACAAACTCTACCGATTGATCCATGAGATGATACAGAACAAAAAAAGGTTTAATGGACTTGTGTCCGGAAACGCTTGGTTTCCGTGCTAGAGACCATTTATTCAGTCACAGAGACCGCGGTCTAATACGCGCTGTACCATTCTGCCACAGTTACAGTATACATGGTTTCTTCCTAGAGGGTGGTGCTGTTTCTAATACGTCATGCCCTAGATCCGTCTCATGCCTTGGTAATGTTGTGTCCGATTCACTTCTCTTGCTGACAAACTTTGTAGTGGATGTGATACAGCTGTGTACACAGCTTGCCTACATGGCGCTTACTTACGGAAAGGCAAATGGCAAGAAGCTGCAGGGAGCAAGGTTGCATCAGGAAACCTATCCTTGCCTACAACAACCACAGTATTCAATGTGTAAGTAGGCTGTTTATGTTTTCTTTATGTAAGTAGGCTGTTTATGTTTTATTATCGGCAACGTTACGTAGCGCTCTATATGAAAATCACTGGCTGTGCTGTGTGCAGTCTGTGGCCAGTTTGCATTGTTGTCTGCCATTGTAGTGTTGGGCAGCGGCAGCTGGATGTGAACAGCGCGTAGCGTTGCGCAGTTGGAGGTGAGCCGCCAGCAGTGGTGGGTGTGGGGAGAGAGATGGCGGAGTTTTGAAATTACATATATTATGACTTGTGATGATATTAAGGTAAATACATTGTTTGTTCTCTATTAAAATCTTTCATTTGCTAACTATCCCTATCAGTAGTTAGTGCCTTCCGTAGTTTGAATACTTTATTTAGCTGGCAGTAGTGGCGCTCGCAGTATTGCAGTAGTTCCAGTAACGAAGATTTTTGTGATTTATGAAAGGTATAGGTTAATGTTAGTCAGGGCCATTCTTTTGTAGGGATTATTGGAAGTCAGATTGCGTTGCGCTAAAAATATTGTGTGTCAGGTTAAGCACAGTCTGTCAGTTTAAGCACAGTCTTGAATAATTTTTCTAAGGGGACGTTTTATATGTCGACCCTTAGCCTAGGATACCTCACTGGAATCTTCTGATTTTTTCTTGTAGTTTGTGTAATTAGTGTAGCTTTTGTTTATTGCTAGCGCGTAATTATAGAGAGAATTTCCTTTATAGTTGTGGTTTTTCATTGTTGTATAGTAAAACAGTTGTGGCATGCATGTAGATTTGCACCAAGTATTTCGCAGCTGCGCTTGCAATTAACTAGATATTATTTTCAGTGCTATGTTAATGTGTTCTCTTATTTTTGCTCTTCAAATTGTGTTTTTCTGTGTTGTCGTGTGAAATATTGTGACAATAATGGCGTGTGAAAAACGTAAGCACAAGGAGCCCTAGCTAATATGGTATTTGCTTATACAACTTTACACATCGGTACCATATTTCTCTAACACACAAATTACACAGCTATCTGATCATTTAACTGAGTGAGACAAACTTTTTTATTACGTCAGTGACACATGTTTACGCAATTACAGAGTCGGATTACTTCACACTTACGAAATTGTATTTTGTCTGTACTGTGTGAACTGTTCATATTTTTCGGACCCATTGTGATATTATGAGAGCTTTGAATGATATATTTGGTATGGGATCACGATTTTTAAAGTACGTTTGAGGCAGATGACACTTTTGACATGAGCAGAGAATTTTTTTTAATTATTGGAGGAAGCTACGACGATTTTGAGAGTTGACTGAGGTGTTATGATGTTATTACTACGATGACTATGTGTATTATGCTGTTGCGGTAAGTTTATGATCCATAAGCTGATGCTATATGAGTTATTTGATTATGCTATGTATCTGTTATGATGAAATATGGAAAAAGTGTCGACGAATAAGGTAAGGAATAATGAATAGAAGTTAGGGACTCTTGACTTGTGAAAAAGGATGTTGAAAACCAAGAATCGTACTTTAAGAGTTATGAAATGTGTTTAAATGTGTGAATGTATCACAATGCCGGCAAAAATTTTTTGGACACTGTTATATCAATAGCATTTTGTTTCTACACATTTGCAACGCAAATTCTTGACCTGTGAAATTTTTATATGAGACTGTCACTGTAGCGGAAACTGCTGTCGTAAATATTTCCGTAAGAAAGTTAAGTGACCACCTGCACGTGCGTCGTCAGCACACATCTGTGTCAGACACCTGGAGAACAAGCCATTAGGGTGTGCCTTTCCGGAAGCACAGGTAGAAAAAAAAGGAGAGGCCATTAACCTCGCTGTTGACATTCCTTTGTAAAGGGCATCGCTAATGCGACACGCTCATTACTTGAAAACATATGGTTACTCATACTTTGTGCTAATTACTGAAATGCTTATGAATTGATGGGAAATATTCGTACATCTGCGCACCTGATTACGACAAGTGTCTTTCTACGAGAGTTGAGAGCTACTAACTTATGAAATGTCACATGACTATTGAATGATATTTTTATGCTTTGCTTTTCGTAGTTGCTTATTTCATTTAATATCTGGTTTCCAGCTGTGTTGCAGCACTAGTTTTATAAAATAAACTTAGATGCATTTGCTAATGTGAACACTTTCTGTCAACAGATCTATTAAATAATTATTTTATGACCCACATTCTTCGAAAAAGGAGCTCTTGGAATGGAAAGAACAATAAAAAGGGACTAGTAACAGTAATTGGACACATAATTTTCTTTTCAAGTACATGGTAATATTTTTTTTACAATAAGTTGTTGTGGTGCACCACTTTGATTACATAGACATTAAGATGTGAATAGTCCGCCGCTTGTGGTCTCGCGGTAGCGTTCTCGCTTCCCGAGCACGGGGTCCCGGGTTCGATTCCCGGCGGGGTCAGGGATTTTCACCTGCCTCGAGATGACTGGGTGTTTGTGTTGTCCTCATCATTTCATCATCATCTAGGAAAGTGGCGAAATTGGACTGAGCAAAGGTTGGGAAATTGTACGGGCGCTGATAACCACGCAGTTGAGCGCCCCACAAACCAAACATCATCAAGATGAGAATAGACATTTCCCTTGTCTGCATTGTTGTTTTTACTGTAATATTTTTTCTGCTTGAGCTATGTCATGTCTAGGTATAAGTTGCTGCTGTTTGCCAGGCATAGTGCTGCTAAATTTAACTTTGTATTACTCTGTTAAGCTTTTCTTGTTGCTGCACATTGGCTCATATTAGTTGTAATTTTGCATTTTATCTGTTAATTTAGATTTACTGCTGCTTGCTTTGCAAATTGGCATTTTTTCATTGCTGTTTATATTAATTGTTTTATGTGATGCTGCATTGCCTCGTCCCTTGGTATATATATCTGAGCTCAGTAGATTTAAGTTAGCTTAAGAGGGGTAGACTATATAAGAAACTAACTATGATGACTTGGAAGAAATGTATTGAGAAGCTATATGAAAATGGTTTGGGCAAAAAAAGGATACTGTACAGTGGAGAAAAACTATTTTGACAGAGGATGTGAACAGAAACATCGTCCAGTACGCCTTAGATAAGTTCGTACCGACTAAGGTCCAAAGCGAGGGGAAAGATCCATCGTGGTATAACAATCATGTACGAAAGGTACTACGGAAACAAAGAAAGCTTCATCATAGGTTTAAGAGTAGTCGAATCATAGCTGATAAGGAAAAGCTGAACGAAGCGAAAAAGAGCGTAAAGAGAGCAATGAGAGAAGCATTCAACGAATACGAACGTAAAACACTGGCAAACAATCTAAACAAGAACCCTAAAAAGTTTTGGTCATATGTAAAATCGGTAAGCGGATCTAAATCCCCTATTCAGTCACTCGTTGACCACGATGGCACCGAAACAGAGGACGACCGAAGAAAGGCAGAAATACTGATTTCAGTGTTCCGAAACTGTTTCACTGCGGAAAATCGTAACACGGTCCCTGACTTCAGCCGTCGCACGGACGCCAAAATGGAAAATATTGAAATAAACGATATCGGAATTGAAAAACAACTGCTATCACTTAGTAGCGGAAAAGCATTCGGACCAGACGAGATACCCTTAAGATTCTACAGTGATTATGCTAAAGAACTTGCCCCCTTTCTATCAGCAATTTATCGTAGATCGCTGGAAGAACGTAAAGTACCTAGCGACTGGAAAAAAGCGCAAGTCGTTCCCATTTTCAAGAAGGGGCATAAATCAGATGCGAATAATTATAGGCCTATTTCGCTTACGTCAATCTGTTGTAGAATAATGGAACATGTTTTGTGTTCTCGTATTATGACGTTCTTAGATAATACAAATCCCCTTCATCATAACCAACATGGATTCCGCAAACAGAGATCATGTGAAACTCAGCTCGCCCTATTTGCCCAAGAAATTCACAGTGCCGTAGACACTGGCGAGCAGATTGATGCCGTATTCCTGGACTTCAGGAAGGCATTTGATACGGTTCCGCACTTACGTTTAGTGAAAAAAATACGAGCTTACGGAATATCGGACCAGGTTTGTGATTGGATTCAGGATTTCCTAGAAGAAAGAACACAACATGTCATTCTTAACGGTTCAAAATCTGCAGATATAGAGGTAATTTCGGGAGTACCGCAAGGAAGCGTGATAGGACCTTTATTGTTTACAATATACATAAATGACTTAGTTGACAACATCGGTAGCTCCGTGAGGCTATTTGCAGATGACACGGTTGTCTACAAGAAAGTAGCAACATCAGAAGACTCGTACGTACTCCAGGAAGACCTGCAGAGGATTAATGCATGGTGCGACAGCTGGTAGCTTTCCCTAAACGTAGATAAATGTAATATAATGAGCATACATAGGGGCAGAAATCCATTCCAGTACGATTATGCCATAGGTGGTAAATCATTGGAAGCGGTAACGACCGTAAAATACTTAGGAGTTACTATCCGGAGCGATCTGAAGTGGAATGATCACATAAAACAAATAGTGGGAAAAGCAGGCGCCAGGTTGAGATTCATAGGAAGAATTCTAAGAAAATGTGACTCATCGACGAAAGAAGTAGCTTACAAAACGCTTGTTCGTCCGATTCTTGAGTATTGGTCATCAGTATGGGACCCTTACCAGGTTGGATTAATAGAAGAGATAGACATGATCCAGCGAAAAGCAGCGCGATTCGTCATGGGGACATTTAGTCAGCGCGAGAGCGTTACGGAGATGCTGAACAAGCTCCAGTGGCGGACACTTCAAGAAAGGCGTTACGCAATACGGAGAGGTTTATTATCGAAATTACGAGAGAGCACATTCCGGGAAGAGATGGGCAACACATTACTACCGCCCACATATATCTCGCGTAATGATCACAACGAAAAGATCCGAGAAATTAGAGCAAATACGGAGACTTACAAGCAGTCGTTCTTCCCACGCACAATTCGTGAATGGAACAGGGAAGGGGGGATCAGATAGTGGTACAATAAGTACCCTCCGCCACACACCGTAAGGTGGCTCGCGGAGTATAGATGTAGATGTAGATGTAGATGTAGAATACAGAAAGCAGGCTTAGATAGGACTTTTTGGGAATAATGATGAACGAAGGGAGATCTCCATGCAAAATACTGCAGTAAAACAAACCTTGTCCTTTCCTTTTGTGTTATCCCACTATGTGTTTGTGTACCCTTGTGTATTTGTTTTCTTCCTGTCTCTGTGTAGTTTCATAGAATTTTTTCTTCTTTTAATATTAAGCTACATTCATTATGATGAGGAATACTGTTATCCTCAAATATAATTGGCATTAATAATATGTTATTTACCTTGTAAATATGCTTAGACATTATTTATTCTGTTTGGTTTTAGTGCTCATGTGTAAAGTTGATGTTTCGCAAGTTATTCTGATCTTTTATGTATGAACTTATGTCATAATTCCTGTAACACTGATGTATATGTTCTTTCGATTCTTTTGTAAAACTTGTACTACAAATGTTATCTGTATTGTTATGTTCTTTAATGATGTATTTTGTACCTTTGTAATTGTATTCTCATGTTTTAACAATGTAATTGACACCAGTTCATCAAATTAATTAACTAGTAAGCATTCATTTCACTGCACATATTTCTGTTGGTCATAGTATATGGACAATATGTGAGAAGTAGGGACTGTTAGTGTTTGCACGTGTGTTAATAATTCAGCAAGGGACTGGATAACAGCATTGCTGGTTCTCAGAACAATTCCAAAAACTTCGTGAGTGCACAAGTGGTGGTTCATGGACTTGCTATCTTCTCTGCAAGACTCTTCGATGGTGATTGTGCACCTGCACAGTCGCAGCAGATGGCTGCTGGCCGTCTCTACATGGACTACAGTGGGTCTGCATCTTTGATGACCCACCAATACCATTATTTCTACAAGGACTGCAGTGGGTCTGCACCTCTGGTGGCCCACCAATACCACAATCTCTACCAGGACTACAGTGGGTCTACTCTGTGATGACCTACCTACCAATCGTCTTCAAAACGTCGAATGACTCTGCTGTGGGTTTGCTCTGTTGTGGCCCATTACCTGTCAGCATGTCAAGAGTCAGCACTGTCTTTCCGTTGGAAGGACATCACTACTTCTTCAAGACTGCATGGAAATCCACTACTTTTGTGTGCAATTTCTTTTACTAATGAGACTTTGTGAAAAAACTGTAATTACTATTATGATGAATGATCAGGACTATCTTTATGGACTTGAGAAAATTTTAGCTTTTGACCAACATTGTATAAATAAGTGTGTGCATTTGATATCTTTCTTACTGTAATTATGAAAATTTTTTTCAAATCTGTATTGGCCAGTGCCCAACACATTTTGTAAAATTTTTTGTGGGGAGCATGGGGGCTATGTAAGTAGGCTGTTTATGTTTTCTTTATGTAAGTAGGCTGTTTATGTTTTATTATCGGCAACGTTACGTAGCGCTCTATATGAAAATCACTGGCTGTGCTGTGTGCAGTCTGTGGCCAGTTTGCATTGTTGTCTGCCATTGTAGTGTTGGGCAGTGGCAGCTGGATGTGAACAGCGCGTAGCGTTGCGCAGTTAGAGGTTAGCCGCCAGCAGTGGTGGATGTGGGGAGAGAGATGGCGGAGTTTTGAAATTACATATATTATGACTTGTGATGATATTAAGGTAAATACATTGTTTGTTCTCTATTAAAATCTTTCATTTGTTAACTATCATTATCAGTAGTTAGTGCCTTCTGTAGTTTGAATCTTAAATTTAGCTGGCAGGAGTGGTGCTCGCAGTATTGCAGTAGTTCCAGTAACGAAGATTTTTGTGAGGTAAGTGATTTATGAAAGGTATAGGTTAATGTTAGTCAGGGCCATTCTTTTGTAGGGATTATTGGAAGTCAGATTGCGTTGCGCTAAAAATATTGTGTGTCAGGTTAAGCACAGTCTGTCAGTTTAAGCACAGTCTTGAATAATTTTTCTAAGGGGACGTTTTATAAATGTTGACAATATTGTTTCGCCGCTTATATGTGACAGGGTGGTTTCAGGAAGCAGGAAATCGTGAAGGAAGTACCTTAAATGCTCGGACACCAGATTTGGAGGAAAATGTGATTAACACTGTGGAAGGCGACCGCCGTGTCAGTAGCAGGCAGTTCGCCCGCTAGTAAAGGGTAGGCCAGGCGACCGTGTGGAACATTCTCCATGTCAGTTGTTGCTGCCCTTATAACTTACAGCGCATGCAGAGCTTACTAACGAATTACTTTCCACTCGGGAGCAGTTTCGTCATTGGTTTCTTTACCAGGCAACCACGATTCTGGGATTTGTGTCATTCACCCGGTACGCAGATGGAGCTACCTTTGCACGGAATGGTGTCTTCAACTTTCGCAATACTCATGTGTAGGATAGCATCTAGAACTCCCATAACATGGCGACAGCGAATCATCAGCATTGGTGCTGCCGGAATGTCTGGGCCGCGATAGTTGGCGACCGTATTTTGGGACCAGTCTTCTATACACGTCACCTAATAGGCCACAACTATTGGCTTTTCTTGCGGTGACTTTGCATCCCCTGCTGGAAGAGGTGCCATTGATGATTCGAAAAGTTAGGTAGCTGCTAAATGATGGTGCTCCGGCCCAGTTCTCCGTTAACGTCCGGACACATCTCAATCGCATCTTCCCTGGTCGATGGATCGGACGAGAGGACCAGTTGCATAGGCTGGTCTTTCACGGGACCTCAACCCGTTCGACTTCTGGTTACGGCGCCGTCTCAAAGGTATCGTGTATGCAGAAACCATTCCACACGTTCAGACACTGGAACAGTGTATTCATGCTGCCTTTTACACAGTTCCGATGCAGTCTGGGCGATGTGAGCGTGTGAGAGAGAATGTGCTATGTCGCCTACACGCATGCGTTGAGGCACATGGCAATCATTTTCAACACATACTGTTAACTGTGGCCGTATGGTACAGGGCATATTAGACCGTAGTCTCGGTAACAATTTACGCTCCTGGAAATTGAAATAAGAACACCGTGAATTCATTGTCCCAAGAAGGGGAAACTTTATTGACACATTCCTGGGGTCAGATACATCACATGATCACACTGACAGAACCACAGGCACATAGACACAGGCAACAGAGCATGCACAATGTCGGCACTAGTACAGTGTATATCCACCTTTCGCAGCAATGCAGGCTGCTATTCTCCCATGGAGACGATCGTAGAGATGCTGGATGTAGTCCTGTGGAACGGCTTGCCATGCCATTTCCACCTGGCGCCTCAGTTGGACCAGCGTTCGTGCTGGACGTGCAGACCGCGTGAGACGACGCTTCATCCAGTCCCAAACATGCTCAATGGGGGACAGATCCGGAGATCTTGCTGGCCAGGGTAGTTGACTTACACCTTCTAGAGCACGTTGGGTGGCACGGGATACATGCGGACGTGCATTGTCCTGTTGGAGCAGCAAGTTCCCTTGTCGGTCTAGGAATGGTAGAACGATGGGTTCGATGACGGTTTGGATGTACCGTGCACTATTCAGTGTCCCCTCGACGATCACCAGTGGTGTACGGCCAGTGTAGGAGGTCGCTCCCCACACCATGATGCCGGGTGTTGGCCCTGTGTGCCTCGGTCGTATGCAGTCCTGATTGTGGCGCTCACCTGCACGGCGCCAAACACGCATACGACCATCATTGGCACCAAGGCAGAAGCGACTCTCATCGCTGAAGACGACACGTCTCCATTCGTCCCTCCATTCACGCCTGTCGCGACACCACTGGAGGCGGGCTGCACGATGTTGGGGCGTGAGCGGAAGACGGGACGGCCTAACGGTGTGCGGGACCGTAGCCCAGCTTCATGGAGACGGTTGCGAATGGTCCTCGCCGCTACCCCAGGAGCAACAGTGTCCCTAATTTCCTGGGAAGTGGCGGTGCGGTCCCCTACGGCACTGCGTAGGATCCTACGGTCTTGGCGTGCATCCGTGCGTCGCTGCGGTCCGGTCCCAGGTCGACGGGCACGTGCACCTTCCGCCAACCACTGGCGACAACATCGATGTACTGTGGAGACCTCACGCCCCACGTGTTGAGCAATTCGGCGGTACGTCCACCCGGCCTCCCGCATGCCCACTAAACGCCCTCGCTCAAAGTCCGTCAACTGCACATACGGTTCACGTCCACGCTGTCGCGGCATGCTACCAGTGTTAAAGACTGCGATGGAGCTCCGTATGCCACGGCAAACTGGCTGACACTGACGGCGGCGGTGCACAAATGCTGCGCAGCTAGCGCCATTCGACGGCCAACACCGCGGATCCTGGTGTGTCCGCTGTGCCGTGCGTGTGATCATTGCTTGTAGAGCCCTCTCGCAGTGTCCGGAGCAAGTATGGTGGGTCTGACACACCGGTGTCAATGTGTTCTTTTTTCCATTTCCAGGAGTGTATAATTGAATAAATGTCTCTAGTATAGAAACCACGCATTTCCGAACAGACGTTCATTACACCTTTCTTGACCCGTATCCTCTCATAGATCAATCCCAGTGTTAAAGACTGCGATGGAGCTCCGTATGCCACGGCAAACTGGCTGACACTGACGGCGGCGGTGCACAAATGCTGCGCAGCTAGCGCCATTCGACGGCCAACACCGCGGATCCTGGTGTGTCCGCTGTGCCTTGCGTGTGATCATTGCTTGTACAGCCCTCTCGCAGTGTCCGGGGCAAGTATGGTGGGTCTGACACACCGGTGTCAATGTGTTCTTTTTTCCATTTCCAGGAGTGTATAATTGAATAAATGTCTCTAGTATAGAAACCACGCATTTCCGAACAGACGATCATTACACCTTTCTTGACCCGTATCCTCTCATAGATCAATCCCTAAAATTTGTACCCGGTGGAAGAGATCACCCTGTACTGGAAGAAAATCTGATTCGCCTGTACATCCCTGCAGACAGCTGTCTCCAGCCTACACGAAGGAAAGTAGAGCAGGAAACGCTAGGACACAGGGAGCGGACCATCTCAGATGCAGAGACTCTGTCCTGGGAACTGGAAGATCTCAGAACGGGATTCTGGGGAAGTGATTACTCGGAACGGCAGTTTACGCGGGCTCTGCGCCGCACCACCACAGTACAACGTTCGAAGAGGGAAGAAGTTATGGAGAAAAAGGGAGGTACTGCCATTACATCGAAGACCAGCGTGCTATCACGAGAAATCTGGCACATACTGAGAGAACACAGAGTGAGAACTATCGTTTTGCCGCCCATTAAAACACAGGCATTACTGGTGAGCATCAAAGACGACCCCTACTAATGGAAGGACGGGAAGTACCACAGTCCGTGCCAGTGTACCATGTGACCTGGCTATGGTACCACCAGACCGGGACTATTGCAGTATCATTCATATTTTTCAGAGTTTCATTATTCTTCAAGAATCAAGTTTGCAAAGATCACTAGCAATCATTAATACTTTCCAAAATGCGTTCCGAACGTGGTTCGACGTGTTGTTCGCCTCAAAACCGAGTGATTTCTACAACTGCGCAGTCGTTGGTAGACTATTGTAAATGGTGAACGGGAATGTCTCAGTGGTGAGTGAGGTGTCTGCCACGTGAATATGTTGCGTTTATTAAATTTACACAAAATCGCTACGAACTCATGCATCAACCCAGTGCATTCCTGAGAGACAAAGTGTTATTTTTCTACATAAAATCTGTCCCTTTCTACTGCCTTACGCCACTGCTAAACCAAAGCCTGCATACCTGTCATAGCAGACGTCAGGAGGAACCACTGTCTAGCAGGCTTCACAAGGCAGTCACTGTCTTCAAATCTTGTTCTGTGAAGGGACTGTTTCAGTATACCGAAGAGGTGGCAATCGGATGGTGAGACATCAGGGCTGCAAAATTATTGTTTCAATGTTTCCTTGTAGGTATCCGTCTACAGTCTAAGCACCCACCTGGCCCAAATCTTTTCTGATTTTAGCTGTCTGAAGATTCTGAACACACTAGCTTCTCCTACTGCCATTCGGATTAGCAATTCGTTCGCTGTTATACGTTTGTCAACCAAAATCAGACAGTGAATGCACTACACATTATAAGAGTCTGTGTACTGACTGGTCTGCGTCTGTGGGGGAGGCCTCTAGTCCTGGTGTGCCCACGTCCACCAAGTAATTTGCTTCCCCAAAGATTAACCGTACTGCAATCAACAGTATCGTCCCCATCCACCTTCTTCAGTCTCCATTTGTCACTGTATCATCTCACAACAAGAAAACTCTACAACAGGACGTTGCTTCAGACGAAGATCAAGTGTAGCAGTCATTTGACGGTGTACCACTGCAGTGTGAGTTGCAGAAAGGTAGTGGGATTAAGTTGAGTACAAGCAGAAAAAATGTTTTTGTCACCTGCACGAATAACAAAGCTGAATTAAAAAAAAATAGTAGTGCGTTTCATTTGGAGTCACCATGGTGGTTCAATGTGAGCGTCAAGAGACGGATATATGTCTGAAGTAATTGAAAGGGAAAATTCTTGAAATACCTGGGTTAGCAGGACAGAGCCGATTAGGTTGCGGAAAAGGGCCAAAATACGTTTCTGTCAGTTGCACTCAACATACAAACGTTATTTATCAACACACAATATTACAACAAGGATGCAAAACACTTAAAACCTTAATCGATCTCACTTGATTAACTTTAGATCGGCAGAAGGCCACTCTCAAAATACAAGACACAAGGCCTAAGCAAGTTATTGAAATACAAGTTTCTTCTGGAGGTTTCACCCAAAAATATTTTCTAAATCTTCAATATAAATAGGCTGAAGGCCTTAGCAATTTAATTTTAATCGAACTTGGCTGCAGGCTGCATATTAAGCAATAAGAAGAGTTACAACCAAAAGGCAAAAGGCCTTATCTTAAAACATCTCGTGTAAAATTCGGCTGAAGGCCCCACATAAAATAACAATCGCATGCCTTAAGTGCCAGACAAGAACATTTAAATTAAGAGATATTGACACTCGGCTGATGGTCACACATCAACCAAATAACTAAAACACAGACAGGGAAATTACTATGTCACACACAAGGGTCGGCCTGGGATTGCAACACTATCGCCCGTTTAGGTGAGACTGGCAGCCTGTCCAACGACTACTTAGTCTGAAGGCAACCCAACCGACAGACAGCCGACCGACCAATCAACAAAATCTGTTCCGCTCCAAGCAACCAGAAAAACCACAACAAGATTTCAGTACAACGACACACACAATATTGGCTCCCACAACGACCAACAACACCTCAGGCTTTGAACCACACGCCACGCTGGACAGCAACAGCACGACGAGGAAAATACACTGCCGAAAATTATGTCAACGACCAGGGCTGGGCCGGCCACGGTGGTCTAGCGGTTCTAGGCGCTCAGTCCGGAACCGCGCGATAGCTACAGTCGCAGGTTCGAATCCTGCCTCGGGCATGGATGTGTGTGATGTCCTTAGGTTAGTTAGGTTTAAGTAGTTCTAAGTTCTAGGGGACTGATGACCAGTGATGTTAAATCCCATAGTGCTCAGAGCCATTTGAACCAGGGCTGGTAACCGGAACGTCAAAGGCCACAAGGCAGAAGATACCTCTGGTCAACTTCAATAACAGGGAATAAATTAAGTTAAACTCCACAGGCAGACGGCTGGAATCTTGGCCGACTTCAAAACACACACGTTGTTGCTTGCGGGAATGTCCCAAAAGCCACGACCGGGATCAAACGAAGAAATGTAAACAGTTGAGGACTCAACTGTCATGTCCAAGATCGGTGGGCGACGAACTTCGTAGCACTCGTAAGCAGTACCTCACACTCCAACCGTGCGTGCACACCGCCAGCGGCCCCGGCCACAGTGCGCGACGGAGACTTCCTTGTTGCTCCACATCAACCGACCGGCTCCCCAGGCCCAGAAACGGCGAAAGGACCAAATATACACTCCTGGAAATTGAAATAAGAACACCGTGAATTCATTGTCCCAGGAAGGGGAAACTTTATTGACACATTCCTGGGGTCAGATACATCACATGATCACACTGACAGAACCACAGGCACATAGACACAGGCAACAGAGCTTGCACAATGTCGGCACTAGTACAGTGTATATCCACCTTTCGCAGCAATGCAGGCTGCTATTCTCCCATGGAGATGATCGTAGAGATGCTGGATGTAGTCCTGTGGAACGGCTTGCCATGCCATTTCCACCTGGCGCCTCAGTTGGACCAGCGTTCGTGCTGGATGTGCAGACCGCGTGAGACGACGCTTCATCCAGTCCCAAACATGCTCAATGGGGGACAGATCCGGAGATCTTGCTGGCCAGGGTAGTTGACTTACACCTTATAGAGCACGTTGGGTGGCACGGGATACATGCGGACGTGCATTGTCCTGAACAGCAAGTTCCCTAGCCGGTCTAGGAATGGTAGAACGATGGGCTCGATGACGGTTTGAATGTACTGTGCACTATTCAGTGTCCCCTCGACGATCACCAGTGGTTTACGGCCAGTGTAGGAGATCGCTCCCCACACCATGATGCCGGGTGTTGGCCCTGTGTGCCTCCGTCGTATGCAGTCCTGATTGTGGCGCACACCTGCACGGCGCCAAACACGCATACGACCATCATTGGCACCAAGGCAGAAGCGACTCTCATCGCTGAAGACGACACGTCTCCATTCGTCCCTCCATTCACGCCTGTCGCGACACCACTGGAGGCGGGCTGCACGATGTTGGGGCGTGAGCGGAAGACGGTCTAACGGTGTGCGGGACCGTAGCCCAGCTTCATGGAGACGGTTGCGAATGGTCCTCGCCGATACCCCAGGAGCAACAGTGTCCCTAATTTGCTGGGAAGTGGCGGTGCAGTCCCCTACGGCACTGCGTAGGATCCTACGGTCTTGGCGTGCATCCGTGCGTCGCTGCGGTCCGGTCCCAGGTCGACGGGCACGTGCACCTTCCGCCGACCACTGGCGACAACATCGATGTACTGTGGAGACCTCACGCCCCACGTGTTGAGCAATTCGGCGGTACGTCCACCCGGCCTCCCGCATGCCCACTATACGCCCTCGCTCAAAGTCCGTCAACTGCACATACGGTTCACGTCCACGCTGTCGCGGCATGCTACCAGTGTTAAAGACTGCGATGGAGCTCCGTATGCCACGGCAAACTGGCTGACACTGACGGCGGCGGTGCACAAATGCTGCGCAGCTAGCGCCATTCAACGGCCAACACCGCGGTTACTGGTGTGTCCGCTGTGCCGTGCGTGTTATCATTGCTTGTACAGCCATCTCGCAGTGTCCGGAGCAAGTATGGTGGGTCTGACACACCGGTGTCAATGTGTTCTTTTTTCCATTCCCAGGAGTGTACGTCGGCCGATGAGACGACCAACCGAACGACCAACCAACCAACGGTCGTCCCGCTACAACTCCCTCTGACGGACAGTTCATGTGTGTCGCCAGGGGTCGGCGAGCGCTGGCTGTCCCCGCCTCACCGGCGCTCCGTCCCCGACTTCACTGCTGCTGCGTCCCGACTGCACTCCTGGGTCGTCTCCAACTGACTGCCAGACACACGACGGCCCGGAAATACCATCGGCCGTTCCAGAGATGGTACGACAGTGCACTTATCGATACACGCTGCTGCTGCCGCTGACGGCAAGTAAGGTAGGAAGATAATGACGTCAATAAATGGAATCAGAAAACGAGGCGGCAGTACCGTAATAGAAGATGACAAACAATAAATGGCATGAACACCAGCCGTGCACGGCTCACTTCTCCTGCTCTTTGCAAGGTTTTTTTTGTGTGTTATACGAGGAACGTTACGTAAGTAATGCACCACTTTTTCTCGGCCAGTTTAAAAAAAAGAAAAAAAAGAAAATAAAGGAAAAAACAGAAAAAAAAGAAAAAAGAATTTGTTGTGGGACATCGTGCAATATTACCGCGCCAGCCTCTACAGTATCATGAAGCTATACATAGCTTTCAAATTGGCATCCGTAACGGGGAAGTGTCATTGAATTTCCTTTGACGGGAAACCAAAGCATCACATATATTCACAGGCGCTTGCAGATTGTATACGGAGACGTCAAAACGAATAAAAGTGCGGTGAGTCTTTGGGTTTGGCGTCTGTCATCATCGAAGAAGGTCGCACAAGCGTTTCCGACCTGTCGTGTCACCCGGCCGCAGCGTTGGAACGTCCCCACACTCTTACTCGAGGTGATCACCACATGAGAATAGAAAACGTTGCTCCACGACCGGACGTCTCTGTTCATAGTGCTGACACACTTGTCCACCGATAAGGTTACTCAAAGGCTGTGTTGCTCCCCTCCTAACGTAAGACCATAAAGAACAACGAAGAATGATCTTTGTGCAATTGCTTGTGCATTACAAGGCTGATCGTGATAATTCTTTGTCGAACATTGTCGCAGGCTATGGACGTCTTTCATCACTTCGAACCGGAAACAACACAGCAAACTATGGATTGGCGGCACACGACTTCTCCTCCGAAGAAAAAGTTGAAAGCCGCACCCTCAGCTGATAAAATCATAGCGACGCTCCTCTGGTACTCTGAAGGGGTTATTCTGCTTAGTGCCCTGCCTCACGGTGCAACGATCAACTGTGAAGTGTTTTGTGCTATCCTCGTGGATACGCGTTCATCCCCATACAAATGCTGACGAACTTCTCCTTGACAAAGCAAGGCCTCACACAAGTCGGCGCATCGAAAAGAGCTCGCTATTGGACTGTCCTACCTGATCCACCCTACAGCCCGAATCATGAACCTCCCAAACTCCATCTGTTTGGCCCACTCCACGACAAAATGTACAAGGATGAGGGGGACATCTCAGATGCAGCAAGACGTTAACTCTGACCGGTAGAGATACCATCAGGGCACACGTACCCTGCCAGTAAGGTGCCGTAAGGTCGTCGCATTGAACGACAGTTATATTGAGAAATAGGGTTTTGTAGCCATAAGAGCGGGGAATAATATAGTGTACTGGAATCGTGATTAAAACCAACCTGCTTTCAGAAAAAAGCACAGAACTCCGTCTTCAGGCCACAAGTGTCCCATCGGAACCATCCGACCGCCGTGTCATCCTTAGATAAGGATGCGGATAGAAGGGGCCTGTGCTCTGCACACTGCTCTCCCGGTCGACACGATGGTTTTCTTTGACAGGAGCCGTTACTATTCGGTCGAGTAGCTCCTCAACTGGCATCACGAGGCTGATTGCACCCCGAAAAATGGCAACACCGCATGGCAGCCCGGATGGTCACCCATCCAAGTGCCGGCCACGCCCCACAGCGCTGAACTTCGAGTAGCTCCTCAACTGGCATCACGAGGCTGATTGCACCCGGAAAAATGGCAACACCGCATGGCGGGCCGGATGGTCACCCATCCAAGTGCCGGCCACGCCCCACAGCGCTGAACTTCGAGTAGCTCCTCAACTGGCATCACGAGGCTGATTGCACCCGGAAAAATGGCAACACTGCATGGCGGCCCCGATGGTCACCCATCCAAGTGCCGGCCACGCCCCACAGCGCTGAACTTCGAGTAGCTCCTCAACTGGCATCACGAGGCTAATTGCACCCCGAAAAATGGCAACATCGCATGGCGGGCCGGATGGTCACCCATCCAAGTGCTGGCCACGCCCCACAGCGCTGAACTTCGAGTAGCTCCTCAACTGGCATCACGAGGCTGACTGCACCCCGAGAAATGGCAACACCGCACGGCGGCCCGGATGGTCACCCATCCAAGTGCCGGCCACGCCCCACAGCGCTGAACTTCGGTGATCTGACGGGAACCGGTGTATCGACTGCGGCAAAGCCGTTTCCCGCTTTCAGAAAAAAAAAGTGTTATATTCCTTATTACGTCTCTCGAACATTGCAGAGTTTGACACCACGGAATAAAAATAACAACAAGTCGGCGTCTTCGCGGGCCAACGGAACAGAAATTGACGAGGTAGACAAGTGCTGCCGAAATTTAGACAGCTCATGTTCCCCGATTCCTCAGCCTGTTCTGTTGAGGTAAGGGCGCACAGATTCCCAGCGTGTTCGAATGGCGTGCATCACGGCAGCCACGGCGGCAGTTGGCCCGCATGCAGACGAGGCGAAAGTGGTCGGGGAGCGCAGGTCGATGACGCTACCACGGCGAACCGTGGGCGCGCCGCTCCGCCTCCGCCAAGCTCCAATTTATTGAAAGCGTGAAGGCTGCACCGCGGCAGTAGTTACGCGATGTAGTGTTTCCTTCCGCGATCCGATCGGAGAGAAAGGTCCCAGTCCCTTACGAGTACGAATGTTTCAAAATTACTGTTACGATTACAAATACGAGCGGAGTTCAATAACTAACGCAGCACATTCTTTCGCTGGAAACCTGTTGGTTTTGTTCAGGGTTCCATTACACCATATTATTCCCCACTGCAAAACCCTATTTTTCAACATTACCTCCGATCAGTTGGACGGCCTTACACCTTCTTATGGCTCTGAGCACTATGGGACTTAACATCTATGGTCATCAGTCCCCTAGAACTTAGAACTACTTAAGGGGCTCCGGAAAGGCTCAAAATCATGAAAAGTTCAATTTTTACTTTTTTGCGTTTTCTGAATCTGCAGACTATTACCTTTTAATAGATATATAATTTATTCAATTCCGAAGACTACAACTGTTTTTAAATTTTTTTTGAAATGTGTTCTACATGGGCGTGACCCACTGTGACGCTGTTAAACTGCTGTCAAATGGTGTTATTATTAACGTACGTGTTCATCAGGTACATTTTAGTGATGTGAGATAAAGTATGTGTTGTCGCTAACCTATTTTCAGAGACATAGCAGCACCTGAACTGTTGAAAAAGTGTATTCACGGAAAAACTCAAAACCCCAATGAAAGTGTAAATAGTGTTATATGGTCGAGAATCCCCAAGACTGTATTTGTTGGAATAGAAACACTTCACTTTGGTGTGTATGATGCTGTTGCGACTTTCAATGATGGCAACATTGTAAGGTGCAAGGTATTTAGAAATATGGGAATGAAGATAGGTTCTAACATGGTACTAGCGATGCTTGCTTTAGACAAGGAACGCCTTCGGGCTGCAGACAGGGCTGTAAAGAGTCTAGAAATACAAGCAAGAATAAACAGGAGGAGGAACAATAGGAAGCTGGAGGAGGAGTTTGCAGAGGATGAAGATAATCCATCCTATGGACCTGGAATGCACTAAAAAGTTAATCCAATCTTTGTCGCTCGATTCCCAAAACTTTTATTTCCTCATACTAATTACATGTTTTCTAAGGATCTTCCAAACATATTTGTTTCAAACTTTCAGTAAACGTTACACAGTACCTTCTGCATAATTTAACACAGCCTTTTTCCAAAAAACTATATATTTTTGAATATATAAATAAAAAATTGCAAAAAATGTTGTGAATTTTCATTACAATTGAAAAAAAAATCATCTTTAATAACTGAACTAAAATTTTGTAAAATCCCTGTGTTAAGTTGTAGCCCATATTCCAATAAATAATCTGTAAAAAGTTCAACTTCCTACCTCAAATACTTTGTGAGGAAAGATGTAATTTATAAGCGTTATTTTAACATTGCAAGTATAGGGCGTTCCGGAGCCCCTTAAACCTAACTAACCTAAGGACATCACACACATCCGTGCCCGAGGCAGGATTCGAACCTGCGACCGTAGCAGTCGCGCGGTTCCGGACTGAGCGCCTAGAACCGCTAGACCACCGCGGCCGGCACCCCTTCTTACTGGAAGGGTCTGTATACCCGCATAGTTGCACTACGCTGGTCGATGTCAGAGCCCATGTCTTGCTGCACCATCCCCCCACTTACTGCTTCCTGCAGAGTGCATCATTCATTGGATCAAACAGAAGGATGAGGAACAACAGTTTTGTGAGCTCTTCTCGGGTGCGCTGTATTGAATGACGTCTCGCGTTGTGATGGGGAAGAAGAAATTAGTTCGCATTTCTGTGGCGACGAACTCGCTCACGTCGTTTCTCCAATTTTCTGACAGTAGCACAATACACTTCATAGTTCATCAGTGCATCATGAAGGAGGACGTCGAACAGAATAACCCCTTCAGAGTCCCAGAAGACGGTCCGTGTGACCTTTCCAGCTGATGATGCGTCTTTGAACTTTTCAGCGCAGATGGTCCTCCTTTGCTTCGGTCTTCTATTAGGAGGCGAGAAACACACGCGGCCCACACCTTTAACTAATACAACTGGGGGACGTGTCTCAGCACGAAAAACAGAGACGTCCAGTTGAGCAGCGAGTGTCTGATTGCGATCTGCCGATCACTTCGAGTGAGAGTGTCCACACCGTTCAACAGTGCAGGAGCTACAGCTGTGTGCGGCCGGTCGGCACGCGGAAGACAAGAGAGATCTGAAACGGCTCTCAGCACTATGGGACTTAACTTCTAAGGTCATCAGTCCCCTAGAAGTTAGAACTACTTAAACCTAACTAACCTAAGGACATCACACACATCCATGCCCGAGGCAGGATTCGAACCTGCGACCGTAGCGGTCGCGCGGTTCCAGACTGTAGCGCCTTTAACCGCTTGGCCACCACGGCCGGCTGACAAGAGAGATCTGCGCGACCTTCTCGCGTAGATGTCAAACGCCTAGTCCAACGAGTCACCTTGCTTTTATTCACTTCCAGGTCTCCGTAGACAATGGATAAGCACCTATGAAAACTTTTCTGACAAAGGAAACTTAATGCTCTTTGCTTGGAACGATTATCCCATGCAAACGCCATTTTGAAGGCTACGCATAGCGCCATTACGCATCAGAACTTAATGAAAGTATAGATGCTGAAAAATACTCCAAGACGACCCACAACAAATTCCCCATTTTGTCAACTAAAATTATTCGAGAAAGAAATGTGTTGCATTACTAACTGGAGGTCACTCCTTGAAATTTCCATTAGACACCTATGGCGTCGGTATCGATGATTTCATAGTGTCATAAGAAATATCATAATATTCGTATCAGAAATTTCGAATGATTCTGTGGAAAATAAAACCCTTTCACTAATAGTTATTTAATGTAGTCACCAGTCACCGCCTGGTAACATTATTTCATACGGAAATGTGAAAAGCAAACAAACTACATTTCATTCTAGTATGTAGAACAAAATGTCACTGCTAACGTAATTTGCGTTGTGTGTAATTAATACATGATACAAGGTGTTCCAGAAGGTACCATACAATTTCAGTGACATTTAACTCGACTTATAATTCACTTAGAGAAAGAAAATAAAGTTCGTCTAACGAACCAACTCAAAAAGTGTTCTTATGTATGGTAATGTATAAATGTTTTTTCTTTTCAGGTGAGATGAACTACACAACTGGAAAAATGGTGGTAGTAGCTCCGTAAATGAATAAAAGACTGGAGTTTGTGCAGGTAAAGGCACAGTGTACTGTTTCGTTTATTGTTTATTCCCAATTTCTGGGAAAATTCAAAAGTCGATAAGGGAAACAACGACGCTCTCCGCCTTCTATAAGAAAAAGGCACAGGAACTCCATGGAAAGATGTGTGTAGATTTGGAGCACCATGTAGGAGAATTGACGAAGATACGGAGAGAATTCGACAGGTTTTCCAGAGTTCACCACAGATGTCTGTTTGGAAGGAGTCACAAGAAGCAAGAATCCCCTTGACTTCTTTTTACGGGTTTATATCGAGGACCTACCGTTCCGTAAGAACGCGCACGATGTTTCCGATTTGAAGACAAGACTAACGGCAGCTGTTGAGGCAGCTGACGTTGACGTTGACATGTTTCGACGTATTTGGACGGAGCTGGTATATCGACTACATACTGTACGTGCCACAGGGGCAGGTACAACTCGATTAGAGACGCAGTAAGCTTTTGAGTTTGCGCACCAGACAAATTTTATTTTTCTTGTTAATTATACACTCCTGGAAATGGAAAAAAGAACACATTGACACCGGTGTGTCAGACCCACCATACTTGCTCCGGACACTGCGACGGGGCTGTACAAGCAATGATCACACGCACGACACAGCGAACACACCAGGAACCGCGGTGTTGGCCGTCGAATGGCGCTAGCTGCGCAGCATTTGTGCACCGCCGCCGTCAGTGTCAGCCAGTTTGCCGTGGCATACGGAGCTCCATCGCAGTCTTTAACACTGGTAGCATGCCGCGACAGCGTGGACGTGAACCGTATGTGCAGTTGACGGACTTTGAGCGAGGGCGTATAGTGGGCATGCGGGAGGCCGGGTGGACGTACCGCCGAATTGCTCAACACGTGGGGCGTGAGGTCTCCACAGTACATCGATGTTGTCGCCAGTGGTCGGCGGAAGGTGCACGTGCCCGTCGACCTGGGACCGGACCGCAGCGACGCACGGATGCACGCCAAGACCGTAGGATCCTACGCAGTGCCGTAGGGGACCGCACCGCCACTTCCCAGCAAATTAGGGACACTGTTGCTCCTGGGGTATCGGCGAGGACCATTCGCAACCGTCTCCATGAAGCTGGGCTACGGTCCCGCACACCGTTAGGCCGTCTTCCGCTCACGCCCCAACATCGTGCAGCCCGCCTCCAGTGGTGTCGTGACAGGCGTGAATGGACGGACGAATGGAGACGTGTCGTCTTCAGCGATGAGAGTCGCTTCTGCCTTGTTGCCAATGATGGTCGTATGCGTGTTTGGCGCCGTGCAGGTGAGCGCCACAATCAGGACTGCATACGACCGAGGCACACAGGGCCAACACCCGGCATCATGGTGTGGGGAGCGATCTCCTACACTGGCCGTACACCACTGGTGATCGTCGAGGGGACACTGAATAGTGCACGGTACATCCAAACCGTCATCGAGCCCATCGTTCTACCATTCCTAGACCGGCAAGGGAACTTGCTGTGCCAACAGGACAATGCACGTCCGCATGTATCCCGTGCCACCCAACGTGCTCTAGAAGGTGTAAGTCAACTACCCTGGCCAGCAACATCTCCGGATCTGTCCCCCATTGAGCATGTTTGGGACTGGATGAAGCGTCGTCTCACGCGGTCTGCACGTCCAGCACGAACGCTGGTCCAACTGAGGCGCCAGGTGGAAATGGTATGGCAAGCCGTTCCACAGCACTACATCCAGCATCTCTACGATCGTCTCCATGGGAGAATAGCAGCCTGCATTGCTGCGAAAGGTACACTGTACTAGTGCCGACATTGTGCATGCTCTGTTGCCTGTGTCTATGTGCCTGTGGTTCTGTCAGTGTGATCATGTGATGTATCTGACCCCAGGAATGTGTCAATAAAGTTTCCCCTTCCTGGGACAATGAATTCACGGTGTTCTTATTTCAATTTCCAGGAGTGTATTTCGATTATATGAGAGGGAAATTACGAAGTTCCTTTTGATGAGACTTTTTTTTGCCGACCTCAAGTACATAGGCGGGTAGGAAACATCAGTTACGATTGCACATAGCCTGTCTTAAATGACGGGTTATTGTCCTTTTGAAAGCTGGCTTGTGGCTAAGGTAAGTTAGTAAACCAGGCTACCATTGCTGAATGGAATATCAGCAAGGCAGACAGCTGATAAAATGAGAGAGAAGAGCTCCATATGCTGGAAGTAGATGTAACATAGAGGCAGTTATTAAAATCTGATACGTCGACTACAACACGCAGGTAGTTGACGAAGATGTGGCCTGCCAGTGCTTGTGAGTGGATTCGCTGAAGTCACAAGAAAGCAAGTGTCGGAGACGTCCCTACGTATTGAAAAGGCAATTTCGTGTCAGTTAGCTAACTGGAATGGGTAGCTACTTCTTTTTTATATTCGAAAGTTGATTTCCGCGACTTCAATTGTCACCCTTACACGTTTGATGCGAACAATTCGAAACACTCTACAGGATGTTTCAAAAGTAATGGTCAGTAATCCACACACAGAAAGTACAGGACAAAAGTAGATAAAAAGCTCAAATGAATATGAATCCACAAATCAACCGTTGTCGAGATAAAACACATTTTCTGTTGCGGTTCGTTAGTGTCAAGGAAGAGATGGCATATATAAACGTTAAATTAGGTGTTCGAAATGTTGGCCATGCGTCTGAATGCAACATTGAACTCGTCTCTGAAATGAGTTGCGAATCCTCTGTCAGTCCTGGGGAATTCTGTAATTGCTGGAAGGCTGCTTCAATCCGTAAGCGTAATTCCTCAAGAGAATTGACCTCGGTAGGTAAACCAGACTTCCAACATGACCCCACACACTGAAACCAATATCATTTAAATCTGGAGAGCTTGGAGGTCATGGCACAGGCCCTCCTCTACCTATCCAATGTTGACCATACGTCTGCACTCGTAAATGAAAATGTGCTGGAGCACCGTCATGCATGAACCACATGCTGAAGCGTTGGTTCAGTTGGACATCATCATGTACATCTAGAAGTAGTCTTCAGAAACCGCAGGCACTGCTATCCGGTTAGTCTCTGTGGTAGAAGTGTGGTCAAATTATGCGGTCTCTGAGCAGTTCCGCCCAGACGTTCAACGAATAACGCTGCTGATGTGATACGTGTGTTGCTTTTGGATTGACATCGGCCCAAGTGCGACATTTATGGTAGTTAAAAACAACGTGACGGGTAAACACAGCCTCATCCCTGAACAGAATACTGCTTACGAACAAGGGATTCAGGGCACACTGATGTTGCAGCCATTGGCAGAAATTCTCTCCAGGAGGGAAGTCTGCATTTATGACGGTTTGCACACGCCGGAGATGATATGGATAGAGTACTGACCAATGTAAAATCCACCACACACTGCTATGACTCAGGAATGCTTTTGGGTAGAAACCCTCCTCGTTGAAGTTCAAAAATGGCCCTGATCACTATGGGACTTAACTTCTGAGGTCATCAGTCCCCTAGAACTTAGAACTACTTAAATCTAACTAACCTAAGGACATCACACACATCCATGCCCGAGGCAGGATTCGAATCTGCGACCGTAGTGGTCGCGCGGTTCCAGACTGCAGCGCCTAGAACCACTCCCTGTTGAAGCACTCGGACGTTCGTGTACAATGCGTAACACCCTTTCCTCAACATCGGATGTTATGGATCTGGGTCAACTTTCTCGTACATGGTCGGAGGCTGTATTCCTGAAATGAGCAGCTTAGAGACAGAAGTGATGACACTTTCTGCAGGACCTGAGCATCATTTTGCAGGACAATGCTCAAGCACGTACAATGCAACCTGTTACTGAATTATTTGACTGATGGGGCTGCTAAGTGCTATACCACCTACTGCACTCCCATGACTTAAACCCTCGTGAGTTCAACTCGATTTCTAAACTAAAGGAAACACTTCAGGGCATTCGCTTCAGAACTGCTACAAATTCGTCGGGCAACAGATCGCGCCGCTCGAACTGTCAACACAACTGTCACTGCTAAGAGTATCCTACGACTTCCACATATCTGGCAACGGGTTATACACAATGCTGGTGACTACTTTGAAGGTCAGTAAAACTTTGAAAGACGTATCTATTTTGTACGAGCTGTAAATAAATAGTTGCTCTATTAAAGTTCTAAGCCTCGCAGTTATGCTACAAATTCGGAGAACAATGTTATATAACTGAATATCATCACTTTCATGTAACTTACATGGAAGTCTCTCAGGGGGCATAAATTTTGCCGGTTCAATATTTGATTGCGGTATGGAGTGATATCTCGTGGCAAAGACAGAAACTGCGAGTCACGACACAGCTGACTGCAGCATCAGTTTGGCGTGAGCTACTGTCAATTGTTGCCCACCCGACAGCTGTGTCAGCACAGCACCGCCCACACGACCGCAATGGCGCCAAGTGCGAGATGCCACCACATACCGGCTGTCTGATCCAGCACCTCTCGCTTTTCTCATTTCTACTACTCATTCGTCTCTCTTAGATTTACTCTCAATCCATACTCTGTACACATTAGACTGTTCATTCCATTCAGCAGATCATGTAATTCTTCTTCACTTTCACTCCGGGTAGAAATGTCATCAGCGAATCGTATCACTGATATCCTTTCTCCTTGAATTTTAATTCCTCTTTTATTTCCATCATTGCTTCCTAGATGTACAGATTGAACGGTAGAGGTGAAAGACTACACACTTTCTTTACACCCTTTTTAATGCGAGCACTTCTTTCTTGGTCGTCCGCACTTATTACTCCCTCTTGGCTGTTGTACATATTGTATATGACTCGTCTCTCCATATAGCTTACCCCTATTTTTCTCAGAATTTCGAACATCTGGCACCATTATCGAACGCTTTTTCCAGGTCGACAAATCCCATGAACGTGTCTTGATTTTTCTTTAGTCTTGCTTCCATTATTAACCGTAACGTCAGAATTGCCTCTCTCGTGCCTTTACCTTTCCTAAAGCCAAACTGATCATTATCTAGCGCGTCCTCTTTTCCATGCTTCTTTATAGCGTTTGTCCTGGTCCGTTTCCTAAGCCAGCTTCAACAAAATCGAACACTTTCCGTAGGTAATGAGCACAAAAGCCTTATCAAATATTTGCTCGTCTTATTGCCGACGCATTGTAAGGCAGGAATGTCAGAAGAGAAGAAGATTACGGATTAGCGTCCCGTAACGACGAGCTCATTAGATGGGCGCATGTCCGAAGGAACATTGTATCGTTATTCTGAACAAAATAGGCACTGCAATATTGTATTTTTTCGCCGAAATCGGGAAAGCCATTTTAAATTTAAATGTATTTCCTGTGCACAAATTCTTTCTTCAAAAACAGGCGTGTAAGGAACAGAAACAAAAGAAAATTTAGTCAATTGAACGTTAGAAAACATTAATTCGAAAGACCACTTCGAAATTAACGTTTCTGCAATATGTCCTTCTATACTGCACATGTTACAAAATTAAAGAACATTCTTTAATGGTGGTGAGTTGACGCCAGAACTAGCTTGGGGCGGATAAACTAACTGTTTGCGTCATGGTGCTCCGAAAATCCCATCCTGACCATGTAACCACTGAGGTTATCATAAATGAAGCAGAAACTCGTAGCTGTGAACATCGCAATCTAGTTGAAGTGATTTGGGAAACCCACAGAAAAACTGCAACGACCAGGTTTGAAATTTTAAACTTCTTGCCTGTTAATCTATGGCCTGCCATTGCTCGTTGGTGCAACGACGTATTGACAACGTATGTTGTTGTGTTTCGTGTACTTTGAAAATCACCTGTATTTTACAACTCCTACATGATGGGTAGAACGTCCTACCTCGTGAGTCAGCAATACCACACGAAAAAACGAGGAGTTCAGGTTTACTATCTTTTGGTTAAAAAAATCTATTTTCTTTAAATTGCATTTTTGGATCCATAAAAGTGTTTGGAATCCACCCCTGAAACGTACTGAAATCGCAGTTTCACAACCTTTTTTGAAATGTGAAATTTTTCCAATTAAAACTGAGTTGCAGGCGAGGCCATTTGGGAACGATCTCGAAGTAGTGATTATTACGTCTGTTTGTAATTACAGTCATGGACATTAATATGTTACCATTTGAACTCTGTCGTTATTCACCTCACGAGTGCTGAGGGACAGTTAGTAAAATAACGTTCTTCGAGGTCACAAATGTTATAACAACAGAAATCAGCTGCACTTAAAGATGTCGTGCCGCGTCTAAAAGGTGCAGAGTACTGGTCCAGGCAGAAACCACTTCTACTTTCAAAACGTTTCCAGATCTCAACTGGACCCACTAAATAAGGCATCCTTGAGACACATGTTGACAGGAAGCAAGAAAGTGGAAACAAGAAATCGAAGAAAATGCTACATCCTAGCCAGCGGGAATTTTCTCTGCCATTTTAATGAGGCAACAACTGGATTCCTACACTTTTCTCGTATAACTAGGGGCCAAAAATTTCGAGCGACGGATGTGAAAGTGTCAGTACATAAGTCTGGGTCTCCGCTAATTTCCGTCCAAAAACGGCTCACTATTCTCAAGGCCTATTGGAGAAATAACTTGTGTAGCAACTCTCACTAGAAGTGCCTGCAGCACGGGAAGCTATTAACCTCTGTTAGGAAACGACAAATTCTTTTGGAACACGTCATAAGTTCGTTACAAATTTGCGGTGAAGACGAAAATTTATGATCTGCTGCATGTTGAAGTCAGAAGGCCTAAAAATGTCAACAAGTCGAACTGTCCGACACAGTGAGTAGAAGAAACTGAACGTCATTACTCTTCGCGCTTCCTGTTTGAAAGTGTTCTTATTCTTGGCTCATATAGACCTACTCCAGATATTTCCATTACTGTATCCACGAACAACTGAGCAATAAAATTTACCTTCGGCAAATAAATATTTTCTGGAAGGTGTAGAAGAGATGATATATAAATGAGCAAAGCTCTTTATATGGGTACGTAAATGTGAGCCATAGTCAGCTTTCTTTTTCTTAGGAAAAGTAACTGTTACATTATTACTCTGCTACACAGCATTAATCACTAACTGAAACAAAATTAAGCAGAAGTATTATCAAAGAAAAGTCATAATTTAAGTACTCTTATAAATTGAGGATGCTCAAAACTAAAACTAATTTCCAATTTTAAGGCAGGTGAAATTGTTAAAACATAGAAACTCATTTCATTTGTAAGAATCACGTGTTCCACGGTCAAAGACTTTCTGTTTCTTGATACATGATAGTGTACGACCAACGAAGTGTGGTTTTAACGTGCTAATGTTATATAACTTGCTTTAAAAATGTGTAAATTTTTACTTGCCATAAAGATTTGAAACTGAAGAATTAACAATATATTCCAAATATCTTTAATATATTATATGGCATTTAAATGTGTTGAATTCGAAATATCCAGACCCTATACGACACACAACCCGTGTCTCGCAAGAACGAAAACTGTAGAAAATGGGGAAACAACTTTTGGGGATGTGTAGTGCGCAATCTTTCATGTGATTGTAAAATAAGTTGTTAGCTTGAAATACCGACGAGAAACACCAAGTGTACCTAGGTACGCTATCCTCTTCGTACGTCACTCTCCCTTGCATGCCTTGAGAATAACACAGACGGACCTGTTCGTTATTTTGCCAGCGATGACGGAAATGCTTAAAAGCTAGCTTCGAGCTCTCCTAGTGCCTATACAGAGTTTACGCACATAAAACTACTAACATAACTCGATAGAAGTATTCCACTAATGATGAAAGTGACTACCTTAGCGTTAAATTGCAACAACTGCATACATATACTCCACTAGTAATGGAAGTGACTACCTTAGTGTTAAATTTCAACTACTGCAGACATTAAGGAATCATTAAGTGTTTCCAGGCCAGATTTTGATATTTAAAGCACTTCGCATTGAAGCTATTCGTTGTTTGTAAAATTAGTATACAACAAATTTTCTGTCGTGCTCAGCTGCAGGTTCGAAATGTGGCACTTCCTATCTTCTATCATAATACGATATCTAGCATGATCTTCTCTCGAGGAGTTTTATAAAGACACACTGCTTTCGGTATGAAGCATTCTGACTCGATGAACTGTTCTTTTCACCTACATAGCAGCCTCATGACCACAGCGATTAATAGCCATTAATAATTTCAGTTACATACTTGTTAGTGTGACCATACCACATATTAAACTTTATTAAACATTAAAGCGTACCGATCGGAACGCCATGGGACCATGATGAAGTTCACTCCATGTAGTGACCGAAACTTTTGGCATCACAAAGTTACCAACACGGACGAGAATTTCATTCATGGAGGAGATCTGTGTTTAACGTCCCGTCGACAACGAGGTCATTAGAGACGGGGCAGAAGCTCAGATTAGGTAAAGATGGAGAAGGAAAACGGCCATGCCCTTTCGAAGGAACCATTCCAGCATTTACCTTAAGCGATTTAGGGAAATCACGGAAACCTAAATATGATGGCCGGACGCGAGCTTGAACCGTCGTCTTTCTGAATGCGTGTACAGGGTGCTAACCAATTCGCTTTCCCGCTCGGTAGGAATTCATTCAAGAGTGAATCTATTTACTGAACAGAGAACGTTTCCTTTAGTACGGGGTGATGGCAACAGACTACAATAAATGATATGCCCGTGATCAGCGATGTGCTAGTCAGATGATAAGAAAAACAGTTGATGATCCTTGAAATTTTATCTAAACATAAAAATGAACCAAGTTGAACAATTTAGATCATACCGTATATTTTTCACAATTAATTCTCTGACATGTTGTCACTGGCTGTGTGGGAAAAATTAAAGAATGTACAGTGTAGTCTAAATTGTTGAACTGGATGTATTTTTATATTTAGATAAAACTTAAATGATCATGAATCGATTTTCTACAAATTTATCGTCTGACTGGAAGATTACTGGTCACACATGCCATTTATTATTGTCTGTTTCCGTCACCCTGTACTTAACATCATCATTATGCACAGAATGCAATAGTCATTTACAGTATTACCGTTGAGTAATACTATTTGAATAGCTTACTCAGTACACTATCGCTAATTTGTAAGGGATTCAGTTTGCATTTGGAAACAGCTTCGTGAGCCAATGCCGCTGGAACAGAAGTCATTAGTGAAAATGAAGAGTCAAAATATAAAATGTTCTGAGCGCCAAATTTTATGTTATGCAGGAGAATAAATCATGAAATGGTTCTGAGCACTATGCGACTTAACTTCTGAGGTCATCAGTCGCCTACAACTTAGAACTAATTAAACCTAACTAACGTAAGGACATCACACACATCCAATAAATCATGAATTTATGTCTGTTTGTACATAACTTTTATGTATCCAAAAATTGAAAATGTATTTTGATATCACAGAATTACGGTACTCAACTCATCACTGCAAAAAATAATGGTTCGCAATAGAAAATAAGTCTTTTATTAAGAACGTTCTAATTTTCACTCAAGCAAACTGAGTTGTACTAAATGAAAATGAAGTTTTTTGTTTCAACTGCATTAATACTATGGTATTAAGTTTTATATCTGCGACAATAGAACTACAGAAATAGTGCTTTAAGCAGCAGAACTGTGGACAGTAAAAATAATTTATCATATTTATCTCTTTTACAAGATAATAGAAAATTTGTATTTCAGAGGAAAAATCCCCATTGCTGTCTTGTCTTCGAAACACAGCTCCACGATTGGAATTTCTTGTTGAAAAGTTTACTCTAGAAATCCGTGTGCTGTTGAAGGTGAAATGGTAACGTCGTCAACAGATGTTTCTGTTTCGCAACTGATAAACACAAAGTAAAACTACGTTTCCAGGAGAACGGACCTGAGACCGATCCGAGCAGTACTGACTGGAAAATTAAGGGCGAAGTGTAAAGTGAGCGTTACTGTACTCCACAGCAAGTACCGTGAGGTAATAGAGCAAATTTGTCGCCAAAGAGGATACACGTCGCACACCGCTGACGCTTGCACTTTTGTGCAGTTATTTTCAGTGAAATGAAAATACAAAGATAGATGAGCGTAAAAAACCAAGCTAAATGTAGTTAGTTTGTAACGAACCACCGGAGACCAACGGTTCCTAATACGCAGATACTCAGATAGTATCTCTGACATGATTTTTCAACATAGTTACCAAATATCTGCAAATAATATTCGTAAGCTTGTGCCAATCGTTCAGTTCCTCGAGGCAGAAATCTTCTGCTTCATCACGGAGCTATATGAGAACTGCTGTGTGGCTATTCTCATCGTTACAAAACCTCTTACCCTCTAGATTTTGTTTCTGCTTGCCGTAAAAGTGAGTATCGCATGGTACAAGTTATGGACTTCTCTATCAGCATCAAACACGCTGCTGTAGGAGACATTGCGTTTCGTCCATATACCGCCAGAATTTTACGGTGAATCTATGTGCAATTTAAAGGTTTTGCTCACAAGAATCGAACTTTTCCGCGTACTTCAACTTTGGAGAACGTTTCCAGTTTCTGCGACAATTATGTCGCACTCTGTGATGCAACTGATATCCGTACCGTACCAGAACTATGTCTTCAGGAAACCTGAAACATGTAGTCTCCTCTAATATTGTGCTACTTATTTTTTGCAATGGTCGCAGCGTGCGACGTCAAGTGTAACTTACTTTCCGAAATCTCTGCATATATTTTGCGCATAGCAGTTTCGCCTTTTATTGAAAGGGCGCCGTTAGCCGCACCACAGTTAAATATTACGAAATATTAATTTTACGAAATTTAAATTCTTCTTCCTTTGCGCGTGAAGGGCTCAAGCAGTATGCCTGTATCGACTTCACATAATTACTTTCATCCCCTTTTCGGCCGTCGTACGTCTCTTGTTGCGGAGAGCTTATACTTGTTTACAACGACTGTAACTCCGTCTTCATCCATCAGCGTGAGGTGTTGTCTCCATTCTTCCCTGCGTTCTTCCTTCTTCCCGTTTAAGTTACAAACTCACACTCCTGCTCGGATGTCATCACATTTTACGTGCTCCACCTTAATCAACTTATGACAGTTCTTAAAAATCTCATTTCTGCTGACTGCTTATTAATTTCATTTGTTTTTCTTTCATTTCAGGATTTTCTACCATAAACTTGCAGAGACACTACCATTGCTTTATACAGTTTTTGTTTTGTGGTTTTGCTAATTTTTTTAAAAATTTCTTTTATAGTTCCCCAGATATGTTGAAATTTGTTGGTCTTTTCTCTGTCTTTACAGAGTGAATTGTAAACATAAAGATTAGGTGCCTTACTTACTACATTCAGAGAATATAGTTAGGTGAAATAAGAAAACTAGATATAATGACCACGTGGACGCAGGGCATTCGGAAGGCTCGTGCACGAGTGGCTATTGCTCACGCAGTGCGAAAAAACAGATCAAGAAATAAATTTGCTATAACACTTCAAATTAAATCTAATTACAACTACTTTGCACATAAAAATAAAAAGCTCAAAAAATGTATGTGAAATCTTATGGGACTTAACTGCTAAGGTCATCAGTCCCTAAGCTTACACACTACTTAACCTAAATTATCCTAAGGACAAACACGCACACCCATGCCCGAGGGAGAACTGGAACCTCCGCCGGGACCAACCGCACAGCCCATGACTGCAGCGCCTTAGATAAAAGGCTCAATTTATGCTGTATAGTTTTATTTTTATTATCTCCTAGTCTTCGACACTGGGCTTCAAATCTGCGTTTGAAAGTGAAATGCCATTAGGTTAATATCCGCAGCGATTTTGATTATAATAAAGGAGTAAAAAACGAATTGACAAAGTTGTGAAATTTTGTGTTACAGAATCAGCATATGTGTGTTAGTTTGTGTGTGTGTGTGTGTGTGTGTGTGTGTGTGTGTGTGACCGTGTCCGTGCTTATGTTCTCCTAGAGGCAGTTATGTGGGCTAAAAGGTTAGGAGCAGGTATTCCTGCCGCACCTTTGGCGGGCAAAGCTTCCTGAGAATCCGCCGCGATCAATTGCAAACAAGTGTGGACTTTCTCCAATTAATGTCTGCAATAAATTCGGTTAGTAAAACCACGACTCCGTACCGACGCTCTAGAGCTCGTTTCAGACACTACAGGACGTCCACCCACGCAATTCCAGAAGAGGCTGCATTGCCAACAGGTCGTGTGTTAAGAGCATTCCCCGCGCGCTAAACGGCGCACGTGTTTTTGCGCGGCACCGTCCGTCAGGTGCGCTTTCGTCCCGGAGGTAGAAAGCAAGACGCCGGCCTGGGCGGCCACATTCCGCTGCCCGCTGCGCCTCCTCCGGGGGCGACGACCTTGCGCTGCGGCCACTGGAGGCTGCAGGCGCGGCGCCACGCCCACTCCTCGGCTCTGCCTCCGTTATCTGCCGGCCGTAGAAGTCCCGGCGATAAAGCCGACCGGCTGCTCACAGATGCGCCACCACGCCGCCTGCGGGGCGTCGTAAACCCGCAAGTGGCGCCGCCAAACCGCCGCCGCAGCTCCTCGGGGTCCGCCCGCTGTAGCTGCCTTCTGGACTCCTGCGTCCTGTAGGCCGAAAGGAAAACCGACGACATTCCTCTGGTCCTACGTCTCTAGTGAGAGCATACAGGATGTAGAAGACACCTTTTCCACTTAAAATAGCTTCCGTGTAGTTAGAGATTGTTGTTGTTGTGGTCTTCAGTCCTGAGACTGGTTTGATGCAGCTCTCCATGCTACTCTATCCTGTGCAAGCTTCTTCATCTCCCAGTATCTACTGCAACCTATATCCTTCTGAATCTGCTTAGTGTATTGATCTCTTGGTCTCCCTCTACGATTTTTACCCTCCACGCTGCCCTCCAATGCTAAATTTGTGATCCCTCGATGCCTCAGAACATGTCCTACCAACCGATCCCTTCTTCTAGTCAAGTTGTGCCACAAACTTCTCTTCTCCCCAATCCTATTCAATACCTCCTCATTAGTTACGCGATCTACCCACCTTATCTTCAGCATTCTTCTGTAGCACCACATTTCGAAAGCTTCTATTCTCTTCTTGTCCAAACTAGTTATCGTCCATGTCTCACTTCCATACATGGCTACACTCCATACAAATACTTTCAGAAACGACTTCCTGACACCTAAATCTATATTCGATGTTAACAAATTTCTCTTCTTGAGAAACGCTTTCCTTGCCATTGCCAGTCTACATTTTATATCCTCTCTACTTCGCCCATCATCGGTTATTTTACTCCCTAAATAGCAAAACTCCTTTACTACTTTAAGTGTCTCATTTCCTAATCTAATTCCCTCAGCATCACCCGACTTAATTTAACTACATTCCATTATCCTCGTTTTGCTTTTGTTGATGTTCATCTTATATCCTCCTTTCAAGACACTGTCCATTCCGTTCAACTGCTCTTCCAAGTCCTTTGCTGTCTCTGACAGAATTACAATGTCATCTGCGAACCTCAAAGTTTTTACTTCTTCTCCATGAATTTTAGTACCTACTCCGAATTTTTCTTTTGTTTCCTTTACTGCTTGCTCAATATACAGATTGAATAACATCGGGGAGAGGCTACAACCCTTTCCCAACCACTGCTTCCCTTTCATGCCCCTCGACTATTATAACTGCCATCTGGTTTCTGTACAAATTGTAAATAGCCTTTCGCTCCCTGTATTTTACCCCTGCCACCTTCAGAATTTGAAAGAGAGTATTCCAGTCAACATTGTCAAAAGCTTTCTCTAAGTCTACAAATGCTAGAAATGTAGGTTTGCCTTTTCTTAATCTTTCTTCCAAGATAAGTCGTAAGGTCAGTATTGCCTCACGTGTTCCAACATTTCTACGGAATCCAAACTGATCTTCCCCGAGGTCGGCTTCTACCAGTTTTTCCATTCGTCTGTAAAGAATTCGCGTTAGTATTTTGCAGCTGTGACTTATTAAACTGATAGTTCGGTAACTTTCACATCTGTCAACACCTGCTTTCTTTGGGATTGGAATTATTATATTCTTCTTAAAGTCTGAGGGTATTTCGCCTGTCTAATACATCGTGCTCACCAGATGGTAGAGTTTTGTCATGACTGGCTCTCCCGAGGCCATCAGTAGTTCTAATGGAATGTTGTCTACTCCCGGGGCCTTGTTTTGACTCAGGTCTTTCAGTGCTCTGTCAAACTCTTCACGCAGTATCTTATCTCCCATTTCATCTTCATCTACATCCTCTTCCATTTCCATAATATTGTCCTCAAGTACATCGCCCTTGTATAAACCCTCTATACACTCCTTCCACCTTTCTGCTTTCCCTTATTTGCTTAGAACTGGGTTGCCATCTGAGCTCTTGATATTCATACAAGTGGTTCTCTTCTCTCCAAAGGTCTCTTTAATTTTCCTGTAGGCAGTATCTATCTTACCCCTAGTGAGACAAGCATCTACGTCCTTACATTTGTCCTCTAGCTATCCCTGCTTAGCCATTTTGCACTTCCTGTCGATTTCATTTTTGAGACGTTTGTATTCCTTTTTGCCTGCTTCATTTACTGCATTTTTATATTTTCTCCTTTCATCAATTAAATTCAATATTTCTTCTGTTACCCAAGGATTTCTATTAGCCCGCGTCTTTTTACCTACTTGATCGTCTGCTGCCTTCACCACTTCATCCCTCAGAGCTACCCATTCTTCTTCTACTGTATTTCTTTCCCCCATTCCTGTCAATTGTTCCCTAATGCTCTCCCTGAAACTCTCTACAACCTCTGGTTCTTTCAGTTTATCCAGGTCCCATCTCCTTAAATTCCCACCTTTTTGCAGTTTCTTCAGTTTCAATCTGCAGTTCATAACCAATAGATTGTGGTCAGAATCTACATCTGCCCTAGGAAATGTCTTACAATTTAAAACCTGGTTCCTAAATCTCTGTCTTACCATTATATAATCTATCTGAAACCTGTCAGTATCTCCAGGCTTCTTCCATGTATACAGCCTCCTTTCATGATTCTTGAACCAAGTGTTAGCTATGATTAAGTTATGCTCTGTGCAAAATTCTACAAGGCGGCTTCCTCTTTCATTCCTTCCCCCCAATCCATATTCACCTACTATGTTTCCTTCTCTCCCTTTTCCTACTGACGAATTCCAGTCACCCATGACTATTAAATTTTCGTCTCCCTTCACTACCTGAATAATTTCTTTTATCTCGTCATACATTTCATCTATTTCTTCATCATCTGCAGAGCTAGTTGACATATAAACTTGTACTACTGTAGTAGGCATGGGCTTTGTGTCTATCTTGGCCACAATAATGCTTTCACTATGCTGTTTGTAGTAGCTAACCCGCACTCCTATTTTTTTCATTATTAAACCTACTCCTGCATTACCCCTATTTGATTTTGTATTTATAACCCTGTAATCACCTGACCAAAAGTCTTGTTCCTCCTGCCACCGAACTTCACTAATTCCCACTATATCTAACTTTAACCTATCCATCTCCCTTTTTAAATTTTCTAACCTACCTGCCCGATTAAGTGATCTGACATTCCACGCTCCGATCCGTAGAACGCCAGTTTTCTTTCTCCGGATAACGACGTCCTCTTGAGTAGTCCCCGCCCGGAGATCCGAATGGGGGACTATTTTACCTCCGGAATATTTTACCCAAGAGGACTCCATCATCATTTAATCATACAGTAGAGCTGCATGTCCTCGGGAAAAATTACGGCTGTAGTTTCCCCTTGCTTTCAGCCGTTCGCAGTACCAGCACAGCAAGGCCGTTTTGGTTAATGTTACAAGGCCAGATCAGTCAATCATCCAGACTGTTGCCCCTGCAACTACTGAAAAGGCTGCTGCCCCTCTTCAGGAACCACATGTTTGTCTGGCCTCTCAACAGATACCCCTCCGTTGTGGTTGCACCTACGGTACGGCCATCTGTATCGCTGAGGCACGCAAGCCTCCCCACCAACGGCAAGGTCCATGGTTCATGGGGGGGATATATCTGAAAATCTGATTCCATCACAAGCTCTAACAATGAGAAGGGGCTCACGAAACTACTGAAGAGTGCAAGTGGAACACGGTTTAAGTGCCAAATCTCACATGTATCCAGAGAATAAGAAAAATATATTATTGTACATGTTATTCGTGCCGAAACAGTTAAGATGCTGCCGGCCGGAGTGGCCGAGCGGTTCTAGGAGCTACATTCTGGAAAAGCGCGACCGCTACGGTCGCAGGTTAGAATCCTGCCTCGGGCATGGATGTGTGTGATGTCCTTAGGTTAGTTAGGTTTAAGTAGGTCTAAGTTCTAGGGGACTGATGACTTTAGAAATTAAGTCCCATAGTGCTCAGAGCCATTTAGTAGAGGGAGGTAGGACGTCAAACGGGCCGACTTGGAGCAGGAGAGGCACCACAGGTCATTTTAATTTCCACTGTCTATACTTTTACAAATAAATTCATAAAAATTTAACAGCATTACCAGGAAGGATTCAGGATTCATACTCATAGAAGTGGAAGCTCAGAAAGGTAACAAAACACATTTTTTTACATGTGAAATTTCATCATTTTTTCACTTACTGCTGGCTGCATTTGTTGCTATAGGTACACTTTTCTTCCTAAGTGAGAGAGATTCTTCGATGACTTTTGCACAGCATACAAACCATAGTTACAGCTGTATGAAACTCTAGAAGTTACTTAATTTATGAAAAAAATGAATGAACTGTTACATTTTAAACTTCATGTTTAGAAAAAATTCAAGATTTATTGTCAATTTTTTCCACAATTTTTTAATAGATTTGGAAAATTCTAGACTTTCATACACCTGTAACTACTGTTTGTGTGCTATGTAAAATTCATCGAAGAATCCCTCTTACTTAGGAAGAAAAGTGTACCTATAGCAACAAATGCAGCCAGTAATAAGTGAAAAAAATGATGAAATTTCACATGTAAAAAAAGGTATTTTGCTACGTTTTTGAACTTCCACTGCGATGAGTGTGAGTCATCAAACCTTCCTGGTCACGGTGACAAAGATTTATGAATTTATTTGTAAAAGTATAGACAGTAGAAATTAAAATGTACTGTGATGACTCTCCTGATCCAAGTCGGCCTGTTTGACGTCAAACCCCCCTTAAGAAGCTGTTCTGATACGACAAGACATACAAAAACGCTCGAGATACATCTCTGGCATTCGGATCGTGCAGGCAGGGTTACATGAACTATTGCAAGCAGAGGTATTTAAACAGTCATTCTTCTCGCGTTCCAAACGTGAATGAATCATGGAGAAGCCCTACTAACTGTTGCAACGAGGTGTAGCCTCCGCTGCACTTCACAGTGGACTGAAGAGTGCGAATGTGGTTGTAGATATGTCAATACTTCAAAATATAATGAAACAAGGTAAAAAATAAACAATTTGTTAATAACATTCTAAGTGCCATACCTGGAAACAGACTGGTTCTAAGTGCCAATAAGAAATTTTTTCTTCCGACTACCATTAATTTAGAGCTGTTGTTTACATGTGATAATATACTCTTTTAGATGGCTCTAAGCACTATGGAACTTAACATCTGAGGTCATCAGTCCCCTAGACTTCTTTTTCTTCCGTAGTGGTCAATCCAAGGATTGGTTTGCAACAGCTACAATGGCAGCTTGTCTCCATTCTGTGCGTCTTTCAGCTTTTCCCTTCATTTCTTTATAGGTGTTACATCCCACATCTTTCACGATTTTATCCATGTACCTCAGCCGTGTTCTTCCTCTTGGTCTTTTTCCCTCGACATATCGCCGGCCGCGGTGGCCGTGCGGTTCTGGCGCTGCAGTCCGGAACCGCGGGACTGCTACGGTTGCAGGTTCGAATCCTGCCTCGGGCATGGATGTGTGTGATGTCCTTAGGTTAGTTAGGTTTAAGTAGTTCTGAGTTCTAGGGGACTTATGACCTAAGATGTTGAGTCCCATAGTGCTGAGAGCCATTTGAACCATTTGAACCCTCGACATATCCCTCTATGATTGTGTTGAGGAGTCCTTTATGTCTTAATAGATGGCCTGTAAATTGCACTTCTTTCAACATTGAAATTCCAGAAGCTTCCCTTCTCACCTTCTCTTTCCAGAACCACTTCGTTTGTGACCTTGTCGATACATTTTATTTTGAGCATGCGTCTATGGCACCACATTTCAAAAGAATTTAGCTTCTGGTCTTCCTCTGTCCCGAGAGTCCATGTTTCACACCCATAGCATGCCACACTCCACACATATGATTTCAAAAATCTTTTCCTGATTTCAAGGCTGATGCTCTTAGATGTTAAGATGTTTTCCTTCTTGTTAAAAGCAGCCTTTGCTTGAGCAATTCTGCTTCTCACTTCTGCCTTGCTCCTTCCATTTCTGGTAATATTACTGCCCAGATAAGTAAATTTATCAACTTGTTCCAGCAGTTCATTGCCTACATGAACATTGCCTACATGTTGTATCAGAATAGCTTCTTAAGGGGGGTTGGACGTCAAACGGGCCGACTTGGATCAGGAGAGTCACCACAGGACATTTTAATTTCTACTTGCGTAATAAACAAAAGTCAATAGTGAGATATGGTTCTTCATGAATTCAATTTTGCTATGCTCTTGTAAAAGAATATAATGAAATGAGAAATGGTGTTGACTCCTGTTGTTCTGCTACATTTCTGTAGTACACTGAAGAGCCAAAGAAAATGGTACACCTGCCTGACATCGTGTGGGTCCAAAGGGAGTACGCACAGAAGTGCCGCAAGACAACGTAGCATAGACTCGATTACTGTTGGAGGAAACGGACACCAGGAATCCTGTAGGGCTGTCCATAAATCTGCAAGAATATGAGAGGTAGAGATCTCTTCTGAACAGCACGTTGCAAGGCATCCCAGATATGCTGGATAATGTTCATATCTTGGCAGTTTGGTGGCCACGAAAGTGTTTAAACGCAGAAGAGCTTTCCTGGAGCCACTCTGTAGCAATTCTGGAATTGCCCAAATCCGTCGAAATGCACAATGAACATGAATGAATGCAGTTCCAGGTATTCACGTTACACTCGTGAAATGGTCGTATGGGAAAATAACCATGTCATCGCTACGTCGGAGATGCTGTGTCCCGCCGGCCGTTGTGGCCGTCCGGTTCTAGGCACTTCAGTCTGGAATCGCGTAACTGCTACGGTCGCAGGTTCGAATCCTGCCTCGGGCATGGATGTGTGTGATGTCCTTAGGTTAGTTAGGTTTAATTAGTTCTAAGTTCTAGGCGACTGATGACCTCAGAAGTTAAGTCGCGTAGTGCTCAGAGCCATTTGAACCATTTTGCTGTGTCCCATCGCTCGTGGGCCAACTACAACACCACGTTCAAACTCACGTAAATCTTGATAACCTGCTACTTTAGCAGCAGTAACCGATCTAACAACTGCGTCAGACACGTCTTGTCTTATATAGGCGTTGCCGATTGCAGTGCCGTATTCTGCCTGTTTACATATCTCTGCATTTGAGTACGAATACCTTTATCAGTTTCTTTGGCGCGTCAGTACATTATTAGCAGGCCGCTGTGGCGGAGCGTTTCTAGGCGCTTCAGTCCGGAACCGCGCTGCTGCTACGGCCGCATGTTCGAACTCTGCCTCGCGCATGGATGTGTGTTATGTCCGTAGGTCAGTTAGGTGTAAGTAGTTCTAAGTCTGAATAGAATGGATAAAGTTATGGGGGAAGAATATAATATGAGAATCAATAAAGCAAAAACAAAAGTAATGGCATGCTGTTTAATTGGAAAAGCTCTTTTACAGTAGAAAAAGCTACGAGCGCCCAAAAACATTGTGAGTTATCTCTTCAAATCATTCCAGGCTAAATTAAGGAGGCACTTTCAGCTCCACTGGTAAGCTCTGTTTGGCACAGAGACTATCTCTTCATGACTGTTTTCTCCATGAGTTGGCACTTGCGAAATATCTAGAGACATGCAACCGAGAACACAATAGCACGCAAAACGCGTATTGTAGCAAAATTACACTAGAATTTTCCTTTTATTTAATTACAAGACGTCTATTTCCGGTTATATCCGTAAAAATATTTATTGATCTACTGCAATTTTGATGTTACACCGTTGTTAACTACCTGCAGAGGTAAAATACGATATATCTTGGAATTTTAACAGAGAAAAATCATTAGTATGCACAACAAACTCGGGCATACGCTAACTCGTATGAATCAGTTACAAATATTCGATGTTCGTAATGTTGGCTTTATTGCCTATGTGTCCTGCAATAAACATCCAGCACGCTACCTTACATCACGCAACTGGTGCTCCAACAACCTTCACCAGACGAAACATTTATTCAGACAAAAATACCCTGTTAAAAAAGAAATACCTTGATGACGGACAGATTCCGTACCACAAATTGTTTTCCACTAATGGTGCTGATTCACTTGAGGGATATGAATGCTGGACTGCAAATGCTCATTGATGATGATGTCTGGTTTGTAGGGCGCTCAACTGCGCGGTCATCAGCGCCCGTACGTAGTCCCAATTCTTACGCAATCTAATTTTTACACAGTTCAATCTAACCACTTTCACTAACGATGATGATGAGGATGAAATGGTAAGGACAACACAAATACCCAGTCCGTGGAACAGAAAATACCCAACCCGGCCGGGAATCGAACCCAGGACCCCGTGATCCAGAGGCAGCAACGCTAGCCATTAGACCACGAGCTGCGGACGCAAATGCACATTGGTTATTGAACTCACCCACTGGTAGAGGTGCTACCTATTTTCAAAGAGATGAAAGTAAGAAAATGTACATGCTCACAGAAGTTTCGCGCGTCATGTCATACTACTTACATTTAACGGTACTCTCCTAGGATTGTGTCCACTTCATAGAACAGTGCAGCACAGTTGGGGCCAAACTTGGCTAGAACCGTCGCCTTTTCGTTTCCCGGTCTGCAAGTTTTACTGTCAGTTATACTGCATAACAGGTAATGAGACTTAGTACACCGACATACTGTCAACTCGCACGTGTCCCAAATTTACCTTCGGGAATGAAATATTTGACCAAGGTCAGTAGTTAACATAATACGCGTATTTAGAGAAAACAGTTTAACGATAACGTCAGTTTTCTTTTTTTTATAAAACGTGGAAAAACATAGGCATCTACAAGCGTCACAATCAGTTACAATAACTTTTTATTGGCAATATGCGTTTTTATGACGTAATGTGGACCTCGTAAACAAATTTACAGCTGCTTTGAATTTTTATTTTTCCCACAGACTTTGAAGCTCTTCGACTGACTCAATCTTTTCTGCATTCTCGCTATTGTAAATTCAGTGAACAAAGATTTCAGGTGTTTCATTTCGCCGCTCGGGATTAGCCGAACGGTCTGAGGCGCTGCAGTCATGTACTGTGCGGCTGGTCCCAGTGGAGGTTAGAGTCCTCCCTCGGGCATGGGTGTGTGTGTGTTTGTCCTTGGGATAATTCAGGTTAAGTAGTGTGTAAGCTTAGGGACTGATGACCTTAGAAGTTATGTCCCATAAGATTTCACACACATTTGAACATTTTTTTTTGTTTCATTTTGGACATTGCAGCCAGATATTTCTGACACATTGATATTAAACATTTCTTACGTCGCATGGAATGCGGTTAGTTAGAAACCAATTGCAGTTGATAGTGCTGCACGTTTCTGTCATCTTTATCACATCAAACGCATGATAAGAACTTTCTGTTGGTCAATAGGCTGCTTATATCAATATATTTAAACAAAGATGACACAAAATCCATAAACATATTCCTTTATCGGCATTAACATTACTCTACGTTATATGCGAACCATGTAATGTCCTCCTCATAGTCCTCATAATTTTTACTGTTGTTCCTAAGCTTCAAATCCATGATAATATTGTAAATGAGAAAGTGACGTTTCTGCTACTTTTTCGTGACTAAAGCTCTGAACTGATTTTGATGAAATTTGTATGGATATAACTTGAAGCCTAAGGCAGGACGCAGGCTACTTTAGAAACATATAAATAAAACGTACTAACTGCTACCTGCAGGTGAGCTGGCATATCGGTAGTTTTGTTATGATGAGTGTTGGTGAGTCGGTAAGCTGTAGACAGGATGTTAATTTTAACTGAAGGCACTGAAGTACCTTGAAAACTCCATACCGGTTCAAGAGAATTATAATTGCAATATGTTTTTCTCAGAGGGGGACATGCAACGATACCACACTCGACCCGCCACCCCAACATGTGCTTGGGTCACGGGAAACAACTTCGAAATTTTCAGTGGGAACCCTTTATTGCAGATTACGAATCAATGTCAAAATCTACGTACGATTTGCGTCAAGAATTTTCTTCATTTCGCTTCAGGTGGTTCTGTAATCTGAGGAAGAGAAATGGGTACACAATCGTAATTTACGACAAGCTACTCAATGGCTTTTGAATATCCAATGGCACGTGAGACCCCACCTTCTTGTTGTGACGGTAGGACAGGCCAATATTTCGTAACTTATAACTGAAAATCCCAATCGTATCGCTGTATTCCTCCGACATATCTAATAGGTGACTACTCGACACGCCACTGTCGCCTCGGTTCGAGGCGATCGCTACTGTACTTTTCCAATTAGAGTGTTCAAACGTAATACCACCAGCTTCAACACAAATAGTGATCTGCTTTTCAGAAGATCGTACACAGGACAGAAGCATATCTGCGGGAATGTCAGCACATGCGTTTCTGCTGCGGTCGACCCTGTCTTCACTTCACGACCTGCTGGCACTTGCTGGTACACCTTATCTTTTAAATATCCCCACAGAAATAAATCCGGCGACGCCAAATCCGGCGGCCTAGAGGGCCAATTAATAGGGCCACCTCTACCGAACCACCGATCAGTGTAAACACTACTCTTTAATACCTCCCGTGTTTCAACGGCGTAATGCGCTGGACAACCGTCATGCTGAAACCACATAAGTTGTCGAACGTCAAGGACAACATCCTGCAGTAGTACCGGTAGTTCCTGTTCCTAAAACATTTGGTATTTGCTTCTATTCAACGTGCTGCTGATAAAATACAGACCAATGATTTTGTTCCCCATACTGCCACACCATAGATTAACCGACCAACGACGTTGATGGTCAACTTGCCGCAACCAATGGGGACTGTCTGCAGTCCAGTAATGCATGCTATACTGATTAACGGGGCGGTGGTTTGTGTATGCAGACTATAATGTTGTTACTTTAATTAGCTACGATGAAAGCGGTACTGATGGACAATAAAAGCGGGTTAAAAGCTGTGAGCTGTCTGGGGAAGTTAACCTTGCATTACTGCGCAACTGTTTCACCACGGTCGTCCAGTATAGCTTACCAAATTCCCAACCAGACTAACATTAATTATAATCTTTTAATAGTCATACGACAACCGGTGATATATATATATATAAAAGTGAATTTAAATAAAAAGAAATAAATCAGTTTATATTTGGAAATTTATTTTAACATTGATCATTGAAATTTCAGCATATTAAACGTGAGTTATAACGGAGCTGGTGCCTTATTTAGGACTGTGAAAATGTGAGTTTGCAATCTTTCGGAACACATCAAATATGGAGGCCAGATCGGGAGACTGCATACAACACTGCATTCATAAAACAACACACAAAGATCGTTGAAACGTATGCAAGAGAAAGTTAACCACTACCAACAGATTCAAATTTTCACCCAAAGAAGATACGTTCGTAGCACAATCCTGTCCGTCATGTAATTACCACACACTGGTATACTAAATTCATATTAACTCTGTGAAATCTTGGCGAAAAGAATAGCTGAGGGCTACTTTGATGATTACATTACTTGCTTCACGTGGTCAACTTGGTTTACACAAAGAGTGTAAGTCCACAGTAATTTTGATAATTAAAATAAATTAGATCGAAAAGCAATTTACAAAAGAAAAACCTCGAACTGGTTACTAACGTCTTACTGTTAACCTGACGGGTCAAACAGTTATATAAGCACGTGGTACTGTTCTCGCAAAGTACACCCCACGTGGGTTGAACATAAAGAAAAGTTGCTATATTGAAAAATATTGTCAAGACGAGACGTTATAATCACACAAGCATTCGCATTTAAGAATGATCTTAGTTAGAGTTACTGATCAACACGTGGTTCCACATTACTCACAAAGTAGTGACAAAGCAACTACCTGAAAATAATCTGAACTTCACACGAGAATTACACTGCGCTGCAATTTAAGATAACATTAGATATTTTAGAGCTAAACCTGAAATAAAGGTGATTAAATTTTCAGTTAGGCTGAACTTAAGAAATCCATTGTCCTACGGACTTAGCAGACACGCGCTTAGCCGGAGATCTTACCACTTCAGACGCTCGCCACGGACCGACTGACCTGCGCTCCTACCGAGCGTGCTTCCCAAATACAAACGGAAGTGACCAGAGGGGGAGCTTCCTATACCAACATGACAACGGACGGACAGGACCATACTAAGGATAGAAACCTCTTTGCTTTTAGAAAGCGTAGCTACCTGTTCCGACGTTGGTCCTACTGTTCTCTAGCAGACAGGCTTGTCTGCTACCCTCAAGCATGCAACTACAAATACATTTGCTCATTCATCCTCTCACACAGAAGGGAAGGGGGATGACAGTATCTTATCATACACAGTGTATAAAAGAAAGCGGATGTAGGTTCCGTATGAGACTGTGTGACATGAATTACATATAAACTGTGTTTTAAAGTGTAGTAGTGTGACAGATCGTTCTTGTTTATGTGTAAAAGTAACACGTTCCACTACTCAGTCTCCTCCCAGATAGTCAGAAACGCCACAGTAAATTTAGAAGAGGAATTTATGCCGTAAATGACAATAGATTTAAGAAATTAAACATGAAAGGAATCCAACAGAGACCTTTCAAGACTCGTCAGAAAAGAGCACCTCGGCAAAAAAGATGGTGTCGTTTGCATTTGTTGGTGTGCCCATGTACAAAACGCTACCCGGTTGTGGAAATCGGCACCATGAAGTTCTTGACGCAGTGACAGGTGGTATGGATGATACTGACGACGATGCACTATTGTGACAATACTACCTACAGACATACCGGAATCGCAGTGTAACAGCCGGCCGCTTATCCGTGGGTTGTGCACTGCCGATACTACATCTATTTCATTAGCTTCTCCTGTAACACGTTTTCTTCGTTTCCTTTTGCCGGTCTGCACGCTTCCATCAGACAAAGGCGTACACAGGTTTGTAGAAGAACGAAAGAGAGCGAGCTTACCCTGGAAAACGATCGGCATACACGGCAATAGCTGGTATAACATTTCTCCCACATTCTCCGTAAATCACGATCGTTTGAATTTTTTCTTCCGTAGTTGCAACATTCATCGTCAACTGCCACGTCTGTTCCCCGAATGATAGGTGGATGTGCATGCAATGAAAACTGCACAAATACTGTAATACCCACATCAAAAAAAGTTTTGCATTACTTCTGTTTCGAGAGTTCCGGAACTTGTACAGAAAATTGGAATAGAGATCAACATAAGAATCATTTCGGCTCATTTTATTGCTCATGAAAACCACACATTGCATGTTGTGACACCGTACAGCGTGACCTCTGAGTTGGTGGTCTAGATTGCTGTACACGCTGGTACCTCTAATACCCAGTAGCACGACCTCTTGCATTGATGAATGTCAGTATTCGTCGTGGCATACTATCCACAAGTTCATCACGGCACTGTTAGTCCAGATTGTCCCAGTCCTCAACGACGATTCGGGGTGGATCCCTCAGGGTGGTTGGTGGGTTACATCGTCCAGAAACAGCCCTTTTAAATCCATCACAAGTTTAAATAGGGTTCATATTTGAAGAACATGCTGGCCAGTCGAGCGATGTCTTTGTCCTGAAGAAAGTCATTCACAAGATGTGCACGATGGAGGCGCGAATTGTCGTCCAGGAATACGAATGCCTCGTCAATATGCTGTCGATATGGTTGCACTGTCGGTCGGAGGATGGCGTTAAAGTATCGTACAGCCGTTATGGCGCCCTCCATGACCACCAGCGGAGTATGTCGACCCCACATAATGCTACCCCAAAACAGCAGGACACCTCCATCTTTCTGCACTCGCTGGACAGTGTGTCTAAGGCGTTAAACCTGGCCGGGTTGCCTCCTAACACGTCTCCGACTGCTGTCTGACTGAAGGCATATGCGACACTTATCGGTGAAGAGAACGTGATGGAAACCCTAAGGGGTTCATTCGGCATGTTGTTGGGCCCATCTGTACCGCCCTGCATGGTATAGTGGTTGCAAAGATGGACCTCGCCACGGACGTCGGGAGTGATGTTACGCATCATGCAGCACAGTGTGAGTCGTGTCCTGTGGCTGGACGAAAAGCGTTATACAACATGGCGGCGTTGCTGTCAGGGTTCCTCCGAGCCATAATCCGTAGGTAGCGGTAATCTACTGCAGTAGTAGCCCTTGGGCGGCCTGAGCGAGGCATGTCATCGACGGTTCCTGTCTCTCTGTATCTGCTCCATGTCCGAACAACATCGCTTTGGTTCACACCGAGACGCCTGGACACTTCCCCTGTTAAGAGCCCTTCCTGGCACAAAGAAACATTGCGGACGCGATCGAACAGTGATATTGACCATTTAGGCATGGTTGAACTACAGACAATAGGAGCCGTCTACCTCTTTTCTGGTGGAATGACTGGAGGTGATTAGCTTTTGGACCACCTCCATATAATATTCGCTTCTCATTAATAGTTGCTTACATCTTTGGGAGGGTTTAGCGACATCTCTGAACAATCAAAGGGACTGTGTCTATGATACAATATCCACAGTCAACGTCTACTTTCAGGAGTTCTGGGAAGTGGGGTGATGCAAAACTTTTTTGATATGTGTATTTAGAGCCGCTGTCTTCTGTGTCTTCATGATATGTGAGCTCCGACCACTGCCTATTACGGTACGTCGTAGTTAGCTACAAGGCCACGGGGGTGATTTCGATATCTCGGATCAATACAATGTTACGAATGGGATTTCAAATTAGAAGTTGTAAAATACTTACTTTTCCTATCCTCGCAGCATAGAGGTGGTGTCCCACGTGCCTTTGGACATTCAAGGGCCTTTCAGTAGCATGTCATAAATTATGATTGCATACCCATTTATATTCCTCCGATTACAGCGACATCTGTAGCGAAATGAAGGAGATGCTTCAGACAAAGTGTTATGTAGATTTTGCCGTAGCCTCTTAATCCGCAATATGGAAACAGTTCCTACTTTAGATTTCAAAGTTACCTCCCGCCACCCACTCACATAGTGAGATGGTGGGTCGAGTGTCGTATCGTTTTATTTCCCCCTCCGAGACAAACTAACTGGAATTATAACTTTTTTGATCCGAAATGCAGTTTTCGAGATATTTCAGTGTCTTCAGTTAAAATAAATACTATATATATATATATATATATATATATATATATATATATATATATATATATTAGAGATTGTATTACTAGGGATTACAATCCCTATATATGCAGTGACGTATTAGACATCTACGCAGAAATTCCATCCCACACCTGTAGCGTGTACTGTCGCTGCCAGTGGTCTTTTTGAACTCAACGAGTGATGGTCAGTTGTTTTGTTACTGGCTAGAACCCACGTAACTACTGTATACACTTTTGTTGCTCTTTAGTGTCTGTTACTAAAGGTATTGTTCAAAAATGGTTTTTTCAAAATATGACGTGTCGTAAGCGACTCGCACTATAATCCTACAACAAACACCACTTCCATTCTAATCTACCCTGCCTTTAGTCTGTCAGTGTAAACACTTATTGTTCTATTTAGAAAAGTGTTTGTTTACACAAAAAATACACTTTCTAAGCATTGTTACAATCTGTTGTTTGACTAACATTACGAACCAGTGACTACGAATCCATTGAGTGAAAACTGCACATCAACATGACTTTTCACTTCCGCAAGATTTGCGGTGTAAGTTTAAGGTGACGCAACCTGTACACATACATACACACACACACACACACACACAGACACACACACACACACACACACACACACACACACACACACACACACACACACACACACACTTATAGCCCGTATATAATGCATGTACTAATGATACGTAACTGAAGCTGCGAGTAACCGCAAGTGTTTAACTTAAACGTTCACCTGGATGAAGATGAGACATATCAAAATCCTACACCTGGATTATCTGGCATAATCGACTCGATCGACCTGGCTTATGCCCCATATGGCTTCCATCTACCCAATCTGAAAGACGCACACGTTAATCCATGAGTCCACAAAAGAGCCACTTAACTAATACGTTTCACAGAACGCTATCCGCATCCATAGTAGAAGCATTTCATTCGTTAGCGGAACATATAACGGATTCATGTTTTACACCCTCTGTTATGAATCGCTATAGGCCACAGAGTTCCACAATTCTCGAACTGAACACCAGAATTGTCAGGCGCTGCGACAACGACAGCTGTTTTTAAAAGAACGCAAAATCCCCAAGATTGGCAAAGTTTTATAGAAGTTCGAAATATGGCGCGTAATTCAATGCGAGATGCTTTTAATAATTTCCACAACGAAATTCTTTCTCGTAATCTGGCAGAAAATCCAAAGAGATTCTGGTCATACGTAAAGCACACCAGCGGCAAGACGCAATAAATATCTTCACTGCGCGATAATAACGGTGAAGTCACTGATGACAGTGCCACTAAAGCAGAGCTATTAAACACTGTTTTCCGAAACTCCTTCACCAAAGAAGACGAAGTAAATATTCCTGAATTCCAATCAAGAACAACTGCCAAGATGAGAAACATAGAAGTAGATATCCTAGGTGTAACAAAGCAGCTTAAATCACTTAATAAAGACAAGGCCTCCGGTACAGATTGTATACCAGTCAGATTCCTCCCAGAGTATGCTGATAAAATAGCTCCATATTTAGCAATTATATACAATCACTGGCTCACAGAACGATCCGTACCTAAAGACTGGAAAATTGATCGTCACACCAATACCCAAAAAGGGCGGTAGGAGTAATCCGCTAAATTACAGGCCTATATCACTAACGTCGATTTGCAGTAGTGTTTTGGAACATATACTGTATTCGAAAATTACGAAATACCTCGAAGAAAACGATTTATTGAAACATAGGCAGCACGGATTCAGAAAATATCGTTCTTGTGAATCACAACTAGCTCTTTATACTCATGAAGTAATGAGTGCTATCGACAGAGGATGTCAAATTGATTCCATATTTTTAGATTTCCAGAAGGCTTTCGACGCCGTTCCTGACATCCGTCTTCTAACCAAACTGCGTGCCTACGGCGTATCGCCTCAGTTGTGCGACTGGATTCGTGATTTCCTGTCAGAAAGGTCAAAATTCGTGGTAATAGACGGAAAGTCATCGAGTAAAACAGAAGTAATATCCGGCATTCCCCAAGGAAGTGTTATAGGCCCTCTATTGTTCCTGATCTATATAAACGACATAGGAGACAATCTGAATAGCCGTCTTAGAGTGTTTGCAGATGATGCTGTCATTTACCGTCTTGTAAAGTCATCAGATGATCAAAACGACTTGCAAAATGATTTAGATAAGATATGTGTATGGTGCGAAAAGTGGCAATTGACCCTGAATAAAGAAAAGTGTGAAGTTTTTCACATGAGTACTAAAAGAAATCACCTAAATTTCGATTACGCGATACGTCACACAAATCTGAAGGCTATAAATTCAGCTAATTCCTTAGGGATTACAATTACACATAACCTAAATTGGAACGATCACAGAGATAATATTGTGGGTAGGGCAAACCAAAGACTGCGATTCACTCGAGGAACACTAAGAAAGTGCTACAGGTCTACGAAAGAGGCTGCTTACACCACGCTTGTCCGCCCTATTATGAAGTATTGTTGTGCGGTGTGGGATCCGCATCAGTTGGGACTGGTCGATGACGTCGGAGAAGTACAAAGAAGGGCAGCTCGTTTCGTATTATCGCGAAACAGGGGAGATAGTGTCACAGACATGATACGTGAATTGGAGTGGCAATCAATAAAACAAAGGCGTTTTTCGTTGCGACAGTATCTTCTCATGAAATTTCAGTCACGAATTTTCTCTTCCGTTTGCGAAAATATTCTGTTGGCACCCACCTGCATAGGGAGAAATGATCATCACGATAAAATAAGAGAAATCAGGGCTCGCACAGAAAAATGTAAGTGCTCATTTTTCCCGCTTGCCGTTCGAGAGTGGAACGGTAGAGAGACAACTTGAAAGTGGGTCTTTGAACCCTCTGCCAGGCACTTTATTGTGAACAGCAGAGTAATCACGTAGATGTAGAAGTAGACGGCTTAGAGGGTCGCTAGTGGTCAGGTCGAATGTGGAATTACCATTCTAATTGAAGACGTTTTCCTACCCTTATTACATAACATCAGCTCACAATAATTAACAGGGTGATTGTAATTAAAGTTAAACTGGTCAGAAAGACGTCAAATTGCAACGGAATATTATCGGAGAAGAGGGGAAAACGTATGGCAGCAGAAAAAAAGTGTGAAAATTGGTCAGTTGGTGGCGCCGTTCGGGTCAGAATATGTCAATGAAAACACCTGCCAGGCGCACGACGGATGAAGTTGGTATAAACATGCCAGGTAAACGGCATTTCCTGCTTTCGCGTCTGCGACGTTCACCATGAGTACCTCAATGCAGGATCGCGCTCTGCTTATAAAGCTGTGTTACAAAATGGTTCAAATGGCTCTGAGCACTATGGGACTTAACAGCTGTGGTCATCAGTCCCCTAGAACTTAGAACTACTTAAACCTAACTAACCTAAGGACATCACACACATCCATGCCCGAGGCAGGATTCGAACCTGCGACCGTAGCAGTTTCGCGGTTCCGGACTGAGCGCCTAGAACCGCGAGACCACCGCGGCTGCTGTGTTACAAGAACGACAACTGTGTACACGTCGCTCTGCAGAAGTTCCGGACACTGAAGGGTTTGAAAAAAGGCGTTGGTCCGATGACTGCCGTGGGTCTGGAGAAAATGATTCGGAAATTCGAAAATACAGCTTCTTTTGGTGTGTGACCTGGTAGAGGGAGGAAATGCATTGATTCGACGTCAGTGGAATCAGTGGCCACAGAAATACAGGAGGAGACGAGTGGTGGTGTGCAAATGTGTAGTGCAGGAAGAATTGCCCGAACGTTGTGGATACGCGTGAGTACGGTGCGTAAAATCCTACGAAAAATCCTGCTTTACATTCAAAATTACCCATATGGACGAGTTGCTTCCTGTTGACCTGCCAGCAAGAGAGACCTTTGCTTTAGAATTTCTTTCTCGCATGAAGTGGACGATGATTGTTCGTGGAAGATTTTGTGGACAGACGGAGCGCACTTCTATCTGACAGGGTACGTGAATACACAGATTTGTCGAATATGGGCAACGGAAAATCCACATGCAAATCAACCAGTACCACTTCATCCTGAAAAGATGGTGCGGGTTTACGGCATCATTTATCATAGGGTATTATTTTTTTGAAAGAACGGGTGCTTCCGATCCTGTTACCTGTACCACTGCTGGTAAGTGCTATGAGTGTCTTTTGCTTAACCGCGCCATTCCAGCTCTCCAGCAGCGTGGATGTGTGGATGGGATCTTTTTTATGCAAGATGGCACACATCCGCACGTTGCAAATCCGTTTTAAGCAGCTGCTGAAGTGCCATTTCGGAAATGGTAGAATTATCAGCCTTCCTTTCCCTACGGCGTGGTCGTTCCGATCACTTGATCTTAATCCGTGTGACTTCTGGCTATGGGGTTATCTGAAAGAGTTGTGTTCAATGTCCGGGCTGCAATGTTATCTGCATTGAAGGCACGCATTGCGCAACACATTCTGAACGGGACCCCGGAAACACTAAAATCAGTTGTGGAACATGCTGTTTCTCGATTTCATCTTGTTACAGAAAACGGTGGACAGCATATTGAACATGTTTTACGCCAATCACGCGGAAATTAATAATCCGATTTGATTTTGATTCCAGATTTTTATTCCGTTCTTGGCCTCAGGACAATTAAAAACCGATTTTTCGCATCCAGTGTGATATGACCTTGCCGTGGTGGGTACGTAACAATATCACACGTGTGCACCCATGCAAACTGAGTAGTATTCTCGATAGCACATATCGCAGGCACATTACATTTATTACTGGCGTGCCACACTTAGTTGATGTCACGTATAAAAATCAAAGAACACATTAAGGACAAAAAAATAGACATAAAATATTGTATACAATACATGGCATGTCACCAACAAACTACTTTATTTCAAGCTCGTATTAACGAAATAAAATCCAATAATGTGTGATGTAGTAATGTTAAATAGGTATCGTCACAAATTCCTCTGCTTTTGGACTATGGTTTATATACCAACGTTTTGGTCATATTTACGTGGTCTCATAACCTTTCTAGTTCTGACCATTTCTTATTTTTTCCGTTACTTTTCCACGTCTTTTTCCATACCATTTATTTTTATTGAACTGACCAAAATGTTTTTATAAGTATTTTAGAATTTCGTAACGGAATTTATATCGCGACAACAGCATACCTGTTATGCTGTGCACCCAGTGGTGGCTGCTACCCTTTTTGTTCCAAGTGTTGTGTGTTTGCTACCCATCCATACATTTTATGACTGTTGACACCGTTTTTATGCTTGATAAGTAATTTGTATTAGCTCATTTGTTTACTTAATATGCTTCACAAAACGATTTATACCTGTTCCCGTCTAAATACTGCTATTGGTTTCCATATCTCGTTCCTCAAAGAAAGTGTATTTGCTCAATATTAGAGGTATGTAAATGATTGTGAGAACATTGTTTTGGAATCCTTACATATCTAATAACGTATTCTGTAATGAATGTTGAATACATAATGTAACAAACTGCTCTTCCTTTAGGTGTACGTTATTGATTTTTACAGATTTTATATTTCGGTGTTATACTTACTTTATGTGCCCACATAACCCTTTCTGTCTTGAGGTTTCGTTTCTCCTCTTTTTACAGCTATTTCCCACGTTCCTTCTCTTTTTATTGAACGGTTCATATTTTTAACTGTATTTTATATTATGATACTATCATACTGTAAGTCATAAAGTACTTGATGTACCCAATACTGGTTGGTACATTTTATAACACATGTGATACCTGCTTGCCCGCTTTCACGAATTGTATATTGGTTGTTACTTAAAATATAAAAGTTCTGTTGGTTATCGTTCGGTATAAATGGTCAGGTCTGGTCTCTGTGTGTCTAGAAATAGGTTACAGACCGCATGCAAATGATGGAATGCTCTATTTGTGGAATTTTTTATGTACCTCAGGTAATTTTTGTTACCTTTATGTTGAAAATAGTGTAGTTTATTTTGTGATATGCCATGTATTGTATACAATACCTTATGTCCATTTGTATGCCCTTAATATATTCTTTGGTCGCTGACTGTTTTTATACATGACATCAACTAAGTCTGGCACGCAAGCGATATATGTAACGTGCCTATGATGTGTGTTACTGAGAGTCTTAAAGTCTTAGGGTGAATAAGTATCTGTGACAACAAATTACCAGTTAGTGTCAGTACACAGAGCAAAGTTGAGAACACGAAAGGTGTTACTGTAGTGAGGATCCTTTCCTAAAATGACGAAATACGGTTACTTTTTACTTATAATTAAGAGTGATTTGAAAATGACATGAAATACAGATGTTACAAGTGTAAGCAAGAAATTTGTACAGTAATGTTTTATCTTAATGTGAGGGGTATGAAATGTTATTTATACATGACGAGGTATCCAGACATTGTGGTGTTTTTCCATGTTGATTTTATAGGTGCTTGACAATGACGCTAAATCGTACGATTAAATAAACATCACATTACAGCCTACTACGAACCATGTCTACGTCTGTTAAGCATCTGGAGGGTGTGGATCCCCACAAATACAAAATCATTTTATATTGTTGCCATATATCATTACCCACACCTACAAATGCTGAGAGTCAAGTGTTAACCTTTACAGTTGCATTCAATCTATGTAAAATTGATATTTTATAGAAACAATTTATGTTGTGAGTCTATAGCATATAGGGGCTCAAGACGAACACGTACGGTTCTCTGAAATGGAAACTCAGACCGCCACGTTATGTTAAAAACACAAGCTTATTTATTCAGTAAGACCAACTGGCGTATAATTGCTCAGCGACAAAACATCTGAACCTGCTGCGCTGCCCATTTCTTGCACTTCCATATCCTTCTTACTCTGTTTTTCCTGTCTAAAAGAAACACGAGAGAGTTTTTAGTAATATTGAAGAAACACAGACTTGTGGCGAAATTAATGTGATCATTCATTGTCTTGCTCCACAACCTCGAAAATAATACAGTACTGGCCATTAAAATTGCTACACCACGAAGATGACGTGCTACAGACGCGAAATTTAACCGAGAGGAAGAAGATGCTGTGATATGCAAATGATTAGCTATTGAGAGCATTCACACAAGGTTGGCGCCGGTGGCGACACATACAACGTGCTGACATGAGAAAAGTTTCCAACCGATTTCTCATAAACAGCAGTTGACCGGTGTTGCCTGGTGAAACGTTATTGTGATGCCTCGTGTAAGGAGGAGAAATGCATACCATCACGTTTCCGACATTGATAAAGGTCGGATTGTAGCCTATCGCGATTGCGCTTTATCGTATCGCGACATTGCTGCTCGCGTTGGTCGAGATCCAATGACTGTTAGCAGAATATGGAATCGCTGGGTTCAGGAGGGTAATACGGAACGCCCTGCTGGATCCCAACGGCCTCGTATCACTAGCAGTCGAGATGACAGGCATCTTATCCGCATGGCTGTAACGGATCGTGCAGCCACGTCTCGGTCCCTGAGTCAACTGATGGGGACGTTTGCTAGACAAGAACCATATGCACGAACAGTTTGACGACGTTTCCAGCAGCATGGACTATCAGCTCGGAGACCATGACTGCGGTTACCCTTGACGCTGCATCACAGACAAGAGCGCCTGCGATCGATCCCTGCGAAACCCTACATTTCAGCAGGATAATGCACGACCGCATGTTGCGGGTCATGTACGGGCCTTTCAGGATACAGGAAAAGTTCGAGTGCTGCCCTGGCCGGCACATTCTCCAGATCTCTCACCAATTGAAAACGTCTGGTCAATGGTGGCCGAGCAACTGGCTCGTCACAATACGCCAGTCACTGCTCTTGATGAACTGTGGTATCTTGTTGGAGCTGCATGGGCAGCTGTATCTGAATACGCCATCCAAGCTCTGTATGACTCAATGCCCAGGCGTATCAAGGCCGTTATTACGGCTAGAGGTGGTTGTTCTGGGTAGTGATATCTCAGGATCTATGCACCCAAATTGCGTGAAAATGTAATCACATGTCAGTTCTAGTACAATATATTTGTCCAATGAATACCCGTTTACCATCTGCATTTCTTCTTGGTGTAGCAGTTTTAATGGCCAGTAGTGTATGTGCAACAAGAAATTGTGTAGAATCAAGAGAATCTCGCAAACACATAATGATAGTTTTTCATTCTTTTGTCTTTAAATACTGAGAAAATTAAACATATGTTGAAGCAAGATAAAGAGTTTTCATTTGCTGCAACACTTGCCTGTGTCATGATCTAATATGTGTGAGTTCGCCCTCGTTGATAGCGGGGAGGTGTCACAGGATTTATCACCGTTTCCAAACGACTGTGGAGCCCGAGTTCTTCACTCGACATTGGCAGACCTGAAAAAGTGTTTTGCTTCGAGTTAAGATATTTGTTCTATCTTAGAATCGATCATGGTGGCTTTGGCGTAGTAAGCTTTAGCACAACTACCCGAACACGCAGAATTTGCCTAAACCTAAATAGGAAAAGCACGATGAAACTACAACAGTATGGACAGGCAGAGATCTGAAACAGCGTACCGCATTGTCACGTGCCTGCTTGTGTGCATCTGCGTTCTCCCTATGCATGAAAAGAAGAAACAAGTTAATAGCAAATCAAGCAATCTAATTACGGTTTCTCTAATATTTGGTAGTAAAGAACAGACCGGTGTAAACTTTTTTGCTGTTTTATTTTGAACTGCTTTCATTCACATATGCGACTTGAACTACTAATAGTAGTTCTGTGGGAACAGAAACCTTATTATAATTACTCTTAAAGTAATTACATTTACTCCCAAAGTACCGAGAAACGGAAAACAGTGATTCTGAGAGAAGCTTTTCATTCAATCAAAAATGGCTGCATGCGTCAAGAACTCTTCGATTTTCACGCATTCTCTGCTTATACCTCGTGAAGGCGTAGGAACACAGTGAGAAACCCTTGTCCAACGTTTGAGAGTAAGCCTGAATGCGAAACCTGTATCTAAAAAGACGTGGTCGTTCCTCATATCACAGCGAGTGGGCATTGGCTCTGGCCTCCCGATGTAAGCTGGCAACTGCAGCTGAACAAGATCACTGAAGTGTCTGAGCCCCGAAGTCACAGACCACCACGACATCTAACGCTATCATTTAGAGCTTCGATAAGAACCGACAGACGCCGCTTCGTCTCCGTCGTAGACGCGTTTTCCTTTAGGTACTGCGGCCTTGAATTTAATCACAGTCTAGATGTTCATCATCTTGAACAGAACTAAGCAACGTTGCTCTTTCATACGCGGGCAGGTTCTTTCCTACAGATGGCGTGCCCATCTCCGGATACGGCCACAAAATCACGACACCAGGAATGCGTTAACATTCGACCGATACCTTCAGTTTCACACATGATTAGGCATCATATGGGGCAGTACTGTTTTTGCAGGTTACTTAAAATCCCTCAAATGTTCTGTACGTAGCATAACGCTGGCTTTTGCGTACAACAAGCAATTGTGTACCGTTCAGCACGGATTATGCACTGAAGAGCCAAACAAAATGGTGCACCTGTCTAATATCGTGTAGGACACTCGCAAGCACGCAGAAGTGCCGCAGCACGATGTGGCATGAACTCGACTAACGTCTGAAGTAGTGCTGGAGGGAACTGACACCATTAATCCTGCAAGGTTGTTCATAAATCCGTTAGAGTACTAGGGGTGGAGATCTCTTCTGAACAGCAGAAACGCATCCAACATATGCTCAATAATGTTCATGTCTGGGTAGTTTGGTGGCCAGTGGAAGTGTTTTAACTCGGAAGAGTGTTCCTGGACCCATTCTGCAGCAATTCTGGACGTGTGGGATCTCGCATTGTCCTGCTGGAATTGCCCAAGTCCGGAGGAATGCACAATGGACACGAATGGATACATGTGATCAGACAGGATGCTTACGTAAGTGTCACCTGTCAGAGTCCTATCTAGGTGTACCAGGGGTCTCATATCACTCCAACTGCATACGCCCCACACCATTACAAAGCCTCCACCAACTTGAACAGTCCCCTGCTGTCGTGCAGGGTCCATGGATTCATGAAGTTGTCTCCATACCCGTACACGTCCATCCGCTCGATACAGTTTGAAACGTCCGACCAGGCAACATGTTTCCAGTCATCAACAGTCCAATGTTGGTGTTGACGGGGTCAGGCGAAGTGTAAAGCTTTTGGCGTGCAATCATCAAGGGTACACGAGTGGGCCTTCGGCTCCGAAAGGCCATATCGATGACGTTTCGTTAAATGTTTCGCATGATGACACTTGTTGGTGGCCCAGCACTGAAATCTACAGCAATTTGCGGAAGGTTTAAGCTTCTGTCACGTTGAACGATTCTCTTCACTCGTTGGTTCCGTTCTTGTTGGATTTTTTTTCCTGCCGCGGCGATGCCTGATTATTTGATGTTTTTCCAGATTCCTGGTTTTCACGGGACACTCCTGAAGTGGTCGTACGGGAAAATCCCCACTTCATCGCTACCTGGGAGATTCTATGTCCCATCTTGATAAGCTGCCATTGTTGCAACAGCAACCGATCTAACAACAGCGCCAGACACTTGTCTTATACAGTCGTGTACTGCATTTGAATACGGATGTCTACACCAGTTTCTTTGTCGCTTCAGTGTATTTAATTTAGCTGAGATCTCCATTCGTGCTATCCGTGTCTTTCTTTGTTGCTTAAGAGGTGGCGTCGACTGAGTATTGTGACCTATGATCTCAGAACACACCCATTTTGTTATCCTCTAACTTTTTTTAAGTTAATCTGAGTTTTGAAATTCTCTTTCTTTTCCCACATCACCCCTTCTCCCTTTTCATCAGCCTCCATAATAATGAAGGACCCCAGCAAATCGGAGCATTGCCGACGCCTTACTCCGACGGAGATTGAGTAGATAATCAGTTTTAAGACCCCGTCAGCCTATTAATCTTTTATATAGATGTCTGTTCTTTCGGATATGGCCGAAAGAACAGACACCACACTCATGTAACTGATTCGTCTCTGTGGGCTATGAATCCACTATCCTCAGTGGATCTCCTGTGGGAATCCCAAAGGAAGGAGCAAGGGGGACCTGAACAGGGACTCCGGAGAGGTGACACTAGGGTGGAATGTGAGCCGGCCGATATAGTTCACGCAGTTGCACTTAACAATGTGTCCAGGTGTGGATCAGTGCTTAACGTAACTGCCTAATAAGCAGGAGATCGCGGGTTCGAATCCCGGTCCAGTTTTTCTCGTCGTTGCCGACTCTGCATGAAGTCCCGATGCAGGTGGCATTGTGCATTCTTTCCCTTTTCTTCCTTCGACGTTCAGAGTTAATTATCTTAACTGCTTTTGCAAACTGGGGCACAAGTTCCCTAGTTCCTTTTTCATAGAAGCCAACGTACGGGGGGGGGGGAGGGGGGGGGAGGGTGTTGTTAACAGCTGGACCCGCAAGTAAAGAGTCGAGTGTAGGGATACTACATGTGTGAGTCTTTGTTTGTGCATTATCAGCTTCAGACTTTCATTTAAGTATGTCCTTCTTTTGACCTCACATCCAGTACTTCCACCAACGCAGAATCGCTGGCGGTACCGGGCATTCAACACACGTCTACCACATAAAAGGAGAGTGTGCGCTGAAAACGTGTAAGCAGGTCAAACCGTGTACCTCCAGATATATATCACTAGCGCTGCCGTTAGTCTGATAACGCTAGGAGCTACTAGCAGCTGCCATTTCAGAGACTTGTAGATAATCGTCGTTAGCGGACGTCTTTTCCTCTTCCCTCTAGACTTTTTTAATATTTTTACTGAAATTTTCTTCAATGTTGGCGTTTTCTGGAGGAGTGGTTTCTTGAGAAACGTTATCAAATTAAAAAAAACAGGGCAGTATTTATTTAGAAAAAGGTTTTTCAATGCATTTCAACGCTTGTATGATGCGCAAAATACGAATGATTTTTCATTTTCCTTGAAGAAACAGTATAACAATTTCCTCGTTTTCAGTTCCCTGAATTTTACGACATTCGTGAGATCTAGCTATTAGGACTACTAAAAACGGGTGCACTTGAAAATGAAATTTTCGATTTACTAAAAATTTTTCAGTGAAACTTCTGTGTGAATAGAACGCAATGAGGTTCTCCAAGACTAATTATTGCTTCTTGTTACTTGCTAAAGTTACATGGTTTCATTGTAGTTATTAAAAGATTCCAAAGCTCTCTCATAGCGTGCACCAACTCACTTTAGGAATCATATTTACTTCGCATATTTTCTCACACTTCATATATTTTTATGGTGTCATTCAAACTTTACATCAATATAAGGGGCGATCAAAAAGCTTCCCTCTGAGTGCGTTGCTGCAGCGTATATGCAACCCAGCGCGACTTCGATGCGGGTACATAAGCAGCGAAACGTAGACAAAGGCTTAGTGTGTCTTACAAACGGAAAATTCTTGATCGCCCCCTAATATCCAGTATCATCTATAAAATACTCCAATGGCCCACATTAGATGAAGGACGCAGTCTTTGCATTACTATAATACTTAACGAAGCTTGATAATAATGGAAATTTCATTTCTAGCTCCTCTCTCCTTTTTTCCACTGAATAATGCTGTTAATGCGAGAGACTTCAAAAACAGGCAACACATTTCATACGGCAGGCCAAGCTACTTTTATTGTGCAGTAGTACACTTCACAGTGACTCAAAACGTGACATTATTTTTCAAAATAGTCACCAAGTCTCTCTAAACAAGGGTCTGAATGTTCTTCCAGTCATTCGATTCCTAGACAGTTTAAATCCGTTCCTTCGTCGCTCAGCCGTTCGACAATCGTCGCCTAACTGTCCTCATTGCTGGAAAACCTCTTTCCGCCCCAGATGACTTAACTTGCCGGAAAGATGGGTATTGCATGGTGCAAGACCTGGACTTGCCGATCAGTATCACCGGGAGTTGTGTGAACCTGATAAAATTGTTTGCACCATTCCACTTCGTCTGGACGAGACATTACATTTGGTCCACATACTACCAGAATTTCGCGGTGAAACCATGTGAATCTTAGACACTTTGCTCAGAAGAATTGTACTATCCGTAGTACTTCAACTTCGGAGAACGTTTTCAGCTCCCTCGCTATTTCAGTCGCACTTTGCGCTGCACCTGTTAACCGTACCGCAACAGAACTGTGTCTGCGGTAATCCTTAAACATGTAATCTTTCCTGGCAATGCACTAACCCTTTTACGCAATGCTTTTAGCGTGAGCGTACGTGCGTAACATACTTTCTGAAGTCTCTACGTAACAAGATAATGGCAAAGATCCGAAACATCTTAATATCTGATAACAATTTAAGTGAAAATATTTGTCTATGAAAAGAAGCCTCCAACATTCAACAACTGTGGCAGGCCGCTCTACAAGCTGTTGGAAATCTGTCTAAATTATGTCTAGTACGAAACTCATGGTGCGAGAGCTTAGTTATTTCTGCAAGGTTCGTACTATTTAGCAACGCCAGAATTACTGAATTTGCTTGTAGTGCATTCATATTTGTGAGACTATGAAGAAGTTTACTATTCTTCAGATCTGTGAACTAAAACATTTGTCCAAACTGTGAGACAAATACCAGGAGTCATTCCACAAATCTGACAGCGCCTTCTCAAAGTGTAGAATACTGAGCTGTCAGTGGTGAAACAGTGTGTCAGTAATAAAAAGAATACGGTTTCCTAGTGGTATTACAAGGGCGTGCTGCAAAGTATTGCCTTCGGATTTTTTATTCTGTTCTCAATACTGCCTGAAGTACTACATCTCATGCACATAACTCGATCGACTTTCCCGCTTGGCTGATCCAAGTTGCAACCCTCCGCCTCTACAGCGCTCCAAATTGTAGCGTGTAACATGTCGGTGTGCAACGTAAATGTGGCTGTAGATGAAAAACTGAAAACACGAATTCGAACAGTTCGTCCACCCCGACACAGTCCCGATTTGGATCCATCCGGTTTTCGAACACCTTAGAGGTGCGTAGTGAAGCTATGGAAGCAGAGGTGAGGTTGTGGTTCCGTCAGACAAGTCAAAAATTCTACAGTGACTGACTGATATCTCGTTGGGGGAAATGTGTTCACCATTTGAGTGACTATGTTGAGAAATAAATGTGTAGACATGAAGAATAAAGATGTAGACTGTTAAAGTTTGTTTTATTTAAAAAGCTGTAAAAGTTTACACATACTCGTAAACAATTCTGAGGGATTACTTTTCAGCGAGCCTTCGTATTTCCGTTTTCACTGCCACTCAACCCATATACAGGCCTACTAGGTTATTTTTTATCTCAAGTATTTTGCCTTCAGTTACATCAAAATCTCTCGACGTTAGTGTAAGTTGTTTTTGTGAACTGTGTAAGCCTTGTTCCAGGCTGTTAGACGATATTCCTTTTCGAAAAATTGAGAATTTTCTGGTCTTGTGTATTCTGACTGTGACAATCTCCTCATCTCAGTGACACATACACTCACCCTCTTTCTTTATTTGGAGTATGTATTCTAATCACTGTCTTCTCTTACAATTTTGGCCCTCTTGCGTTTCGCTCTAACCTATGTGAGCTATTCCCTAATGTAAAACTTGTCTTTTGCAAGTATAAATTTCACATGTTGTTCTGCTGGAGGATGAAAGAATAATAAAATGACTGAAATGTAATGAGAATAGCCTGTCATCGATAAAGCGAGACGCCAAGGGGCAACACGACAAATAATTGGAACACGTCTCCTGTTTGTGATATACAGTGATTCTGACGTTTTGTAAATGACATCATGCCGTCACCTTTGACCGTGCCATTTCATTTATTCCCAATTGTAATTTCGGCCTTCAGGCCATTGTCAGATGGTACTGCATTACGTCAACACAAGTCGGAAACAAAATGAACTTGAATCTTTTACGTTCCATGGCCCGACAGTCTAAATAGTAGACATTAAAATATAAAATACTGCAGGGAAGGGTGACAACAACCCAATATGTCAATATCATAAGAAGTACGTTATCATCGTTTACAGCCATATCTTTGAAAAGTTTACAATCTAAGAAGAATTCTTTCGTGTGATTTACTATAAGGGACAGTGAAATGAAAAAGAGGTAGATGGAAAAAGTAAGTAAACTTTCAACAAAAGTAATCGGAGTAAGTGTTAATCCTATTGTGAGACAAGAACGTCAGGGCCTTCATGGAGAAACGTTTGCGGTCACCCACGTTATCATGATTGTACACGGGGGTACACTGCTTCGTCCGAAGGAAATCGACATCCACAAATGTCTTTATTCAGGGCTCCAAAAATATGGAAATCGAACGGGGAGAGGTCGGGACTGTGTGATGGATGTGTAAGGGCTTCACAGCGAATATTATGTACGGTATTCCAAACAACCTTGGCAACATGCGGCTAGCAGAAGTTTCGCTACGAAGTCCTTACACATGCTCCATAGAGTTCCGGTCTCTTCCCATTCTTTTGGAGCCCTGAACTATGACATCCGTGGCTGTCGATTAGTTTCGGACGAAGAGGTGCACCCCGTGTATAATCATGCTTCCGCAGGCAACCGCAAACATTTTTCCTTGAAATCATTGGCCGTCTTGTTTCACAGTGTCACCGTGGGATAAATGTATTAACAGTTATGGCTATTTATTTTGAAATAACAAACGGTTTTCTTAATTTTTTCCCATTTGTCTCGTTTCAATTTGATGCTCTTTTATATATGAGAACAATAGTTTCAAGAGACCCAGTGGTGTTAACTTCAAAAACACCGCGTAAGAAATGAAATGTAAGACCTATGAAACGCCCGCTAAACCCTCTGGACAGAACAGGTAATAGGATCGTGGAAAGGACAAAGGGTTGAGGTCAGTTTCTGCTTATAATTGTCATTTATTGTAATTTAGCAACTCTTTCACGGCTGAAGGCCTCCAACAAGAAATCTTAACAAGATGAAAATCCAATTAAGATAGCTATAAAGTAATTCAAAAACAACATACGCAAAGTGCAATACAAATTGCTGAGGGCCACAATTAATATCCAAAATTTTAGAATATATTGCCATAGACCTTTAAAGGCAGAAGGCCAACAAGAAATCATAAAAAAATCAAAAATTCAATTAAGATAGCAATAAAATAATTAAAAACCCAAAAGGTAACATATGCAAGGTGCAACACAAATGGCTGAGGGCCACTATTCAATTTCAAAACTTCAGAATATATTAACATAGATCTTTAAAGGCAGAAGGCCAGCATGTTTAACAGCAAGGAATCTTAAAGATCAACAAGATAAAATCCAATTAAGATAGCAATAAAATAATTTAAAGAAAGAATATATGCAAGGCACAATACCAATGGCTGAGGACCAGAACCAAACTTCAAAATTTCAAAATATATTACCATAATCTTTAAAGGCAGAAGGCCACAGTATTTAAGCTTGATAGATAAATTTAAAAATTAATTGTCAAAATTTTAAGAAACAAACAGTAAGCACAAGCCTAAAATTTAAAATAGCTGACAACAGATAATTAAACACCGGTGGCACTTTGAAGGCCTCCAGGGAGATCGATCTGCCCTTGTCCACATAGGGGAGACAGGTGGTGAGCCCAGCTATACTTGATCCGTCGGAACCCAACCAGGGGGCAGCCACGGACCGACCGACACAACAACTTGCTTTCCGTCAACCAGTACATGAGAACCCCAACTGGCAATGTTACAAACGTGATAATCCACAATGGAGTACGTATTAGCTGTCAAAATTACGCACCATGTTGGACAGCGACAACAGGTGAGGAAAAGACGCTGCCTGAAATTACGTTAGTGGCCAGGGCAGGTAACCGGAACACTAACGGCCACTAGGCAGAAAATTCCGCTGCTTCACTTGAATTTGAAACACTGTCATAGTTAATTCGCTCAAAGAATACTGCCTGAATTTGCGTCAGTGCCCAGTGCAGGTAAGCAGAACACTAATGGCCAAAAGACAGAAAATTCCAGTGGTGCACCAAATCGTAGTCGACCGAAATAGTTAACTGCACTGCATGGCGGCTAAATCTCAGCAGAGTAACCACTCTGTGTTGCTCACCGGAGAAACTACCCAACAGCAAACCACCGAAACGAACCACCAGAACAAGAATAGACGTGGCTTGGGCAGTTGAAACCACTACTCAATTTTTACGTCCTGAGTCAGCGAACCACGAAGCTCGTAGCGATCGGACAGCTCCACACACGCTCCGACACTGCGCAGGGACTGCTAGCGGCACCAGCCGACTGGACCGCGCGGAGAACTTCCCTCGACCGCAACAACCGATCGACACACTCCAGACCCCCTTGCCAAACCAAAGATTGTACGCGGCGCAGATATCGATACACGTCACTGCTGCCACACGTAGAAGGAAGAAGAACCACGACGTAACCGCGACAAAGGAGGGAAACCAAACACAGATAGACAGTGAGGTTCACGAAAACGCATAGCTGGGAGAGAGCACGGCTCAACCTACTTTGTATATACTTAATCGTTGGGTGCCGTAAATATTTTTCCACAAATTTCTGAAACAATAGAGTTATACAGTGAAGTGGGTGCCATCATTCTGCAGTAACGAAACATGCACTTCGACCGACTCAGAGGCCTAGCTTCAGCGATGAGTACGAGCATGTGCGATGTGTTTGGGCCAATGGTACAAGAGGGAAATCGTGCTATTTTTGTTTCTTATTTAGGTGATCAAAGTTACGACTATTTTGATGGGCCTGCCACGACTTCCTCTCCTGTGCCAATCGCTTCATCTAAAAGTCCTCAATTATTTGTTGGATTTATTCTGTTCTTTGTTCTCTTACAGTTTATGCTGTCCACAGCTCCAAGTGGACGGTTTTTCCTGATATCTCAGGTCACCTATCATCCTGTACTACCCTTTAGTTAGTGTTTGACACATATTGCTTTGCTTGCTAGTTCTGCAGGAAATAGATTAATTTCTTATCAGCTCTACTTAATTTTCAACAACTGTTCGTAGCACCACATCTCAAGCACTTCAGTTCTCTTCCTTCAATTTCCAATAAACCACGTTTAATTTACATACATTGCTGGACTCCAAACGTACATTCTCTGAAATTTCTGCCTCAAACAAAGCGGAATGTTCGATACTAGTTTATTTCCTTTAGCGAGAACTGCCCTCTTTACCTGAACTGTTTTGTCTGCTTCGTTCGCTATGCATTACGTTGCTCAGAAGCTTGGAAAATTCCTTCACTTCCTCTACTTTGTGATCCCCAGTTTTGATGTGTTAAGTGTATTGCTAATTTTATTTCTGCTACCCGTCGCTACTTTCGTCTTTCTTCTGTTTATCATCAAGCCATTTTCTATACTCATTAGACTCATTTAGCAGAGCCGCGCGGGGTAGCCGGGTGGTCTTAGGCGCCTTGTCACGGTCCGTGCGGCTCTCGCAGTCTGAGGTTCGAGTCCTCCCTCGGGCATGGGTGTGTGTGTGTTGTCCATAGCGTAAGGCAGTTTAAGTTAGATTAAGTAGTGTGTAGGCTTAGGGTCCGATGACCTCAGCAGTTTGGTCCCATAAGACCTTACCACAAACTTTAGCAGGCTTTGCAAAACTTATTTTTATTGAGGATAGCTATGTCATCATGTAACCTTATCATTGATATCCTGTCATCCTCAACGTTAATCCGTCTCCTTAACCTTTCTTTTATATCCGTCGTTGCCTTTTCAAAGTGTGCAGGGCAGGTTTTTTACTTTGATGCATCGAAATATATATATACATACATACACATACACACACACACACACACACACACACATATATATATATATATATATATATATATATATATATATATATATATATATATAGATATATATATATATACGTACCCGATTGAAACACGGAATAGTTCGTATTCAGTATTTTTTAAAATGTTATGCGGTGATATCAACTCGATCCACGTGTCCCACAGCCACGGGGTGGGGAGAGAAGGGGGTCGGAACTTTGTCTTAAATAAGAATGTGCCATTTTCATTGTAGATTCAGATTCTACAGCGAAAATACGTAACTTTTGCATTAACACCTTCGTCGTTGCAACATGACTGAATTCGAAAATTGTAATGTCTCGAGAAAATGCATTTTATAAAAAAAAACGAGACTTGTTCAGTAATTGTAAAAATTGTTTTTTGAAGTTTGTTCTCTCACCTCTCACCAACGGAGTGCTCGCTTCAGGTGTGTCCTCTTACACGCGCGCACCACACTGGATCGATCTGATTGGCTGCTGATGATGTCATCATGCCTATATAAGCGAGAAACCGTAGCAGTCCCGGCAGTCAGTGAACTCCTGACGACGATGGTGGAGATGGACATCGAAAACTCGAGCATTTTATTCGAATTGACGCGGCTGGAGAACCGAGAACGTTTTATTCATGTATGCCGTCACGAAAGACTCCGAGGACACGAAGTGCTTGTTCGTAACAATTATCTGACAGTAAGCACTGAAAAATATCGCCGCATACTTTGATGCACTTATTTATCCGCGAATAGAGTGACTGGACGCAACTGAGAAGTGTTTCCGATGTAAACTGTTGATATCCATGGGTGATTTGCTACATCGTTTTATCGCGAGGCACTTCATTGTAAATATCTCTCTTCAGTAACCCCACAGGCAGGCGAAGTAATATCTGGCGATCTTGCGGACCAAGACACTAGAACGCTTCTTCCGATCCGCCGAAGATTTTACACACAATGTAATACTTTCCGCGCTGCTACAGAATAGCGTGCAGGACAACCTTCATGTTGAAACCACATTGTTTGTCACATGTACAAGGGAAGGTCTACAAGCAATACTGTCCATCAAGGATGCTAGATATTTATCACCATTTAAAGTGTCATCGATAAAGAATGGACCCACGAGATTATAATTAATTATTCCACTCCAAACATTCATATTCTTCGGACGCTGATGTTCAGTCTGGCGCAACCAGAGTGGTTTATCCACATTCCAGTAATATACGTTATGTCGATTAACTGGACTGCAGCTCGTGAAGATCGACTAGTCAATAAAACAATATTCGAGCGAAGAAATTGGGGACTCTCTGAGCTTACGAATGCTATCGCTGGAAATCATTGCCACGACGTTCGTGATGGAGAGAAATATGAAACAGGTGATATTTCAAAAACTAGCAGATAGTAGCCTTACTAATACCCGATTCGCAACTTAATTGCCTAATGCTATTGTGGGGATTATGGGTCACTACAGTGAATGTCGTAATTTCATTATTGTCTGCAGCAACTGCTCTTCCTTTTTCGTGGTTTTACTGTTTCCTCGAAGGAGGTCGAATAACCCGGCAGAAAGAAGCTTGTGATCGCACCCTGTTTAGGAAACGTTGAGCATCAGAGGCTACAGTATTATCGACATTCCTATTTCTCCATAAATGTAATTCATTTCAGTTTTCCCTTCTGTCGATGTAGCTTGTATTTCAACTAATAACGAAATGATGTTATGAAGAAACACATTTAAGGAAAGAGGGACAACGCACATGACTGAGAGCAAGTAATATACTGAATAAATGTTTCAAAAAAGGCTGCACGGAGGAAAAAACCGAACACTGAGTCCTTTGCCACACTCGTCTGTTTTTATGTTTCCGATCCAATGCACTTTTCGCGAAGTAATACCGTTTTGGTACTCAACTGTGTTATTTGTCTATTACAGCGCCATCTATCGTGCACCGACAAAAGTGTTACAAACAAAAGTTATGTATTTTACATGGAGAATTCGATTTCATGATAAAAAATTGGATGTTTCGCTTTAGGATTTCAAAGTTGCCCCCTGCTCCATCACCAGGGGATGTGATTTGGGGGGGGGGGGGTGTAACGTTGGTATCGACGGACAGCATTTTTAAAAATACTGAACACATATTTTTCCGTTGCTTAATCCGATGCGTAGTTTTTTAGTTTTTTCGTTGTCTCAAGATAAAAAGCCACCCTGATTATTGCGAATTAGGGGAAATCGACTGTATCCTCGTCTTTTGCAATATTTAGTCTGTGTACTTGGATCTTGTTCTTCCTTTATTCTTGTTTCCACTTGCGTCTTAATCATATTGTAGATTATACGTCATTCCATACAGCTTACATATGTTCTCCAAAGAATTTTGAAACCTTGCACCATCTGACGTTGCCGAATATTTTTTCTAGGCCTACAAGTCCTACGAATGTGTCCTGATTTTTAGTTAATCTTGTTTTCATTATCAAGCGCAAAGTTAGAACTGCCTCTTGGACGCATGAGCTGTTAGTTCTCGCACTTATCTGCCCTTATAATCGTCGGGATTGTTTGAATGATATTTTTGTGAAATTCTGATGATATGTCTCCAGCCTCATAGATATTACTTACTAACATGAGTAGCGGCGTGGTCGGCACTTGTCGCAAAAATTTTAAAACTTCCGACGCACTGTTATACCGAGTCGTCAGAAACAAACTGAAAAGCTTTTAAGGGTGTTTCTGGGTAGGTTGCGGTGAGAAATATTTGTTAGAAAACAAATGCTATACATTGCGCCGTTTCCGAGTTGATGAGAATTGAAGTCAATCAATCAGGCCATTCAGAACGTAAATTGAAGCATGCGCCAGGTACGATTAGTGTCAGTTGCTTCCTAGCGTAAGTGGTAGTGCACGAGAATTCTCAGTATTCTACTCGGGTTCAGTCCTTACTACCGTCTCAAGTCAAATATTTGTAGCGTTATTTTCTTATGTTTTGGGAATCCAAACGTACAACATGTTTGGCGGCACTGTCTATGGAGGGCTACTCGATTTTGAGTACGCAGCGGCCTGATTGGCTATCCTCAATGCTAATGACTCAACGTATCGAACTTTTTCCTTTTCAGTTATTTCTCAGCATAACCTACCTTGCAATATCCTTACAAGCTTTTCACACCGTCTCTGACTAAACTACATATCCCGTCTTCCTTGTTCCAGTTCCATTGCTCTGTAAAACTCTGATCGAAATACTGAATGTATTATGTCTTGCAAATCGACAAATGGTTTATCTAGCTCTCTCTCATAGAGGCGATCAGAGTTCTCTTTCGAACCGTACATTCACTCACCTACGTTTGAAAGTGGAATTAATCTTGTTGGATCTCTCCTTCAGTCGTGCATTTCCGTGCTCATGTCTTGGCGTTTCCCATATAGCCAATTAACTTCTGCTTGCCTGCACTACCACTGATTTCAATTGTAAATGACTTACATCGCTGCATCTGTTCTGGCTTGTCTCTCCCCCCAGATTTATGAATCCCGATTACACGTGGGCCACAACGACCGGCAGGGGCTGTCATCACGACACCGCGGGACGATCCCATGGAGACGGAGGCTTCACCTCCTCCACCTCCTCTCATCCTCCCGATGGAGCTGGACCCTCCCGCTCCGCACCAGCCAACGCCTTCGACATCTTGCTATTGGCCTCAGGAGGTGGAAGCATACCCTTCTAGTCGTTTTCCTTGGGTCGTTTCCGCCAGAGCGAATGGATGGTGAGGTACGACCGGAAGCCTGACGTTCCCTGCAGCCACAGCTTCCGGTACTCCCCCCCCCCCCCTTCTGCCGTTGTCGCTCCTTCTATCCGACGACGGTCCGTCGGTTTGGGGGAGAGAGGGGAGGATGAACGTTCCGGCGTAACGTGGTCAAAAGCCGGCAGGACGATCAAGAACAGAAGAGCAGAGAGGGCAGTGAGAAGACGTCAGCAAATAGCACGCTGCCAGACCACTCTCTAGGATGGCGCCGGCCGGGGTGGCCAAGCGGTTCTGGGCGCTACAGCTTGGCACCGCGTGACCGCCTAGGTTGCAGGTTCGAATCCTGCCTCGGGAATGGTTGTGTGTGATGTCCTTAGTGTGGTATAGTCAATGCCCACACCGTGGCGCCTGCAGCTGCGTGGCCGCGGTCTTTACGTCACACACCCAACGGCCGGCACGGCCCGCTTATGTGAAGCTCTGCACAGCTGTACAGAGCAGGCGCGGGCCTCAAACATCTACATCTACATCCATACTCCGCAAGCCACCTGAAGGTGAGTGGCGGAGTACCTCCGCACTGTCATGGCAACATCGGCCGGCATCCTCTCAAGAGTTAGTTACGTGAGGCTGCGCCGCCAATCATAACAGGACACGACAAGCGGACTCGGTTACGGCGGTCATATTCCTCCGCCACTCGCCCTATATAGCCGCATACGCCGCCACGCCTGGGGTCTCGTGTTGGGCTGCCTACTTGCTACGTCGAAGTCGCATCCAGGAACGACGCTACACTGTGCTACGACTGTTCACCATACCGGACTTGGACTCTGCAGCCCAGTCGCTGCCCTTGATCAAGCACCAAGTTGTGTTAGTATTGTGGAACTGTCGGCAATAAACAGAATTTGGAACTCACGCCAATCGTTATTTGTTGTTTCTCCAATTACGGATGCAACACTTAGGTTAGTTAGGTTTAAGTAGTTCTAAGTTCTAGGGGACTGATGACCTCTTTCTAGGACGGCACCGAGACGGGAGCGGCTTCTGCATAAGAGAATATAAGCGCCACGCCGTCTGGCTGCAGCCAGAGTTGAAGAAGAGCCGTTCTCCGAACGCTACAACAGTGACTTTAGAACTGTATTGTTTTGCTTGTATTGCAATTGTACATACCGAAGGACATTGATTATTTGCATGTCGCCATTTGCTTGCGACACACCTGCGTGAATACGCAAAGTTAAGTATTGTCATTTATCTCACTGTAATAAAAATCTGTTAATAGTATTTGCTTCAATTGTTGTCTGGCGATCCGAGAATGCAGGCTTCCTGGGCACCCTATCTTGGACGAGAGTGCGCAACGTAACTTTGCGGACAAGGTGTCCCACGAATCACAAGTCGACAGCCACCACTGCTTCCCTGTCTTGACTTTTTCTGGGGTACTGATTCACTGGCGCATACATTCTCTCTTGTCTTTTCATTGCGTTGGCTTCCTTGCTTTAACGGTCTCTTATCATGTTTTTGCTAATCAATGTTTTCAGGTGGACATTGCAGAAATTTTATTTGCCTTTGTATTTATTTTTCTTGCATGCCTTATCTGTTATTGCATCTGTCTCTTACAATGTCATGGCAGTAGAACCGCACCAGCCCCCCCCCCCCCTTTTCCGTCGTGCAGTCGTGCATTCAAGTCTCACCCCCCCCCCCCCCCCCTTCCCGGCGGCAGCGCACCCACGACCGCCCTGCCCATCTGCCCGTGTCGTCACGTGTTGACTAAATTCTTTCGACTACACTGCAGACCTTTCTGTGTCGTCCAAACAAGACACAGCCGGGGCAAAAGCACCACAGGCGCAGAGACGCGAGCTGGTGCCAATGTAATAGAGACTTGCCACGTGCGCGAGTTCCACCAGCGCCACGGATGCGCTGAGGATGAAGATATCGACTTCGCCTTCGCCAGTTGCCGGCCGAGTGCAATTCGCCAACGACCAGACAGCAACAGACAGAAGCCTACTCCGAAGAGAGAAGTACAGCTTGGTTATAGATCATCGTCCAGGGCCGACTTACATATAGCACGTCGTTTAGTGAACTCTTAAAAGTGTTGTTGTAAATTGCATTTGTAAGGTACTGTGAAGTTTACCTATGATTATTTGCACTTAGCTACTGAGTGCCTTTTTTGCGTTATATTACATGCAGTGTTTCACACTACATTATACGACAAATAAGAGAGGTAAGTACACCTTTTTAACTCATTTGTGTGACTTTCTTCCTAATTTGTTGGAGTGTTTTAGAACCTTAGTTCTCCTATCCTGTTACTTGATATGGGGCATAATAGTGTGAAAGTAATAGGGAGAAATTGTCTTAGCGGTGGACTGCTCCAGAAGCCGTTTCACGAACTCACAAACTCTCCTTCACAGCAGACCCGATGGGGGTTTACAAAAGAAGTTTCCTTACACATACCCCATACAGTCCCGATCATTCCCATGTGATTGATTTTCATATTTTTGGAGCCCTGAAGAAACACGTTCGTGGCTGTCAATTTGCTTCAGACGAAGTTCTCACGTGGGTACAATGATGGTTCCATAATCAACCACAAACATTTTTTCCATGAAGGCACTGACCAACCCGTCTCACAGCGGGATAAGTGTGCTAACGGGAGATTGCATGTAAAATTAGTTGAAATCTGAAAATTTCTGTTCTCTATTCCATTGCATGTCAAATTAGTTGGTATCTTAAATTTTCTGTTTTCTATTCCATAATATATTTTAGACTCTGCTGAACATTTTCGTCTTTCATACACTCTCCAAATAATATTTTTATACATGATACGAGATTGAAACGCCTGCGCTAGCAGGACAGAGCGGATTAGGTTGTGGAAAGGGGCCAAAATATATTGCTGTCAGTTTCACTCAACATGAAAACTTTATTCATCAACACACAATATACAACAAAGATGCAAAACACTCAAAACTTTAATCGACCTCCTTTCATTAACTTGAGATCGGCTGAAGGCCACACCCAAAATCCAAAACACAAGGCCTAAACAAGAAATATTTTCTAAATATTCAATATAAACAGGATGCAGGCCTTAGCAATTTAATTTTAATGGAACTTGGCTGGAGGTCGCATATTAGGCAATAAGAAGAGAGTGAATCAAAAGGCAGAAGGCCTTATCTTAAAACAAAAGCATAACAATCTTATGACTTAAGGGCAAGACAAGAACATTAATTTAAGAGACATTAAAACTCGGCTGAAGGCCACACATCAACCAAATAACTAAAATCCAAACAGGGAAATTACTACATAACACAAAAGGAACGGCGCTCAGAAGTTTCCAATGGTCGGCCTGGGATTGTTAACACTAACGACCGTTTATGTGAGACGGCACCCTGTCCAACGACTTCTTAATCTGGAGGCAACCAACCGACAAACAGCCGACCGACCAATCAACCAAATGAGTTCCTCTCCACGCAACCAGCAAAACGACCACAAGATTTCAATACACGGCACACAGAATATTGACGCCCACTGACCAACACCTCAGCTGTCGAACTACACGCCGCGCTGGACAGCAACAATACGACGACGAAGATACAATGCCTAAAATTATGTCAACGACCAGGGCAGGTAACCGGAAGGTCAACGGCCACAAGCTAGAAGATACCGTTGGTGAATTTCCAAAACAGGGAATAAATTAAGTTAAATTTCACAGGAAGATGGCTGGAATCTTAGCCGACTGAAATACACACACGTTGTTGCTCACGGGAATGTCCCAAAAATGACAACCAGGATCAAACGAAGAAATGTCAACAGTTGAGGCATGATAGTACGTTAAGTGAGGACTCAATTTTCATGTCCAAGGTCGGTGGGCGACGAACTTCGTAGCACTCGCAAGCAGCACCTCACATTCCAACGGCGCGTGCACGCCGCCAGCGGCTTCAGCCCAACTCCACGCGACGGGGGCTTGCTTGCTGCTCCACGCCAACCGACCAACTGGACTGCTGGACCGTCCGCGACTGCACTGCTGGTGCGTCTTCCACTCGCTTACTTCCATCGGACGGACGACGTCCCAGAGACACTGGCTCGGACCCAACCATGCAGAGGGAACACAACCGACATCTCTGCACAGGAAGGAACCGAACCAAATACACGTCGTCGTTGAGGCGACCGACCGAACGACCAACCAACGGTCGTCCCCGCTAGTACTAGCTGTGCGGACCTCCCTGTGGCTCAGTCACCGACTGCACTGCTGCTGCATCCCGACCGCCCTCCTGGTCTCCAACTGATTCCAGACACACGACGACCTGGAAATATTATCGGTCGCTCCAGAGATGGTACAACAGTGGAGTTACCGATAAGCGCTGATGCTGCCGCTCACGGGCAAGTAAGGCAGGAAGTTAGTGACGCCAGTAAATGGAATAAGAAAACGAGGCGGCAGTACTGTAACAGAAGATGACAAACAATAAGTGGCATGAACACGGCCCGTGCAGGGCTCAGTGACAATCAATCATCATCTCACATACACTGCCAGAGTTGAACAGTCATATCTTGGAAACCATACGATCTAGAAGGCTGTGAGTTTCCTTGTTTTCATTCCAATGTTGCGTAAAAATATACAATTGAAGGTGAAGAGTCTTCTCGATCGCGAAATGCGGATTCTCAGTTCTCCAAATGCGCTAATTTTACTTATTGACGAATCCAACCAAATGAAATTGGGCTCCATCGCTAAACCGAACCATGCAAGCGCATAATAATTCCTATAGTACCCAGTGGCCAACCATGCAGTTTGAACGGCATAAGCAAACCGTTCAGTAGTTATGACGGTTTTATTTCGTATACTTCAAGAACTGTTAACCTGTAAGTTGTCCGTTATTGTAGTTCCTAGGGATTTAGTTGAATCGACAGCTGTTAGATATGTATTACCGAAATTGAACAGATGTCTTTTAGTACTGATGTTGATGACCTCACGTCTTTTAGTGTTTAAAACCAGTATCCACTTTTTGCACCATACAGATATAGTTCTAAATCATCTTGCAATTGGTTTTCACCCTCTTATGCCTTTGCTAGACGGTACCATTATCTGCAAAAAGGGGTAGTCAAAAGAAAACGAGAAAAATGGGAAAAAGTAGATATACCGTTTATTAATTTAAAATCAATTGCCACAGCTGTGATTAAATGGCTAATGGTGCCAACGTTGAATTATCAAATATTTGACGCATTATCTTGGAAAGTTTTTAAGACATCAGTTTCGGTTTTCCCATAATTAATGAGTATACGTTTGTGGATATACTGAACTAGAATTATTGCAAAATGTATATTATGATGCGTGATATCATATTTTTCGCAAACTCGCAATATTTTAGGAAGAATTTTGTAAGTAAATGAATGACGTTCCAAAGGAGATCCGAGATATTGAGGTTCAAAATTTTTGATTATTGATTCTTTTACAGACTGACAATTCTGACTTTCTAATGCATTAGAATTGCCCCGGCCCATTATTTGTGTCCTCTTTGGTGTGATAATCGCCCAGTGGTTGCTTCTTTTCTTTGTTGATTCTTTTGTGATTTACTGAGCACCAAACCCTGCTTGGCCTACACAAAGCACACCCAGTTCTCACAGACCTCTCTGCGTTCTGCCCTAATCTCACCTCTGTCTTCTGCAGAACCTTCATTCCTTTACAGTCCTCACCATTAAAAGTAATTACAGCGTCAGACATGACCAACAAAAATATTTAAGGCGCCAAGAACCACACAACATTAGTCAATGGCTCAATCACATTCTGAGTCTTTCCATGCAAATATTTTTTTAGTAGCCCCTAATTTACCAAGTGCGAGCCAACACCTTATTAATTCCAGCATTACCGGTGGAGGCCACCACGAACTTCTAAGTCATTTTCAGCCAGGTGTCCCGATACTTTTGATCACAAAGTGTACGTTACAGAACGTTTCTAAAATTTAAGGGGCTGAGAAGATAAATGAAGAGACACGCAGCAGAATCGACCAGGAAAGGAATCTGCGGAGAACACTGACTAGAAGAACGGAAAGGATGATTCAGCACATATCAAGACATTAGGAATTAGCTTCCAGGGAAATAACTTCCCCGTTTCTAGAGTGAGCTGTAGAGGGTAAAAACTGTAGGCGGAAGACGGACATTGGAGTATATACAACAAATAACCGAAGACGTTGGGTGCTAGTTTGGTAAAGCAAGGGAACTCCTAGCGGGACAAATGGTTCAAATGGCTTTGAGCACTATGGGACTTAACATCTATGGTCATCAGTCCCCTAGAACTTAGAACTACTTAAACCTAACTAACCTAAGGACATTACACAACACCCAGTCATCACGAGGCAGAGAAAATCCCTGACCCCGCCGGGAATCGAACCCGGGAACCCGGGCGTGGGAAGAGAGAACGCTACCGCACGACCACGAGCTGCGGGACACAGCAAATGATTTGGAAGTCTGATGAAACAAAAAAGTGACTGTAGTCAAAACAGTAATCCACCAATTTACGCTGTCTGATATTAACATTTATAGGATCGCATGTAGATTGGGCGTTTGGAAAAGAATAAGTCAGTGATTGCTTCAATTCCAGTATTACTGGGCCGGATCTGAAGTGAGTTGAGACAGAAGGCTTGGCTCTGAGCACTATGGGACTCAACATGTTAGGTCATAAGTCCCCTAGAACTTAGAACTACTTAAACCTAACTAACCTAAGGACATCACACACACACCCATGCCCGAGGCAGGATTTGAACCTGCGACCGTAGCAGTCCCGCGGTTCCGGACTGCAGCGCCAGAACCGCTAGACCACCGCGGCCGGCAGTTGAGACAGAAGCTAGGCGTATCATCTCAAGTGCGAGAAAGTGTTTTGTTGCTAGATGGGTATGCGAATGGTCGCGAGTGGTCTTTTTTCATGTCCTTCGACCTTTACAACAGCTCTCTGGTTTCTGTATAAGTTGGAAGTAGCCTTCTACTCCCAGTATTTTAGCCCTGCCGCCTTCATGATTCAGATTTTAGTCCACCAAACATTGTCAAAAGCTTTTTTTGAATCTACATTGCTGTAAACGTATGTTTGCCCTTCTTCAACCTTAAATTAGTCATTAGTTCAGTATTTACTCAAGTGTTGAAACTTCCTGCCAGATTAAAACTGTGTGCCGGTCGAGACTAACTCGGGAAGAGGTCTACTTGCCGCAGCCACTTTGTCTCTCAAAACAGAAATGTGTACATCGCTTCAAGCGTCGGCCTCTAACTGCACCTATCCCAACTGTTCTACCTAAAATAAGAAAGCAGAAAAGTAAAGGAGGGAGATGGGAAAAAATTATGTAAGATAGAATTCTTTTTTTTATTTTTTATTTTTATTTTTTACGTTTCCTCGCATTCGGGAGGACGACGGTTCAATCCCGTCTCCGGCCATCCTGATTTAGGTTTTCCGTGATTTCCCTAAATCGTTTCACGCAAGTGCCGGGATGGTTCCTTTGAAAGGGCACGGCCGATTTCCTTCCCAATCCTTCCCTAACCCGAGCTTGCACTCCGTCTCTAATGACCTCGTTGTCGACGGGACGTTAAACACTAACCACCACCACCACCACCTTTTTTACGTTTCCTCTCTCTCTTTTCCTAAAGCGTGTGGAGTGAAGTCCACGAAAGCTGCCTGCAGCTGTGGAGAAATCCATGGATGTCTTCTCGAATTAAAGGGGATATCACTGGGGATTATGGTGTCGAAAAATCAACGATAGTGCTTCAGATCAACTGCAGGTACTGTACATTCCTAGTGCACAGCAGGTCATACAAAGAACTCCAAAGAAAGTTGGAAAAGTATTCACTTTATTTTGGATTACGGACAGCGGCGCAATGTCGTTCGTTCACGAAAGTCCAAAAGTTGACACTGCGTTTCTTGCCAATGGGAAAAAAAATATCAAACTTCAAGACCGCGGAAGCAATGCATAGAGTGAGTCTTCATCAGCGGGTAGTACATTTCATCTGGGACCAACGTTGCTTGCATTGTTATTCGGTCAGGAGTAGTTCATGTGAGAAATAACAGAATTAGCTCTATCAAGCGGCAGGCATCTACTGTCGGACTACAAACAAAGCCATGATCGTCCATGTCTGGCATCCCATACATGACGCAAAGTGGGGAGTCGATGAGGTGAACCTGGAGGAGACACGAACGATACGGCTGTTTCCTGCTGACTGTGACACGGAACATGTAGGAGTGTCGAGAAAAGGGTCGCTCACTGCCCGCCATATATTGCGCCACCTTTAGTGTGGGTACTTCTAACACACTGGGTATGCAGCCAAATTGCATCTCAGTGTAGACCACCTTTGTCGACAACAAGAGCACAGGCGGCAAAGATGCAGAGAGGTAGCTGTGCTCCAAAAACGAGAGTCCAATTAGATAAAAAGCTGCTGGAATATCCGTCAATGCCACTGGAGGAGCCAACGAGTCCAGGTCATATGCATCAACTGTGAACTGACGAAAAGGGCCTGAGCTCTATCCAGAACATGGTATAGATCCATACCGCCTTCAGGCTGGGGAAGGATGAGGCACTCAAAGCAGACTTTGAAGGTTCAAAATGGTTCAAATGGCTCTGAGCACTATGGGACGTAACATCTATGGTCATCAGTCCCCTAGACCTTAGAACTACTTAAACCTAACTAACCTAAGGACAGCACACAACACCCAGCCATCACGAGGCAGAGAAAATCCCTGACCCCGCCGGGAATCGAACCCGGGAACCCGAGCGTGGGAAGCGAGAACGCTACCGCACGACCACGAGATGCGGGCAGACTTTGAAGGTCATCCTCTGGCTAACAGTGGAACTCATCATAGCTATCATGTGGCGAGCCAGGCTGTGGGGGACCAGAAGAGTTTGTGATTTGTGAGGGATCCGCATGGTATGTGGCTGTTGGCACAGAAAATACGTTGCAGGAGGTCAAGGGATTGGAGGCGATGTTGTGATGTTCATCGAGTCCGAACCTGATCTGTTACAGCAAAGTACTGCATTTGAGGTCCACAGAGTGCCACAGGTCAGTCGAGAAATCGATGTCACGGCAACTTAAGGTTCAAATGGTTCTAAGCACTATGGGACTTAACATCTGAGGTCATCAGTCTCCGAGACTTAGAGTTACTTAAACCTAAATAACCTAAGGACATCACACACATCCATGCCCGAGGCAGAATTCGAACCTGCGACCGCAGCAGCCGCGTGGTTCCGGACTGAAGCGCCTAGAACCGCTCGACCAAAGTGGCCGGCGCAACTTAAGGTATCTGTCACCTTGAGTGGTTCGATGCTCCCCTGAGGCAGGCCTGTGCTGGTATACATAGTTCACGATTTAAGTACGTTGAAGGAACTACGTGACACCTCGCCATAGGACGCCCGGGTATCACCGGCACTTCGAAGGCAGAGAACCAAATCGTACACATGGAGGGTGTAGCAAAATCGATGTCTTCTTAGTGACATCCCCAACAGCCGTTGGTTTAGTCCACATAACAATCCTTCTAGGCCTAAGGCATGCAGTAGCGCTAACAGAGCGCATCACGTTCGTACCGATCGCTTGATAAAGATCGATTGTGTAGGTCTACCACTCTGCAGGACCAACGATGTCACGCCATGGGGAGACATATGACCATCTGGACAACAGATCCTGGGTACCCCATATGACATGACCGAGGACAGCCGTAAGAAAATAATGATAGACCCAATCAAACACCTGATTGAAGGATGCCAAAGCTCCAGCAAAAGTTGAGCTCCGGCGAGGGTAATCATATCCGAATGTTGTATGCTTTGGACTTGCGACACCTGATCATAGGAAACGGTGAACTGCGCTTCTAGTGTCTCATAAGGTGTCATGTTTCCCGCCTTCATCATCAGCGATGTTTCGAATTAGGGCGCAGCTCCACTGTCGCATGTCTGCTAGAATGTGGTACATCAATGGAGCTTCCAAAGCCACATGGTCACAAGTGCGGGCTCGCACCACCATCCACTCAATGTGGCGGCGCGTGAGTGCTATGTGATCTGTGATTTCGGGTGGTTAACTATTGTACATCGTTCAGGCGGAAAGGACATCGTGGCGCAGTTCCGCAAAAATTGGTAATAAAAGATCAGGGATTGCCTTCTCCAAGCTGCTGAGTCTCTGCCATACAGTATAGTGGCCCGGCAGGGGACAGGTTTTGCACAGGAGAACTACAACAACAACGTAGGTGGGTAAGTGCCAAGGCGGCAGTGTCATGAGTCACAAGTTACTTTGATAAGCTGCCAACAGCTGGGAGACACGAGTATGGCCACACTGCCGGCCGCTGTGGTCGAGTGGTTCTAGGCGCTTCAATCAGGAACCGCGCTGCTGCTACGGTCGCAGGTTCGAATTCTGCCTCGGGCATGGTTGTGCGTGATGTCCTTCGGTTAGTTAGGTTTAAGTAGTTCTAAGTCTAGTGGACTGATGACCTCATATGTTAAGTCCCATAGTGCTCAGAGCCATTTGAACCATTTTTTTTTTTTTTTGACATCTCATAGCGGCGTCTGAATCAGCCGTCTGTGGAGGCAATCCTACTGGACGTGGTGCTCTCGGCCACAGCTCGTAAAATTTCGCGGCTGACCGTCATACATTACCATCACCTGCGTGCTGCAAATCTTCAAATAAGAAGCTACGTGCTTCGTCAGTTCTAGTTTGATCTGACGCACGCAATTTAAGACGTGGTACGTCTCGAGCGTCTACCACCGACGTGACTGTGGAAGTTACCGTAAGGTGGAAAGGCAGATACGACCACTTCTTGCGGTACTTCGAAAGGAACTTCGAAAACATATAGGGTGCGGAGGCCCGATCCTGCGTGATCAACCAAAACGGCTCCTGCATGGCCATTAGGGTGCTTGGTTTTCAGTCCCTGGGTGAAATGTCGCACAGCATCTGCGCAAATCTCTTCAGTCCACAGTTTGATGTAAATGCGCTACTCGTGATGGAGAAGTGAATACCTACAACATCTCGAGGTGAGAGATATTTGTCACCTGTAAACTGTTCCACTTCATGAGCTCGAGGTCGTGCATATTCCGCTTTATAGTCGCACAGAGGTAAGGCAACGCTATTACAGGTCAGAACTTACAGGGAGATAGCGACGTAGTACCACACACTAACGTGCAAACAAAAACACGCCTGCGGGACACTGTTGGAGCACCGAGCACGTTCGCCTCTTTCCACGGTTATGATCCGAATGCGCCAGCTGAGCTACGCAAGCACGAATTACGACCCGTCCTCAGAGCCTTACTTCCCCAGTTCTCATCTCCTACCTCCCTAACTTCACAGAAGTTCTTCTGCGAAAATTGCGGGACCAGCATTCCACGGTACGGCATAGAGTTTTATTGTGTCAGAAAGTTACACTTCAATCCACAATCCGCTGCAGAAAATTTCATTCTGACTCACGTCTTCTTACATTTCTCCGGAATCCAGACTGATCGTCCCCAGGATCGGCTTCTACCGGTTTGTCCGATCTTCTGCAAATAAGTTGTCAGTACCTCGCAATCGTGATTTATTATACTGGTGGTTCAGTAGTGTCCACAGCTGAAGCATTTTTCTTCTTTAGAACTGAAATCATTGCATTCTTTCTGAAATCTGAGGGTAAGTTTCATTTGTTTTTCACACCAAGTGAAGAAGGTCTGTCATGGTCCTAGGATCTCAATAATTACAAGGGAATGTCGTCTCCTCCAGGGCCCTTCTTTCGACTATGAGGCTTTAAATACACACTGTAACGGTAGTGAGCGTTAGTTTCGTTTGAGCCTTGGACGCGATGATTTGATGTTAATCACCAATGCTTTAAAGGCGACAAGAACGAAATTATCAACACCCCACCGAGTTTAAACGACGTCGTGTAATAGAGCTACTAAAGTGCGCACCATTTATGTTGGCGGCCGAGTTTAGGTTCGTTCTGCGCATCTGACGTCACACGACACAGTCAGCCAATGAACAGAGAACGAAGTTGCCAGATCTAGACTGCAGTGCAGCGCATGGACGAGTGTCTTCAGTTTTAGGAACGTTCAGTCATAAATAAAGTAATAGAACAAAAGCAATGTCTTGATAGCAGACTTTCTTTTATAGAAAGTTTGGAAAAAGCATTCTTTATACCAATTGCTTCATATTCTATTAATTAATTAAACCAAACAAGCAATAAGACTCCTAATTCAGGCGATAGCAAGGCAAGGTGTTTGTATCAATCTCACGAACCGCTTTTTCGCATTAAAGAACAGTAGTAATTGTTTATTTCCTATTGTACTTCGACGAAGCGTGAATAATTCGTAGTCATACCAACAGTGTTTGTCAGTATTTTGCGTGACGTGTTAGAGGCCTCATGGCATTCTGTAGTCAGACGAGTTGCGATAGCGTAACGGTTTGTTACAGTCGCAAAAGACGGAATATTTCTCAATACTACATACGACACCTATGTGGTACTTAAATGAGATATTGTTATACAGTAAATTTTATATGAAATTTAGGTACCTTGTCCACATTTCATTCTCAACATTGTGGCAACTAAAATCGATCATACAAAGTATACTCTATGGACTATTACCTCTGCAAACTCTTCAAAATTTCGTGCAATGGTTTACTATATTTAATGCTGCATAATAACTGCGTTCAACATCGAAACAAAATTAAGTCATTTATGGGGGGAATGTAACAGTCAAGAAGATGTGTAAAAATCTAATTTTTGGGCCAAATAGTTTTTGTGGAATCGAATGATAAGAGTGTCAAAGCAGTCGGAACACGATGTGTCTGCACAGGCAAGCAGTGCAGTGACAAAATCGCGCACAGCGCGGAATGCAGGGTGCACGTCTTTGTAGCAGCGAAAGGGTTAATGCGGCCGTGGTGACTTTACTTTATGAACTGCGCGCTCCCCCCTAAACGTAAGCTTGCGAACTATGCTATACTATGGTGCTGCTTCTATTGGCGCGTGCATCGTGTGCAACTGGCAACGCAGCAATCTCCCGCGTCTGGGCGGGCATGCGCGAGCCGCCGAGATAAAAGAATTGAACTATAGAAGCTGGTTGTTTCTTCTGCGATGTTGTAGAAAGACGTGGAAGGAATGTAGCCACTGTACATGTCACTAGCAGCGGTGGTCTCGAGAATGTACAGTCGCGAGAAGTTCGGGCAGACCATCGTGTTCTGCCGCATAGTACTGTATCTGCAGCACCACTATGAGCAGCAGTTGGCAGGACAGTGACACAACGAACTGTTAAAAATCTGTTACTTCAAGGAGAGGTCCGAGTCAGGAGCCCTGTAGCGTACATTCCGTAGACCCCGAATCATCACCATTTGCTACTTCATTGGTGTCAAGCGACAGCTCATTGGAGGGCAGGGTGAAAGTGCGTTGTGTTTTCTGATGAAAGCTGGTTCTGCCTCGGTGCCAGTGATGGACGTGTGTTGGTTAGAAGGAGCCCAGTTTCAGGCCTGCAACAAACGTCGAGTTATGGTCTGGGATGCGATTTCTTATGACAGAAGGAGCACTCTCGTGGTTATGCCACGCTCCTTAACTGCAAGTTTGTACGTCATTCTCGTGATTCGTCCTGATGAGCTGCCATTCATGAACAGCACTGCAGTCGGTGTTTTCCAACAGGATAACTCTCGTCCTCATACGGCTGTTGCAATCCAACGTGCTCAACAGAGTGTCGACACGTTGTCTTGACCTGCTTGATCACCAGTCGGTCACAAAATCGAGTACATGTGGGACATGATCGGACGACAAATCCAGCGTTATCCACAAAGAACATTAACTGTCACCGTATTGACCGACCAAGTGCAACAGTCTTGAAAATCCTTTCCACAAACTCACATCCGGCACCTGCATAATACAATGCGTACACCTTGGCATGCTTGCATTCAACATTCTGGCGGTTACACCGGTTATTAATGTAGAAGCTTTTCACATTTACAACATCTTATCTCGTGCGTATATTAACCTATGATCTCGACATGTAAATCACTTAAAAATGCTACGTAGTCAAACATATTCCCGCAGTTTCATTACTCTACATAAATTACTTTTGGTGCTATGACTTTTTCGATTGTTGTGTAACGTATAGAACTTGTGCTGCACAGATACATTTTCTGCTGTACAAGTGCTATGCCCAGACAAAATAAAATGATTGTAAAATCGGAGAGACAGAGATATCTGAAGGCGAGTTGAGTGGGGGAAACATGTTACTGCGTTTATTGCACTAGTTGACATATGACATATGACATACGAAAAACACAAGAAGCTACATTAAAGGATACTAAAAATTTTTTATTGATGAAGAAATTGGTGTAAACTGACAGCAGACAGTCAAACGCCTAGTTGCTATACTGTGCTACAGTTTTTCATAGAAAAAATGTTACTATTTGCAGGTTCATCTATATAAAAAGCTTGGGCATAGTATAGTTAATTCCTTACGTTTAACTATCAATAAAAGACTGCCTGTTACTTTAAATATAAGTTAAGTGGGTGAACATTCATTCATGAATGAAACTGGTGTCTGTGCGAATTTAGGCTCTATCCAATCCGAAAAGCAGTGCGGCTGTGTGGCTAAGATGCAGTCTGCATTGTCGCCAGATTTATACTGTCATCATTGACGAGGGCGCCTGGAACTGTCGTAAGCTATCTCCCCCTTTCCTCTTCCCTTCCGAGACATTTAAAACAGACCAACTGTCCTATGTGCAAAATGCCAGGAATTTCAAAAAGTGGTAGTTGATTCAAAATGGAACAACTGCCAAACATGTAAAAAAGGGATGAATTCAAAAATTGGTGGGAATTCAAATATGAATAATTTTCCCCACTCCTATGATGTCACAGTTAATATACCAGTTGTCCCAACTATTAAAATGACAAAATTCAAAAACAGGCATTTACCCTATTGGTTGAAAATGCAAGATGGCAGACCCGAAAGTACTGGCACAACCTGCATGGTTGCCAGCTTTCCTGTGTTTCCCCATCCCAATGATTTCTCAATCAAAGATGCTGTACCTGAGGACACTGACACAGCCTACATGGTTGTCATATTTCCTAGATCACTAGCCCAGCCTTCATGGTTGCCAGTTTTCCTGTATTTCCCCATCCCTATGACTTCTCAATCAAAGACGCTGTACCTAAGGACACTGACACAGCCTATATGGTTGGCATATTTCCTAGCTCACTAGCGCAGCTTGCATGGTTGCCAAATCACCTGCATTCTATCGAATGTGTATCTTGGCGGGAAATTAAAAAAAATATGTATAATCGGCTTTTAGAACTCCTGTGATGTTATAGTTCACCTGCCCTAAGTGTAAAAACAGCGCATACTGAAAATATGCCCCTACAACAACTCCAATGTCCAGCTTGCATGTTTAGTAAATTTGTAATACCATTTTCCACAGTTTATGCAATAACATGCGAAGTTTCGAACCCAAGAGCTGACTCATCCTAGGTACACTTGTGTTACGTTCAGACATTTACGATAGCATATCAACGAACAGTTGAGTCTTGATCAGACTGCCCTCCATGGGGTGGGTGCACGCAACGACTGTGGTTATATTGGGTTAGATAGAGCAGCAATCAGTCGTAGAATTAAGTTGCTTTAATATGACATTTATAGTCACAACGAAGATCACATTTCGACCTGTGTCAAGTCATTATCAATACAGTGCGGAATTGTAGCAGTTGTTCGTGCTCAAATGATTCACTTGGGCACGAACAACTGCTACAATTCCGCACTGCATTGATAATGACCTGACACAGGTCGAAATCTGATCTGCGTTGTAACTATAAGTGTCATATTAAAGCAACTTAATTCTACGACTGATTGCTGCTCTATCTAACCTAGTTGAGTCTTTGTTTAAGCAAAAGATGCAGGGAAAGTCCTCTCCACGCACATCTTAAAGTTCACGAGCACCGTGCTACCACCACTGTCCTGCGACTACACTCATCAGGTTTGACAGAGAGTTGCAGCCCACAAAGCGCCTCGCCAATGCCGATACGGGCTGCCATCTATGCGTGGACGCACGGAGTCCTGTATAAATGCGTCTCTTCTTATAGAAGAGATACAATCAATACAGGTATGCTCGTCCACTGTAAAACTGAGTACGTTTAAAGAAGTGAAAATACATGTTTTCTTATACAGAGATGCATGCAGTGCAAATATACACTGATAACAATAATATACACGACAGAGCTGAGGTATAGCTGCATGGACTACCAAAGACCAATCACGTCTTTATCACATGAGCCTCGAGGAAATTTTAATTGCATCAGATCAATAGATCACCTACGTCCGAGGTACAGGCAGGATTTCCAAATTCTATACAAAGCTGGTGTGCTATTCCAATACCGCAGGGCCTCGGCAATTTAAGATTGGGATAATGGGCTGAAGGCTTGAACTGATGTTTGTGTTAGGGAGGGCACTAGACTAGACCAGCCCGTGCAGCTGTTTTTTTTTTTTTCTTTTTTTTGGTTGGGTTTAAGGGCGCTCAACTGCTGAGGTCATTAGCGCCCAGTCACTGTTGTTATAGCACATGGAATCTGGTAAAACTCAAGGGGATGGAGGGAACACCAGAAGGACCTGACAAAGATGCAGACAAAATAAGTAAAAAGATTAAATGTCTTTGGACAAGCCAGTTAAAGTTATAAAACGCAGAATACGAGCAGCTGCTCGAGCGTCATCAGCTAAAACATCCGGTAAAGTAGATGGCAGGGACAGGACAACACGAAATTGACTAAAACGGGGACACGACAATAAAACATGGCGCACTGTTAATGCCTGACCACAAGGGCACTGCGGGGCTGGGTCACCGGAGAGCAGGTAGCGGTGGCTAAACCGGCAATGCCCAATCCGCAACCTGGTCAGAAGGACCTCCTCGCACCGAGATGGTCGGGAGGATGTTGTCCAAGCAGTTGGTAGCGGTTTTACTGCCCGGAGCTTGTTTCCTTGGAGGGATGACCAAGCATCCCACCACAACGACACAAGCCTCTTACATACATCCCCACGAACGTCGGATGACGGGACACAATGGGAGGTTGGCCGAGGCAGGACTGCAGCCTTGGCTGCAGCATCCGCAGCCTCATTCCCAGGCACTCCTACATGTCCGGGAACCCACAGAAAGCTGACAGAACCACCGGTATCAGCGAAAGAATGGAGGGACTGCTGTATCCGTTGAATCAAGGGATGGACCGGATAGGGAGCTCCAAGGCTCTGAAGAGCACTGAGTGAGTCAGAGCAGAGTACATATGATGAATGGCGGTGGCGGCGGGCATACTGAACGGCCTGATGGAGAGCAAAAAGCTCGGCCGTAAAGCTGGGACATTGGTCGAGGAGCCGGTATTTAAATGTGGCGGGCCCGACGACAAAGGCACAGCCGACACCATCGTCAGTTTTGGAGCCATCGGTGTAAATAAAGGTGTGACCGGCAAGTCGAGCACGAAGTTCGACAAACCGTGAGCAATACACTGCAGCCGGAGTACCCTCCTTCGGGAGTGAGCTGAGGGTGAGATAAATATGGACCGGAGCCTGGAGCCAAGGTGGTGTCGGGCTCTTACCCTCTCTGAAGGTGGTAGGGAGGGCAAAATCCAATTGTCGAAGCAGGCGACGGAAGCGGACTCCGGGGGGCAGCAGGGCAGACACATACAACCCGTACTGACGGTAGAGAGAATCGGCGAAGAAGGACTTGTAAGAGGGGTGGTCGGGCATAGACGACAGCAGCAGTACGTCGCGCCGGTAGGTCAACGGTAACTCGGCAGCTTCAGCATAAAGACTCTCGACAGGACTAGTGTAGAAGGCTCCGGTCGCAAGACGTATCCCCCGATGGTGGATGGAGTTGAGCCGGCGTAAGAGGGACGGCCGAGCGGACGAGTAGACGAAGCTCCCATAATCCAGCTTCGATCGGACTATGGACCGATACAAGCGAAGCAGGACAGTGCGGTCCGCTCCCCAAGATGAGCCGCTAAGAACTTGGAGGACATTAAGGGAACGTGTACAACGGGCCGCCAAATAAGAGACATGTGGAGACCAACACAGCCGTGCAGCTGTGGTACGCACAGTGCTGTGGTGGTGTTATGGTTAGCACATGCGCATGACACGAGGGAGACTAGGGTTCAAGTGTGTCGATGGCAAGAATTGTAATTCATTTCTGTTCACCTTGTTTCATCATCATAAGTAGATTTTTAATATGTTTTTTCTTTTCGTAAAAAACTAATTTTTCAACGCAGACCTACATAATTTAAAAAATTTCAATCACATAAGTTCATACTCTATACATATCAAAATTTATGTGTCACATTTATCAACTGATACAATTTTTAAAATTCAGATAATTGTTTTTTACAGAAGAACAAGATGCAAATGCTTTATAAACAATAATTACAGAATTGTTTAACAACTGCAGAAAATAAAATGTATCATCAGAAGTCTCACAAGTTGTAGCACAATACGATCCTGAAGTTGTAAGGCCAGCAAAACTGATGCTTAATCTGGTCTTAAGATAACACAGCAAAGAGCCAAAGGAACTGGTACGCCTGCCTAAAGTTGTGTGCTTCCCTCGTGAGCACGCAGACGTGCCGCAACACGACGTAGCATGGAGTCGACTAATGTCTGTAGTAGTGCTGGAGGGAACTGACACCATGAATACTGCAGGGCTGTCCATAAATTCGTACGAGTACAGCTTATTGCAAGTCATCCCAGATACGCTCAATAATGTTCATGTCTGGGGAGTTGGGTGGCCGGCAGAGGTGTTTAAACTGTGAAGAGTGTTCCTAGAGCTAGTCTGTAGCAATTCTAGACGTCTGGTGTGTTGCATTGTCCTGCTGGAATTGTCCAAATCCGTCGGAATCCACAATGGGACAGGATGCTTACTTGCGTGTCACCTGTCAGTCGTATCTAGACGTATCAGGGGGTCACCTATCACTCCAACTGTACACGCCCCACACCATTACAGAGCCTACACCAGACTGAACAGTCCCCTGCTGATATGCAGGGTCCATGGATACATTAGGCTCTCTCCATACGCGTACACGTCCATCCAATTTGAAACGAGACTCGTCCGACCAGACGACATGTTTCCAGTCATCAGCAATAAAATTTCGGTGTTGAATGGCCAAGGCGAGGCGTAAAGCTTTGTGTCGTACAGTCATCACGGGTACACGAGTGCGCGTTCGGCTCCGAAAGCCCATATTGATGTTTCGTTGAATGGTTCGCACGCTAAAACTTGTTGCAGGCCCAGCATTCATATCTGCAGCAATTTGCAGAAGGACTGCACTTCTGGCACCTAGAACGATTCTCTTCAGTCGTGATCGGTCCTGTTCTTGCAGGATCTTTTTCCGGCTGCAGCCAGCAATGTCGGAGGTTTGTTTTTCTTACCGGATTCGTGATATTCACTGTAAACACGTGAAATGATCGTACGGGAAAGTCCCCACTTCATCGCTACCTCGGAGATGTTGTGCCCCATCGCTCGGGCGCCGACTATAACACCACGTTCAAACTCACTTAAATCTCGATAACTTGCCATTGTAGCAGCAGTGACCAATCTAACAACTGAGCCAGACAGTTGTAGATTTATGTAATGGATGCCGAGCGCAGCGCCGTATTCTGCCTGTTAACATATCTCTGTATGTGAATACGCGTGCCTGTACCAGTTTCTTTGGCGCTTCGGTGTGTATACAAACTAACTTACTCACATGGTGTAAATTGCATATCTTCATGTACAATGTACAGTCTTACTCGCAGACATGGTATGCAAATAATATATCTTGCACATATGGTGTGAACAGTACTCGCGCTCATACACATTATACATAGCACTCCAGCTGAATAAGACTCGCACAACTGAATGGAAGTAGTAAACGTTAATATTATTATTAATAGTTGTGGGTATTTGGATGTGACTTCACGGTTTTTATTTACCGAAGGCTCCCTAATGCACTGGGACAAAATTCAAGTCAGAGCACAGACTCAATGACTGATACATTGGAGCAGCATGCAGAACTGTTTCCAGACAAGGTCCATCATGCAGCAGCTAATACATATGGAGCAGGAAACAGGATTTTTTTTTGAAACTTCCAGTTTCCGCTATATCCAACGTATGTACAACTGCTGAACCACAAACATTAACAGTGAATCGTATAAGAAAATGAGGTCATTCACTACAATGTACTAGCTAAATTCTAGTGACAGTAAACACATTGTTGTAGGCATTTCCTATAATTGTGGCTTCAATTTATACACTCCTGGAAATGGAAAAAAGAACACATTGACACCGGTGTGTCAGACCCACCATATTTGCTCCGGACACTGCGAGAGGGCTGTACAAGCAATGATCACACGCACGGCACAGCGGACACACCAGGAACCGCGGTGTTGGCCGTCGAATGGCGCTAGCTGCGCAGCATTTGTGCACCGCCGCCGTCAGTGTCAGCCAGTTTGCCGTGGCGTACGGAGCTCCATCGCAGTCTTTAACACTGGTAGCATGCCGCGACAGCGTGGACGTGAACCGTATGTGCAGTTGACGGACTTTGAGCGAGGGCGTATAGTGGGCATGCGGGAGGCCGGGTGGACGTACCGCCGAATTGCTCAACACGTGGAGCGTGAGGTCTCCACAGTACATCGATGTTGTCGCCAGTGGTCGGTGGAAGGTACACGTGCCCGTCGACCTGGGACCGGACCTCAGCGACGCACGGATGCACGCCAAGACCGTAGGATCCTACGCAGTGCCGTAAGGGACCGCACCGCCACTTCCCAGCAAATTAGGGACACTGTTGCTCCTGGGGTATCGGCGAGGACCATTCGCAACCGTCTCCATGAAGCTGGGCTACGGTCCCGCACACCGTTAGGCCGTCTTCCGCTCACGCCCCAACATCGTGCAGCCCGCCTCCAGTGGTGTCGCGACAGGCGTGAATGGAGGGACGAATGGAGACGTGTCGTCTTCAGCGATGAGAGTCGCTTCTGCCTTGGTGCCAATGATGGTCGTATGTGTCTTTGGCGCCGTGCAGGTGAGCGCCACAATCAGGACTGCATACGACCGAGGCACACAGAGCGAACACCCGGCATCATGGTGTGGGGAGCGATCTCCTACACTGGCCGTACACCACTGGTGATCGTCGAGGGGACACTGAATAGTGCACGGTACATCCAAACCGTCATCGAACCCATCGTTCTACCATTCCTAGACCGGCAAGGGAACTTGCTGTTCCAAAAGGACAATGCACGTCCGCATGTATCCCGTGCCACCCAACGTGCTCTAGAAGGTGTAAGTCAACTACCCTGGCCAGCAAGATCTCCGGATCTGTCCCCCATTGAGCATGTTTGGGACTGGATGAAGCGTCGTCTCACGCGGTCTGCACGTCCAGCACGAACGCTGGTCCAACTGAGGCGCCAGGTGGAAATGGCATGGCAAGCCGTTCCACAGGACTACATCCAGCATCTCTACGATCGTCTCCATGGGAACTAGCACCCTGCATTGCTGCGAAAGGTGAATATACACTGTACTAGTGCCGACATTGTGCATGCTCTGTTGCCTGTGTCTATGTGCCTGTGGTTCTGTCAGTGTGATCATGTGATGTATCTGACCCCAGGAATGTGTCAATAAAGTTTCCCCTTCCTGGGACAATGAATTCACGGTGTTCTTATTTCAATTTCCAGGAGTGTATATTGACCTAAATTCCTCAACACAGTGGTACACTGGATCACTGGGTCAGCACACAGACCGGCTTCCTGATGCAGCACCTGACACTTTGGAGCTGAAATCAAGTTTCCACATATTTAGTTTCCACTATTCGCAACGTCTGAACTGACCGTCGAGCCGCTAGCATTGCATAGTGTACTGATGAATGTGCTCATATACTGCAACATACAAGCCGAATAGCCAACCGTTGTGGCCGAGCTGTTCTAGGCGCTTCAGTCCGGAACCGCGGGACTGCTACGGTCACAGTTTCGAATCCTGCCTCGGGCATGGATGTGTGTGATGTCCTTAGGTTAGTTAGGTTTAAGTAGGTCGAAGTTCTAGGGGACAGATGACCTCAGATGTTAAGTCCCATATTGCTCAGAGCCATTTGAACCAATTGAACAAGCCGAATATGGTTGACAGGGAAAGCGTTGTTGTAGGCTCGTTCACTGAATTTATAGATCACAGTAGTATTAATTTTTGAATATACGCCATTCAGTGACATGAAAGTAGTGTTATCAGTTGTGTGCGGTCTCGTTTATGTGAGAACTCAGCAAAAATGACTGCAATGCTCAATCTCAAACACATGTAGTGGCTAATGCGACTGATGTGAAATTTGAATAAATATCATCTTTCAGACGTACAAAGACGCCTACCCACTTTCGTTTACGCAGCGCTGTGTAATATAGATGGTATAAGTGAAAGAAGCATAATGCAATGAATAATTCACAAAAATGTTTGGCACCCACTGGCAGAGCGCAAGGCCGTGTTAATTACGTGACGTGTCCACTTAACTCACTGGGTTTCAAGTAACGGAACCTTCCGTTGTGACGACATACCAGTGTTTGTTCATAATATTTCAGTGAAAAACTTTGGAATACTCCTGTGGCAGAAAGCTGTAAGAGAGTCGTTGTGAATCAATGAAGCTTCGAGAGCGTACGTTTAAAGAAGTGTCAGGCACCACGTTACTTCGTGTTATATATGCTTTGTGATATGATCGCGACGAGAAAAGATCGGATACATTACTCCTCGTACGGAGGTTTGCCATTTTTATTACTTTTTTAGATTTTAAAAACGCTTATTAAAATATGGGCCTCCCATCTCCCCTAATATCCCGACAGTTCGCTCACCAAAAGTACCTTAATCGGCCAGCTTTCAGTGCCTTTGTTGTGTACATGCATATCCTGATAGTAAAATAATAATATGGAAATCTAGAAATAGTGTTTCGTCGTCCTTCTGACTCCATAAAGTAACAAAATTTCTTTAGTGAAGATAAATTGCGAACTGAATTTAACCACGTATTACTCTTAGTTGAATAAAATGTATTTCTTCGCACGTGGGAAAAAAACTAACTGCATGAAAAGAATTTTTTTTCTTCTAGTTAATTAAAAGCAACCTTTTGTTGTAGTGATTTATCTACCAAAGTTCTTTGGTTTATGTACCTGTTCCTCATGTACTGCCGACTTCTACTATTAGTCTCGCACCTGTATCACGTACAAGAAACAGCAATAGTACTATAAGTTATGCTTCTATAGTGTCTGCTTTCACACTGCGTCGTTTAGCTACTAACTGGCGTAAAGGGGAGCAGTTGCGGAGATTCACTGATGACACACAGCTTGCTGCTAAATGTTTTCCACTGATTGTTATCCTGAGCAATCCGAAAATATTTGCCTTCAATATAGAACAAATAATCGGAGAATGTAGCATCGCTGTTTTAACTTCCTGGCAGATTAAAAGTGAGTGCCGGACCGAGACTCAAACTCGGGACCTTTGCCTTTCGCGGGCAAGTGCTCTACCATCACCTACCCAAGCACGACTTACGCCCCGTCCTCAGAGCTTTACTACTGCGAGTACCCCGTTTCCTACCTTCCTAACTTTACAAAAGCTCTCCTGCGAACCTTGCAGAACTAGCACTCCTGACAGAAAGGATATTGCGGAGACATGGCTTAGCCACAGCCTGTGGGGATATTCTCAGATTGTAGAGCACTTGCCCGCGAAAGGCAAAGGTCCCGAGCTCGAGTCTTGGTCCGGCACACAGTTTTAATCAGCCAGGAAGTTTCATATCAGCGCACACCCCACTGCAGAGTGAGAATCTCATTCTGCAAACATCCCCCAGGCTGTGGCTAAGCCATGTCTCCGCAATATCCTTTCTTTCAGGAGTGCTAGTTCTGCAAGTTTCGCAGGAGAGCTTCTGTAAAGTTTGGAAGGTAGGAGACGAGGTACTGGCTGAAGTAAAGCTGTGAAGACGGGACTTGAGTCGTGGTTGGGTAGCTCAGATGGTAGAGTACTTGCCCACGAAAGGCAAAGGTTCCGAGTTCGAGTCTCGGTCCGGCACACAGTTTTAATCTGTCAGGAAGCTACTTAGCTTCGCTGTTCTCAGTGATGTAGGTGGCTGCTTGGTCGATGATCCATAGGGCTGCATTTTGTTTCATATGTGGGTATAGCATGCGGTCAGACCGCATTAGTTAGCGAACGTTCAGATAGGGTGCGTTCGTCCCATCAATGATCGCTAGTCGGTGTCCGAGAAAGTTCCATATGACCAGCGCTGTTCCTCAAACAAATCCATGCGCGAGTGAGTCAACGTTCCCGCATTTGTGGCAGGCGTCTGTTGTACTAAGGTGAATTCGGCGTAGCTTGTCGGTCGTGGGGATTTTGTCATTGACAGTCAGTTACCACCATGAGCGTATCCGTGAAGCCAGGAACGGCTGATAATGCTTCGCCACAATACTGTCCGGTTCATCTGTGGTTCCTTTTCTTCACTGGGGTTTGCACGTGTTACCCTTGTCATGATTGTTTATATTGTCTCGTTGTGGAGTTGTGAGGTGCTTGGAACGCTGGCACGCAAAAAAATACACTCCTGGAAATTGAAATAAGAACACCGTGAATTCATTGTCCCAGGAAGGGGAAAATTTATTGACACATTCCTGGGGTCAGATACATCACATGATCACACTGACAGAACCACAGGCACATAGACACAGGCAACAGAGCATGCACAATGTCGGCACTAGTACAGTGTATATCCACCTTTCGCAGCAATGCAGGCTGCTATTCTCCCATGGAGACGATCGTAGAGATGCTGGATGTAGTCCTGTGGAACGGCTTGCCATGCCATTTCCACCTGGCGCCTCAGTTGGACCAGCCTTCGTGCTGGACGTGCAGACCGCGTGAGACGACGCTTCATCCAGTCCCAAACATGCTCAATGGGGTACAGATCCGGAGATCTTGCTGGCCAGGGTAGTTGACTTACACCTTCTAGAGCACGTTGGGTGGCACGGAATACGTGCGGACGCGCATTGTCCTGTTGGAACAGCAAGTTCCCTTGCCGGTCTAGGAATGGTAGAACGATGGGTTCGATGACGGTTTGGATGTACCGTGCACTATTCAGTGTCCCCTCGACGATCACCAGTGGTGTACGGCCAGTGTAGGAGATCGCTCCCCACACCATGATGCCGGGTGTTGGCCCTGTGTGCCTCGGTCGTATGCAGTCCTGATTGTGGCGCTCACCTGCACGGCGCCAAACACGCATACGACCATCATTGGCACCAAGGCAGAAGCGACTCTCATCGCTGAAGACGACACGTCTCCATTCGTCCCGCCATTCACGCCTGTCGCGACACCACTGGAGGCGGGCTGCACGATGTTGGGGCGTGAGCGGAAGACGGCCTAACGGTGTGCGGGACCGTAGCCCAGCTTCATGGAGACGGTTGCGAATGGTCCTCGCCGATACCCCAGGAGCAACAGTGTCCCTAATTTGCTGAGAAGTGGCGGTGCGGTCCCCTACGGCACTGCGTAGGATCCTACGGTCTTGGCGTGCATCCGTGCGTCGCTGCGGCCCGGTCCCAAGTCGACGGGCACGTGCACCTTCCGCCGACCACTGGCGACAACATCGATGTACTGTGGAGACCTCACGCCCCACGTGTTGAGCAATTCGGCGGTACGTCCACCCGGCCTCCCGCATGCCCACTATACGCCCTCGCTCAAAGTCCGTCAACTGCACATACGGTTCACGTCCACGCTGTCGCGGCATGCTACCAGTGATAAAGACTGCGATGGAGCTCCGTATGCCACGGCAAACTGGCTGACACTGACGGCGGCGGTGCACAAATGCTGCGCAGCTAGCGCCATTCGACGGCCAACACCGCGGTTTCTGGTGTGTCCGCTGTGCCGTGCGTGTGATCATTGCTTGTACAGCCCTCTCGCAGTGTCCGGAGCAAGTATGGTGGGTCTGACACACCGGTGTCAATGTATTCTTTTTTCCATCTCCAGGAGTGTATAAACAAGCAAGTTTTTCTGAATGTGTTGGTATTTCGGAGGAATCGTCGCGAGGCGTAACGGTGGCGTTAGGATCGTTAAGCCGTCCGCACACGGACCTTGCTGTCGAACGTCAATGTTGAGCGTGCTAAGTTCAACGTGCTGCTGAACGCTCAGAAATTATGCGACTTGTGCATGCGGTAAGTGGGTCTCAACGTAGTATATGCGATGACAACGCACTCCAGCGGCAGTTGCAGGATGTTCGTTTCGTAAATCACACTGTTTACTAAATGAGCCGTAAAATCCCCGCGTTAGCTGAATTAAAACTTACATTTCCTCCATTGCCCACATGGTAGTCACATTGTTCTATACGTAAAATACACAAATAAAAACTTCAGTATCCATGTACATGTTTTAAGATGAAAAGTAAAGTACCATGTACAATCAGTAAGGACACAGGTTTAGAGAAGTTGCATTACAAACAGCGCAATACAAATTTTACAATAGTTCTCCACGTAAGATAAACATTATTTCATTATTCCCACATTTTACTAAATCGCAGGGTCATTCTTACTTCATCACTGTCCCTACTCAGTAGCACAATCATTGCAACACGTAATTTACAAACGTATGAAGATATTTCACCCCTTTTCCTTTTACAAGTAGCGCAAGCTGTCCTGTAGATTAAGCCACTCGAACAAACTCACACCTCGAAGATAGGTGAACTTACATTTACATAACATCAAATATTATAGTATATACTTATATTAAACTAATAATAAAGCATCAGAACCTATTAAAATGCGAATGTTAGGGAGAAAACTTGAGTATGGGGACACACGAACCACCGCCGTAGTACACAGTCTGATCAGAAGCAGTTACGCTACCCGCTACGCTAACTCAGGGACACCTATATGTTTGCTAATTCCAGCATCTTGCCACTTTCTAAAAATATTAATAATAGCTAAGTTGTTACTTAAAATCCGTCTTGATTGCAATTTTTTTTATTTTTTATTATTCATATGACCGGTTTCGGATCATTCAGAACCATCTTCAGATCTGATATTTCAGTTACAGGAGTAACCCGTCCAAATCCAGCAACTTTCACATGCTACGTCACATAGCATGTGAAAGTTGCTGGATTTGGACGGGTTACTCCTGTAACTGAAATATCAGATCTGAAGATGGTTCTGAATGATCCGAAACCGGTAATATGAATAATGAAAAAAAAATTGCAATCAAGACGGATTTTAAGTAACATTATAATATCAGTGATTGCTGTTATCCCATAAGACATTATGTCTGTTTTTGCAAAAAATAGCTAAGTTGCTAATTGAAATTTAATTATAACAAATTGTTGCTAGAACAATGCGTTTCTGGTGGTTCCTCAGCGTGTCGTTGCCTTCAAATGGCATACTCTCATAATACGCAAGTTACAATAATTATTTTGCCACGAATATGACGTTTCTCATTATTTTATTGCAACGAATCACGTACTTAACAACAGGTTTTCGGGTGATTATTTTATGGTGTTCAGAAACGGCATATATACGTATGGGCTTGAAATGAATGCCAATATGGCGCCTCACAACTCCGTGCTGAAGAGAGATGGCATACATGTGACTTAGGTGACGTTGTGCCATCTGATTGGTCAACTCTCAGACGCACGTCCAGAATATTTGAAGTACTAGATATTGCTCTGCACGTTCGGAAAGACTCCCGAACGTGCCATTCCACGTTTTGACGTCAGAAACTCTGCACGCTCAACGCTCGGATTCACGGTCCGTGTGCAGACGGCTTTAGTCTCATGCTGGTTAAGAGACCGCTGAGAAGGCATGCGTGCTGACGGTGTAATATTTTCTCGTTCAGTTGATGAGGAGTGCTGATTTTCCCAAGGCCTTCCAGTGAGAGAGGCAGGTAAGTGCCACGAACTATATGTTGCCACGTAGAAGAAACCAGCTGAATGCCTGCTGAATATTCGCCGCCAAAGCTACAGGGAACGAAAGTACTTGGGTCATGTAGTACTTTTTGCTTGCGATGGATACACGAATTGTTTGCACTTTTGCGGAAGACTCTGATGTCTGTCGCAGTGCAGTTTCAGTGTGGTCCGGATGCGGTTTATGGAGTCCCGTGCAGTTCTCCGTTACCATGTGGCCATATGTGGCCTCCCAGTACATGCCCAGAGCACGGTGTGAGGTCCGTTGCTCGGCCGGTGTCACTTCAGGAGCTTCGCCAAAGCAGCCACGAGGGGGAAGTATGGTCGTCTTCCTGCTCTTGACTACAGCTCCAGACGCCTTCCTGTAGGTTTCAAGTACCAGAGAGGCCAGGTCTTGCCGGCAAGACACAATAGATACGTCATCTGCGTATGCTGTGCAACAGATCGTCGTGTTCTGAACCACTAGTCCTCTAATCCTGTCTTCAGTGAGACGTAGTAGTGGTTCAATGGCACTGGCATATAGAGCCTTCGACAGCGAGCATCCTTGGCGGACAGATCGACGAATGCGGGGAGACACTGTGAGGTAACAATTTACTAAAATCCGAGAGGAGAACTGTTGTAGTATCCCATCTTCAACGCTTCAATTAAAAACTCATGTTACAGAGTCAAACGCTTTAGAAAATTCTAAAAATACAATTGCTGCCGCGAAGCAAATCATGGCCCGTAGTCCAAATCGCGCAGTAAGGATACTTCTGCTAGGGATGGCACAATGTTGGTAGCTGTATAAAGTCTTCTCCAAGAGTGATTCCATTCGAATGTTGACGCATGTGCAATTATTCTGAAATCTGCATTAAGCAGCTGAACAGAACGCAGGGTGCTTATATGCGCGCTTTGACCAGTTTTCGGGAGAAGTACGACTATCTCTTCTTTAAGACGGTCGGGTACTTGTTCGCCTCGCCAGTAGCAATAGCTTGAAGAGAGACTCTGAGCACGTCCCAACAGCACTGTCAGAATTGCTCCGAGGCCATCAGACACTGGCGACTTTTCCTTAGCTGCGCAGAAGGGTGCTTCCTCAATTCCGTCGATCGTGTATGGCGCTTCGACTCTACCCGCCTCTTGCAGGTGTTCTTGGATGCTGTTTAGCACTACGTGACAGGCCAGATGGTCGATATTTTGTCTTTCATATAGGCTTCTGCAATATGCGTGGGCACAGCGATTAATCTCCCTCTGATTATCTACTCGCTGGCCAGAATCATTCAGATCTTCAGTAATTAGTTGACCTTTCCGTTGGGGGGAAAAAGCTATAACCTTTCTTCGGGCGCTACGTCTTTTGGTCTGGACTGGACAAAGACCTTAGAGACCTGCATTCGCGATGTGTCAGTGATTTTAACTTTAAAATAGTTCAGTTTTACATATGATTGAGCGTCTAGGACAGTAATTCTTTGGTAGACGTCCCTGATACATTGAGCCGGCCGGGGTGGCCGAGCGGTTTTAGGCGCTACAGTCTGGAGCCGCGCGACCGCTACGGTCGCAGGTTCTAATCCTGTCTCGGGCATGGATGTGTGTCATGTCCTTAGGTTAGTTAGGTTTAAGTAGTTCTAAGTTCTCGGTGACTGATGACCTCAGAAGTTAAGTCCCATAGTGCTCAGAGCCATTTGAACCTGATACATTGATACTAAAATTCTATGCTCGATTTTTGCCAGAATCGTTTCCGCCGTGCGTACTGCTTCACTATTGACTGAAACCTAGGCTTTGCGTAGCGAATTCACCACGTCACACCGTCGGAATGGTATTATATTTGTAGAATTTGATCACAGTTGAATCTTATTTCATTTCTAAGTTCGGGGTCTCGCAGGAGCATAGTGTTCAGTTTCCAGTAGCCGAAACCTCGAGAGACCTGTTGCCGTTTAAGATTTATAAAACAGGAATAGACACAGCGGTCAGAAAAAACTAACTGGCGTTATGTCTTCGCTCGTGACATGCGATTGCAGCGCGGGAAAATATGTATATTATACAGCCTGCTTGCTGCACAATTAGGACAAACAGGTAACTGCAACGCTGGGTCCGTGTAACTAGTCCCAAGTGTCTACGAGACGAAGACCCGTTGGAAGACATACACACAGGGTAAATTAATTCAAGTGTCGTATGAAAATATTATATTGAACCAGAGATGCTCAAATGTAGTATCGATTGTGTAATAGCGTCGCTGCTCAGCCGCGATCTCTGATTCTCAACCGCGATCTCTGATTCAAATGTTTTGGGTGACGTGTTAGAGTAACTTTCGATCGAGAGATGCATGGAGGAGTCTCAAGTGTAAAGACGTGTTGTATCTCATGTGTGCTGGATATATACTTACTCGCCAAAGGCAGTAATGATTTTTATTTGCAAGATAGTATGATGTTTGCAAAATGTGAAAGGAATTTCAACAGAAGTAGAAAATAATTAAGGTAAATAAAGTTATTTTATTACTAACGATATGCGCGTATTCCTAGGTGTTGATTGAGACAATGTGTAGCACTCACATCCAATGATCTAATTGTTAATGTATAATCAGTTTATTGAGAGTGTTAATTGTGAGCTTTATTCATTTTCAATGAGTCAAAATACAGGTTTTAAAGTTACTGCCATATTGCTACCTAGCCCAAGTCAATACCAGTTCCCAGATGCACCTCATTTTTGATTAACTAGTTTACTCTAGAAGTTATATTCAATTTAATTAAAACGTGTGGTAAGCAACAGCCTTGCACAATAGCTGTTTGCTAACTATACAATTTGAAGCACTAATAGAGCAGTGCGAAGAGCGTTACCATTGCGCAGATGAAGGTAAGAAATTTTATTATGTCAGGAACAGCATTCATTAAGCACAGGGGTCAATAGTTTCAAACTGATCAACTATTGTTTTATTACAATGGCCAATTTCAAATCAACGGTGTTGATTCAGTTTTTGTATTACGTAAATTCACGCAGTTTTGGTTTGGTTTAAAGTTATTGACAGTTTATATTCTCAGGTCTAAATTAAATATACATTCTCGCAGTCAGAGAAGTTCACTACATGGCAAATCGCATAAGGAACGGGATAAAATACACGTTCACAAGCCATTCCACTTCTAACAGTTGTGTTTCAGATTATTGTCGCTTAGGTAATTTGTATCATATTTCAAACGTACATATTTCACCGTGACCAGAGTTTCCAGTTCATGACACTCACTGAAGTTGAGTAATTGATCCTTAACATGTAGGACTTAGTTGCAGTCTCCAGCTATGAGTAGCGGACCACCGTTGGTGCCCACACGACTTTGTAGCTTTTGTTTAAAATACAAGGACCGCTCGTGTCGTTTGGTAGAGTCTGATGGAGCGTGGAGGCTTACTACCTGTCTTCCGATGACGATACAAGAATGCCCCGATCAAATGGTTCAAATGGCTCTGAGCACTATGGGACTTAACTTGTGAGGTCATCAGTCCCCTAGAACTACTTAAACCTAACTAACGTAAGGACATAACTCACATCCATGCCCGAGGCAGGATTCGAACCTGCGACGGTAGCGGTCGCTTTGTTCCAGACTGTAGCGCCTAGAACCGCACGGGCACCCCAGCCGGCGATACCTCGATCATTAAGAACACGCTGGACAGTAGTGAAGGAAATGTCGCCCGGCATTAAGACTGCGGTTCCAGTAGAATCTTCATTACGTTAAAAAATGACGCCGCGCAGGATTAGCCGAGCGGTCTAGGGTGCAGCAGTCAGAACCTGCGGCTGGTCCCGGCGGATGTTTGATTCCTCCCTCGGGCATGGGTGTGTGTGTGTGTTTGTCCTTAGGATAATTTAGGTTAGGTAGTGTGTAAGCTTACGGATTGATGACCTTAGCAGTTGCATCCCATAAAATTTCACACACATTTTAACATTTTTTTTTTAAAAAATGGCTATATAGCCTGTAGTAGCAACCGATAGTGGTAACTTTCTGTAGCAGAGCGATATCGACCGCAGTGCCGTACAGAGAGTCTGCAAGAGCACCGATTTTATGGCCACACGTAATCCGGTTGAGTGTAGTGATATTATAACTCCGGCGCTGCTTTAGGAGGCTGAAGCCGCACTGCAACTCGAGGTGGTTGGTTGGTTGGTTTGGGGAAGGAGACCAGACAGCGTAGTCATCGGTCTCATCGGATTAGGGAAGGAAGTCGGCCGTGCCCTTTCAGAGGAACCATCCCGGTATTTGCCTGGAGTGATTTAGGGAAATCACGGAAAACCTAAATCAGGATGGCCGGACGCGGGATTGAACCGTCGTCCTCCCGACTGCAAGTCCAGTGTCTAACCACTGCGCCACCCCGCTCGGTAACTCGAGGTGGCTTTCCCGTCTCGACTTCAGCCCACCAAGACGATGTTTCGGATGTTGCAGGTGGGTCTTTTTTCATGACTTAGTGCCAGCGGTGGTAACAGGTGTAGATTCCCATGGGGGTTTAGCGGCCTTAATGGCCACGGCCGTTTTTGTTCAAATGTGTGTGAAATCTTATGGGACTTAAGTGCTAAGGTCATCAGTCCCTAAGCTTACACACTACTTAACCTAAATTATCCTAAGGACAAACACACACAACCATGCCCGAGGGAGGACTCGAACCTTCACCGGGACGAGCCGCACAGTCCATGACTGCAGCGCCTTAGACTGCTCGGCTAATCCCGCGCGGCACGGACGTTTTTAAGAGAGTAGGCTTTCGTTGTTCAGCTTTCTTCTGCACCAGGAATGCGCGACGCGAATATGTTCTTTTCCGGTGACAGATGCGAAGTGCCTGTCTTTTGGCAGTCGTGCATTTGTTACGTCACTGTTTGGGTTACATTTCGTCGTCGAAGCACTGAATGAAGCCTGAGGAGCTAAGGACGGTGCAGTAATTACTTTTAACCGGAATTACACTGCTTCATTCGCCAGGAGGATCGATGGCTCAATAAGTGGTAGATCTTACCGTTTTGGCATCTATGGTGCCTGCAGTGGGACAAGGGATGTGACCCACAGACCCACACCTTCCTCCGTCACCAAAGCTTTCTCCGATTCGCGGGAGTGGTCCACGGTTAAGGGGAAGGGCAGCTCCCGTCTCGGGTTGCTGAGCGACAGCAATGGGGCTCTCATCAGCTGCCGCGCTGGCCTTGTCAACCAAAACATTGCGCAAGAGCGCCGCACCGCAGCTGTTTGCTGGAGCAGCGGCTGGCTCGCTTCGCGGGGAAGTTGCGCCGGCCTGCGCTTACTACAAGTTTCCATCAACTGCTCAGCTGACCCGCAAAAGGAGTAGGTGGAGGGTTGGCCGTTGTAAGACATGTTAGGTTAGGTTAGTCTGTGTGCCACCAACGGACAGATACGAAGGTATATGCTTCTTCAAATCTATTCGAACATTCCTAACAGCGCTGTCAACTTCGTACACGTAATCAGGCGACTACTTTTCATGGCGACTCTAAGGACAGTTCCATAGAGACGTAGCCATCTGAGCATATAGTCAGTCGGAAATTGAAAGGGCAGATTGAATATCAGTCGTTGTTCCCACGCACCATTCGGCAATGGAAGAAGGGAAGTGATAATTGTACCCGGAGTATCCTCCTCCTCTTTCAAACTAATACTTTCAAGTGGGGAACTTGATAAATAAAAGTGATACCACGTCTGATACACGTCAATAGCTACTATCTCCATGTAGAAGAGTTGTGCACAATATCGTCATTCTCGGTTTGGTTCCAAGTATACCTTGCGAAAACTTGTATCTGTATTTTATTGATACGTTTCTGAGTGTTCAAGCGTATCATTTTATATTTTTTGCAATATTTTCCTATAAGATTTTCTGGAGACCCAACGAAAGCGAACGACTCGATCATAATCGTGAATTGTCACATCCATAGGATACATTCCAGTAACGATGGAAAAGAAAACGATAATTTCGCGTTCAAACTATTTAAAAATTATGAAGATTTTTGCAAATAAAGAACAATCATTAAATATCCATATACGTTAAATGATTGCATCACGCTGATGTTCAGTGTGGGACGTCATCATTGTTTGGCAACCTTTGACAGTGTAAGTTCGCTGAGACTCTAATACATAAAATTGTTAAATGCAAATTATCAGACTTGGTTTTAATAGATACATCTTCGTATTTCAATCATGATCAACGAAAGAGTACAAATCACTCGATCGTTCAATTACCAAACAGTCCGCCGCTCTCTAAAGCGGCCAGAAAATTAAACTCATGTATGAAACGATACGGCAGGAAGGAAAGAATCGTTTATAAGACATAACACGCCCTTCTATGTAATAACGTTGTTACTGAACGAATAATGTATAGTTTAATGAAACTGCGTCTAGCTGAGATAGCGGCCAAAGGAAGATGAGTAATTGAACGGAATTTATAAAGTAAGTGCATTGTCTTATAACATAATTGACGATATCTTTGATTTCTAATTACAAATCATTCTGTTACTAACACAAACGAAAAAATGAAATAATATCTCTGGCACGTAATAAAGTATAGGCGTACATGTAACAAACAATTGATGGCGATATGTTTTAAAGAACCGCTGTGGTATCCAGGCGTCGGTGCAGTGTTTTGAACAATTTATTTTACTGTAGTCAATGAAGATGAACGATCTGCTTCATGAGACGCCGTAGATGGGACAGGATATTATAATAAGCAGGGAGAGATGAACATCTGAGACGTACCCAACTAAGTCAGCTGTTACCGAGCACCGTCCGGAATATAACCGCGAAATGAGATACTACCAGATCAGTATCTCACTCCAGAGTTCCAAGTTTCTGTGACAGAGTAATTAAGGAGTCTCTCAAAATGCGAAAGTCGAGAGAACTTAATAAACAAGAACGGGGTGTTTCAATTTAAGTAAGGCCTGGTTCGGGCACTCAGTTTATTAAGACCTCCACCAAAATCTCATCGCGAAGGCGCGGTAATGTCTGCAGAATAGAGGTTTGTACGAACGCCGGAATGAATGCGGGAACGCAGATATTCCTAGAGGCGGCCAGCACTCAGAATCAAACTCACGGTTCGTGATCAGAGTTTGCAATGCAGACAGTGCAAGTTTAAAATAATGTCTCGAGACACTCTGAGACGTCCTTAGCCAGTTCAGACACCTTTCTAGGAACACGTCGGAATGTATATTGCGACTGCACATTGCAAGTGCAGGAATGTCCTGACATTACTTCTCATATTGTCTATTGCGTAAAACGGGAGAGAAAGTCTACGGCTCCTAAGGAATATGTCCCAAGCAGACGTACAACCACAAGCTAATATGGTTTAAATGTTGTCAATATAAAACTATAAAGGAATGTCATCTAGCAGTCGTCGATAGCAGCAATTGGCTTAGTTCTGTATAAAACCAGCGTAGTCGACATCATCATCATGTTTTTATTTTTTTACTCGAGACGAGATTAAAACACAAACAAATGGAGCAAAATTACAAATAGTGATCTCTCTTGTGATTCAATATAATTTTTATTTGTTTGCAAGACGAAGATAATAGAGATGACTTTTATAAATAAATGTTACTATTTTTCTATTCAAACAAAACGTTAAAAAATAATTTGCGTTTCATATATTATTAGTTTGCATATAAATGCTCTTTCTCATGTTACAATTTACCTTTAAAACTATAAAATTGTGCACAGCAGCTGATTGTTGCTGTAACAGACAACTCTCATCATCAGATTCAGAAGACTTGTAAATGTTGTAGAACGCGGCAGAAGCTAAGCGTTTGCTTGACATAATACACTCCTAAAATTGAAATAAGAACACCGTCAATTCATTGTCCCAGGAAGAGCAAACTTTATTGACACATTCCTGGGGTCAGATACATCACATGATCACACTGACAGAACCACAGGCACATAGACACAGGCAACAGAGCATGCACAATGTCGGCACTAGTACAGTGTATATCCACCTTTCGCAGCAATGCAGGCTGCTATTCTCCCATGGAGATGATCGTAGAGGTGCTGGATGTAGTCCTGTGGAACGGCTTGCCATGCCATTTCCACCTGGCGCCTCAGTTGGACCAGCGTTCGTGCTGGACGTGCAGACCGCGTGAGACGACGCTTCATCCAGTCCCAAACATGCTCAATGGGGGACAGATCCGGAGATCTTGCTGGCCAGGGTAGTGGACTTACACCTTCTAGAGCACGTTGGGTGGCACGGGATACATGCGGACGTGCATTGTCCTGTTGGAACAGCAAGTTCCCTTGCCGGTCTAGGAATGGTAGAACGATGGGTTCGATGACGGTTTGGATGTACCGTGCACTATTCAGTGTCCCTCGACGATCACCAGTGGTGTACGGCCAGTGTAAAAGATCGCTCCCCACACCATGAAGCCGGGTGTTGTCCCTGTGTGCCTCGGTCGTACGCAGTCCTGATTGTGGCGCTCACCTGCACGGCGCCAAACACGCATACGACCATCATTGGCACCAAGGCAGAAGCGACTCTCATCGCTGAAGACGACACGTCTCCATTCGTCCCTCCATTCACGCCTGTCGCGACACCACTGGAGGCGGGCTGCACGATGTTGGGGCGTGAGCGGAAGATGGCCTAACGGTGTGCGGGACCGTAGCCCAGCTTCATGGAGACGGTTGCGAATGGTCCTCGCCGATACCCCAGGAGCAACAGTGTCCCTTATTTGCTGGGAAGTGGCGGTGCGGTCCCCTACGGCACTGCGTAGGATCCTACGGTCTTGGCGTGCATCCGTGCGTCGCTGCGGTCCGGTCCCAGGTCGACGGGCACGTGCACCTTCCGCCGACCACTGGCGACAACATCGATGTACTGTGGAGACCTCACGCCCCACGTGTTGAGCAATTCGGCGGTACGTCCACCCGGCCTCCCGCATGCCCACTATACGCCCTCGCTCAAAGTCCGTCAACTGCACATACGGTTCACGTCCACGCTGTCGCGGCATGCTACCAGTGTTAAAGACTGCGATGGAGCTCCGTATGCCACGGCAAACTGGCTGACACTGACGGCGGCGGTGCACAAATGCTGCGCAGCTAGCGCCATTCGACGGCCAACACCGCGGTTCCTGGTGTGTCCGCTGTGCCGTGCGTGTGATCATTGCTTGTACAGCCCTCTCGTAGTGTCCGGAGCAAGTATGGTGGGTCTGACACACCGGTGTCAATGTGTTCTTTTTTCCATTTCCACGAGTGTATATGCGAGCTAGTGCAGTGCAACTTAGTCATATTTCGCAAAATCGAAGTTTCTTCGTTGTGTTTTAATTACTTCATTGAACTTCGATCTGTACTTGGATACCGAATAAGGAAGAACGTATGATAACACAGAAACTTTTATTCTGAAAAATATGGCTCTTTTAAGAACGACATGTGTTAGTTCATGCTGTTGCAAGCAATTGTGCCACGGAAGAAAAGACATTTTAACACTAGAGTTGGTGTTTATTTACTGGATGACTAGTTTCGGCCTTTTTTGCATTTTCACAAGCCACCTATTATAGAGAATAACATTTGTTGTAAACGGATGCGTAGAATGTGACAACTATGTTCTTATGCTAACTACTTACGTACTCGTATTTAAGATAGGTTGGTGTGAACGGTTCTGTTCGTGTCATCACACTTAAATATGTGTCATATTTGCATTAAAACATGTTAAAGAGTACTTACACCTCACAGTATCCGTCGCCGAATAAGGCGTCCGGCTCGGGCACGGAGCCGCTTAAAGGGAATGGGAATGGGGGGTTCCAGTGATGGTGTGCGCTTATGACGTTGGAGGGGGAGGGCCCGCCTGCGATCTCTAATCGCCTCAGCGAACTCTGGGGACCACCAAGAGGGCACGGAAGAACAGGGAACTGCAGATTCCGCTGCATAAACGGTGCCGGTAAGTATCGTGTGAACAACCATATCAATGGGGGCATGAGAAAGAGGCGCAATAGTTGCAATGGAGGCGAACGAGTCCTAGTTAGCCTTATTCATCTGGAGAGGCGCACAGAAGAGTGAAGCTGTGGCAATGACAGAAAGATCGGAAAGTGGTCACTACCGCACAAGTCGTCATGCACATTCCAGTGGGTGGATTGTAGAAGGCCAGGGCTGCAGAACGAAAGGTCGATGGCTGAATACGTGCCATGCGTCACACGGAAATGTGTGGAGGCACCATTGTTTAAGAGCGAAAGGTCTAGTTGTGTCAACACTTGCTCAACGGCAGTGCCTCGGCCTGTTGCCATCACTCCACCCCACAAAGGGTTATGGGCGTTAAAGTCGCCCAGTAACAGAAAAGGCGGCGGCAGTTGGGCTATCACCACAGCCAATACATGCTGTGGGACATCACCATCCGGCGCAGGATATATATTGCACACAGTAACAGCCTGTGGCGTCCTCACCCTAACAGCGACAACCTCTGAAGGTGTTTGAAGAGGTACACGTTCGCTTTAAGGAGAGTTAAGTACGTAAACGCAGACTCCACCAGATACCCTTGAGCCGTGGTAAAAATTTATGTTTTGAAGTGCCCGCCTCAGCGCGTTCTGTGAAGCAGTCGCCCTCCGTTTCTGGCGGTGGCGCAGCTTTGGTGTCTCCCTCTAGTGGGAAGGGGAAAGCTTGCCTGTTCACGTGCATTTAAGGGGCACTATGAGCTCGCCAACCAGTCAGTCTGGGCCAGTCTCTCGTCCCCAGCTTTCTAGTCTGTCTCTCGTCCACATTTGTTAGGCAGTTAGCGTCTGTCTGTCGTTCGGAGTGCTAGTATGTCTGTCGTTCGGATCAACGTTAAAAGCCGGCAAATTAGAGTCTTTCGACTCCGCCAGTAAGAGAACTCAGCGCGTGGTCGCCCGGTCGGGGCTTAGTTCCTGCATCTGAGTCTGCACGTTAGGCCGCCAGTCTGCTCGAGTTTACCCGGGCAATGGTCATTGGCGGTTGGATCGATCGGTTGGTAGGCCGCGCACTGAGACACAAAATGACTTGTCCGCCTTGAGCGTCGGCGCATGTGAGGTCGCCACGTGAGTCCAGTGGGCCGCGGCGTATAGCGAGGGGTAGTGACTTCGTGGTCGACGTGAGTCAACCCACGACACCGTCTGGCCGGTGCGAGCTGCGACGCCGTGAGACGGGACATCGGCGCGCCTTCCTGCGTCCGTTGACGCGGCTGGCAGCGAACGGTTCGGGAGAGCGATTTGGGGGTGCTGCGCCAGGTCTTCTCGAGAAATCGCGGTTTATTAGAAGTTAAGTGATTGGTGATATGTTGTTTCATTTACTTGTTAAATTCTGCTTGTTTTCTTGGTGAGGTCACCAGCCGTTTTGCTTTGGGGTCGTCCCACCATTCTTCTCCGTTTGCCCATCCGCGGGAAGGTCGTTGTTTATACATTGGATGGTCTTTTTCTTCCCTTGTGGAGTAGGGGCAGGTTAGAGTAACCTGCGGTTCGGGTTGTTCGGTAATCTCCCTATCTATCTACCGTACGTTAGTAGCTGCCTCTGTCATGTTTTTCGGATTTGGTGTGTTAACGAATTTATTGCTTGGAGTGTAACGGCCTGATACCTGAAATATGTTTTTATCTTTGGAAACTTTGATATTATTGCCTATGATCTTGAGAGGCGGTATCTGTGTATGGAGAGCATCTTAACCAGTGTTTGGCCAGCCTTGTAGAATTTTATATAAGATTGCATTTTATGGGCTTTTTTTAAACGATCATTTTAGTATATAAAGTTGCCACTCTTTCACCGTAAGACTTAAAATCAGGTTGCACCTTCAGTGGCAGGGTTGATATTTTAATTGTTAGTGTTTTGTACCATTTCCATCCCTCCTACGGGGAGTGCACAGTTTGTGTGCTTGTGTAAATTGTTAAAACTCTTAGTTGCACCAGTGTAGTCTTTCAGAGGCTGTTGTGAGCGGTCGTAACTACAGCCGTGTCAAAAGGGAGCGGCAAGGTTCTCTGCCCGAAATCTCATACAGTCAAAACTTGTTTCTTTCTGCCTTTGAATAAATTGTAATTCTGATATTTAGAGAGTGCTTTCAGATTATAATTTTAAATCTGTTTCTTTTAAAAATTGCTTTTAGGCACTATTAAAGTGAATGAAGTTCCCATTTGTTAAAAGGAATTTGGTTATGATATAATCAGTTACTCCCTGGCAACTACTTCCATGCTTACATAGTGTGATGAAGTGTGTTTATGTTCTTGATGAATCGCTAGTAAATAAAATAAATTCTTAAGAATATTCCTTGAAAATAAGTCACGGTTCAACCCTCTCATAAGCTGCCCGATTCTTATAATAATCCCGATAGCCACGGAGGGCGGGGGTTCCCGTCGCTGGAAACCAAGTTTCCTGGAGAGCAATGCAGAAGAAAGGGTGAAGGCTGTAAGTTGTCGGGGCTCACCAAGGTGGTGGTAAAAACCGCCGCAACTACACTGGAGAATGACAATGTCCGCAGCCGAAAAAGCCGTGAAGGGACCGAGGAGGCAGATTACGCCGCCGGGTCATAGACCGCCACTGAAGGAAAGCCTGAATCGAGAATCATTGCCTCTGAGGTAGAGGTGAGATTGAGTTCGTTGCGGGACGCCAAAATCTGCAAATCGTCCTGAGACGCAGAACTAGTAAGAACAGGCAACCTGAACCTATTCCTTCTTACCCAGCTTCTTCTTCTTCTTCTTCTTCTTCTTCTTCTTCTTCTTATCCTCCCTCCGCTGCTCCTCAGGGGAAACCTGTGAGGGAGTCGCAGGAGGGGGGGAGGGTCAGGGACAGACGAAGAGCAGGGAACTCTTCGAACTGCCGCTTGTGATCCTTAAGCCACTGACATATCAGCTGTCGTGGTTGAGGGTGCCTTAGAAGGTAGACTTCCAAGGGACTCTTTCGGCGCGAGAGAAGCCGGAGGCGGCTGGTATAAATCTGGCAGGGGGGGGGGGGGGCGGCAATATCCCCGTCAATTTCGGGGTTCGTCTTCCAGGGGAGCTACTTTTGGAGCACCAGAAGAATCAGTGTCCCCCTTCACAGACACGGGGGAAGAGTCGGGGCGACCCTGAGGGCCCACTGGAAGTTTAACAAACGCAGGGACAGCTGTCGCCAACGGGGGCAGCGAAGTCACAGTCACAGTCACAGCATACGATGTAGTTGTTCGAACAGGATGAAGTCTTTTTTTTTTTTTTTTTTTGTGGTTTTAGGGCGCAAAACTTCTATGGTCATTAGCGCCCAGCCCGTGACTTAAGACAGTAAAAAACCGAAATTGAAAACCAGCAGCAATGGGAACAAACTCATAAAATTGGAGAAACTAAAAGTAGAAAGAATGCTTAAAAATCCACTACAGACAGGTGGTGAGTGTCCCAAAAAAAAACTTCAAATGACTGACGACATTTCACTGTCACTAATAAACTGCAGAACGCGGTCGGCTGAGCGCGTGTCATCTGCTAAAATCGACGACAGATCAGGCGATAGCTGTAGACGGGAGCGTAACTGATTAAAATAGGGGCATTCAATTAAAAGGTGTCTGACCGTCCACGGCTGAGAGCAGTGGGGACAGAGTGGAGGAGGATCACCGCTTAAAAGATGTCTATGGCTAAAAAGACAGTGCCCTATCCGGAGTCTAGCTAAAATTACCTCCTCCCGACGACGTGTTCGGGAGGAAGAGGTCCAAGCGCAAGGAAGGGCTTTCACTTCCCGCAATGTATTACGGGGAAGTGTTGACCAATGCGCATGCCATAAATGAGCAACTTGGCGACATAAACCGCTCCGTAGATCGGTGAAGGGAAGCGACTGAATAGCTGGCCGAGGAAGAGAGACTGCAGCCTTGGCCGCCATATCGGCCGCCTCATTCCCACAGATACCAGCGTGTCCCGGGAGCCAGAGGAACGCCACCGAGACGCCCCCCAGGTGGAGCAAGCGCAGACAGTCCTGAATCCGGTGGACCAGAGGGTGCACAGGGTAAAGAGCTTGGAGACTGAGGAGAGAGCTGAGAGAATCTGAGCAGATAACGTATTGTATCCGCTGATGGCGGCGGATGTAGTGGACAGCCTGGAGAACAGCGTAAAGCTCCGCAGTATAAACCGAACACTGGTCGGGAAGTCGAAAGCGATTTGGGGTGTCGCCAACAATATAGGCACTCCCTACACCTAAGGATGTTTTCGAGCCGTCGGTGTAAATAAATGTGGCGTCCGTCATTTGTGCACATAGAGCAGCAAATGCCCGACGATAAACAAGTGTAGGGGTACCATCCTTGGGAAATTGACAAAGGTCACGGAGCAGGCAGATCCGGGGACGGAGCCAAGGCGGTGCTGTACCCCAAGTTGTCAAGAAGGTTTTCGGAAAGCGGCAGGAAAGAGAATCGAGCAATTGACGGAAGCGGACTCCCGGGGGTAGTAGGGAGGAGGAGCGGCCTGCATACCCTACAGGATGAAGTCGTTCGTATTTCCTCGTTCCATCTTGATAGGTGAGCCTATACAGGGTTTTTATTTCTGATTATGGAGAACACGACAGTCGGGCAAGTAGGGGGACTGGTGCTTCCCACAGTTGACATGTGGGAGGAGGCACACAGAGCGCCCGGGTGCAGAGGACGACCACAATCCCTGCAAGTGGCGCTGGAGTTAGTGAGATAGCATGTGGCGAAATCTCGAGCACTTTAAGCACTGCATAGGAGGAGGGATGTCTCGTTTTACGTCACAATGGTAAACCATCACCTTGACCTTGTCAGGTAACGAGTCACCCTCGGAAGCCAAGATGAGGACACTGGTAGCAACCCAATTGTCCTTGGGTCTCCTAAGCACACACTGGACGAGGTGGACACCTCATTGCTCTAAGTTGGCACACAGCTCCTCATCCGAGTGCAAAAGGAGGTCGCGATAGAAAATACACTCCTGGAAATGGAAAAAAGAACACATTGACACCGGTGTGTCAGACCCACCATACTTGCTCCGGACACTGCGAGAGTGCTGTACAAGCAATGATCACACGCACGGCACAGCGGACACACCAGGAACCGCGGTGTTGGCCGTCGAATGGCGCTAGCTGCGCAGCATTTGTGCACCGCCGCCGTCAGTGTCAGCCAGTTTGCCGTGGCATACGGAGCTCCATCGCAGTCTTTAACACTGGTAGCATGCCGCGACAGCGTGGACGTGAACCGTATGTGCAGTTGACGGACTTTGAGCGAGGGCGTATAGTGGGCATGCGGGAGGCCGGATGGACGTACCGCCGAATTGCTCAACACGTGGGGCGTGAGGTCTCCACAGTACATCGATGTTGTCGCCAGTGGTCGGCGGAAGGTGCACGTGCCCTTCGACCTGGGCCCGGACCGCAGCGACGCACGGATGCACGCCAAGACCGTAGGATCCTACGCAGTGCCGTAGGGGACCGCACCGCCACTTCCCAGCAAATTAGGGACACTGTTGCTCCTGGGGTATCGGCGAAGACCATTCGCAACCGTCTCCATGAAGCTGGGCTACGGTCCCGCACACCGTTAGGCCGTCTTCCGCTCACGCCCCAACATCGTGCAGCCCGCCTCCAGTGGTGTCGCGACAGGCGTGAATGGAGGGACGAATGGAGACGTGTCGTCTTCAGCGATGAGAGTCGCTTCTGCCTTGGTGCCAATGATGGTCGTATGCGTGTTTGGCACCGTGCAGGTGAGCGCCACAATCAGGACTGCATACGACCGAGGCACACAGGGCCAACACCCGGCATCATGGTGTGGGGAGCGATCTCCTACACTGGCCGTACACCACTGGTGATCGTCGAGGGGACACTGAATAGTGCACGGTACATCCAAACCGTCATCGAACCCATCGTTCTACCATTCCTAGACCGGCAAGGGAACTTGCTGTTCCAACAGGACAATGCACGTCCGCATGTATCCCGTGCCACCCAACGTGCTCTAGAAGGTGTAAGTCAACTACCCTGGCCAGCAAGATCTCCGGATCTGTCCCCCATTGAGCATGTTTGGGACTGGATGAAGCATCGTCTCACGCGGTCTGCACGTCCAGCACGAACGCTGGTCCAACTGAGGCGCCAGGTGGAAATGGCATGGCAAGCCGTTCCACAGGACTAAATCCAGCATCTCTACGATCGTCTCCATGGGAGAATAGCAGCCTGCATTGCTGCGAAAGGTGGATATACACTGTACTAGTGCCGACATTGTGCATGCTCTGTTGCCTGTGTCTATGTGCCTGTGGTTCTGTCAGTGTGATCATGTGATGTATCTGACCCCAGGAATGTGTCAATAAAGTTTCCGCTTCCTGGGACAATGAATTCACGGTGTTCTTATTTCAATTTCCAGGAGTGTAACATCCTGGTCCAAGTAAAGGCTTTTATGGGGTGTAACAGGGATGTTACCCAGCTTGTCACAGGTGAGCAACGCCCGCGACTGGGCTAGGGAGGACATTTGGATCAAAATCGACCCGCTGCGCATTTTGGACAACGCCGCCACTTCCTCAAACCTATGTTCAAGATGATCCACAAAAAGCTGGGGCTTCGTTGCCTGAAAGATCTCTTCATTAGTCTTGCTACAAACTCAGTATTGAGGCGAATATGGCTCTCAAGACCTGGTCTCCCTATGGTCCTGCCAAGATGTCGCCTGGGAGGGGAACGATCAAGAATCATAGGTCGCAGCATCAAAATCATTCTTTACTTGCGACCCGCTGCGCATTTTGGACAACGCCGCCACTTCCTCAAACCTATGTTCAAGATGATCCACAAAAAGCTGGGGCTTCGTTGCCTGAAAGATCTCTTCATTAGTCTTGCTACAAACTCAGTATTGAGGCGAATATGGCTCTCAAGACCTGGTCTCCCTATGGTCCTGCCAAGATGTCGCCTGGGAGGGGAACGATCAAGAATCATAGGTCGCAGCATCAAAATCATTCTTTACTTGCTTTGAGACTGCTGGGGCCGAGCGAACACCAGCTTGATTCAATTTAACCCGTTTCATTGCCGGTCATGTGCCCTGATGCCACCCACTCCGACCAGGGGCTCTCCCCACGGGCGCCACCCAGCCTCAAAAAGGGCCACCTGGCGGGATGACCATTGCTGGGAGTCCTGATGCCCCAGAACGATGGACACATACTTCTTGTACTCCTTGGCATACGCAGGGAGATCTCAGCTCCGGCATCAGCAGTGTGACCCCTTTGTTGTTAGAGGGTACCATCAAGTGGATACATGACAACCCCACCACAACAGACTGGCTACCGCGATGGATTCTGGGTGCTGAAATGGTCCAGAAGTGTCGTGGGCTCGAAGAAAGGTACGGTATAGGAGACGAGAGGTAGACAACCCATAAGACGTTAGGTGCTAAGCCCGCTACAAGATAAGTAACATGCAAGGTCTTGTTGCATGAAGGACAAACAGACACCACGTAAGGCGTCCTTTCCCAAATGGCACGCACTATCAACAGAAATTTGGAAAAGGCGGAGGTCAAACCCGAGAGGTGACTATCACAGAAAAGCCGAAACGCTAGAGACTCCTTTTAGTCGCCTCTTATGACAGTCAGGAATACCTCGGGGCTATTGTTACCCCTGGACCCGCAGGTGCCTAAAGCTGAAAGTTTATTTTCGCTTGTATTTATGCGTTCTCTAGATCGCGTTCTAATCGTTCTGCCTCTCTGTCCAGTGTAGGCTTTATTACATCCACTGCACTTTATTTTAAAAGCACCTGATCTGTTATGATGTCTGTTTCATGAGTGATGTTATTCCTAATGAGTTGCTGGTGTAGAAACCAATTTTAATGTTTGCTTTCCTTCGTGCGTAATTTATTCTGTCTGATACATGTCCTCACTAGGGAAGTACTACAAATTTACCTTTCTTTTTTGTTTCTCTCTTTGTCAGCGTTATACTATCTTAAATGTTGTGTGTTTTTACATAGCATTTTGGCTACTTCTGGGTTATAGGAATTACTGACTGCTGCTACTCTGAATGTGTTCAGTTGTGACGTAATAACTGCGTTGCTGAAAGCGTGTTTTGTGATTCGATCTACTGCTGAGATCGAGTATGCTTGTTCGTGATCTACGGATGACAAGTGCTATTACGATTGACGATGTCCGAAGTCGTGGATTTGCAGAAGATGTTGAAAGCGTGAACTGAGTTCTTGTTCGTGACTTTAGTTGACTACGTTATTCATGTTATTAAGTTCGCGTTTTATTATGAAGGTGATGTTTTTGTGCATGCTGTTAAATTGTTGGTGGATGTCTCTAATTTCTTCTACTGATCTGTTAAAGAGAATAAAGGTGTCATCTACGTTTTTTAGTTCGTATTAATTTTCTTTTCAAGGACAGAATCATATTCACCACCACTATTACGATTGTCATTTTGCCCGTCAAGGCAAAAAAGAGACATTCGTGACGATTTTGCAGCTGTACTAAATTTAAGAAATTTATTCGCGATTGAGGATATTCCTGATATTAGCTGCATTATGTATGATGGTATTGCCTATTCGTGAGACATCGGACCCTGGCTCGAACCCGCATATTTTACCTGTCGCGAGTGGTCATCTTAACAACTTCGGCTATCCCAGCACGCTCTCAGGACCCACCCACATCTTCATATATCATCTTGTCTACGGCAAAAATTTTCGTGTGTCACCAAGTAACATCTTCATGTCTAATGAAGATAGTGTCAAATATTCCGCAACTGCGAATAAATTTAGTGCATTTGTGAATCTTCATGTCTGCTACATGGCACTATTTTCTAAGGCGACTTGAGCTTTAGTAATCAATTGATTTCTTCATCTTCGATCAGCGATTATACACAAATGCAGAGAGTTTTTTGCATCTTTTACTAATAATAAAAATTTTATCATTAGCAAAACATGCAAAATAACCTATATTGTCCTTGGTATGCTACTGTGAAAAGGCGACTGTTCTCTTCACTGTCACCAGCTACGTAAATAAACAGTCCTCCATCTGAAGATGAAGATCTGAAGTACCCAAAAGCGTAGTGGCAAAATAAACAACTGTCTCACGGGGAAATTGTTTTATTTGTATAATGAGGCTTATTCTGTGAGTTCCCATATCTTAACAGACTGTGCTTCATCTGAAGAACTGAAAAACCGAAGGCCCAAAAGCCCTAATTCCACCTTACTTAGAAACCACCTGCAGACTTTAACACACACGGAAGTTTGTCTGCACGCGTTAACTCATACGCAGCAACATTTTCAGTGATGAACAGATTACCATCATTATTTGATATAATTTATTAATGGTTATTTCAGTATAAATATAGGAAGGAAAATATCATAAAATTATTCTAAAAGAGTGAAATTTTCACTCTGCAGCAGAGTGTGCGCTGACATGAATCTTCGTGGCAGACTAAAACTGTGTTGCGAACCTGCCTTTCGCAGGCAAGTGTTCTACCTGATAACTTACCCAAGCACGACTCACGCGTCGTCCTGACAGCTTTACTTCTGACAGTTCCTCTTCTCCTACCCTTCAAACTTCACAGAAGCTCTCCTGCAAAACTTTAAAGACCAGCACTCCTGAAAGAAAGGATATGGGGGAGACATGGCTTAACCACAGCCTGTTTTCATAACGAATTTTCACTCTGCAGTGGAGTGCTGATATAAAACTTTCTGGCCAACTAAAACTGTGTGCCGGACCGAGATTCGAACTCAGGACCTTTGGCTTTCACTGGCAATTGCTCTATCGACTGCAGTTTGGCAGGTCGGAGATGGAAAGTTTTGACGGAAGTGAAGCTCCGAGGAGCAGCCGTGAGTCGAGATGAGTAGCTCAGTCAGCAGAGCAATTTGCGACGAAACGTGTATGTCCCGAGTTCATATCTCAGTCCGCCACGGGGTTTTAATCAGCCACAAAGTTTCATTAGAAAAGTGTGTTGTCGTTAGTTATGGAACATTTTATTTCACAGCTCTACAGGCTATTTATCTATTCAGAACAGCCATGTACATAAAGTCAGGTCTCTTCCTGTTCAAAATGGTTCAAATGGCTCTAAGCACTATGGGACTTAACATCTGAGGTCATCAGTCCCCTAGACTTAGAAATACTTATACCTAACTTTTTGTGGCGGCGTTCGTAGCGACAAACACTTCGCTGTAGAAACGGCTTACGAAGTCACCGCCACACTTTTAATAGCGGGCCGACCGGTCCGCTGGAACAGTGAACAGAAAGATGAAAACCCAAACACTCTGATTAAATAAAAGTCGGTACTTACCTTTACTAACGAAGATACAGAAACACAGTAGTGAACTCCGTGTCTACAGAAATCTGTCTAGTTCGAGTCGGAGCGGCTAGGTCAGCGTCGGCTGACGACAAACAACAACTCTGCTGCGATGAACACACAACTCACTAGCAAGTACACAAATCGGTGGCGAGTATACAACTGAGCGGCGAATACAGAACTGTCCTAGCGCTCGCGACTCCAGCGCTTAAGAAGCCAGCGTCGGCGCGCGCAGACTTGCGGCGATTTCCTGTATCGCTGGCGCTGCTTATGCGGACGGCGTCCGGACTTTGATGCTGCCAACCTTTTGGCAGCGGGCTCGGTTGGCATTACTGGCTAGGATATAACATAACTAACCTAAGGACATCACACACGTCCATGCCCGAGGCAGGATTCGAACCTGCCTCCGTAGCAGCAGCGCGGTTCCGGACTGAAGCGTGTAGAACCGCTCGGCCACTGGGTCTCTTCCTGGGGAGGCGATAATTTCTTGTAGCGAAAAGAGTGATATTCAATTAATGAAACTGCGAGGCCATTGGGCCTGTTTACTGGCAAACATTTCGCTAATCGTTTCCGTTTGAGAATGTCTTTTCTACGGCAGAAAATGCGCAAGGCTGACCCAGTGGATAATGTTGGTGGGGTTCGCAGGTGGGGCTTGTCGCTTTCGTTTCTGGAACAGGGTGTACGGACTAGAGTGTAAAATGTATCCTTGTATGCAAGACATTTTCAGGGAAAATTATTGTGTTGCAGGAGTTGCATCATCTTACTTCAAGAATGGTTCCAGCACATAGACATTATAGTGTGCTTTGTCTGTCTGAATAACATGAAAAGTGAAGATACATTGGAAACAACTTTGTACCGTATTCTCAAAAGCACTGCTTATAAGAACGCCGGCTGCTTACGATCTCTTCCGTAATTATTCATGTAACACGGGAGACAACATTTTTCTTGTGGTTGTTGGCTTTTGGATTAATAGAGTAATAGTTAATTCTCTAAAGTGTCACCTATTTATTTAAAGTAGTACCTTATTTTTACTTAATTCCTATGTCAAAATTATTATTTGTTAAGTGGAAAAAATTAAGTACAGCTAGTGCTGTGTTTGTGTGGTTCATTTACGTAAGAAACTGGATACACGTAACCTTGATTGGTCGCATTGTAAAAGTGTTTTTCACTATTAAAGTAAATTCAGTGTGAGAATAATCAACTTCATTATTATGCAGAAAGTTTTTTAAAGTGATTATTGATTAGGAAGTCATCAAATTACTTGTGACTTTAATTCTGGTTCTAAAACAAAAATTACAATTATTGAAAGACACAATCATTTACTGTTCCAAGTTCGATGAATAGAATTATTTTCAAAATTAGGCCATTCAGAATTGGCGACCGATAGTAGAAGGCAGAAATATTTACTTGCATGAGGAAAGATCTCAAGATGGTTCCTGGCTCAACGGTAAATACTGCTGCTGTGTTTAGTGGGCAGTAATTAAACCTAAATTAGAAGTAAAGAATGAAGTGTTAAACTTTCTTTGTAGATAGAATGACCTACTAAATTTCCACTAAACGCTTTAAAAGAAGTACTATAGGCTAATGAATATTCAGCTCGGTTGAGATGCGGTTAGTATTTGTTAGCGAGTTCAGTGTACATCAGTGCAGTGCTCGAAGTGTACATTTTATTGTTCTTCGCGAGTTCGAATAGGCAAGGCCGCCATTTACATGGTGTCCCCGTCCGGTCGTCGTCTCTGGCGCCAAGGAACTAATATAACGTAATATTATTAATTAAACCTTGAACCGTCGGACTTTGTAACAAAAGCTGCAGCTTCTAAAATACATCATGAAAAACAATCAGATAATTGAATTTCGTTATTAATTACACGCAACAGATAAAAGTACGAAGCGAAGGACACTACAAATGAAAACGCAAATAAGAGATGAAGGCTTATTATTCCAGTTGAAAGGGTACAGTACCGCCCGACATTGAAAATAGGTACAACATACTTCATTATTTTTGTCAGAACAACACATTTTTTTGTAAAATAACTCAATTTCAATTAATACAGCGAAGCCGGATATCAGTGTCGGAAAGAATGACAATTTATTTATTTAATTGATCACATGTGCACTCCCACAAAGTAAATCCCTACATCCAGTTTGGTGAGATCTGTGAAATGAATGAATGTATGGTCGTCTGCTAACCGCAGATAGTGAATGTGAATATATGATCATCTTTGAGACGATCCTTTGGCCACCTTTGGTGAAACCAAAGAGATGAAATTTACCAGAGCTTTGAGCGCCTGAAATGTGGCTGACCAATACAGTAGCAAGGTGCTTCCCCCACCTCGACAGAGATGGGAGATGACCTGGAGAACGGCCATGTTTCGGCACTCTGCCGCTGGATCTTGTGCTGTTAAGACCTGTTTCAGTTGTGCTCCGTAATGACGAAAGAGTGGAGACATGGTATGCATGTGGAATATTTAAGAGTAGTTTGAAATAATAATTTCTCTATTTCAGCAACATTTGTGGGGAGAATTAAATGTCAGGCAGGTAATATTAATGGGATTGTAGTAATCTCCGGAAGTGACCAACGGTCACAATGAAACCACGTGTAGCAATAAGTTGAAATACTTCCGTGTGCTTAAGCTGAATTACTAGCGTGTGTACAATAAGTTGAAATATTTAAGAAATAGCATGTGTACCATAAGCTGAAATATTTAAGTAATGGCGTGTGCAGGAAATTAGAGACGAGTACTTCCACGTGGTGAGTACTGTGTGAGTCTCAATCTGTGTGTGAGACAAAGGATAAAGAGAAGTACTCGTCCATTGTATCAGTTGAGGACTCGCGTGTGTGATGAATATGTTCTTAATATTACTTTGCGTGATATGATTCCGTGTGACGCTAGATTTAAACTCAGAGAATCAAGGTGAGTCGGCCGTCTATCCAGCAACGCCACTCGGCTTGCATTGCACAGGAAGACGTGCATATATCTCCAGAGTTCACAGTAGGAAAGTAGAATTACGAAGTGGGGCAGTGTCGTGTGAAACTGGGATAAATATTAATTGAAGTGGGAAAGCTGAAAGTGATAATGTTGTGACCATTCTCTGTGTAGCATTTCATGTCGTAGTGTGGTGTATGTCATGTAATTTGGGTATGTGTGGTTTGCATGAGGGAGTAGCAAGGTAGCTTCAAAAGATTAGTGGGTTATGCTTGTTCCTTCTGTACCGCTCGGTCTGGAGGAAAGTTTCGTGATGATTGTGAGAGCCGAAGTGTGAGACATAATAAAAGATCCACCATCCTATCCAGAAAGTGCACTGTAGCGTTAAATAATTACGAGACCATAATATAGAGATTCACCAATGTAAAGCCATGCCCACTGGGCGGAATTTCTCATGTGTTATTGTTGTAGGTTATAGAATTTGTGTGTTTAGGTTAGAGAATTTATCGGAATAAATAAGATAGTGAAAAGAAAAAGATTGGTGGACTTTTCCTTCGAATTGCATGTTGTCATGATGTCCCGAATTTATAATGTGTGCGCCATTCATATTCAGTGCGGTGGCCACGTGTTGATAAAAGCCGTTAAATAAAAGACAAAGAAAATGTGGTATTGCCAGTGGGTAGTGAACAGTCTGAGTTCTGTAAATCACTGATAGATGTGCGTTTCCGTTGCGTATTATTCATACAGGAGGATAATTTGTAACTTAATTGTGAGTACGAGAGTTCATGTTACCCGATAAATAAGAATCCACTCGCTTGGCAGACCACTCATCTTGCAGGCCTGACTGCTTGATGCCACAGTATGAGCAAGGCATGTGGGTGCCTCTCACAGTTACGTTTGGATAGCTCAAGGCTATTTATTTGATTTTATGTATCATTGGAGATGATATTACAACTTAGTCTTTACATGCAGGGTGAATGTTGATATATAATTTTCTATGGAGAACACGCATGTAAGACAACACTATTATCCCTTGAAAAATCATACTTGAATAATCACAAAGATATTCATACAAAAGTGGGGCTTCAAGTATTGTTACAGCGAATTGCTACTACCTTTTGCTTGTCATTTGCGCGTTCTTTTTTTAACCGAAAGGGCAGCAGTCTCTGTTACCCCAGCATTTTCTCCACGTTGCTTTTAAGCCACAGTGGGCGTTTCTCATCCTTAAACCCCTTACATGGAGTATGTTTCTCCAATTTCAACTTTGTACATAATTCCTCTACGTACGTTATATTGAAACTAAGTGATGTCAGTTAATTGTCTAAATGTGATACTAACTGCTTATTTACTCTTTCTAGGAAAATTACTCTCCTAACCTACTTGATGTATTTATTAATTCTAGTAACCGTTGTTATGACATCATGATCCATAATTCCTGTCTATATACTGACTCTCTCGATAAGGTCAGGTCTGTAGCTACAAGATTTAAACTATTTCCATTGCGTGTGGACTGTCGAAATAGCTGGTCAACACAGATTTCCGAAAACGTGATCCAACTGCTTCACGAGACTGACTACCACATGCAATGGACCCTTAGAGCTTCCACTCTACACTCGGCAGACTAAAATCGCCTATAATATTGCATGCTCTAGATTATATATTTATATATACATATACATACCGGCCATTTGCAGCGTAGAACTGCCAATTATGTACAGCATGACTGTAGTTAAATTTAAACTTTCAAAACGCTGTAGAAATAACACCACTTGGCAGAATGTCAAATTGCAATGAAATATTATCGGAGAAGGGGGAAAACGCATGGTAGAAGAGAAAAAATAGTGTGAAAATTGATCATTGATGGCGTTGTATGTCAGAATACGTAATTGAAAACACCTGTCTTGCGCTCGACCCATTTAAATTGGTATAAACATGTCGGGTACACGACTTTTCCGCCTATGGGGTCTTGCCCACTCGTCCCATGTAGGGTGCCTAAAGGATGCCGCGTTCTCAGAATGCTATACAGCAGTCAAGCAAATAATATTAGTAGTTTTGTTTCAATAAAGCAGATTGACAATAATTAACTTTGAAATAACGGTGTCGCAAGCGATGGGCAACGTGCAACATAAATCAGCGTCTTTTGCTGTATATAATGTTCATGCAAGTTTGACAATTTGTGGAGCAGTAATAACTGCTATAGTAGCACTCTCTGCTGTTGTTGTTGTGGTCTTCAGCCCTGAGACTGGTTTGATGCAGCTCTCCATGCTACTCTATCCTGTGCAAGCTTCTTCATCTCCCAGTACCTACTGCAACCTACATCCTTCTGAATCTGCTCAGTGTATTCATCTCTTGGTCTCCCCCTACGATTTTTACCCTCCACGCTGCCCTCCAATATTAAATTGGTGATCCCTTGATGCCTCAGAACATGTCCTACCAACCGATCCCTTCTTCTGGTCAAGTTGTGCCACAAACTTCTCTTCTCCCCAATCCTATTCAATTCTTCCACATTAGTTATGTGATCTACCCATCTAATCTTCAGCATTCTTCTGTAGCACCACATTTCGAAAGCTTCTATTCTCTTCTTGTCCAAATTATTTACCGTCCATGTTTCACTTCCTTACATGGCTATACTCCATACAAATACTTTCAGAAATGACTTCCTGACACTTAAATCTATACTCGATGTTAACAAATTTCTCTTCTTCAGAAACGCTTTCCTTGCCATTGCCAGTCTACATTTTATATCCTCCCTACTTCGACCATCATCAGTTATTTTGCTCCCCAAATAGCAAAACTCCTTTACTACTTTATGTGCCTCATTTCCTAATCTAATCCCCTCAGCATCACCCGACTTAATTCGACTACATTCCATTATCATCGTTTTGCTTTTGTTGATGTTCATCTTATATCCTCCTTTCAAGACACTGTCCATTCCGTTCAACTGCTCTTCCAGGTCCTTTGCTGTCTCTTACAGAATTACAATGTCATCGGCAAACCTCAAGGTTTTTATTTCTTCTCCATGGATTTTAATACCTACTCCGAATTTTTCTTTTGTTTCCTTTACTGCTTGCTCAATATACAGATTGAATAACATCGGGGAGAGGCTACAACCCTGTCTCACTCCCTTCCCAACCACTGCTTCCCTTTCATGTCCCTCGACTCTTATAACTGCCATCTGGTTTCTGTACAAATTGTAAATAGCCTTTCGCTCCCTGTCTCTGCTAGGCCGTGCTAATACTGTCCAATAATGTCCGGTGGAGGCTGGCAGGAGCAGCGCTAATATTCACTTCGGCTAGATGCCGCTCCAGTCGTGGTGCGGTCCTAATCAGCTCACCAGTGGCCGACGTCTTGTCACCGCCTTCTCTTCTCTTGCATTCATCATCGTCGTTCCGCGCTTGTGGTTTCACCTCTGCGACGTTCTGCATGACTGCTCTGCTTGTAAAGCTGCATTACACGAACGATGACTGTGCACGCGTCGCTCTGCAGAACTTCCAGACACAGAGCAGTTTGGAAAAAATCGTTGGTCCGTTGACTGCCGGGGGTCTGGACAAAATGATTCGGAAACTCGAAAAGATGGGTTTGTTTGGTGTGCAAACTGGTAGAGGGAGAAAACGAATTCGTTCGACGTTAGTGGAAGCAGTGGCCACAGCAATGCAGGAGGAGACGAGTGGTGGTGTGGAAACGTGTAGTGCAGGGAGAATAGGCCGATCATTGGACATACCAGCGAACATGGTGCGTAAAATCCTACGAAACATCTTTCTTTGCTTTCCATTCAAGGTTACGCATGCGCACAAGTTGCTTCCTGTTGACCTGCCAGCAAAGGGAGACCTGTGCTTTAGAATTTCTTGCTCGCATGGACATGGACAATGATTGGCCGTGGAAGAATTTGTGGACGGACTAATCCCACTTCCACCTGACAGGATATGTCAATATACAGAATTGTCGAATGCGGACAAAAGAAAACCCACACGCAAATCAATCAGTACCAATTCATCCTGAAGCGGTCACTTTGTGGTGCCAGTTTACACATTCATTTATCATAGGACCATATTTTTTCAAAGAGACGCGTGCTTTACGTCCCGTTACCTGTATCGTCACTGGTAAACAGTATGAGTGTCTTGCTCTCTCCAACAGCATGGATGTGTGGATGGGATAATTTTTATGCAAGATGACGCACCTCCGCACATTTGCAAATCCGGTTAAACAGTTGCTGAAGCGCCATTTTGGAAATGCTAGAATTATAAGCCACCATTTCCCTACAGCCTGGCCGTCCCCATAACCTGATCTTAATCCATATGACTTCTGGCTGTGGGGCTATCTGAAAGATGTTGTGATCAGGGTTACGACTGCAAACTTAGCTTCATAGAAGGCATGCCTTGCGCAACACCTTCTGAATGTGACCCCGGAAACACTTCGATCAGTTGTTGAACAAGCTGTTTCTCGATTTCAACTTGTTACAGAAAACGGTGGACAGCAAATTGAACATGTTTTGCGCCAATCAGGCGGAAATTAATAATCTGATTTGATTTTTCAATGCTTTTTATGCGGTTTCTGACCTCAGGACAATTAAAAACCGAATTTTCTCATCCGATGCGATATGCCCTTGCCGTGGTGGCTGGGCTTATGTAACTAACAGTATCATACGTGTACACCCACGCACTCTGAGTACTACAGTTTGGTTAATGTCAAACGTACACCTTAGGCATTGTTGTACGATTCATTTGCAATTGGTAGTCGAGCACTATTAAATTATGATGCTTACAGCACCATCTACTGCTACATTTTGTAACTATTTTTCTTTTGTCACACGTTTTCCCCCTCCGATAATATTCCGTTGCAGTTTGACGTCATTCTCACTAGTAGTGTTATTTCTACAGCGGTTTGAAAGTGTGACTTTAATTGTAATCACCCTGTACATAATTTTCTTTCTGAATGGCAGTCGTTCGCACAAATATATAGCTGCCGCTCCACTTGCGTGTCTGTACGTCAATTTAAATGCAGTTAAATACAGGAAGTACAGCATGTATTACACTAAGTTGCAGAATGTCACGCAGTTTAACAGGTGGGACCATCCAGTCGTAATAAATGATCATAAGAATCCACTACATTTACGAGAAGAAATGAAGGGGCATCCTCCCGCTTATTAACCTTCGCAATACCAAGTGGAGGTGTGAGGGTGGCGTCGTTCTTGTGCCCACCTTTTGAAAATACTGTAATCTGGTCAGTTATTTCACATTTTAAAATTTTGTAAAAAAATATTTATTGTCTTTACTGAATTCTTCTACCAAATTCCATAAATATTTTAAATGTTTCAGGCAAACTTAACCCAGCCTTAATTGTGTATGTCACTTTTCCCAATGAATGCCTTTTCAATATTTTCATTTTCGGGACCTTACATACACATCAAAATATCTTTAAGAAGTTGGTTATGATTGGAAGTTAACAACAATTAACGAAATTTGTGTTTTTAAAGTGTCTTATAGTTTGCATAAAGTGACGCCGACCCCTTGTTAGTACACGATACTGAAAATGCGTTGATGTTGCTGATAGTGTGCTAAAAGATATTTTCCTTTTTAGAAAACTACTAACACATCTGCACATCTTTAAAAAGTATGTTGTTAGTATAACTCAGCTAGAATTAATGAAGTCTCTGTATGTCCACTTTTTCAGAGAAGGTTGCGGGTCTAGGCCGTTCAGTACAGAAAGTCAAATGAAACACCTTTCAGCCGTATAATTTCCAAACTTATTTTATTTGGCTACCAGTTTCGGCGGTTTACTACGCCATCTTCAGACCCCCTGACCACGTGCAGAAAAATACCAACCTCGGTCCCGACAAAAAAAGGGCCCAATATTCAAAGACTTGTCAGATAATGGTTGAAGTGATCACTGTAGCAAAGAAAAATCTTCAGGTACGAGTCTTTGATTGATGGCCCCTATTCTGACCGGAATCGAGGTTGGAATCTTCCTACACGTCGGTCAGGGGGCCTCAAGATGGCGTAGTAGATGGCCGAAACTGATAGCCAAGTAAAGTAACACTTTGGAAATTAGACGGCTGAAATGTGTTTGATTTGACATTCAGAATTAATGAATTCTGTAATCTTATTCGATTTCTTTTGAATGGGCAGAAATAACCGCCACCCCCATTTCGCAGCGTGTGTTGTAACAATTAGGTTGGTATTGCTAAGATTAATAAGGGACAGCTCCACGTCAGTCTTCCGAATATCTTCCCGGCCCGTTTTATTTTGGCTACCATGTAAAAGCGGATATAATCTGAATTAATACGCGAGCCGATAAACTAAAAACGACTTGTGGGTCATAGGAATAGAACTACAGACACACAGGCCTTCACGCGATAGAGAGAGAGAGAGAGAGAGAGAGAGAGAGAGAGAGACAGAGACAGACGAGGTCTGCAGTGTTGTGGTGCGAGAGAAAGCTGAACCGTGAATGTCATGGGAATGGATTCGTAGCACCCTGTTGAACAAGCCCCGAGTCTAGTTAACAAGACGGACGGCCACTGCGGCGGCTGAAATTCCCGACGCGGTGAAAAACGGCGATGGGATTTAATCCGCAGCGAGCGAAACTGGATCTGGCGGCGGGGCGGGCGTGTCTTCAGCCGGCCGGGCTGCGCGACATTACGCGGCCGGCGCATCAGTTTCGGCTGTCGGTGTTTCGAGGCGCCAGACAAGAGCCGGCGGGCTGTGGAGGCCCGGAAGCGCACTGAATCACGCTGATGGCCCGGGACGCGATTAATGCCGCGTAATAAACGCGCAAATGAGCGCAGGAGCGCGCCGGCCGCAGATGGAACTCGGCGATAAAACTGATTCACAACGCCGGACGCGCGGCGCGAACGGCAGCGCAACGCGCGCCGAGTTGTTCCGCCGCCTCCGCCAGATAACGCGGCGGGCCATCAACGCCGCCGCCGCTCCAGCTGTCGCGCTGGCAAAGGCTTACCGTTTCGGTAGCCACTCGACCATCTGGCGCAAGGAAGTTGTGCAAACACACTGAGGTGCAAAAGTCATGAGATGGCGATATTCACATATACAGATGGCGGTAGTATCGCGTATAGGTCTCGCAGGATATGGTGGCCAATGGATAGTGACCAGTTTTCGTCACAAACATCTGTGGTCCCGAGTTCGTGTCTCGGTCGGGCACATAGTTCCCCCCCCCCCCCTTTTCGTTTTTTCCTCTCCTCCCTCCTTGTTTTTCCCCCTACTCCAGGTCCCCCCTCCTTGGGTCGGGAGTGCCATCTTTGTGCCGCCTTTTTCGTGCAGTGTTTTCCAGTGTGTTTTTTCCACTGCGTGCTCCGTGTTGTGTCTTTTGGGAAGTGTAGCGAACAGCCATCATACTGTCGCTGGGTGTGCTTTTTATTACTTGCGAACAGAAACCAGACTGTCGCCATGTTTTTTAATTGTGTGTCTACTGTGTTACTTGTCTGATTCCTGTGTCTTTTATCTACATTGCCAACCCCCTTTGCTTTCCGTTTTAACTTTCCGCAATTTTACGCCATTTTTCACTTTAAATCGCCATTTTATCGCCTGTTTTTTCTTGTTTCTTTCTTCTTCCTTTCTTTAAAAGAAGTCTGTAGGCTGTAGAGCAGCGTAGTAAGCTGCTGCCGGCCCTCCCCCTTCGGGGGGAATTGAAAATCAATAAAGAAAAAAAAAACATCTGGGCCACGCTGTACGATGTCCTCTCCAATGACCTGTTAAAGACTTCCCGTGTCCTACTTTTTCCTAAACCCAACAAACCCCCTCTGATACCTCTTCCTACCGTCCCATCTATCTTACCTCCATCTTCAGTAAGGTCTTCGAGACCATTCTCTCTCACCATATTCACCGCCACCTTAACCACCTCCTCCCTCTTACCCAATCTGGCTTCTGGCTTTCTCCGACGACGACCAGCTCTTTAACCTTACCACTCTTCTTTCCCTCCAACTTAACTCCCATCGCTCCGCTATCTTTGTTTCCCTTGACCTGCAGAACGCCTATGACCATGTTTGGCATTCCGGGCTCCTTTTCAAACTCCAGACCTATGCTCTCCCCATCAACTTCGTCAATCTCGTTGCTTCCTTCTTCTCCCGTCATCCCTCCTACGTGACTATCCACAATTCAAACTCCCTTACTTTCTATCCCTCTGCCAGCGAGCCCCAAGGCTCCGTCCTTTCCTCTCGCCTCTATCTCCTGTACACTGCTGATATGCCCAAACCTTCCCCTGCTCTTCATGTCCTCAATTTTACTGATGACACCACCTTACTAGCCCTTTATCCTACTCTTCAATGGTCCCAACGCACCCTCCAAACCTGAAGGTGACAGGCAAATCCAACACCTTCCATGAAAACCCTGACATCATAAGCAAATCCAGTAGTATGTCACATAGCTCCAAATAAATCGTGACATTAAATTAACAAAAGCAATACGAGTAACGAGTGAGCAAATGGAATACCACAGACTAACACAAGAATGCCTAGATGCATGTCATACCTTCCCACCGTGAGGCAGACGCAGTTCTGAGGGGAGAAACGAGAACAGAAGCCGAGAGCAGAACCGTGTTAAGCTAGAAGGCTCTATGATAAGGGACGGGCACACACCTCGCCAGTTAACCACCAGGACCTCCCCCAGCCTATGTTAAAAGCTAGAGAACTCCAGAAGAACAGTATAGATCTTACGATAACACTAAAAGGGCCACCCCAGCTGCAAGTTTTAGCGTGAGACTTTCGCGTCTCTGTTACGTTGCAAACCTAAAAAACATTGCCCCACCACGGAAAGTATAACGTTTCTCATTGAATAGACAGAATTTTTGTAGCTGAAGCTTAAGGTTAACATTGAGACCCTGATTGGTCAGATGAAAACACAGCCAGATAGTTTTTTTTAACCAACTTTGGTAAATTGTAGTAAGGAGAAGTTAGAAAGGAGTTAGTTCCAAGATGGCGAGCTGTATGGAGCTGCGCCGGCCGCCGCCCCCTGACGAACACTGACAAGGTAATGAATGCACGTGATGCTGCATTTTTGAGAGCATAAGGCTTCACTCAGAACTGCACCTGTTACTTCCCCTGTTTACATAATACTAGTGTCGATCGTCAATTGAAGCTCATGGTATTCACATTTGCTACATAAGTTAAAACCTGAAACACGATGATTTTTCTGTTATATAATTATTGAGAAGCCACATCAGCCACTTTAATTTACGACAAGTTAGATAAGTAATTAAAGATAATTGAGGGTCACTGTAGACCATTTTGATAGTTTTCTCTTTTGTGAAACTTAATTTAAACCTAGATTATAGATGTGATACGGCATAGGTCATCCTTCGATCCATTGTAGAACTTGGAACCACACTCAGGGAATATTTGTTCACATTTTTGTTGAACGCAGTTGGTTTTTATCATCCTGTATTAAAATATTTCCTTTTATCAATAGTACAATTAATAAACAATGTTTTGTTAGCAGAATAAATTTCCAATGGTAAACTTAACTGCTTTTTCGACGTTATTTTACTAGCTAACTAAAAATAGGAAAGCCTTGAACACCTTCCACTAAATTTAGTTAGTATTAAGATTCTTTTACAGGGAGTGCAGTGGAGCTGACGCTGAAATCATCAAGTATTTGGTTATATCATCGCTAGTCTCACTGAACTCTACATGTCATGTGTGGTCTTGCGTCTCCTTACCAGCAACAGGTCCCAGGTTCAAACTAGTCAATTCCCTAAAAAACACGCTCAGAGTGTCGTTGCACGAAAGTGGTAGGGAGACACAACTTAGAACAAACAGACACCACGCAGAATGTTAGAAACCCACCTTGACCAATTCACTACTTGGTGTAACCAGTGGTTCCTCCATATCAACCCCTCGAAGACCCAGGTGATCATCGTAGGCAGCACCATCCGCTGCTTCCATCTCCATGATATCTACCTCACCATTTATGGTCGTCCTATCCACATCACTCCTATTCTCAAATACCTTGTCCTCACCCTCGATCGCCACCTCACCTGAACTCCCCATCTCCTTACCATCCAACACAAAGCTCACAACAGTCTCCACCTCCTGAAACTACTGTCCAGCCGGACATGGGGTCTGCACCCTTCCACCATCCTTTACACCTACAAATCCTTGATCCTCCCCATCCTCTGTTACGCCAGCGTGGTTGGATTTCCGCCCCTCCCAGGTTCTATAAATCCCTCCAAATTCTCTAACACCATGCGCTCCGCCTCACCTTTCGCATCCGCCTTCTGCCCCCCACACGCATCCTGTACAACCTCATCCCCTTCCACACCTTCTCCTTTTCCTTGAACACAAAAAATGGTTCTATGGTCATCAGTCCCCTAGAACTTAGGAACTAAGGACAGCACACAACACCCAGCCATCACGAGGCAGAGAAAATCCCTGACCCCGCCGGGAATCGAACCCAGGAACCTGGGCGTGGGAAGCGAGAACGCTACTGCAGGACCACGAGATGCGGGCCCTTGAACGCATACACACACTATATATTGTCCGCCGCATTGATACCCCTCACCCCCTGGTGTCTCCCTTCCTCTCCACTCCCAACCCGTTGACACGCCTTTATCGTTGTGTCCCACCCTCTCTCCATCTCCAAACCTTTTTCCTCCTTTCCCATTGCAACCTCCACCATCTCCCCTTCCCAGATGATGAGCTTCGACCTGACATCTACCCTTCCTACCAACTCTAACCCCATCTTCCTCCTGCCTCCTCCTACTCAGGGCTCCCCTCTCCCCCCTTCCTTCTGAGTGGCTCAACCCTCCTAATCCCCCTCCCTCTCTTGTGCTCCCCTTCAGTGTCTCTGCACTCCCTCCAGACTTGTCTTCCCTCTTCATTTACTGCCCCACCAGTCTCCTGACTCTTGGTGTACCCACTGATGCCCCTCCTCTTTTCTTCCTACCCCCTTCCCTGCTGCACCTTGCTCTCGACTCCTTTTCCATCGTCACTGGCCTCTCGGCAGGTCCCACCTGGCCATTTTATTCTTGATTGTGTGCGCTCGAAGTGGGTTTAAAGTGTGCTGTTCTAGAGTGTTTTTAATACTGTGGCCGACTTTTAGCCTGTGCGTGTGCCTTCAGTGTCTCCTTTGTGTTTTAAGACTTTATGTCGACTGTAATTGTCTCCCCATGAATGTCTCCATGTCACTATTTTTACCTCAATCATCTCCCCTTACTCTGTTTTATGTCCCCTTTTTTTCGCTTTATATGTAACATTTTCTTCTTTCGGCGCGCCCCCTGCCCATCTCTCCCCACTCTCCCCCCCTCCCTCCCTTCTTCCCTCATATCCTTGCACCAGGCAGATCCTCCGTTTTGCTCATCATCATCAGTGTGCCATGCCAGTGGTTTGTTTGGTGCTGTTCTCCTGTGCGTCATGTGGTGTGTGCTGGACTTGTACATAGTGTTCCTGTAAGTGATTGTTATGTGCTATGCTGTCCATCGATACTTTTGTGCCCCAATCATACTTCGCCTTGTGTTCTTTCAGTTGTCACAGTGTGTGGTTTTTCTGTGTTTGCGCTACTTTTATACGGTTTTTATCTCCATTTTACAGTCACCCCTTTTTGTCTATTGTCTTTCAGCTGAAGAGCAGCGCATATGCTGTTGCCAGCCCCCTCCACCCAACCCCCGTCCCGATGGCCAATTGAATTACAATAAAGAAAAAACAATGCTAACAGCTAGGCGAGTTCGAGCTTTTGTTCAGAAGGGACGTCGAAAAGCGTTTGCCTCTTTTTTCGGCTGGTCGCCGATGTCAGAATCGACGCGCACGCCCTGCAACCTTTCTCAATCGATTTTACAGGAGCTATTCGGGGAAAAAAATCACTTTTGCTTTACTTGTAACTTTACACGCCAGTTTCATTATGCTATGTCCATAATTTCGTTCATTTTCATAATTATCGTGGTACGTGCGAGGAAGTAAGACTCTGCATATAAGTTGAGGAAGTTTTCAACGAAAAATACGGGTCGCTATGATTTTCGGTCTGGTGCATGTTACACAATATGTTGCTGTGTACAAAATTTAGCTAACATACTGAATTTCTTTTGAGACATGTTTGGAGTTCTCTCTTTGTATCCAACCTCAAGAAAAATGATGTAACGTAGCGCATTCAATTGTGATAGCAGCGCGCCAGCGATGGAGCCTGAGTGAAATATCCACAACATTCCTCATATTTCATAAACGGTTTGAGATGTCTAAATGAGATTTTCGCAAATGATAGCACATAAAGAGGACTATTTTTTTGTCATATGGTTATGATGCAAAACTTCGTTATCTACCGTGTTCTTCCACTAACTACTGACGTTTCTGATGAAAGACTAATTTTTGAGAGCCATCAATAGCTGATGAAACGAGAAATGACATGGGTTTTGGAACTACATAAATGAAGTTATTACACGTTTATTTTGTACTGAGGACACGCTTTTTTATATTGACTTTACTTTTCCTCACTTAATAAACTACTCTTTGGAAGTCTCTCGCAATTGCGTCTGCAAAAAATGTTAGTTAGATATTGTGTAAACTCCGCTGACTTTTGGCAAAAGAAATTTTAACAAGGCAACAAGAGAAATGTGTAGGTTTTACACAAAATTCCCACCTCATGACTTATCTGAAAGTTAAATTGTGCATTTTAGGCTGAATTCATTCTAGATACTAAACAAAGAAGAGGCGACAGATCTTTTTGAACGGTCACCATGCAGGTGTAGGCATGGAGGGCCCCCACTTAATATTTAGCAAAAATGTAGGCGTAGGCTATAATTTAGAACGGCAATTTCCCTCCAGTGCTCGACATTTCCCTTACAGCTCTCTGAGCGACCTTCCCCCCCCCCCCCCCCCCCCGCCCTCTACTGCCGCTCCCAAACACTTCCCCACCCGATTGCGAATATAGCGGCCATGGAATTTTGCGTGGTGCTCTCATTTTTACTGCGGTATTCATCTGAAAATCGACGTGATTATGGCCACACGACGAGAATTAACAGATTTTGAATGCGGAATGGTAGTTGGCGGTAGACGCATGGGACATTCCACTTTGGAAATCGTTAGTTAATTCAATATTCCGACATCATCAGTGTCGATAGCGTGCTGAGAATACCAAATGTACGGCATTAACTGTCGCCACAGGCAGCACATTTGCCGACAGCGTTCACTTAACGACCGACAGCAGCGCCGTTTGCGTAGAGTTGTCAGTCCTAACAGACAAGCAGCACGGCGTGAAATAACCTTAGAAATCCATGTGCGACGTTCGACGAACATATCCTTGCGCCGAAATGTGGCGATAATGGGCTATGGCAGCAGAAGAACGACGCGGGTGCCTTCACTAACGTACAACATCGCCTGCGGTACCTCTCCTCGGCTCGTGACCATATCGGTTGGACCCTAGGCGACTGGAGAACCGTCGGCTGGTTAGATGAGTCCAGATTTCAATTGGTAAGAGCTGATGGTATGGTATGACTGTGGCGCAGACTGTTTAGCCATGGACCCAGGTTGTCAACAAGGCACTGTGCAAGATTCCATAATGGTGTGGACTGTTTACATGGAATCGAGCTGGTCCTCCAGTCTAAATGAACCAATCATTGACTGGAATTGGTTATGTTCGGCTACCTGGAGACCATTTGCAGCCATCCATGGACTTCATGTTCCCAAATAACCATGGAAATTGTTTGGATGACAGTGTGCCATGTTACTGTGCCAGGATTGTTCGTGATTGGTTTGAAGAACATTGTGGACAATTCGCTTGAATGATTTCGCCACCCACATCGCCCGAAGTGAATCCCATCGAACGTTTATGGCACAATCTGGAGGTCATTTCGAACACAAACTGCTGCACTAGCAACACTTGTGCAGTTATGGACGGCTATAGAGGCGCCATGGCTCAATATTTGTCCAGGGGACTTCCAGCCAAATCAAGCACTACACTGGGCAAAAGGAGGTAGGATACGATATTAGGAGCTATCTCATGACTTATCACCACGGTGTATAGGCTTGAACTAAAAAACAGAGATCATCCGAGACACCGTCTTCTTTCCTAGTTGTCAATGCTATGGCTGTTTCACCTCCGTCACTTCGGGCTTAGCGTGCCAGAGGTAATGCGCGTGCCTAGACAGAGGTTGCTGATCCAATCCTAGTGTGACTACAAAAACTTTCGCCTGCCCTTAAATCTGGCCCTCACCTCTCAACGGAGAGGAAGTCACCAGCATCGACACGTCGTTCGGATCTCACGTTCAACTGTAGGTCATCTTCTACTGTTGCATAAGTGGGGCAGATAAGCAACATGCAAACTGCCGAAGTGGCGTCTAATTGAAATACCTGCACCCGGAAATTCAGGAACACGAAATTATTATTATCTCTGTCATTGTATGAGAAACTTCCGACCAATATGTTTGAGATCCTTTTGTTGTAGATTCTTAGAATATATTATGAGCTCGAATGTAATGGCGTATCTCCAACTGGATGACGTCCTCCACGCAAACCAGCAATAACTCCGAAAACATCGCTTATGCGAAACCCAACTCGTTCTCTTCGCACGTGACATCATGAAAACAATGGATCAGATGCAGCCTTTGATGATTTTCGAAAAGCGTTTGAACGTCAGAAAACATGTTCAGGACCCTTTTTAACAACAATATATATTTAAGGAGCATGTTGTGAATAAAAGACAACGATAATTAATGAAAATCGTATTTTTTAATTATTTTGTTGTCATAGTATTGCCCCCTGCTTATGTTACATGCGTTCGTATTGCTATGATCGTACCATGATAAATTTTCGTTTTGTGAACCCCACTTGCGTATCAATACCTGTTCAAAAAGTGTGCTTTTCATGAAAGTTAACAACGATTAACGAAATTAGCTTTTTTCTCAACTGTTTTGTGGTAGTTCCGACTTGGTAGTACACGTTATCGAAAATACGTCGGTATTGATGGGGTAAATTATAGAAAGTGGAAACGTGTTGGCGATCAAGAGAAATGTATGTCAGGTTTTAGGACGCAGCACTCTGTATCAATTTTAGAATCGTCGAGTAAACCAGAAGTGATATCTGGCGTTCTTCAAGGTAGTGTCATAGGCCCTCTGCTGTTCCTGATTTATAGAAATGATATAGTTGATAATCGGCGCAGCCCCCTTAGATTGTTTGCAGATGACATTGTAGTTCACTGTCTAGTAAAATCATCGGACAATCAATTCCAATTACAAAATGATCTAGAGACAATTTCTGTATGGTGCGATAAATGGCAATTGCCACTAAAAGAAAAGTGCGAGGTCATCCACATGGGTACTAAAAGAAATCCGATAAATTTTGGGTATACGATAAATCGCACAAATCTAAGGGCTGTTAATTCGACTAAATACCTAGGAACTACGATTACGAGCAACTTAAATTGGAAAGACCACATAGATAACATTGTGGGTAAACTGAAACGAAGACTGTGCTTTGTTGGCAGAACACTTAGAAGATGCGAAAAACCCACTAAAGAGACAGCCTCGATTACAATTGTCCGTCCTCTGCAAAGAAGGGCAGGTCATTTCATGTTATCGTGCAACAGGGGTGAGTGTCACTGATATGATACGCGAGTTGGGGTGGCGGTCACCGAAACAAGGCGGTTTTCTTTGCGGCGAGATCTAGTAACGAATTTTCAATCACCAACTTTCTCTTCCGAATGCATGAATATTTTGTTGACACCCACCTACTTAGGGAGAAATGATCATCATAATAAAATAAGATAAATCAGAGCTCGAACGGAAAGATTTAGGTGTTCCTTTTTCCCACGCGCCATTCGAGAGTGGAATGGTAGAGAAGCAGTATGAAAATAGTTGGATGAACCCTCTGCCAGGCGCTTTAGTGTGAATTGCAGAGTAACCATGTAGATGTAGATGTAGACAGATGTAGATGTAACTTCAGTTCTGGTCCAGGGAAGTGTGGTGAAACATTTCCTGTTCATTATTGACCTCGCAGACAATGTAAATAACGACAGACAATTCACAAATGGCACTTTTGTCTATAAGAAAACACGCTGAACAAGTATTCAGCCTTGATAAGATTGAAAGCAGTGCAAAAATTGGCAACTTGGTTAAATATTCGTAAACCTAAAGATGTGGAATTCACAAAACGACAAAATCTAATAGCCTATTACTACAGTATTGATGTGTCACAACTGCCGTCGGAGAAATCATGCTATTATTTGGATATAAAAGTTTTTAGGTATATGAAATAGAAGAGTGAGATGGACTCATACGCATCCAAAAGGGGTGGTAGACCTAGATTAATTCGTAAATAGGTAGAAACAGTCTTGAAAAGAGGTTACTTACAAAACATTTGTACGAGCCACCATAGAATATATATATATATAGCGTGTAGGAAACATACCATACAGGGCTAACACTAGGTACTACATTATTCAAGGCGTTTAATAATTCATATTAAAATAATCTAGAACTTGTAGAAGGGATTTAGTGCATACAGTTTTGTAAGGAAGCTATCTCCGGAAATGTACCATTTGCATGTAAAATACACTCCTGGAAATTGAAATAAGAACACCGTGAATTCATTCTCCCAGGAAGGGGAAACTTTGTTGACACATTCCTGGGGTCAGATACATCACATGATCACACTGACAGAACCACAGGCACATAGACACAGGCAACAGAGCATGCACAATGTCGGCACTAGCACCTTTCGCAGCAATGCAGGCTGCTATTCTCCCATGGAGACTATCGTAGAGATGCTGGATGTAGTCCTGTGGAACGGCTTGCCATGCGATTTCCACCTGGCGCCTCAGTTGGACCAGCGTTCGTGCTGGACGTGCAGACCGCGTGAGACGACGCTTCATCCAGTCCCAAACATGCTCAATGGGGGACAGATCCGGAGATCTTGCTGGCCAGGGTAGTTGACTTACACCTTCTAGAGCACGTTGGGTGGCACGGGATACATGCGGACGTGCATTGTCCTGTTGGAACAGCAAGTTCCCTTGCCGGTCTAGGAATGGTAGAACGATGGGTTCGATGACGGTTTGGATGTACCGTGCACTATTCAGTGTCCCCTCGACGATCACCAGTGGTGTACGGCCAGTGTAGGAGATCGCTCCCCACACCATGATGCCGGGTGTTGGCCCTGTGTGCCTCGGTCGTATGCAGTCCTGATTTTGGCGCTCACCTGCACGGCGCCAAACACGCATACGACCATCATTGGCACCAAGGCAGAAGCGACTCTCATCGCTGAAGACGACACGTCTCCATTCGTCCCTCCATTCACGCCTGTCGCGACACCACTGGAGGCGGGCTGCACGATGTTGGGGCGTGAGCGGAAGACGGCCTAACGGTGTGCGTGACCGTAGCCCAGCTTCATGGAGACGGTTGCGAATGGTTCTCGCCAATACCCCAGGAGCAACAGTGTCCCTAATTTGCTGGGAAGTGGCGGTGCGGTCCCCTACGGCACTGCGTAGGATCCTACGGTCTTGGCGTGCATCCGTGCGTCGCTGCGGTCCGGTCCCAGGTCGACGGGCACGTGCACCTTCCGCCGACCACTGGCGACAACATCGATGTACTGTGGAGACCTCACGCCCCACGTGTTGAGCAATTCGGCGGTACGTCCACCCGGCCTCCCGCATGCCCACTATACGCCCTCGCTCAAAGTCCGTCAACTGCACATACGGTTCACGTCCACGCTGTCGCGGCATGCTACCAGTGTTAAAGACTGCGATGGAGCTCCGTATGCCACGGCAAACTGGCTGACACTGACGGCGACGGTGCACAAATGCTGCGCAGCTAGCGCCATTCGACGGCCAACACCGCGGTTCCTGGTGTGTCCCATGTGCCGTGCGTGTGATCATTGCTTGTACAGCCCTCTCGCAGTGTCCGGAGCAAGTATGGTGGGTCTGACACACCGGTGTCAATGTGTTCTTTTTTCCATTTCCAGGAGTGTAGCTTTGAAGTTCGGATCACTTTCAAATTTAGGCTTCAAGCTACCCGCACAGCAAAGACAACAAGCTAACATGTGTGATCTATAGGAGCCCATGGCGTGGGCAATGATGCGATTTATCATCGTCGGCTTCTCTTCTTCGTGATGAAGGACGGCCTCTATAAAGGCGTGGGTGCGGTGCATCCTTGGAGCACCTCATCCGTGCCTCCTAGATGCGAACGCACCAGTTCCTCGCAGCCGTTGTTGTAATGGTACATGATGCCATAACTGCCACAGGGATTGGAGGAATTGGTAATGTTGCCCTGTTCTCGGATTGTTGCAGATACACATCACTCCATTGTTGGACTGGCGCGTCTTATGTGTTATTCATTACTGTTTTAAAATCATTAGTCTGAATTCTATTCTCATCAGCTAATAAAACGGTTAATCACACTGGAATCCATGTGATCCCGTTGTGCGCAGCGATCGTCAAATATAGACAGCGGCGGAAGGAAAAGCAATCGATCGTGGAATCCGTCGTTTTATTACTGCAGATTTAGATTTCAACTACCACATAGTCATCCTCAGTGCTTAAAATCAGAAGACAGGAGGATCAGGGATAAGTGTAACATAGCTGACACTGTCATGAATGCAAACATATGCACCACGCTGCTGCTATCATGTAACAATACGTGACATTAGTCCAACGTGTCATATAGTAAACAATACTGACGCAGAGTTTTCAGGGGTCCAACATGAACTGAACCTGTTTCTTACATGGCTGAACAGGAAGAAAAGGTGACCACTGTTAATATCTGACATTAGTAACGTTAGTGAATGCCAGAATTAAACTGTCCTGTTTTATATTAATTTCTTTTCTTTCTCGGAGGCTCTTTTGCCTGAAGTATTCTCTAAAGTTTAGCTGGATACGTGATGAGTCAAGCTTGGTGCAGTGGCTCCGGCCAATGACTTAGTGGTCCAACTGACCCCTCTGGGAGTTGTTGGGGTTGGGTTGTTTGGGGGAAGAGACCAAACAGCGAGGTCATCGGTCTCATCGGATTAGGTAAGGATGGAGAAGAACGTCGCCCGTGCCCTTTCAAAAGAAACCATCTCGGCATTTGCTTGGAGCAACCTTTGGAAATCACGGAAAACCTAAATCAGGATGGCCGGACGCGGGATTGAACCGTCGTCCTCCCGAACTCGAGTCCAGTGTGCCTACCACTGCGTCACATCTATCGGTCTGGGAGTTGTATTTCGCCTTTCAGAGGAAAGCGCGAGGCGCTCGGACGAGCTGATTACTCAGGGCATATAACGGACGGGGATCTGTGCATTGTTAGTGTAGGTGACTGAGTCGCTTTCCTGCAGTTGTTCCCATAATGCGCCCTCCACGATAAGGTGTGCAGGGCTACATGCACTGAAGTCATGTGAGGCATCTTGACAGATTCCTGCACTTGGGCAGTTTTTAGAAGCAGTGCCATGCGGGCTGCCAAAACACATTCTATGTGCCGAAGAGTCTACTTCCGAGAACTCTGGGCCAAGGGAAGTCGATGACAAACATCTGTGTTCCGTAAGAAGCGCTGCTTTGTCTTTATAAAGCGATGAGCCGATTTCTCAGAGCCGTTTCTCATGGGATTGATATTCTAACCTAGAGAGTCGTAAGAGGCAATTTGGTTAATACAAAGAAATAACAGAGTAGGGTGAGTGAGGATGCAAGTTACCGAGAAATTCGGACACGGAGACAAGTCTATTTGCTGAAGTAGAAAAGTTAGCTGAGGAGTGGGAAAGTAACTGAAAACTGTTTTAGAACTGCGTAAATGGTTATTTAACGACTGTTTAGTGTTCTAGAACTCTGATAGAGAGGTGATGTCTTGTGGACAAAAACATCAATGGCCTGCATTTTGCAGGGTCTTTTCATTGGCGCACGCGAACTGCACGGATGTTTACAAAGGAGAAAGAACTTTGTGTTGGTAGAGCAGACATCAGTTCAGGATACAATGGGGAGTACTTCTGAAGATCGTCAGGAGAGCACTTTGCATATGGAAGAGAAAATACTTCCTCTGGAAATCCGACAGAGCTGATGTCTTCCTGACTTGCCGGCCGCAGTGACCGAGCGGTTCTAGGCGCTTCAGTCTGGAACCACGCGATCGCTACGGTCACAGGTTCGAATCATGCCTCGGGCATGGATGTGTGTGATGTCCTTAGGTTAGTTAGGTTTAAGTAGTTCTACGTTCTAGGGGACTGATGACCTCAGATGTTAAGTCCCATAGTGCTCAGGGCCGTTTGAATCATTTTCTTGCTGACTGCAGCAGAATATGACACTGCCTGCTCTCTGTGCAACTGAGTTCCGAATAATTCGTAATTCATATATGTTAGCTGCGAATTCTGTAATAAGCAGTGATTAATGTGGACCACTGTTTCATTTCATAGATCACTTATCTTTTGTGAGGTGCAACACCTGTGTCTAACGTTAGCTAGGGCCATACCTGTCTTACTAGTTACCCATTACGTAACTTCTTTTACTAAATGGCCTCGAGCCCAGGGGAGGAGTTTGGCCGTCGACCTGTCCAAATAATTCGGATCGTTTTGGCGTAACCTCAGCTGTACCCTCTCCGGACAAACTGTTAAGGGGGACATTTGAAAGTGAGCAGATCTTAAAACTGATTTTATACCCAAACGGTACATTTCTGGACATGGGTTCCTTATCAGAACTTTATCTACTCAGTCTCCTGTGCAATCCGATCAGCCTGTCATAGGAAATGTGAACACCCCGCATAGTGCAGTACTTCACAGCCCGACGATCTGGACAAAATAATACCTGTTATTCCGCACGTCTTTGATGTGAGACTTTCCCCAGACCCGTGGGAGACGGACAGACGCGGTCTGCAGCTCCTCAGCTCGTCTCTGAAAGCTGTGTCTGTTTGACAACTGACTGAAAGGATGCAGCCACCTAACCGAGGATGAGAGATGCTGTCTGGAAGTAAAGACCTTTGCCGTTACAAACATTCGTATGGATCTACTGTTGAGCAGCTGCTTTCTAGGAGCGACTCGGGAATGGAGGGCACCACCTGGAAGCATTCACAGACGTTTTTGAAGAAAATTCGGCGTGTAAGCCACTAGAGAACTGGCCACAGGTAGTGACTGACGCCGACAATGGACACAGAGTGAGAACGTCACCTTTATGCAAATGCTTCGCGCCTGGCGCCGTCCACACACTTTTCAAAACAAGGCACGCTGCAACCAAGACTCGCAGGATGAAGTTACCTTACATCGATCGTTCAGTGGGTGACATTGCAGGCTGAGCGCACCACTGACACGTTGATATGATGAGAAATCCAGTGTCCTAAAGGAAAAGAGTGAGTGAAAAGAGCAAAAACCATGCAGTTGCATTCAAGTATTCTTTCTGCAGGATCACTCAGGGAGATCATTCTGGGAGACCACGAAGAGTCAGAGAAGAGCTGGTGAATCTGAGGTTCAGTCTTCTTTGAGAAGATTGTTATGCAATGTTATGCTAATTGCTACTCTGCATAGACCGTTGCGATTTTGCATTCATGAGGAATGTAAGCCTGTTTTCAACTAAGTGTTCAGGCTTTGATTCCTGCATTCGTCCTGATTATTGTTGTCTGTGACATCCTCTGCTTCGAGTCAATATTGGACAGGTATTCGTTAGGTCCAAATTTCATAATCACTAATAATGGACTGTGTTCAAAACACATGACTCCTATCTCCAAATTTGGGTTTATTCATAAGTAATTTCGAGATCTCAGGAAACGAATGCTTGAAAACTAAAACACACACAGAAAAAGCTAATGTTGTGGGGAAAGCAAACCAAAGACATCGATTTATTGACAAAACACTTAGAAGTAACAGGTCTACTAAAGAGACGCTTGTGCGCCCTCTTTTGGAGTATTGCAGTGCGATGCGGGATCCACATCACATAGGATTGACGGAGGACATCGAAAAAGTTCAAAGGAGCGCAGCTGTATTGTGTATTATTGCGAATAAAGGAGAGAGTGCCACGTATATGATACATGAATTGGTGTGGCAGTCACTACAAGAAAAGGTATTTGGCTGCGGAAGGACCTTCTCCTAAAATTTCTGTCAACAACTTTCTCCTCGCAGTGTGAAAACATTTTGATGGCACCCATATACGTAGGGAGAAACGACCATTACAATAAAATAAGAGACAAAGGTTTCAGTTTTCATTTTTCCAGCACGGTGTTCGTGAGTGGAACGGTAGAAAAGTAGCTCAAATGTGGTCCGACGAACCCTCTGCCAGGCACTAAATTGTTAATCGCAGAACCAATCATGTAGATATAGATGTAGATGGAAGTACAAACAGAAATTGGACCCGTATCAGTGAAGAGCATGTCTGCAAGTTTCGATTGTTATTCCGCACTATGATGTAGCTGCAGAGATGATCACAAGACGGCAGGTACGTCAGAACTTGTAAATGTATCATCTGCTCCGTATTATCGCTCGTAATTAGTTTGCGTCTGTATCTAGGCAGCATAATGGTCAGATTTGCTAAGCGGACTGATTTTCTTGCGCTTTCTCTAGCGGCCCAAGCGGCTGTTTGAGCGAGATGCACACAGGTGTTGACATTTGACGCATCACAAATGGTGTCAGCATATTTTATTTAGCGTATGGCTATACATGCAACATTAATACATCAAGTGTTAGACATTCAAATCTTATAACAATCATGAATATAATTTATGTTTATATTGGTCAGTTAAAAGGTTATATCGAGGTTTGAGATCCATTCTAGCGCCGATGGGGATGCCTCCAGGAAGTCGGACCAGTTCCCTGCATATGCTCGCAAGGAGCATTCACCATGGATGTGTTGGATCGTCTGTCTAGGGGCACCGCAGTCGCATTCTGGTGACATCGCTCTTCCCCATTTGTGTAGTGAATCCGCACACCTGCCATGTCCAGTACGTATTCGATTTAATGCGGACCATGTTTTCCGTGTTAGTTCCATTCCAGAGATGTTGCAGTTATAGCTCTCAAACCAGGTCTGTAGTTGGTCATTTGTCTTTTGGTTCCAATCTAGTCTCCATTGTTTCATGTGGTCATAGTTATTATTTTGAAGCTGCTCAGCTGTGCGTATGGGTGGCTTTCTTGATTTCAATCGAGTGTGTCGCAGTTGTGAGAACTCTTCTTTAATTGGTAGTTCTGGTTTTGTCTCAATCTTTCTGAATTCGTGCAGTAGGGCCGCTTTTCTACGCAGGTCCGGGGGCAGGATATTACATAGCACCGGTAGCCAGTACGTGGGCGTTGATTTAACGGTTCCAGAAATCAATCTCATTGTGTTATTTAATTGCCTCTCAATAAGTTTGGTGTGACAGCTATTAATCCAGACTGGAGCGCAGTACTCAGCCACAGAGAACACTAAGGCGATAGATGAGGTGCGTAATGTTTTTGCGTTAGCTCCCCAAGTAGTACCGCTAAGTTTTTGAATGATGTTATTCCGTGTTCCAATTTTTGCAGTGGTGTTCTCCAGATGTTTTCGGTAAGAAAGAGTGCGATCCAATGTTATACCTAAGTACTTTGGAAACTTATTATGTTTGAGGTTGGTGTTTCCGAGTTCTATGTTAATAATTTCATTTGCCATTTTGTTATTAAGATGGAATGTAGATACTTCAGTTTTGTTAGGGTTTGGCTTGAGTCTCCATTTCTTGAAATAACTGTATAGTATTTCGACGTCATTATTAAGGACTTCCTCTGTATTGAGGAGATACTTGTCTCCGGTAGCCAGTGCTATGTCATCCGCATAGCAAAATTTTCTTGACTGTGTTTGGGAGATCTGCTATATAGAGGTTAAACAGAAGAGGGGCCAATACGGAGCCTTGCGGAAGCCCGTTGTTAATAAGTTTTGTTTTGCTTGTCTTTCCGTTTAGGGTGACCTGGAAGGTTCTGTTACTCAGCATATTATGTATTAAGGATGTTAAAATCTGGCAAGGAATCACTCTTAAGAGTTTGTAAATTATTCCATATCTCCAAACAGTATCATATGCAGATGTTAAGTCTAGAAATACAGCACTTGTTTTCAGTTTCTGTTGAAAGCCAGTCTCTATGTAGGATGTTAACGCCAGAACTTGGTCACAGCAACTACGGCCAGGTCTGAAGCCTGCCTGTTCTATAGGTAAGTTCTCCATAATGATGCCGCTAATTCGATTATGGACATGTCGTTCGAGAAGTTTGTATGTACAGCTAAGAAGTGTCAGCATAAAACACCTGTCACGTGCGTTAAAAGCTTGGAGAGATGCTTAATCCCACCGATATGGGTTTAATAGCTGTATGTAAAGGGGTGGTAGTTTTCGCACAGGCGTCTTCTGAAACCCTGTATAACTTGGATGCTAATTACTGTAGACAACAGACATGTGTAACAGGAGCGGTTGCTCTGGCCAGGACAATAGCATGTCGACTGCTGGTTGGTGTGTTTATCTGAAGCGCTAGAAGGCAGGAAGTGAACAACAAAGCGAGTAACAGAATATGGCTTAAGGTGCTCTGCACGTCGCTCGCAAAGCCGCGGGTACAGGGAGGTGTGGAGATAAAAGCTGCTGGTGTCAATCGACACCCACACAACACGCCGACACGCCTGGAGGTCGACACACCTCGCAGACGTCACACTGGGAGCCCACGCCTACGTGCGCCGCTGATGCCTTGTTTGGCCAGATAAAGAAGTTAATTCGCACCGCCCTACATGTCGAATTAGAGATTCGTGTCTACAACTGCTCAAATCGGCTCTGATTTTGTAATTATGATTGATCCATAATAATAAATATTGGTGCCTGTATTCCAATTAAAATTACTTGATAGTTTATACTTCCCACATTGGAGCTCGTTTCCTCCCATCAGAATGATCAACATCACTCCCGAATCGCTCACCGTTGCCAAAGTGCAACAACAAGTCAATTCACTTTCTTTCTTGATTCGTGTTTGGACCCTTGCCCTTTTAGTATTTTACTACAAATGATAAACACTTCAAAAACCACACACACACACACACACACACACACACACACACACACACACACACAACGACGCTAACGAAAAACTTACTGCATTAACCAAAGACTAGTACAAGACGCTATTCACAGTCACACATACAGTTATTATAATCACAGGGATCGGGTTACATTAGGTAAGCTTTGCACAAGATTCCGCAAAATTTAATTTTTGAAGCTTTGCAATTAGTCGTTTGCAACTGATTGACAACAGTCATAAAAATGATACAGTAGGATACATGGTTAGTGTATTAACCTGATGTGTAGAAAGCTGTAGGTTCGCATCTCGCCAGACAAAGCGAAATTTTCTTTTATTTCTAAACCTATTAAAAAATTTTTGATTATTATTCAGTCAGTTGGTTTAAGTCTGATTTTTTATTTGCAATACTTTGCTGCGTCATTTCGATCATCGTCTTGACATTTTTGGCCGGCCGTTGTGGCCGAGTGATTCTAGGCGCTTCAGTCTGGAAACCGCTATGATCGCACGTTAGAATCCTGCCTCGAGCATGGATATGTGTGTGTGTGTGTGTGATGTCGTTACGTTAGTTAGGTTTAAGTAGTTCTAAGTTCTAGGGGACTGATATAATAATGCCGTGTGACGAGGGCCTCCCGTCGGGTAGACCGTTCGCCTGGTGCAAGTCTTTCGATTTGACGCCACTTCGGCGACTTGGGCATCGATGGGGATGAAATGATGATTAGGACAACACAACACCCAGTCCCTGAGCGGAGAAAATCTCCGACCCAGCCGGGAATCGAACCCGGGCCCTTGGGAGTGAGTGTCGCGCTGACCACTCAGCTACCGGAGGCTGACTAGGGGACTGATGACAGATGGTAAGTCCCATAATGCTCAGAGCCATTTGAAACATATTTTTGACATTTTTATTTCCTTCTATTTTTCTTTTTTCGTTTCGAATCTGTCTGTCGCTTATAATCTGCAACCAAGTGCCATCCAGGGCTGCTCATCGGTACGTAGCACGGCAGATCGTGTAGCCACTGTGGTGATACCTTCAGATACAAACTGCGAGAAATTACAGATTGTTTTTTGCACTGAAGCCAAAATATTTCTGTAGTGAGTTTTCTCGTGAAGATTAGCTTAAAACGCCGCGAGTACAGCGATCGTGATTTCAGTTCCGCCGTAGATTACTGGCTGCCGTTTTCTCGGATACATTGCACAGCACGACGTTGTTTTAGGTTAGGACAGGAGTTGAAATTCAGAGCTACAAAACGCGTCATCTGCCTCAGTTTATTCATTGGTCTCTTGAAATCAGGTGTCGACAGAGCTTATCGCATTTCCGTTGTACCTCTCGGCGGCCGCTTCCTACATTGCTCGACGTTACTGATGTCAGCACAGCATGGAATTCAACTGTTTACACGACACAACCTCAGCACAACAGGCTGTGGGGTGGTAGGACTGGACCAAGTGACATCAGGCAATCACCATCTATAGTTGCACTGAACATTTATTTGCCACATCTAAACAAGACAAATACAACCATCAACACATTTTCAAAATAACACATTTCTAAAATTACAATTTAGATGAGAGCAAGTTACTTCAAAACTTAAACACTGATAAACCACTGCACTAATGGCCTATTACACATTCAGTGAAATTAGTTAAAAATTATTTACTCAAGAACTATGGTCAAGCTGAACAATCTACCAAAATTTAGCGAGAAAATGTCAGTCTTTCGTTACTGCAATAATTGGTATTACTAAAGTAACTCCGAGTGCAGGCAACAACGAACTAGATGCCATGGCACACAACCACGTTACTTAAATGGCAGGCACCCTACAGTTTAGGGTATAAAACATAAAATTTCATATGACCAAGCAAGGTCCAGAAATGGACTCCCGCCCATTCAGCTGTTTCCAATACATGCTCGGCGTGGACCCCCAAACGCGAGCAGCAACGGTTACGAATAGGCACGAAAAATCCCAGAACTAGAGTGTATCTACATCTGCCTTAAGTAACTAGATACACAATAATTCATTACAGCGCATCGTCTGTAGAATTAATCAACCTATTTATGAACACCAGCTAAGCAGTACAATCTATTATGTGCGTAAGGCCAGTTATACATTAAGCCCCGAGCGAACTAGATAGACGGCTAGCCAGTAAGAGCGGGCAAAAGGGGCGGAAAACACACAACAGCACAAGCAGGACGCAACCTTGGATCCCTCACCCGCTACATAGACAGGAAAAGTCCCGATAAAACGAGCAAGTAACTAGCGTGTAGGCTAACGGTTTATCGAGTTCGACCCCCCACCACCCCCCCCCCCCCCCAACACAAAGCGACTTACAACAAATAGCAGCACAAAAATTTTTGATTAAATCAGAATTACAATATCCATATATTGTCATTGAAGGAATTCTTATAATTTCATTAATAGAATCAGTTTCAAACTATTTAAATACATAGTACAAATGGACTCTCAGTAACTCTTAAGAATTTATGAAACTACTCACTTAGAATTAGGCAAGTATCTCTCAGACACACCCTTACCTCAGACAAACGTAACAGTAATGTTATTGCAATTCACGGCAAAATATATCTAGGGAAAATTTTATCCATGTATATCTAAAGCAATTGACCATCTTAACTCCGTCGTATGATGAATACAATAATCAGGCTGCACTTAGACAACGACCAGCCAAACTTTTCAGTTACGGTTAAACACTGACAATAGCAATCTACAGGCAGAATGTATCAGCACTCTAGGCCCTAGTAAATGTTAATCACACCACATACAGCTGTCCCTAGAACATTGCGTACTAAGAAAGCTGAAAATAAATTAAGGACTTGCCCAGTAGGAGTAGCAACGGCCGGCCAAGAAAAAGTGAACAGCACTGAACCCAGTAGTCTATTCCGGCCACAATTTACAGCCCAAGCAAGGCCCTTACCCTCTTGCTTGTTCGACGAGGCCAGCCGCAGCAAATCCCGGTTCCACGAGACATGTAGTGTAACTAACCTGTTACTACGGATTATTCCTTATTATTTGGAATGGAAATACTTATTGCTTATGAAATTAACGTGGGAAGAGTAGGGTCGCCACCGACTCTAACAATACAACTAATCAAAGATTTGGTCGAGTCGGAAAATAAATTAATTTGATCACACACCAAAAACTAACAAAAATGCATACGTTGTGACGTAGCTCATAGGGGATACGATGTAATTAATAGTGTTCCCCGTGCACTGTTCACGACAGTCAAACATTTAAAATAAAATAACACATGCAAGTACACTGTGCAGAAGATCAGCTCCCAGCAACACACCTGATAATATGACTTAATCTAAAGCATTTGTTATAAAATACAAGGGGAGACTAATCACTGGACCTGTGCATAAGGAAATGCATTGGATGTGCTAACGGGAAAGCTACGAGGTGAGTGGCTTAGGTGCAAAAACGTAATCTCGGAACACAAGAGAAAATTCTAGATAAAATCATTTATTCCTAAGATAAGGATGTGAGGCATGTACACGATTCCTGATAACACTTGGTTTGTGGAGACAATTTCTAGGTATAGTGCCCAAATTCCAACAATATCACATCACACAATCATGTTAAAATTATCTAAAACAAACATGCGATCGGACAGTTAGTGATGCCGGTAGCCCAACAACTATGTTCTACCACGTGGTTGGCTCCCCACGGACGAAAGACACAAAGCAAGGAAAATTTACGAGAAGGCAAAGCTCTAAATATTTAGAAAGGTGAAAGCTTATGCAGGCACAGGTGAAGGCAAACAGACATTCATACAGAAGCGAGTGCTCACTTCTTATCGACAATTTAGTGTGGCGCTCTTCCGGCGGATCCAACTCTACTGCAGAAATTTGCTAAAAGAAAAATTTGCCAAAGTTTAGCATTCCTTGCTGCGACAAGGCAAAGCAATCTTCCAGATTTGAAAAGCGAGACCAAAAGCTAACAGCTCTCCCCTCGCCAAGTAACAGCGCGCCACGCGGTCAGTCTAACTCGCCCTTCTTCGATTGGAGCACAGCTGTGGACGCTTCCCGTACCGGCGGCAGACTGCCTCCCGCTTCTCCAGCCTCTTCCACGCTCCGCGTGGCCCGGAAAACCCAAAGATGCCATTTCCGCCACCAACCGAACGCAGGTGGATTTCTCACAAGTAGCGAAAACTTCTTTGCCTACTTGACCACTACGCGAGTTGGCTATTTTGTACAACTGCTGCTGAATCTGTACGACTATCGCAGACTTTCTGCAGCAGACCACGCCACCGTCTAGCAACGTGACACACAACCACATTCATTCAATCACGCCACTATGAGAGTAAAGAGAAAAGAGAAAGAAGGAAAAGAAAGAGAAATGGTAATGAAAATGGGCTACCGGACTAATGAAAGGTGGCTACAGGACCCTTTCAGTAGCAAGCGAAGTATACCAACGGCTTTCCAGTAATTCCACGCCGGCAATATTTCCTACGGCGACGTCATCCGGGTAAACAGCCACTTTTAGATGTGCTCTTCCTGCTGCCTCACACAACACCTGCACAGTCCGCCAGACCTCGCAAACGACGTTACTGCTAGGCGTCCCAAAGCAAAATCCTCACTACTTACTAGAGCTGACCCACGCTCCCCGATCGGCCCGGTAGGCAGCGCCACCGTGTGCTCTGTGCACACCACCGGAAAGATGACCCATACTGGCGGCGGGAATATCGCTGATCGAGCCATACGGTTCAGTTACGCTTTAACTGAATTAGTGAAGCAATACGCCGTGCTTGTGTTTCGCCTATAACCACCTGGTACCCACCAGCCGATGTGGCAACATTGTAGTAGAAAGTGACGGACGTTAACTGTCAAGTAATTTTAATCGGCCTATTGTGCCATTCCATCCTATTAGCATTTTAGTTGCGCCGGTCGAAGTGGCCGTGCGGTTAAAGGCGCTGCAGTCTGGAACAGCAGGACCGCTACGGTCGCAGGTTCGAATCCTGCCTCGGGCATGGATGTGTGTGATGTCCTTAGGTTAGTTAGGTTTAACTAGTTCTAAGTTCTAGGGGACTAATGACCTCAGCAGTTGAGTCCCATAGTGCTCAGAGCCATTTGAACAATTTTTTTTAGCATTTTAGTACTTTGAATGTTACAACAGCAACATAGGACATCAAGAATGACCACAGGATTGTTTGGCTCGTGAGCAAGCGTCAATGAAATGAAAAAAAAAAAACTTAACTGGAAGAAACTTGATGATGGACGCAAATTGTCACGGTAAGGCGACTTACAGAATTTCAGTACCAGCTTTGAGTGAGGAATTAAGGAATCTACTAAAACGATCTACACATTGCTCCCATAGGGATGGCGAAGGCCAGATAAGATTAATTTCAGTGCTTCCTGTGATGAAGACTGAGTAAGTGTTACAGCGTGCAGTACCTCCTGCCATGCATTTCACAGTGATTTCCAATGTAAGATTAGCATCGCATATCAGTCTCTACACTCCTCCAGTATCTTATTTCCTCTAAAAGGTGCGACAAATTTCAGTATTTCCCTCTACAATTTATTGTCCCACATTTTCTCACATCTAATTCCTAATGTGTGATACTGAAATAAGAACTCACGATAATAAAGAAAGATACGTGTTGCTACACTTTACATAGAATACCATGCGGAATTTGGAAGACGCGTGCAATCAAGGTAGAGGGCACGAATAACATTACTTATGAACATCTAAAGTCAGTGGGGGATCTGGCAAACAGATGATTCTTTTCCGATTTGGTCAGCAGAATTTATGAGACTGGAGACATAACATCGCAGTTTTGGAAGAATGTCATCCATACAATCCCGCCGAACATACCAAAGACAGTTAATGCCAGAACTATCGCAAAATTAGCTTAAGAGGCCATGCATCCAAACTGATGACAAGAATAACATGTAGGAGGAAGGAACACAAAAATGAAGATCTGTGAGATGAAGATGATTATCAAATTGACTCTAGGAAAGGTAAAGCGCGAAAGACGCAGTTTTGACGTATCGCTTGAGAAAGAACGCAAAACTTAAGAAAATTTGAGACACTATCTCAGGATCTGCAGACTTTTAGCAAAAGCGTTCGACAAAGTAAAATGGTATCAGTTCTCAGAAAAATAAAAGTAACCTGCAAGGAAAGACGAATAACCCATACATATTATATATATATATATATATATATATATATATATATATATATATATATATATGTGTGTGTGTATGTGTGTGTGTGTGTGTGTGTATGTGTGTGTGTTGGCTAAAAATGGTTCAAATGGCTCTGAGCACTATTGGACTCAACTGCTGAGGTCATTAGTCCCCTAGAACTTAGAACTAGTTAAACCTAACTAACCTAAGGACATCACAAACATCCATGCCCGAAGCAGGATTCGAACCTGCAACCGTAGCGGTCTTGCGGTTCCAGACTGCAGCGCCTTTAACCGCACGGCCACTTCGGCAGGCTGTGTGTGTTGGCACGGGCGTGTGTGTTCCACATCCCATCCTAAGCCAATTCAACCAAACTTTGTACACATGTTTCTTACTGTCAGGCAAAGTAGCGGTTGGGGTAAGAATCGCCAACATAACGTAGTTCAGAAGATATAACGTCATAAACAGTGAGATGTGTGAAAAATTGCCTCGTCATGCATGACGATTAGATTGATTATTTCTTTGCTCTTAACTCTATTCTCAACATATTTCGCAGACAGCATCGACAAGAGCCGCTAAATTTAACAACACAGATACATCGTTTTACAACACGTCGTGCAGGAGATATGAGGTCATAAACACCGTGATGGGTGAAAAAATTTCGCATCATGCATGAAGTTTTAATTAATTCGTTCTTTGCTACTAAGACACTTCTATAGTCGTGTAAGCTTAAGGAAATCCCTTACGCCTGACAGCGATTTTGACGGCTTTCAACTACGAAACGCAGAAGGTTACACGGGACACAATAGCCGTCTATAGAGCTATGAAGAGTCGTTGCGTGGGGTTTTTACAAAACAACGTTGTAGACAAGCGAAGCAACTGTAATTATACATCTGTACATTATGCATATACCATTCTACGACTGTTTCGTAACTTCAAACATTTTTTGAAACAATGTATGGAAATTTTTTCGATATTACACTAGAAACACACTTCATTTTTTTCTTATGTGTATAATGGAAAGCTGGTAAAATGAATCTCAGCTGCAGTATTATACAATATACGCAACACCCAAGAGGGAGCCGGCCGGAGTGGCCATGCGGTTAAAAGGCGCTACAGTCTGGAACCGCGCGACTGCTACGGTCGCAGGTTCGAATCCTGCCTCGGGCATGGATGTGTGTGATGTCCTTAGATTAGTTAGGTTTAAGTAGTTCTAAGTTCTAGAGGACTGATGACCTTAGAAGTTAAGTCCCATAGTGCTCAGAGCCATTTGAACCATTTTGAACCCAAGAGGGAACAGTAGCAGTGGAAGACCAAGTGAGAGATGCTCGGATTCAAAACGACGTAACGCAGGGCAGAATTATTTCGCCCCATTGTTGCACTTCCCTCTATACAACAGTATCGGATGGTGCTGCTGCCCAACATGAACATCTTTTGTGTTTATTGTGGACAACAGAAGACCTGCAACCATCCAGTAAGTAGTACACAACGTTACTTTTGTGTATCTTGTGATCCACCCAGTATAGCAAAAACAAATTAAAAATAGAAAAAAATATGTTACATTCCGTAGGCACATGAACAAGTACCACTTACTAAAATTGCAGTACACGGTATTAATTTTCCGCAATAATATTTATTTTGTATTTCTTTCTGAACAGGCTTTCGGCTTTCTAAGTCATCAGCCCATTCACATCAGAGACAGCTTACATGTGTACAAAGGTTGTTCGTTCCAAAGTTATGAGACGGTTTTACGACTGTGCATAAATTGTCAAAGAAACTTGTATAGGTGTGCGTATTCAAATACAGAGATACATAAATAGGTAGAATACGGCGTTGCGGTCGGCAACGCCTATACAGGAGTTACAAAAAGGTACCGCCAAACTTTCAGGAAACATTCCTCACACACAAATAAAGAAAAGATGTTATGTGAAAATGTGTCCGGAAACGCTTAATTTCCATGTTAGAGTTCATTTTAGTTTAGTCAGTACGTACTGTACTTCCTCGATTCACCCAACTGAAGGAAGGTAATGTTGACTTCGGTGCTTGTGTTGACATGCGACTCATTGCTCTACAGTACTAGCATCAAGCACATCAGTACCATGTACAGCGTGCGCAGGCACTATCAGCAGCTGATTGGTCTCCACGGGTACACTTCTGCGAATGGTTCATCCAACAATCCTCATTTAAGTGCAGATGTTCTCTTTACGGATGAGGCTTCATTCCAACGTGATCAAATTGTAAATTTTCACAATCAACATGTATGGGCTGACGAGAATTTGCACGCAATTGTACAATCACGTCATCAACACAGATTTTCTGTGAACGTTTGGGCAGGCATTGTTGGTGATGTCTTGATTGGGCCCCATGTTCTTCCACCTACGCTCAATGGAGCACGTTATCATGATTTCATACGGGATACTCTACCTGTGCTGCTAGAAAATGTGCCTTTACAAGTACGACACAACATGTGGTTCATGCACGATGGAGCTCCTGCACATTTCAGTCGAAGTGTTCGTACGCTTCTCAACAACATATTCGGTGACCGATGGATTGGTAGAGGCGGACCAATTCCATGGCCTCCACGCTCTCCTGACCTCAACCCTCTTGACTTTCATTTATGGGGGCATTTGAAAGCTCTAGTCTACGCAACCCCGGTACCAAATGTAGAGACTCTTCGTGCTCGTATTGTGGACGACTGTGATACAATACGCCATTCTCCAGGCCTGCATCAGCGGAGCAGGGATTCCATGCGACTGAGGGTGGATGCATGTATCCTCGCTAACGGAGGACATTTTTAACATTTCCTGTAACAAAGTGTTTGAAGTCATGCTGGTGCGTTCTGTTGCTGTGTGTTTCCATTCCATGATTAATGTGATTTGAAGAGAAGTAATAAAATGAGCTCTAACATGGAAAGTAAGCGTTTCCGGACACATGTCCACATAACATATTTTCTTTCTTTGTGTGTGAGGAATGTTTCCTGAAAGTTTGGCCGCACCTTTTTGTAACACCCTGTATGAGACAACAAGTGTTAGGCGCAGTTATTAGGCCGGTTGCTGCTGCTAAAATGTCAGATTATCGAGATTTGAGTGAGTTTGAACGTGGTGTTTAATCAGTGCACGAGTGATGGGACATAGCACGTCCAAGGTAGGGATGAAATGGGGATTTTCCCGCACGACCATTTCACGAGTGTACCGTGAATATCAGGAATCCGGTAAAACATCAAGTCTTCGATATCGCTGGGGCTGGAAAAAGATAGTGCAAGAACGGGAGCAACAAGTACTCAAGAGAATCGTTCAACGCCACAGAATGGCAACCCTTCCGCAAATTGCTGCAGAATGCTGGGCCATCAACAAGTGTCAGCGTGCGAGTCATTCAACGATACATCATGGATATGCTCTCTCGGAGCCGACGTCCCACCCGTGTACCCTTGATGACTGCACAACACGAATGCTTTACGCCTCGCCTGGGCCCATCAACACAGACTTCGGACTATTAATGACTGGAAACATGTTGTCTGGTCGGACGAGTCTAGTTTCCAATTGGACCTGTGCGTATGTGGAGACAACCTCGTGAATCCATGGAATCTGCATGTCAGCAGGGGACTGTTGAAGCTGGTGGAGGCTCTGTAATGGTGTGGGGCGTTCGCAGTTGGAGTGATATGGGACCCGTGATACGTACAGATACGACTCTGACAGGTGACCCGTAAGTAATCATGCTGTCTGATCTCCTGCACTCATTCATGTCCATTGCGCATTCCGACGGACTTGGTCAATTCCAGCAGGAGAATGCGACACCCCACACGTCCCGAATTGCTACACACAGGAAGCTTCTTATGAGTTTAAACACTTCCGCTGGCCTGCAAGCTCCTATGATATGAGCATTGTCGAGCATATCTGTGACAACTTGGAACGTGCTGTTCAGAAGAGATCTCCACCCCCTCGTACTCTTACGGATTTATGGACAGCCTTGCAGGATTCATGGTGATAGTTCCCTTCAGCGCTACTTCAGACATTAGTACATGTTGCGATACTTCTGCGCGCTCGCGTGGGACCCTACATGATACTAGGCAGGCGTACCAGTTTCTTTGGCTGTTCAGTATACACAGCTGAGTGAGTGCGTAGAAATGTCGCGACCTTTCTTTGTCACTCTCACCATCTTCTGTAAATAGGGAGATATCTATTATCAAAAACGCCTCGTCGTCTGCTGTTTTCTTACGTTGTCATGCGTAAAAGAACCACAAGTGTTGTCATTACTTGTTAGTTCGCTGATACAGGAAAGCTCTCCTCTGCTTCCAAACAGGTCGCGGAGGACACAACGGTGCCACCCGACCGAAGTGTGATCCTCAGACCACAGGAGGAAGTTGGTGGAGTCACTATACAACTCTCCGGCCGTAGTAAGTGCCCGTGTCTAGGAGCCGCTACTACTTACAAGGGAACCTCCCCGTCGCACCCCCCTCAGATTCAGTTATAAGTTGGCACAGTGGATAGGACTTTAAAAACTGAACACACATCAATCGAGAAAACAGGAAGAAGTTGTGTGGAACTATGAAAAAAGAAGCAAAATATACAAACTGAGTAGTCCATGCGCAAGATATGTAACATCTAGGATAATTTAAACTCCAGAGCGCCGTGGTCTCGTGGTTAGCGTGAGCAGCTGCGGGGCGAGAGGTCCTTAGTTCAAGTCTACCCTCGAGTGAAAAGTACAGGTTTTTTTTTAGTTTCAGACAATTATCAAAGTTCAGGCACTCACACATAATCAACTTCGCTCTCCAAAATTCAAGGACATGTTCAGATTTGCTTGGACATATGCAGGATTTGACGGTCTACACACGGAAAAATTTGAAAACGTTAAAAACATATGTTTTGACAGAGCACAGGGAAAACTGTGCGACTGTGAAACTGTTGCATTCAGTTTATGTGACAAACTCTTATGTTTTCATCACTTTTTTGGGAGTGATTATCACATCCACAAGAAAACCTAAATCGTGCACGGTAGAAGAATCTTTTTACCCATTCGCCAAGTGTACAAGTTAGGTGGATCGACAACATATTCCTGTCATGTGACGCACATGCCGTCACCAGTGTCGTATAGAATATATCAGACGGGTTTTCCTGTGGAGGAATAGGTTGACCTATGACCTTGCGATCAAATGCTTTCGGTTCCCATTGGAGAGGCACGTCCTTTCGTCCACTATTCGCACGGTTTCGCGGTGCGGTCGCAAAACACAGACACTAAACTTATTACAGTGAACAGAGACGTCAATGAACGAACGGACAGATCATAACTTTGCGTAAATATAGAAAGTAAAGTATTCACTCGAGGGAAGATTTGAACCAAGGACCTGTCATTCCACAGCTGCTCGCGCTAACCACAAGACTACGGCGCTCCTGCTCGTACATTCTCCTTGATGTTGCCTATCTTGCGCATGGACTCTTCAGTTTGTATATTTTTGCTTATTTTTTTCATAGTTCCACATAACTTCTTCCTGTTTTCTCGATTGATGTGTGTTCAGTTTTTCAAGGCCTATCCACTGTGCCGACTTATAAGTAAATCTGAGGGGGTGCGATGGGGAGGTTCCCTTGTTAGTAGAATGGCTCCTCAATTGGAATCACATGGCTGAGCTACCCACAGTAGGTCAACAGCGCGCAGTAGGCTGGATGGTCACCAATCCAGGTACCAAACAAGTCCGACTGTGCTTAACGTCGCGGCGCGGGTGTTGACTCACTGATTAAAGGTTGTAATATATAGCTCACATGCTTGTCAGGAGTTACGTTTTGGTGGAAGAAGAGCGGCCTCGCAATTTATTGTATTCTAGTTTCCACATCCTGCAGAGGCACGTAACGTGCGTCATTAGAATTATTAGAATGTCAGCAGGGGACTGTTATAGCTGGTGGAGGCTCTGTAATGGTTTGGGGCGTGCGCAGTTGGAGGGACCCCTGATACGTCTAGATTCGACTTTGACAAGTGAGACGTACATAAGCATCCAGTCTGATCTCCTGCACCCATTCATGTCCATTGTGCATTCCGACGGACTTGGGTAACTCCAGCAGGAGAATGCGACACCCCACACTTCCAGAATTGCTACATAGTGGCTCCAGGAAGACTCTTATGAGTTTAAACACTTCCGCTAGCCACCAGACTCCCATGGCATGAGCATTATTGAGCATAGCTGGGACGCCTTGCAACGTACTCCAACGCCCACTGTTCTAACACATCATGTTTCCCAATAAATTCAGCCATGTTCCATAGTAAGAAAGAGCGTTTCACGATCGATATTCACGGAGTGCAATAGCCACATGCAGCAATGACGTCGAGCAACAGTTGATCGTTCATTCAGTCGCTGCAGTACCTTCGATTTGCAATGTTTCATTTTGAGCTCGCGTGTAGCTCTGTGATGAGACCCTGCTAATACAGCAGTGTGGAATGCTGAATGGTGCGACTATTTTCTCAGCTTTCTTCCAAGCCGTTCGTAACCAGTTCAGTTTATTTTCAAGTGAAAGCCGATGCACCAAGTGCCGTACCGTCCGGGCGACGGGTTGCAGCCTGCACTATCTGATAAAAAGTATCCGAACACTGTTAATAGTCACTGATAGGGAAGTGTCCACCCTGCGACTTTATGACGGCTCCAACTCTTCTGCAGACAATTTCAACGACGTGTCTGAATGTCTGTGGAGGAATGGCAGACTATTCTTCCTCCACATCCGAAATAGAGGAGGTAGTGATGTTTGATCTGGGGTCTGGAGCAAAGTCGATGGTCAAATTCATCTCGGAGGTGCTCAGATCGCGACTCTGCGTATTTTCGGGATGTTATTTTTCACAAACCATTATCTTACAGAAGTTCAAAATGGTTCAAATGGCTCTGAGCACTATGGGACTCAACATCTTAGGTCATAAGTCCCCTAGAACTTAGAACTACGTAAACCTAACTAACCTAAGGACATCACACACACCCATGCCCGAGGCAGGATTCGAACCTGCGACCGTAGCAGTCCCGCGGCTCCGGACTGCAGCGCCAGAACCGCTAGACCACCGCGGCCGGCCTACAGAAGTTCCTTTATGACTGCGGGCACTGTTGTGCTGATGCAGTCACCGTCTCTGAACTGTTCCTATGTTGTGCGCAGTAGACAGTGCTGTAAATTACATTAATACCCTTTCGCATTTAAAGTTTTCTTAAGAGCATTAACTCCACGACATAACCACCGGACACACCCCCACTCCTTCTCCGTACTACGCAGTCGGCAGCACGCATGATTACAGTTAACAGCCTTCATGGTATTCACCGAACCCAAACCCTTTCATTGTGCTGGCACCGATTATATAGCACAAAAAAATCACCCATTTCCCGTTATCCACTACCCAAGCGCGTCGCTCATTACACCACCTGAAACATCGCTTAGCAGTGACTGCCGAAAGGTGTGGTTTACGAGTATCTGCTCGATCATAGTACCCAGTTCTCGTTTGCTACCTACGGACAGTCACTGTACTACCTGGACTGCTGCCAGCTCTTTGGAATTCACGAAGGATTCGCTCCTCTTATTTCATTCGATTTTTTACGACCACCTTCCGCAAAGTTCGACGGTTTGTGTCTGTCAGTACATGTGGTCCGAATGGTCTGCGTTTAACTCTGATTGTTCCTTCACGTTTCCACGTCGCATGTCCCTTCTCATTTCCACATCACGCTCACATCACAGCCGCACGGTGTAGCCGCGCTGTTTTGGGCATCTTGCCACGGTTTGCGCAGCTCCCTCCGTCGGAGGTTCGAGTCCTCCTTCGGGCATGGGTGTGTGTGTTGTCCTTAGCGTAAGTCAGTTTAAGTTAGATTAAGTAGTGTGTAATTCTAGGGACCGATGATCTTAGCAGTTTGGTCCCGTAGAACTTACCACAAATTTCCAATTTTATTGGTCACATCACAACGGTCGATTTGGGCAGCTTTAGGAGGGCTGAAATATCCATCACGGATTTGTTACGTGCCAAGTAATTTTGCTCTCCTGACCCTCTCATTCCACTACTATTGCTTCTCTACTGATATCATAACACTCTCCGCCTCCTTTTATACTTTAATACAGTTCCACATTAGCGGTGTCTGGATACCTCTGGTCAAGTATCGTATGCGTCGATCGCAGACTACCTCCAAAGTATGCGATCCCACGCAACGCCAGGCAGAGTACTTGTGGCGTTCTCGAAACACCGTGTATATTACTGATACGGTGATACATGTGTTGTGTTACGCTATGTATAGTTGTTTCAGGAGAGAGCAATAATATGGCAATCAGACAGCAGTGAGTTTTTAGTGACCTGACCAACTTTAAAACACTTTGAATCAGCAATGTTCATAACAACTGACATCAACGCTATCATTTACATGGTTTCCTAAAATACTGCCCAAGGTCATGTTTGGAAGACGTAACACTAATTTCAACAAGGAGGATCTTTGCTTGTGATATCATCTTTGCCGACAGCTCTTGGAATTTGTTAACATAGTGGGATGTAGTGTGCTGGGAAGCCTTTTTAAAACGATTTAACCTTTACAGCAGCTAGTAATTGCAGTCACTGAACAATGTTGTTTGATAAAGGTTGCTGACAGCATCAGAAAAAAATGTGAAAATTTTGGAGGACCAGACCTTACATAAATTATGCTTTTCACTGGTACTATTTCGAGGCTATCTCAAAAAAGTCGAATGCAATTCTGGAGACACGTTTTCGGTAAGTTGATATTATTTTCAAGCGTGCGCATCAAAGAGACTTTCGAAGACGACGCGGAAACAAATATCCTATTTCGGAAGTATACGTTGTTACATAGGGTAACGCTGCCTCACTGTAAACTATCAATGGTTTTATCACCTCAGAACATACAATTATGAAATACAGTATGTAAGGTAAAGTACCGTTACACAACAACTGATTGCAATTAGTTTAAACTATTACAGTACAGTAGCGACGGTATTTACAAAATTTAAACAGTCAACATTGTTCAGTGCAGTTCTTCTTGTTTTTATACAAAAATGTCTTCCCCCTTTAATCGATCATACTTCAACAATCGCACCACTGCCGATTCCTAATGCTCGATTTCGAATGTTTTTGTGATAAATGTGTAGCATCGTATTTCTATGGTTTCTTTTCTGTAGACGAGGCCTGTGTCATGTGATAGGGCAGTTTAAATTCATTTCATCTATTAGGAAATACCAACGTATTATTATAAGCGTCATGAAGAGCAACGAATTATTTATTCGGTTTCAGAAATGAAGTATCTAAGGACAATGCTTTACGTACTCAGTTCTCCAAACGTCTGCTTCAGCGCCAAGGTACTCTTTTCCTAATTTCAACTAACGGTCCATCGGTTGCAGTAATGTTGCACAGCTGTCTTATTCGCTTTCTATTACAGCTGACAGATTAGTAGATAAACAATCTCGTGTAGTTTGGCTGAAATATTACGTATAGATGAGGTCAGTTGCCAGTTTGTTATCAAATCTTGCTCACTGTTCTGTGACGGAATTGATTTTTACACAATTGAAGTACAAAACAATTACATCTTTATTCAGGACTTTGACGTATGACGATCTGAGGTGTCACCAGTACTATTATACTCTTCTTAGAATGAGACATTGCACTATGTTAATGTTATATTCATGACCTCTGAATACGTTCACCTATACGAGTTGCTCAAAGAATGAGTAGTGTTTCACTATTCACCGAGATATATTTTTTCTTCCAGTCTATCGTTCCAGGAAGACAGCATCAGCACCTAGACCTGGCCCTGCTAGACCGGTTTCGCCTAGGTGGAACGCAGACAGTATATCGGCAGGAGGCATCACTTTACCTGCTTTCTACACCCAGGTCACCAGTAATTGCTAGACTAACAGGATACGTGCTCTCCATTAGATAGCAACAAGTGCTAAACGCCTTCGCTACCTGGGCGTAACTTCTTGTTAAATGCGAAAAAATGCGTCGTCGATAGCGCGTCTGTCGTGGCTGGAAGCTCCATGGTAGAGTTTTCACTTCACATATCATTCCTTGAAGTATGCTGGTTATGTTAAATCTAAAGAATGAAAGTAAAAAATTAGTCTTCAGTTACAGGCACTGCCATTTCAAATTACTAAGAGCAAGTCCTGAAGATGTATTCACGTACTTTGAAATTTCATTGTGCCTGCATTAATGAAGAGATGTTCTTTGGGTAGGTTTTGCTGATTTCTTGGGTACACTACGTAAGCAGTTCCAGACGCAAACATTTCAGACAGACAGAAAAAACAAAATTCATAAGGAATATTCCAAAAATTGTAAGTAGGCTGATTATGTTTTCTTATTGGCAACGTTACGTAGCGCTCTGTATGAAAATCACTGGCTGTGCTGTGTGCAGTCTGTGGCTAGTTTGTATTGTTGTCGGCCATTGTAGTGTTGGGCAGCTGGACATGAACAGCGCGTAGCGTTGCGCAGTTGGAGGTGAGCCGCCAGCAGTGGTGGATGTGAGGAGAGAGATGGCGGAGTTTTGAAATTTGTGATACTGGATATTATGAACTGCTATGTATATTATGATTTTTCAACACTATTAAGGTAAATACATTGTTTGTTCTCTATCAAAATCTTTCATTTGCTAACTATGCCTATCAGTAGTTAGTGCCTTTCGTAGTTTGAATCTTTTATTTAGCTGGCAGTAGTGGCGCTCGCTGTATTGCAGTAGTTCGAGTAACCAAGATTTTTGTGAGGTAAGCGATTTGTGAAACGCATAGGTTAATGTTAGTCAGGGCCATTCTTTTGTAGGGATTTCTGAAAGTCAGATTGCGTTGCGCTAAAAATTTTGTGTGTCAGTTTAAGCACAGCCATGTGTAATTGTTCTAAGGGGACGTTTCATATGGCGACACTGCCAGGATACCTCACTGGAATCTTCTGATTTTTTCTTGTAGTTTGTGTAATTAGTGTAACTATTGTTTACTGCTAGCGTGTAATCGTAGAGAGAATCTTCTTTGTAGTTGCAGCCTTTCATTGTTGTACAGTAAAACAGTTGTGGCATGCATGTAGATTTGCACCAAGTATTTCGCAGCTGCACTTGCAATTAACGAGATATTATTTTCAGTGTTATGTTAATGTGTTCTCTTATTGTTGCCCTTCAAATTGTCTTTTTCTGTGTTATCGTGTGAAATATTGTGACAAAAATGGCTTGTGAAAAACGTAATACTAGGCTCCAAAGTAAACTGAGAAATGACAGTGAAGACGAAAGCAGTGTGTTAGCGCCACCGAGTAATTAATTAACTAATGTTGAAAGTAGTAATTTGGTAATTGTACATAGGGAAATGGAGCGGGCTGCAAACAATGGTGTAGACAGTGAAACAATTAGTGAACAGGGAAGCATTATCGATCGATCGGTCGGCAACAGCTTGCCTCAGGAATCCGAAATGACAGGACACAATCTTGCAAATACTGTAGATTCAGGTTTTGCGTCCTCGCCCTTTTCTCAAATAAGTCAAGACACATTTTCGGCTTTTCAAACTGCGAATATTGCCGGTTCAAATGCATTGCCGAAAAGCACTGAGGAACATGTTTCAGACACCAGTGCATTGCTATTACAATTAATGCAACAAATGGGACAAAAGCTTCAAAAGTTAGACACAATGGAACAAAATCTTCAAAAGTTAGACACAATGGAACAAAATGAGAGACAAACACAGCAAAAGCTTCAAAAGTTAGACACCACACTTGAACAAACACGTGAAGATTTAACTACTGAGTTACATAACATTGAATCGAAATGTCAAAAAGTCTGTAATGACGTAAAAACACAAATTTGTGAGCATTTTCAACCTATTTTTTCGAGGCATGAAAATGCATTACAGAATCACGAAGCAGCCATAAAAGAACTGCAAACTATTGTTCATGAAAATCATGAGACCCTGCAAGCTAAAATTGACTCAGTTGCATCTACCGATTCGGTTACACAACTTGCAAAAACTCAAGAAAACTTAAAGGACACAGTAGATACTCTGAAAATTGGTTCACAAAGACACGTGGAGGAAATTAGTTCATTATCAGAGAAAGTAGTTGAACTTTCGGATCAGCTAAATAATTTATCTACGAAGGTAGATGATAATCTGAATGACACAAAACCGGTAGTCTTTAATGACACAGAAGAGTGCGAACAAATTAGGAAACTGAAACAAAATCTGAATCAAATTAATACGCGACACCAAAGAGAAATCCGGGAAGTACAAGATCAGCTGACACAGGTAATACAAGAATTACGTATTTCAGAGGACACTCGTGCTCCAATACGGAAGAGGGACATAGAAATACGGAACAGCCACAAAATAATAACACAGGGCACTTCGGAAATTATGAAAGAAATTGGTAAGGTACACCGAATTTTGAGATGGAACCGCCGAAACGACGTAACAATGATCGACATGCGACTCGCCGACATGATGATTTTGACTGTAAGCTGTTCATTACTACACGTAAATTCAAAACGTTTAAGAATTCTGCCAACGACATTCATCCACAAGCGTGGCTCCATCAATTTTCTCATTGTCTTCCTCCCACCTGGTCATTAGAACACAGATTAGAATTTATGTGTGGCTACTTAGAGAATGAACCAGCTTAAGAATGCGATCGGTCATTCACGATTGCCACAGTGAAGGAGAATTTTACCATGCCTTCCTCTCAGCATATTGGTCTCAAGTCACACAAGACCGAGTAAAACATGGCATCATAATGATGAAACATTTCGAACAATCTGAATTTTCCAGTCTTGTGAAATATTTTGAAGACATGTTGCACAAGAATCAATATCTTTAAAACCCATACAGCCCTTCAGAACTCATCCACATTTGCTTAATGAAATTGCCTGAACATTTAAGAAATATTATTTTGGCATGACGTTGCAAAGACGACATTGGAGCTTTTCAGGGACTCTTACAAGAATTAGAAATTGACACAGACTGTCGCGGGATCGAAAACAGGAAAACAATCACTACAGGTCACATCTGTCACAATTCCGTGACGACAGAAACAATAACTGGACACGACAATTCTATTCATACAACGTAAATCGTGACCAAAAGTGACACCACCCATATGACAACCACTGTCAGAGTAATAGTTACAGAGAAAGATCGCATTTCTGTAGTATTGAATATGACAGAGACACTCACAGAAACAGACAATTTGGCAACCAGAACAATTATTATCACGGGAGACAGAATAACTTCAGATGCAACGGTCCACCGGGCAGTGATAATTCAGGGAGAAATTCTCCACCACTTAACCGACAAGAAAGAAACAACAGGAACTACCGACATGACGACAGACGATGTGATCGTAACGACAGACGTGAATTTCATCACAACTGGCGGGATTTAAACAGGGCTGGGCCCTCTCGGCAAGGCGAATTTGTAGAAGTTGGGTCTCCTAATCCCAATAACGATGCGCGCCAACAAAGAAACAGACAATAACTCGCACCGCAGGCAGCCACTTGCGCCCACTGGCTCAGGGAAAAATAACATTGACACTAACCTTGAGCAAAATTCCAGTATTCTTTACGGACAAATACCGCATGATAATTGCATTCAAGTTGAAACTCTGCATACTGAGAGGAGCAAAGGGTTACACCACATCTCACATGTAAGACCGTTTATTGAGAGATAAACTGTTTTTTAATTTAGTCTTTGCTATAAAATTTTTCACTTCACGTTACTAATACTCTTTGTCACACTTACAAACTGTTAACATGCAACTATGTTTTAAAGCTAACTAACTATCCAGTCAAGAACATAGGTAACTTAGACAAGTAATTGCGAATGCATTGTTATTGCGAACAGACGACACAGTGTTGTTATTTATACATTCTTCCTTGTTAGTTGCACGATTATGTAACGAATATACGGCTTACATGCTTAGAACACATACTGCTAATGAGATTTTAATACAACATTTTGGTTTACTTGAAAATATATTCTGGATTTAAAGTACTTTCTGTGAGATACGTGATGACACAGTGGTTGGTTTGTGTGACAGCTACACGATTTTATCACGACGCTGCTAATGAGTGACAATTTACAATGTTGCTTTTGTGGTGTATCTGTTTTATATCTGCACAGTTTTTCTGAATTCTTCTGTAAAGTGAGACATGTTTTAGTGGTGACTTTTGTGCTATGGCTACAATGAGACTGCCTTTTTCGGAGCTCAACAATACGTTACAGCACAGTACTTTCATCATCACAGCAATAAGCGTAATAATTAAGATATCCATACACAAAGCATTTCACTTTTGTTTATCATGAGGTAAGTACATTGGCTTCTGCAGAACTTAGCTTTCGGAGGACGATAACTACGACACTTCCACAGAGATTATCTCACAACAAGACGCACATTTAGCGCTACAGGACACGTATTTGAGTGATTAATTTTGTACTTAAATCATTTATTTTTAAAGATATTTGAAGTACAATGATACAAAGGTTTTCCGTAATACATTTCATTCCATTGTTGTAATCTGTAACACCTGAGGGTATAATTACATTAATCCTCAGGGGGGTAAACGCTTACTTTGTGTACCATGTGTTTGGCAAGCACAAGGAGCCCTAGCTAATATGGTATTTGCTTATACAACTTTACACATCAGTACCATATTTCTCCGACACAGAATTACACAGCTATCTGATTATTTAACAGAGAAACAAAAATATTTTTTATGTCAGTGACACATGTTTACGTAATTACACAGTTGGATAACTTCACACTTATGAAATTGTATTTTGTCTGTACTTTGTGAACTGTTCATATTGTTGCAGAACCATTGTGATACTATGAGAGCTTTGAATGATATATTTGGTATGGGATCATGAGTTTTAAAGTACGTTCGAGGTAGATGACGCTATTGAAATGAGCAGAGAATTTTTTTTAGGTTTTGAAATTATTGCAGAAAGCTACGACGATTTTGAGATTTGACTGAGGCGTTATGATGTTATTATTACGACGATGATGTGTATTGTGCTGTTGAGGAATGTTTATAATGCTATGTATTTATTATGATGAAATATTGAGGAGTGTCGACGAATATGTATATGTGTAGTAAGGTAAGGAATAAGGAGTAGTGGTTAGGGACTCTGATTTATGAAAAGGATGTTGGAAACCAAGAATCGTACTTTAAGAGTTATGAAATGTATGTAAATGCGTGAATGTACTACAATACCGACGAACATTTTTTGGACAGTGTTATATTCATAGGATTTTGTTTCTACACATTTGCAACGCAAATTCTTGACCTGTGAAATATTTTTATATGAGACTGTCACTGTAGCGGAAACTGCTGTTATAAATATTTCCGTAAGAAAGTTAAGTGACCACCTGCACGTAATGTGTCGTGGGCACCCAACTGTGTCAGACGCCTGGAGAACAAGCCATTAGTGTGTGCCTTTTCACAGGCACAGGTAGCAAAAAAGAAAGGGGAAGCCATTATCCTCGCTATTGACATTTCCTTGTTGAAAGCATACTGTGGAGCTCGTAATTTATGATATTTACTAAAATGCCTAATGAAATGATGAGAAACATTTTACATCTATTGTCTTTGTAGTTGAGAGATTGCTCATTTTGTTTAATATCTGATTTCCAGCTGTGTTGCAGCATCAGTTTTATAAATTAAACTTAGATGCATTTGCTAATATGAACACTTTCTGTCAACAGATCTATTAAATAATTATTTTATGATCCACATTCTTCGAAAAAGGAGCTCTTGGAATGGAAAGAACAATAAGAAGGGACTGATAACAATAACTGCATATATAATTTTCTTTTCAAGTACTTGGTAATTTTTTGTAGAATTAGTTTTTGTGGTGCACCATTTTAATTACATAGACATTACGATGTGAATATACATTTCCCTTGTCTGCATTATTGTCTTTAGTGTAAGGTTTTTTTTTCTGCTTGAGCTATGTCATGTTTAGATATAAGTTATTTCATTTGCTGCTGCTGTTTGCCAGGCATAGTGTTACTGAATTTGACTTTGTGTTACTCTTCTAAGCCAGTTTACTACTGATTTATTTTTCTTGTTTGCTGCACATTGCCTTATATTAGTTGCAATATTGCAATTGCTTTGCTAATTTCCATAATGCTGCTTGCTTTGCAAATCTGCATTTTTTGTCATTGCTGTTTGCGTTAATTGTTTTGTGCTGCTGCATTGCCTCGTCCCTTAGTTTAGCATCTGAGCTCAGTAGATTTAAGTTAGCTTAAGAGGGCTAGACTATATAAGAAACTGACTATGGAGAATAGGTAAAGAATGCACTGCGAAGTTATATGAGAAAGATTTGGGCCAAAATGAGTATTGTACAATCAGAAATAATTATTTTGAAAGAAATATGAATAGAATACAGGAAGGAGGCATAGATAGGACTTTTTTGGAATAATGATGAATGAAGGGAGATCTCCAAGAAGCAAAGAAAGTTTTGTTTGCAAAATACTGCAATAAAACAAAACCTGTCCTTTCCTTGTGTTATCCCACTATGTGTTTATGTACCCTTGTTTATTTGTCTTTATCCTGTCTTTATGTGTTTTGCTGATGAGAGCTATGTTGTAGAATTTTTCTGATATGTTATTTTCTTTGTAAAGATGTTTAGACATTATTTATTTTGTTTTGATTTAATGCTCATGTTTAAAGTTGATGTTTCAAAAGTTATTCTGATCTTTTATGTATGTACTCATGTCATAATTCCTGTAACACTGATGTATATGTTATTTCTATTCTTTTGTAAAGCCTGTATTACCACAAATGTTATCTGTATTGTTATGTTCTTTAATGATGTATTTTGTACCTTTGTAATTGTATTCTCATGTTATAATATTGTAATTGACACCAGTTCATCAAATTAAGTAACTTGTAAGCATTCATTTCACTGCACACATTTCTGTTGGTCATAGTAATGCACAATATGTGAGAAGTTGGGACTGTTAGTGTTTGCACGTGTGTTACTAATTCAGCAAGGGACTGGATAACAGCATTGCTGGTTCTAAGGACAATTCCAAAAGCTTTGTGCATGCACAAGTGGTGGATTATGGACTTGCTATCTTCTCTGCAAGACTCTTCGATGGTGATTGTGCACCTGCCAAGTCGCAGCAGATGGCTGCTGGCCATCTCTACAAGGACTACAGTGGGTCTACACCTTTGATGACCCACCAATACCATTATTTCTACAAGGACTACAGTGGGTCTACACCTTTGCAGACTCACCAGTACCATTATTTCTACAAGGACTGCAGTGGGTCTGCACCTCTGGTGGCCCACCAATACCGTAATCTCTACCAGGACTACAGTGGGTTTGCTCTGTGATGACCTATCTATCAGTATTCTTCAAAACTTCGACTGACTCTGCTGTGAGTTTGCTCTGTTGTGGCCCATTACCTGTCTGCATGTCAAGAGTCAGTACTGTCTTTCCGTTGGAAGGACAACACTACTTCTTCAAGACTGCATGGAAATCCACTACTTCTGTGTGCAATTTCTTTTACTAATGAGACTTTGTGAAAAAAAACTGTAATTACTATTATGATGAATGATCAGGACTGTCTTTATGGACTGTGAGAAAATTTTAGCTTTTGACCAACATTGTATCAATAAGTGTGTGCATTTGATTTCTTTGTTATTGTAATTATGAAAAATTTTATCAAATCATTATTGGCCACTGCCCAAAACAATTTGTAAAATTTTTTGTGGGGAGCATGGGGGCTATGTAAGTAGGCTGTTTATGTTTTCTTATTGGCAACGTTACGTAGCGCTCTGTATGAAAATCACTGGCTGTGCTGTGTGCAGTCTGTGGCTAGTTTGCATTGTTGTCTGCCATTGTAGTGTTGGGCAGCTGGATGTGAACAGCACGTAGCGTTGCGCAGTTGGAGGTGAGCCGCCAGCAGTGGTGGATGTGAGGAGAGAGATGGCGGAGTTTTGAAATTTGTGATACTGGATATTATGAACTGCTATGTATATTATGATTTTTCAACACTATTAAGGTAAATACATTGTTTGTTCTCTATCAAAATCTTTCATTTGCTAACTATGCCTATCAGTAGTTAGTGCCTTCCGTAGTTTGAATCTTTTATTTAGCTGGCAGTAGTGGCGCTCGCTGTATTGCAGTAGTTCGAGTAACCAAGATTTTTGTGAGGTAAGCGATTTGTGAAACGCATAGGTTAATGTTAGTCAGGGCCATTCTTTTGTAGGGATTTCTGAAGGTCAGATTGCGTTGCGCTAAAAATTTTGTGTGTCAGTTTAAGCACAGCCATGTGTAATTGTTCTAAGGGGACGTTTCATATGGCGACACTGCCAGGATACCTCACTGGAATCTTCTGATTTTTTCTTGTAGTTTGTGTAATTAGTGTAACTATTGTTTACTGCTAGCGTGTAATCGTAGAGAGAATCTTCTTTGTAGTTGCAGCCTTTCATTGTTGTACAGTAAAACAGTTGTGGCATGCATGTAGATTTGCACCAAGTATTTCGCAGCTGCACTTGCAATTAACGAGATATTATTTTCAGTGCTATGTTAATGTGTTCTCTTATTGTTGCTCTTCAAATTGTCTTTTTCTGTGTTATCGTGTGAAATATTGTGACAAAAATGGCTTGTGAAAAACGTAATACTAGGCTCCAAAGTAAACTGAGAAATGACAGTGAAGACGAAAGCAGTGTGTTAGCGCCACCGAGTAATTAATTAACTAATGTTGAAAGTAGTAATTTGGTAATTGTACATAGGGAAATGGAGCGGGCTGCAAACAATGGTGTAGACAGTGAAACAATTAGTGAACAGGGAAGCATTATCGATCGATCGGTCGGCAACAGCTTGCCTCAGGAATCCGAAATGACAGGACACAATCTTGCAAATACTGTAGATTCAGGTTTTGCGTCCTCACCCTTTTCTCAAATAAGTCAAGACACATTTTTGGCTTTTCAAACTGCGAATATTGCCGGTTCAAATGCATTGCCGAAAAGCACTGAGGAACATGTTTCAGACACCAGTGCATTGCTATTACAAATAATGCAACAAATGGGACAAAAGCTTCAAAAGTTAGACACAATGGAACAAAATCTTCAAAAGTTAGACACAATGGAACAAAATGAGAGACAAACACAGCAAAAGCTTCAAACGTTAGACACCACACTTGAACAAACACGTGAAGATTTAACTACTGAGTTACATAACATTGAATCGAAATGTCAAAAAGTCTGTAATGACGTAAAAACACAAATTTGTGAGCATTTTCAACCTATTTTTTCGCGGCATGAAAATGCATTACAGAATCACGAAGCAGCCATAAAAGAACTGCAAACTATTGTTCATGAAAATCATGAGACCCTGCAAGCTAAAATTGACTCAGTTGCATCTACCGATTCGGTTACACAACTTGCAAAAACTCAAGAAAACTTAAAGGACACAGTAGATACTCTGAAAATTGGTTCAGAAAGACACATGGAGGAAATTAGTTCATTATCAGAGAAAGTAGTTGAACTTTCGGATCAGCTAAATAATTTATCTACGAAGGTAGATGATAATCTGAATGACACAAAACCGGTAGTCTTTAATGACACAGAAGAGTGCGAACAAATTAGGAAACTGAAACAAAATCTGAATCAAATTAATACGCAACACCAAAGAGAAATCCGGGAAGTACAAGATCAGCTGACACAGGTAATACAAGAATTACGTATTTCAGAGGACACTCGTGCTCCAATACAGAAGAGGGACATAGAAATACGGAACAGTCACAAAATAATAACACAGGGCACTTCGGAAATTATGAAAGAAATTGGCAAGGTACACCGAATTTTGAGATGGAACCGCCGAAACGACGTAACAATGATCGACATGCGACTCGCCGACATGATGATTTTGACTGTAAGCTGTTCATTACTACACGTAAATTCAAAACGTTTAAGAATTCTGCCAACGACATTCATCCACAAGTGTGGCTCCATCAATTCTCTCATTGTTTTCCTCCCACCTGGTCATTAGAACAGAGATTAGAATTTATGTGTGGCTACTTAGAGAATGAACCAGCTGTAAGAATGCGATCGGTCATTCACGATTGCCACAGTGAAGGAGAATTTTACCATGCCTTCCTCTCAGCATATTGGTCTCAAGTCACACAAGACCGAGTAAAACATGGCATCATAATGATGAAACATTTCGAACAATCTGAATTTTCCAGTCTTGTGAAATATTTTGAAGACATGTTGCACAAGAATCAATATCTTTAAAACCCATACAGCCCTTCAGAACTCATCCACATTTGCTTAATGAAATTGCCTGAACATTTAAGAAATATTATTTTGGCATGACGTTGCAAAGACGACATTGGAGCTTTTCAGGGACTCTTACAAGAATTGGAAATTGACACAGACAGTCGCGGGATGCGAAAACAGGAAAACAATCACTACAGGTCACATCTGTCACAATTCCGTGACGACAGAAACAATAACTGGACACGACAATTCTATTCTTACAACGTAAATCGTGACCAAAAGAGACACCACCCATATGACACCCACTGGCAGAGTAATAGTTACAGAGAAAGATCGCATTTCTGTAGTATTGAATATGACAGAGACACTCACAGAAACAGACAATTTGGCAACCAGAACAATTATTATCACGGGAGATAGAATAACTTCAGATGCAACGGTCCACCGGGCAGTGATAATTCAGGGAGAATTCTCCACCACTTAACCGACAAGAAAGAAACAACAGGAACTACCGACATGATGACAGACGATGTGATCGTAACGACAGACGTGAATTTCATCACAACTGGCGGGATTTAAACAGGGCTGGGCCCTCTCGGCAAGGCGAATTTGTAGAAGTTAGGTCTCCTAATCCCAATAACGATGCGCGCCAACAAAGAAACAGACAATAACTCGCACCGCAGGCAGCCACTTGCGCCCGCTGGCTCAGGGAAAAATAACATTGACACTAACCTTGAGCAAAATTCCAGTATTCTTTACGGACAAATACCGCATGATAATTGCATTCAAGTTGAAACTCTGCATACTGAGAGGAGCAAAGGGTTACACCACATCTCACATGTAAGACCGTTTATTGAGAGATAAACTGTTTTTTAATTTAGTCTTTGCTATAAAATTTTTCACTTCACGTTACTAGTACTCTTTGTCACACTTACAAACTGTTAACATGCAACTATGTTTTAAAGCTAACTAACTATCCAGTCAAGAACATAGGTAACTTAGACAAGTAATTGCGAATGCATTGTTATTGCGAACAGACGACACAGTGTTGTTATTTATACATTCTTCCTTGTTAGTTGCACGATTACATAACGAATATACGGCTTACATGCTTAGAACACATACTGCTAATGAGATTTTAATACAACATTTTGGTTTACTTGAAAATATATTCTGGATTTAAAGTACTTTCTGTGAGATACGTGATGACACAGTGGTTGGTTTGTGTGACAGCTACACGATTTTATCACGACGCTGCTAATGAGTGACAATTTACAATGTTGCTTTTGTGGTGTATCTGTTTTATATCTGCACAGTTTTTCTGAATTCTTCTGTAAAGTGAGACATGTTTTAGTGGTGACTTTTGTGCTATGGCTACAATGAGACTGCCTTTTTCGGAGCTCAACAATACGTTACAGCACAATACTTTCATCATCACAGCAATAAGCGTAATAATTAAGATATCCATACACAAAGCATTTCACTTTTGTTTATCATGAGGTAAGTACATTGGCTTCTGCAGAACTTAGCTTTCGGAGGACGATAACTACGACACTTCCACAGAGATTATCTCACAACAAGACGCACATTTAGCGCTACAGGACACGTATTTGAGTGATTAATTTTGTACTTAAATCATTTATTTTTAAAGATATTTGAAGTACAATGATACAAAGGTTTTCCGTAATACATTTCATTCCATTGTTGTAATCTGTAACACCTGAGGGTATAATTACATTAATCCTCAGGGGGGTAAACGCTTACTTTGTGTACCATGTGTTTGGCAAGCACAAGGAGCCCTAGCTAATATGGTATTCGCTTATACAACTTTACACATCAGTACCATATTTCTCCGACACAGAATTACACAGCTATCTGATTATTTAACAGAGAAACAAAAAAATTTTTTATGTCAGTGACACATGTTTACGTAATTACACAGTTGGATAACTTCACACTTATGAAATTGTATTTTGTCTGTACTTTGTGAACTGTTCATATTGTTGCAGAACCATTGTGATACTATGAGAGCTTTGAATGATATATTTGGTATGGGATCATGAGTTTTAAAGTACGTTCGAGGTAGATGACGCTATTGAAATGAGCAGAGAATTTTTTTTAGGTTTTGAAATTATTGCAGAAAGCTACGACGATTTTGAGATTTGACTGAGGCGTTATGATGTTATTATTACGACGACGATGTGTATTGTGCTGTTGAGGAATGTTTATAATGCTATGTATTTATTATGATGAAATATTGAAGAAGTGTCGACGAATATGTATATGTGTAGTAAGGTAAGGAATAAGGAGTAGTGGTTAGGGACTCTGATTTATGAAAAGGATGTTGGAAACCAAGAATCGTACTTTAAGAGTTATGAAATGTATGTAAATGCGTGAATGTACTACAATACCGACGAACATTTTTTGGACAGTGTTATATTCATAGGATTTTGTTTCTACACATTTGCAACGCAAATTCTTGACCTGTGAAATATTTTTATATGAGACTGTCACTGTAGCGGAAACTGCTGTTATAAATATTTCCGTAAGAAAGTTAAGTGACCACCTGCACGTAATGTGTCGTGGGCACCCAACTGTGTCAGACGCCTGGAGAACAAGCCATTAGTGTGTGCCTTTTCACAGGCACAGGTAGCAAAAAAGAAAGGGGAAGCCATTATCCTCGCTATTGACATTTCCTTGTTGAAAGCATACTGTGGAGCTCGTAATTTATGATATTTACTAAAATGCCTAATGAAATGATGAGAAACATTTTACATCTATTGTCTTTGTAGTTGAGAGATTGCTCATTTTGTTTAATATCTGATTTCCAGCTGTGTTGCACATCAGTTTTATAAAATAAACTTAGATGCATTTGCTAATATGAACACTTTCTGTCAACAGATCTATTAAATAATTATTTTATGATCCACATTCTTCGAAAAAGGAGCTCTTGGAATGGAAAGAACAATAAGAAGGGACTGATAACAATAACTGCATATATAATTTTCTTTTCAAGTACTTGGTAATTTTTTGTAGAATTAGTTTTTGTGGTGCACCATTTTAATTACATAGACATTACGATGTGAATATACATTTCCCTTGTCTGCATTATTGTCTTTAGTGTAAGGTTTTTTTTCTGCTTGAGCTATGTCATGTTTAGATATAAGTTATTTCATTTGCTGCTGCTGTTTGCCAGGCATAGTGATACTGAATTTGACTTTGTGTTACTCTTCTAAGCCAGTTTACTACTGATTTATTTTTCTTGTTTGCTGCACATTGCCTTATATTAGTTGTAATATTGCAATTGCTTTGCTAATTTCCATAATGCTGCTTGCTTTGCAAATCTGCATTTTTTGTCATTGCTGTTTGCGTTAATTGTTTTGTGCTGCTGCATTGCCTCGTCCCTTAGTTTAGCATCTGAGCTCAGTAGATTTAAGTTAGCTTAAGAGGGCTAGACTATATAAGAAACTGACTATGGAGAATAGGTAAAGAATGCATTGCGAAGTTATATGAGAAAGATTTGGGTCAAAATGAGTATTGTACAATCAGAAATAATTATTTTGAAAGAAATATGAATAGAATACAGGAAGGAGGCATAGATAGGACTTTTTTGGAATAATGATGAATGAAGGGAGATCTCCAAGAAGCAAAGAAAGTTTTGTTTGCAAAATACTGCAATAAAACAAAACCTGTCCTTTCCTTGTGTTATCCCACTATGTGTTTATGTACCCTTGTTTATTTGTCTTTTTCCTGTCTTTATGTGTTTTGCTGATGAGAGCTATGTTGTAGAATTTTTCTGATAATATGTTGTTTTCTTTGTAAAGATGTTTAGACATTATTTATTTTGTTTTGTTTTAATGCTCATGTGTAAAGTTGATGTTTCAAAAGTTATTCTGATCTTTTATGTATGTACTCATGTCATAATTCCTGTAACACTGATGTATATGTTATTTCTATTCTTTTGTAAAGCCTGTATTACCACAAATGTTATCTGTATTGTTATGTTCTTTAATGATGTATTTTACACCTTTGTAATTGTATTCTCATGTTATAATATTGTAATTGACACCAGTTCATCAAATTAAGTAACTTGTAAGCATTCATTTCACTGCACACATTTCTGTTGGTCATAGTAATGCACAATATGTGAGAAGTTGGGACTGTTAGTGTTTGCATGTGTGTTACTAATTCAGCAAGGGACTGGATAACAGCATTGCTGGTTCTAAGGACAATTCCAAAAGCTTTGTGCATGCATAAGTGGTGTATTATGGACTTGCTATCTTCTCTGCAAGACTCTTCGATGGTGATTGTGCACCTGCCAAGTCGCAGCAGATGGCTGCTGGCCATCTCTACAAGGACTACAGTGGGTCTACACCTTTGAGGACCCACCAATACCATTATTTCTACAAGGACTACAGTGGGTCTACACCTTTGCTGACTCACCAGTACCATTATTTCTACAAGGACTGCAGTGGGTCTGCACCTCTGGTGGCCCACCAATACCGTAATCTCTACCAGGACTACAGTGGGTCTGCTCTGTTATGACCTACCTATCAGTATTCTTCAAAACTTCGACTGACTCTGCTGTGGGTTTGCTCTGTTGTGGCCCATTACCTGTCTGCATGTCAAGAGTCAGTACTGTCTTTCCGTTGGAAGGACAACACTACTTCTTCAAGACTGCATGGAAATCCACTACTTCTGTGTGCAATTTCTTTTACTAATGAGACTTTGTGAAAAAAAACTGTAATTACTATTATGATGAATGATCAGTACTGTCTTTATGGACTGTGAGAAAATTTTAGCTTTTGACCAACATTGTATCAATAAGTGTGTGCATTTGATTTATTTGTTATTGTAATTGTGAAAAATTTTATCAAATCATTATTGGCCACTGCCCAAAACAATTTGTAAATTTTTTTGTGGGGAGCATGGGGGCTATGTAAGTAGGCTGTTTATGTTTTCTTATTGGCAACGTTACGTAGCGCTCTGTATGAAAATCACTGGCTGTGCTGTGTGCAGTCTGTGGCTAGTTTGCATTGTTGTCTGCCATTGTAGTGTTGGGCAGCTGGATGTGAACAGCACGTAGCGTTGCGCAGTTGGAGGTGAGCCGCCAGCAGTGGTGGATGTGAGGAGAGAGATGGCGGAGTTTTGAAATTTGTGATACTGGATATTATGAACTGCTATGTATATTATGATTTTTCAACACTATTAAGGTAAATACATTGTTTGTTCTCTATCAAAATCTTTCATTTGCTAACTATGCCTATCAGTAGTTAGTGCCTTCCGTAGTTTGAATCTTTTATTTAGCTGGCAGTAGTGGCGCTCGCTGTATTGCAGTAGTTCGAGTAACCAAGATTTTTGTGAGGTAAGCGATTTGTGAAACGCATAGGTTAATGTTAGTCAGGGCCATTCTTTTGTAGGGATATCTGAAGGTCAGATTGCGTTGCGCTAAAAATTTTATGTGTCAGTTTAAGCACAGCCATGTGTAATTGTTCTAAGGGGACGTTTCATATGGCGACACTGCCAGGATACCTCACTGGAATCTTCTGATTTTTTCTTGTAGTTTGTGTAATTAGTGTAACTATTGTTTACTGCTAGCGTGTAATTGTAGAGAGAATCTTCTTTGTAGTTGCAGCCTTTCATTGTTGTACAGTAAAACAGTTGTGGCATGCATGTAGATTTGCACCAAGTATTTCGCAGCTGCACTTGCAATTAACGAGATATTATTTTCAGTGCTATGTTAATGTGTTCTCTTATTGTTGCTCTTCAAATTGTCTTTTTCTGTGTTATCGTGTGAAATATTGTGACAAAAATGGCTTGTGAAAAACGTAATACTAGGCTCCAAAGTAAACTGAGAAATGACAGTGAAGACGAAAGCAGTTTGTTAGCGCCACCGAGTAATTAATTAACTAATGTTGAAAGTAGTAATTTGGTAATTGTACATAGGGAAATGGAGCGGGCTGCAAACAATGGTGTAGACAGTGAAACAATTAGTGAACAGGGAAGCATTATCGATCGATCGGTCGGCAACAGCTTGCCTCAGGAATCCGAAATGACAGGACACAATCTTGCAAATACTGTAGATTCAGGTTTTGCGTCCTCACCCTTTTCTCAAAGAAGTCAAGACACATTTTCGGCTTTTCAAACTGCGAATATTGCCGGTTCAAATGCAGTGCCGAAAAGCGCTGAGGAACATGTTTCAGACACCAGTGCATTGCTATTACAATTAATGCAACAAATGGGACAAAAGCTTCAAAAGTTAGACACAATGGAACAAAATCTTCAAAAGTTAGACACAATGGAACAAAATGAGAGACAAACACAGCAAAAGCTTCAAAAGTTAGACACCACACTTGAACAAACACGTGAAGATTTAACTGCTGAGTTACATAACATTGAATCGAAATGTCAAAAAGTCTGTAATGACGTAAAAACACAAATTTGTGAGCATTTTCAACCTATTTTTTCGCTTCATGAAAATGCATTACAGAATCACGAAGCAGCCATAAAAGAACTGCAAACTATTGTTCATGAAAATCATGAGACCCTGCAAGCTAAAATTGACTCAGTTGCATCTACCGATTCGGTTACACAACTTGCAAAAACTCAAGAAAACTTAAAGGACACAGTAGATACTCTGAAAATTTGGTTCAGAAAGACACATGGAGGAAATTAGTTCATTATCAGAGAAAGTAGTTGAACTTTCGGATCAGCTAAATAATTTATCTACGAAGGTAGATGATAATCTGAATGACACAAAACCGGTAGTCTTTAATGACACAGAAGAGTGCGAACAAATTAGGAAACTGAAACAAAATCTGAATCAAATTAATACGCAACACCAAAGAGAAATCCGGGAAGTACAAGATCAGCTGACACAGGTAATACAAGAATTACATATTTCAGAGGACACTCGTGCTCCAATACAGAAGAGGGACATAGAAATACGGAACAGCCACAAAATAATAACACAGGGCACTTCGGAAATTATGAAAGAAATTGGCAAGGTACACCGAATTTTGAGATGGAACCGCCGAAACGACGTAACAATGATCGACATGCGACTCGCCGACATGATGATTTTGACTGTAAGCTGTTCATTACTACACGTAAATTCAAAACGTTTAAGAATTCTGCCAACGACATTCATCCACAAGTGTGGCTCCATCAATTCTCTCATTGTTTTCCTCCCACCTGGTCATTAGAACACAGATTAGAATTTATGTGTGGCTACTTAGAGAATGAACCAGCTGTAAGAATGTGATCGGTCATTCACGATTGCCACAGTGAAGGAGAATTTTACCATGCCTTCCTCTCAGCATATTGGTCTCAAGTCACACAAGACCGAGTAAAACATGGCATCATAATGATGAAACATTTCGAACAATCTGAATTTTCCAGTCTTGTGAAATATTTTGAAGACATGTTGCACAAGAATCAATATCTTTAAAACCCATACAGCCCTTCAGAACTCATCCACATTTGCTTAATGAAATTGCCTGAACATTTAAGAAATATTATTTTGGCATGACGTTGCAAAGACGACATTGGAGCTTTTCAGGGACTCTTACAAGAATTGGAAATTGACACAGACAGTCGCGGGATGCGAAAACAGGAAAACAATCACTACAGGTCACATCTGTCACAATTCCGTGACGACAGAAACAATAACTGGACACGACAATTCTATTCCTACAACGTAAATCGTGACCAAAAGAGACACCACCCATATGACAACCACTGGCAGAGTAATAGTTACAGAGAAAGATCGCATTTCTGTAGTATTGAATATGACAGAGACACTCACAGAAACAGACAATTTGGCAACCAGAACAATTATTATCACGGGAGACAGAATAACTTCAGATGCAACGGTCCACCGGGCAGTGATAATTCAGGGAGAAATTCTCCACCACTTAACTGACAAGAAAGAAACTACAGGAACTACCGACATGACGACAGACGATGTGATCGTAACGACAGACGTGAATTTCATCACAACTGGCGGGATTTAAACAGGGCTGGGCCCTCTCGGCAAGGCAAATTTGTAGAAGTTAGGTCTCCTAATCCCAATAACGATGCGCGCCAACAAAGAAACAGACAATAACTCGCACCGCAGGCAGCCACTTGCGCCCTCTGGCTCAGGGAAAAATAACATTGACACTAACCTTGAGCAAAATTCCAGTATTCTTTACGGACAAATACCGCATGATAATTGCATTCAAGTTGAAACTCTGCGTACTGAGAGGAGCAAAGGGTTACACCACATCTCACAAGTAAGACCGTTTATTGAGAGATAAACTGTTTTTTAATTTAGTCTTTGCTATGAAATTTTTCACTTCACGTTACTAGTACTCTTTGTCACACTCACAAACTGTTAACATGCAACTATGTTTTAAAGCTAACTAACTATCCAGTCAAGAACATTGGTAACTTAGACAAGTAATTGCGAATGCATTGTTATTGCGAACAGACGACACAGTGTTGTTATTTATACATTCTTCCTTGTTAGTTGCACGATTACGTAACGAATATACAGCTTACATGCTTAGAACACATACTGCTAATGAGATTTTAATACAACATTTTGGTTTACTTGAAAATATATTCTGGATTTAAAGTACTTTCTGTGAGATACGTGATGACACAGTGGTTGGTTTGTGTGACAGCTACACGATTTTATCACCACGCTGCTAATGAGTGACAATTTACAATGTTGCTTTTGCGGTGTATCTGTTTTATATCTGCACAGTTTTTCTGAATTCTTCTGTAAAGTGAGACATGTTTTAGTGGTGACTTTTGTGCTATGGCTACAATGAGACTGCCTTTTTCGGAGCTCAACAATACGTTACAGCACAGTACTTTCATCATCACAGCAATAAGCGTAATAATTAAGATATCCATACACAAAGCATTTCACTTTTGTTTATCATGAGGTAAGTACATTGGCTTCTGCAGAACTTAGCTTTCGGAGGATGATAACTACGACACTTCCACAGAGATTATCTCACAACAAGACGCACATTTAGCGCTACAGGACACGTATTTGAGTGATTAATTTTGTACTTAAATCATTTATTTTTAAAGATATTTGAAGTACAATGATACAAAGGTTTTCCGTAATACATTTCATTCCATTGTTGTAATCTGTAACACCTGAGGGTATAATTACATTAATCCTCAGGGGGTTACACGCTTACTTTGTGTACCATGTGTTTGGCAAGCACAAGGAGCCCTAGCTAATATGGTATTTGCTTATACAACTTTACACATCAGTACCATATTTCTCCGACACAGAATTACACAGCTATCTGATTATTTAACAGAGAAACAAAAAAATTTTTTATGTCAGTGACACATGTTTACGTAATTACACAGTTGGATAACTTCACACTTATGAAATTGTATTTTGTCTGTACTTTGTGAACTGTTCATATTGTTGCAGAACCATTGTGATACTATGAGAGCTTTGAATGATATATTTGGTATGGGATCATGAGTTTTAAAGTACGTTCGAGGTAGATGACGCTATTGAAATGAGCAGAGAATTTTTTTTAGGTTTTGAAATTATTGCAGAAAGCTACGACGATTTTGAGATTTGACTGAGGCGTTATGATGTTATTATTACGACGACGATGTGTATTGTGCTGTTGAGGAATGTTTATAATGCTATGTATTTATTATGATGAAATATTGAAGAAGTGTCGACGAATATGTATATGTGTAGTAAGGTAAGGAATAAGGAGTAGTGGTTAGGGACTCTGATTTATGAAAAGGATGTTGGAAACCAAGAATCGTACTTTAAGAGTTATGAAATGTATGTAAATGCGTGAATGTACTACAATACCGACGAACATTTTTTGGACAGTGTTATATTCATAGGATTTTGTTTCTACACATTTGCAACGCAAATTCTTGACCTGTGAAATATTTTTATATGAGACTGTCACTGTAGCGGAAACTGCTGTTATAAATATTTCCGTAAGAAAGTTAAGTGACCACCTGCACGTAATGTGTCGTGGGCACCCAACTGTGTCAGACGCCTGGAGAACAAGCCATTAGTGTGTGCCTTTTCACAGGCACAGGTAGCAAAAAAGAAAGGGGAAGCCATTATCCTCGCTATTGACATTTCCTTGTTGAAAGCATACTGTGGAGCTCGTAATTTATGATATTTACTAAAATGCCTAATGAAATGATGAGAAACATTTTACATCTATTGTCTTTGTAGTTGAGAGATTGCTCATTTTGTTTAATATCTGATTTCCAGCTGTGTTGCACATCAGTTTTATAAAATAAACTTAGATGCATTTGCTAATATGAACACTTTCTGTCAACAGATCTATTAAATAATTATTTTATGATCCACATTCTTCGAAAAAGGAGCTCTTGGAATGGAAAGAACAATAAGAAGGGACTGATAACAATAACTGCATATATAATTTTCTTTTCAAGTACTTGGTAATTTTTTGTAGAATTAGTTTTTGTGGTGCACCATTTTAATTACATAGACATTACGATGTGAATATACATTTCCCTTGTCTGCATTATTGTCTTTAGTGTAAGGTTTTTTTTTTCTGCTTGAGCTATGTCATGTTTAGATATAAGTTATTTCATTTGCTGCTGCTGTTTGCCAGGCATAGTGTTACTGAATTTGACTTTGTGTTACTCTTCTAAGCCAGCTTACTACTGATTTATTTTTCTTGTTTGCTGCACATTGCCTTATATTAGTTGCAATATTGCAATTGCTTTGCTAATTTCCATAATGCTGCTTGCTTTGCAAATCTGCATTTTTTGTCATTGCTGTTTGCGTTAATTGTTTTGTGCTGCTGCATTGCCTCGTCCCTTAGTTTAGCATCTGAGCTCAGTAGATTTAAGTTAGCTTAAGAGGGCTAGACTATATAAGAAACTGACTATGGAGAATAGGTAAAGAAAGCATTGCGAAGTTATATGAGAAAGATTTGGGTCAAAATGAGTATTGTACAATCAGAAATAATTATTTTGAAAGAAATATGAATAGAATACAGGAAGGAGGCATAGATAGGACTTTTTTGGAATAATGATGAATGAAGGGAGATCTCCAAGAAACAAAGAAAGTTTTGTTTGCAAAATACTGCAATAAAACAAAACCTGTCCTTTCCTTGTGTTATCCCACTATGTGTTTATGTACCCTTGTTTATTTGTCTTTTTCCTGTCTTTATGTGTTTTGCTGATGAGAGCTATGTTGTAGAATTTTTCTGATAATATGTTATTTTCTTTGTAAAGATGTTTAGACATTATTTATTTTGTTTTGTTTTAATGCTCATGTGTAAAGTTGATGTTTCAAAAGTTATTCTGATCTTTTATGTATGTACTCATGTCATAATTCCTGTAACACTGATGTATATGTTATTTCTATTCTTTTGTAAAGCCTGTATTACCACAAATGTTATCTGTATTGTTATGTTCTTTAATGATGTATTTTGTACCTTTGTAATTGTATTCTCATGTTATAATATTGTAATTGACACCAGTTCACCAAATTAAGTAACTTGTAAGCATTCATTTCACTGCACACATTTCTGTTGGTCATAGTAATGCACAATATGTGAGAAGTTGGGACTGTTAGTGTTTGCACGTGTGTTACTAATTCAGCAAGGGACTGGATAACAGCATTGCTGGTTCTAAGGACAATTCCAAAAGCTTTGTGCATGCACAAGTGGTGGATTATGGACTTGCTATCTTCTCTGCAAGACTCTTCGATGGTGATTGTGCACCTGCCAAGTCGCAGCAGATGGCTGCTGGCCATCTCTACAAGGACTACAGTGGGTCTACACCTTTGATGACCCACCAATACCATTATTTCTACAAGGACTACAGTGGGTCTACACCTTTGCTGACTCACCAGTACCATTATTTCTACAAGGACTGCAGTGGGTCTGCACCTCTGGTGGCCCACCAATACCGTAATCTCTACCAGGACTATAGTGGGTCTGCTCTGTGATGACCTACCTATCAGTATTCTTCAAAACTTCGACTGACTCTGCTGTGGGTTTGCTCTGTTGTGGCCCATTACCTGTCTGCATGTCAAGAGTCAGTACTGTCTTTCCGTTGGAAGGACAACACTACTTCTTCAAGACTGCATTGAAATCCACTACTTCTGTGTGCAATTTCTTTTACTAATGAGACTTTGTGAAAAAAAACTGTAATTACTATTATGATGAATGATCAGGACTGTCTTTATGGACTGTGAGAAAATTTTAGCTTTTGACCAACATTGTATCAATAAGTGTGTGCATTTGATTTCTTTGTTATTGTAATTATGAAAAATTTTATCAAATCATTATTGGCCACTGCCCAAAACAATTTGTAAAATTTTTTGTGGGGAGCATGGGGGCTATGTAAGTAGGCTGTTTATGTTTTCTTATTGGCAACGTTACGTAGCGCTCTGTATGAAAATCACTGGCTGTGCTGTGTGCAGTCTGTGGCTAGTTTGCATTGTTGTCTGCCATTGTAGTGTTGGGCAGCTGGATGTGAACAGCACGTAGCGTTGCGCAGTTGGAGGTGAGCCGCCAGCAGTGGTGGATGTGAGGAGAGAGATGGCGGAGTTTTGAAATTTGTGATACTGGATATTATGAACTGCTATGTATATTATGATTTTTCAACACTATTAAGGTAAATACATTGTTTGTTCTCTATCAAAATCTTTCATTTGCTAACTGTGCCTATCAGTAGTTAGTGCCTTCCGTAGTTTGAATCTTTTATTTAGCTGGCAGTAGTGGCGCTCGCTGTATTGCAGTAGTTCGAGTAACCAAGATTTTTGTGAGGTAAGCGATTTGTGAAACGCATAGGTTAATGTTAGTCAGGGCAATTCTTTTGTAGGGATTTCTGAAAGTCAGATTGCGTTGCGCTAAAAATTTTGTGTGTCAGTTTAAGCACAGTCATGTATAATTGTTCTAAGGGGACGTTTCAAAATCTACCAAAGTAAATGTCAAATGAAATAGACAAACCAGAAAATTTTAGGAACGTGTGGAAACCGAGGAGAATAGTTGATACAAACAATTGACTCCAGAAGGAATAAATAGTCTATTAGAAAAAAGACATATACGTCATTTAAATACATCCACAACTAAAAGTATGCTTTTGTGGTAAATGTCTAAGGTATAGAAATAAAGAAGAATGCAAAGTTATTAGTAATTAGGAAAGCCGAGACAATGGAAAAATCGTCGTCATCGTGTGACTAGGACCTGCCGTCCAGTAAACAGTTCGCTGGGTACAAGTCTTTCGATTTGACGCCACTTCGGCGACTTGCACGTCGTTGCTGATGAGATGATGATGATTAAGACAACACAACACCCAGTTCCTGAGCGACCCAGGCGGGAATCGAACCCGGGCCCTTAGGATTGACGCTCTGTCACGCCGACCACTCAGCTACCGTTGGCGGACAATGACAAAATAGATGTTGTTTTAGGTATTTCTAACGTCTGAAGCACACGAGCGCACTAGTTTCCGATAAGCAGGTATCAAACTTCCACTCCACCACTTGGATTTATATTCTCCATTATGTTTAATAAATAGAATAACTCGAAAGCTTAGAAGATTTGTTTGAAAAGTTCAGAGCGGCTTCCTTCCTCGTCATAGTCTGATCAGAGTGCATTCAGTAAGCTCTCAAGTAATGTATTCTTTACAACAAATTTTCGTTTATCATTACTGAATAGACCAAACAAAAATTTGTATATTTCTACGAAATTCAAAATAAAATTCAAATAAATAAATCAGTCTTATCAAGCAATTTTCGTTTAGCTATTTGTTAATAGCGAGTCCCGGATTTTCTGAACGATAACGGGAAATACGATCATATCTCATATAACAATGTGAGAGAAAATGGTGGTTTATAAGCAAAACTAAAATCAGAACAAGTTTTTAACAGTGGAGTGTTGCGGATAAATGGATCGACCTCCAGATCTCACTATGACTACCATGTCATCATACAATTGTGTTATAGAACGATATTGTCAGTCCATCACAGTAAATGTGCAGGGATGGACGAGATGGACAATACTCAGAAGTCATCTGTTGATTGATTTAGTGTTGTGCATGACACAGTTCATCCCATTCCAACTTCTTGGTGCATCTGTAACACAACACGTCAGTCATTGTAACATATGTCTCTGTACCAATGTTTAAGTATTTTGAACCACTAGCTGTTGAATTAAAAGTTGAAATGAAAAGCAATAGAGCACTGGGAGGAATCGGCGGCTTCTCCCCTACCATATCAATACTCAGTCCTTGCAGCGCCATCGGAAGTTCTGCATGTGTTGCAGGCCAGTACTGACCTGCACCATGTCCTACCAACGGCACAGCATAATTCTCCTGAGAGTCATGGCTTGCTGGCTGCCTTCATGAAACCAATCGACGAGCCGGATGGATAGTAGCAGCTCGTTCTCCTGCAACCACACGTTAGTGAAGTGCACTACAGGCTCTCGTGGACCTGCTGCTGCTCCTGCCAGTCCTGATGGGTCAGGGATCGCTACATGTCCCTGAGAGCTGACAGTGACTGCTGATGATCTTGACATGCTGGAGAATTAGATGAAGAAACAATAAGCATTCCCCAGACAAAGGAATGGAGCTGAACAAAGAGTTAGTACAACATGTGCTAACTTTTACGCTTCTTCCAGGTGGGGACGTTGAGGATCTCAGTTGCTGTTGGTGCTTATTGGTTCTTACACTGATTGACTGTGACTGAGGCTGGTGAGCTGCTCTGCTTGCCTTATAGTTCCAGTGTCATCATGTGACTAAATGCAGCGTTCCTATTGGTTCACACCAACTTTCAGGTCGGGGAGGGAGGAATACCACATTCATATTGGTTCCAGCGAAACAAAATCCATTTCAAGCATCCTCGGTCGAGCTCTATATGCCAAGGTGTGCACCTCTGGTTCGTTCAGTCTGAAGTAGTGGAGCAAGAAGTACTCGCGGCAGTTGTCTTGGGTACGGATTCTTACAGGTAACACGGTTATTAAACTCCTCTCTCAAAATCTTTTCAAGAGGACACTACATACTGAGACACTGCAGTAACACGGTTCCAAACTGAGCACACTATACCACATCTCTCCTTTTTCTTTCATCATCACGTGAGTGCTCCATAGTGAGATCTTTCATGTCTGACAGCTCAACACCGACTGCGCAATTTAGGGGTGGGAGCCAATTGGAACACTGCTGTCGCCTGGCGGCTGCGCATGCGACATGAGCCTTCGGTAGTGGCCTGACATCCACCCCATGCAGATGCACATGCAAGGCACTCCACGACCGAGCTGGCAGATATGGATGACTGACACACGTGCAGGCGACCCAAAACTGCAGCTAATATATCGCATTACATTCCATTACTAGATGCTTACAGTAATTATGTCATTGAAAGTGTGGAGAAGGGTGACGATACGAGCTCTGACGAAGTAGGCGAGAGGATGGGAGGAGCCCTGTCTACTGACGAAATAGAGAATATGCAAATTGAATTAATTGATAAATTATTATGTTAGTTGACACTGATCTGAACTTCGTGCCGTGAGGCCCTTCTTCTCCAGCAGCTCAGCAGAGATTGAGTCTGTTCCCAGCCAATATTCAGATGGGAGGGGAGAAATGGGGAAGGACATTTCCCAAGAGGGGGAAAAGTAACTCAGAACTGAACTGGGAAAGAGTGACAAAAAAGAGTCCCTTTTCCTAGACCAATGTTTGATGAGGTAGGGGAGGGGGAAGGATAGGGTGGGGAGGTTTCTCAGAAAGATGCTCCCGAGGGTCAAAAATCGACCCCCAAGGGGTCATAAACCACTTAGCAGAACTAAAGTGCTATAATAATGAGTTACATCACCAACAAGTTTAGTATCTTACATGCAAGATTACCTTTGATCCATATACTTGCTCCTTCCCGCTCATTAATTTTACGATGATTCCTGGTCCTTAATACCAATGGTATTCTAGATGTAAAGTAGGATTGCTCATATGTCTGTTATAAATCTCTCCAATCTGAAAAGTACGATAGGCAATGACTCCCTACTAGTAAAAGTCTCAAGTCCTGGAACTGTTTTAACTTTATTCCCGTTATATCGCACTACTGCAATAGCCATCTCGTTATTATAGAAATATTATCAGTCCATCTAATACTAATTACTTGCCATAAAATTAAACACCTCATTCAAAAACAGAAAACCACTTGTCTGTGTACTGTCTGTACTACAGGTCATAAGCACAATAATAAAAGCAACAATATATCTCCACTATGGTCTTTTGTACTGAATTGACTAGGTGATCACTGTAAATGTATGTTCTTTACATTCCGATCTACGCACTGGGTGTCCCAGGGGGAAACATCACTGTTCAGGGATATGGCAGGGACGATCATTAGAAGCAAAAGGATCTAGCTAAAATGGGATCCCAAACGTATACCTAAAGAGCTATGAACACTCCTCCATCTTTGATAGTGTGAAGTCTCGTCCACTGCAGTCTCTTTGCTTTTCATATTTTGAGAAGTGATAGTATGGACTAAAACAAGGAAAAAAGCCCAATAAACGTGGGGCTCTAAAATGTTAATATTAACAGCTATAGTCTAAGCACTCCTTCACATTCGCTATTGTGAAACTCATCTCTTATATCGAAAAAGTGCTCATAGCTCTTAAGGTATGCATTTTAGAGCCCATGTTTTTTGCTTTGCTGCATGTAACTCCAGTATATAAGATAAAAGAACGGACCCGCAAAACTACAGACCAATATCCCTGTCTTCTCTTTGTTGCAGAATTCTTGAACATTTTCTCAGTTCGAATATAATAAACTTCCTTTAAGAATCTTATGTGCACTGATCAACATGGTTTTAGGAAGCATCGCTCGTGTGAAACTCAGTCTGCTCTTTCCTTAGATGATATAGTATAAACTATGGATGATGGGCAACAGCAGATTCCATATCTCTAGATTACCGGAAGGCATTTGACACGGTGCCCCGTTGCAGGCTGTTAACTAACGTACGAGCAAATGGAATAAGTTCATAGATATGTGAGTGACTCGAAGTATTCTTAAATAATAAGGTACGAGCATATGGAATAAGTTCATAGATATGTGAGTGACTCGAAGTATTCTTAAATAATAAGGTACGAGCATATGGAATAAGTTCATAGATATGTGAGTGACTCGAAGTATTCTTAAATAATAAGGTACGAGCATATGGAATAAGTTCATAGATATGTGAGTGACTCGAAGTATTCTTAAATAATAAGGTACGAGCATATGGAATAAGTTCATAGATATGTGAGTGACTCGAAGTATTCTTAAATAATAAGGTACGAGCATATGGAATAAGTTCATAGATATGTGAGTGACTCGAAGTATTCTTAAATAATAAGGTACGAGCATATGGAATAAGTTCATAGATATGTGACTCGAAGTATTCTTAAATAATAAGGTACGAGCATATGGAATAAGTTCATAGATATGTGAGTGACTCGAAGTATTCTTAAATAATAAGGTACGAGCATATGGAATAAGTTCATAGATATGTGAGTGACTCGAAGTATTCTTAAATAATAAGGTACGAGCATATGGAATAAGTTCATAGATATGTGAGTGACTCGAAGTATTCTTAAATAATAAGGTACGAGCATATGGAATAAGTTCATAGATATGTGACTCGAAGTATTCTTAAATAATAAGGTAAGAGCATATGGAATAAGTTCATAGATATGTGAGTGACTCGAAGTATTCTTAAATAATAAGGTACGAGCATATGGAATAAGTTCATAGATATGTGAGTGACTCGAAGTATTCTTAAATAATAAGGTACGAGCATATGGAATAAGTTCATAGATATGTGAGTGACTCGAAGTATTCTTAAATAATAAGGTACGAGCATATGGAATAAGTTCATAGATATGTGAGTGACTCGAAGTATTCTTAAATAATAAGGTACGAGCATATGGAATAAGTTCATAGATATGTGAGTGACTCGAAGTATTCTTAAATAATAAGGTACGAGCATATGGAATAAGTTCATAGATATGTGAGTGACTCGAAGTATTCTTAAATAATAAGGCACGAGCATATGGAATAAGTTCATAGATATGTGAGTGACTCGAAGTATTCTTAAATAATAAGGTACGAGCATATGGAATAAGTTCATAGATATGTGAGTGACTCGAAGTATTCTTAAATAATAGAACTCTGTATGTTGTCATCGACGGCGAGTGTTCATAAGAGACAATGTCATCATCAGGAGTGCTCCAGGGAAGTGAGATAGGATCGTTGCTGTTTTCTGTAAACATAAATGATCTGGCAGACCGGGTGGACAGTAATCTGCGGTTCTTTGCTGCGCATAAGGACAACAAAGATAAGATACGAGAAATTAGGGCTCATACGGAGGCATACAGACAGTCGCTCTTCACTGGCTCTATTTGCGAGTGGGACAGGAAAAGAAATGACAAGTAGCGATACAGGGTACCCTCCGTCCCGCACGTACGGTGGCTTTCGGAATATTTATGTAGATGTAGATGTAGGTCCCTAAAACTGACCACTCATCCTGGGACACGCTATATGTTTCACATAGTTTTTATCAGCCTGTTACCCTGGTATCGGAAGCATCGTCATCTCATTTTTGGTTTCTAGCACAACTTGTTCAGTTCTGCTCTTTGTTTAAGTGGCTTTATCAAGGACTGTGGGAATGCTCTGGAAAAAAGTATTCACTGCGTATGACTCCCATTAGTGTGAACTGCATTGTACGCTATTTGACATTCTCAACGTCCATCTTTTGGTCCATTTTGAAACTATATAGGTTTCCGAAAGCACATCCAGACTATCGACGCTCTTTGCATCTCAGGCTCCTGGCATTCAGCCTCAGCTGTAAAATCTCCGTGTATAGTAGGAAGCAAATTTACTGTCCTGCCTTTTCTTTCTGAGAACCTAAGACATCTACCAGGAACCAAAAATAGATAAAACGGCTGCTCTCGTTTTATATGGTTTATTATTTCTGACTTTCCGACAGTTTTTATTTTTTTCTTCAGCCGAGTAATTGCTACTGGATTACAGGTGTGTTAGTCATGGCAAACTATGTTTCCATTTTTCCCTACTCATAACTAGAGCAAATGATGAATGACGTCAGTTACTGATTTTGACTTTCTGATTTGGCACGCTGTTTGTTACGCGTACAGCGTTTTAAAGTGACATAGAACGAACACTCCATGAAAGAAATCTCATCAGTTGTGACCTATGCTTCCAACAAGAGCTACATATACAGTTTTCTACAAAACGATGTGCAGTAATTCGAACAGCTGCTACTTGGTCTCTTTATTGCTGTCTTGTCCAGCAGACTTGTCATCAAATTGTGAACTACCCGTTACCTGTACAAATTTGCCATCGATATCTGCACCTCCGTCAAAAGTGAGTTGAAAATTCGTGAGGAAAGTAATACATTGTCAATAGTGTAGTCTACACCGAAACTGAACTTCAGGGACTTTAATTGCACTTAAATATCATTTACATGCTGTATAAACTACTCCTCTAGTCTCATTTATTTTAATTTGTTCTCAGATAAACGGCTAGTCACTTACTGCACTTCGTTGATGTCCTGCAATATTATTCCAGTGCTAACGCCTTTACAGTCACCGCATAAAACCATTCCACTACCTTGTATCCGATGCACCACTGCCCGTTCACTGTAACCCTCGCAGCCACTTATCTACGAAGAGGCAGAAGTTGCAACGCGACTGAAAAAGAGAGCCTCCATGCCGACTTATTTCCGAGACACTACTGCGGCTACAGTCAGCGCGTGCAGTCTCTCCTGGGAGTCTTCTAGCTGGTATCCAATGGACCACTGAGTGCTTACTGGAACCCTCGCACCCTCTCATTGCTGAAGCAACGCAAAAGGTTTGACGCAATTGAAAACTACAGTCGCCATGCTGACTTCTATCCAAGAGTCTAACGTGTCTACGATCACCGCATGTTAGTTCTCCTGTAAGTCCAGATGCTTGTATCCGATGCACCACTGCCCGTTTACTGTAATTCTCGCGTCCCTCACATTGACTATGCGACACAGAAATTGCCTCGTGATCGAAAAATACAAGTTCACTCGGACATCTCTCCAAGATGTTAACGCAGCTACGGAAGTCAAGTAGCTTATAACCAATGCAACACTGCCTGTTTACTGAAAACCACGTAACCTAACATTGACGATGCGACAGAGAAATTAAGTCGCGATTGAGTACTACAGGCTCCATTACTACTTTTTCTCCAAGAGAGTAATGCGGCTACGGTCAACGCTTGGAACATTACCTGGGAGTCCACTAGATTGTATCCGATGCACCACTGCCCGCTTACTGTAACCCTAGCTACCTCAAATTGACGAAGCGACACAGAAATTACATCACAATTGAAAACTCCAAGCTCCATGTGGACTCTCAAAGATACCGATGTGGGTACCGTCACCGCATGTGAGTCCAATAGCTTTTATCCGATTCACCACTGCCCGTGTACTGTAACCCTCACTCAGTCACATTGATGAAGTGACACACAAATTCCATCACGATTGTGAACTAAAGGCACCATACCGACTTTTCTCCAAGAATCTGTTGTGGTTATGGTCAACTCATGGAACCTCTCCTGAGAGTCAAAAAATGGTTCAAATGGCTCTGAGCACTATGGGACTCAACTGCTGAGGTCATTAGTCCCACAGAACTTAGGACTAGTTAAACCTAACTAACCTAAGGACATCACAAACATCCATACCCGAGGCAGGATTCGAACCTGCGACCGTAGCGGTCTTGCGGTTCCAGACTGCAGCGCCTTTAACCGCACGGCCACTTCGGCCGGCTCCTGAGAGTCAATTAGCTTATACTCGATTCATGGCTGGCTGTTTACTGTAACCCTCACATTGATGATGTGACACTGAAATAGCACCGTGATTGAAAACTACCGGCTACAAGCCGACTTCTCTCCGAGAATCTAACTAAGCTGCAGTCACCCCTTGGAACCCCCCCTGTTAGTCCAGTAGCTATTATCCTATACACCCGTGCCCTTTTACTGTCTTCCTCGCCTTCTCACATTGACGATGCGACACCGAAATTGCATCGCGATTGTGAACTACAGGCATCATGCTAACTTCTCTATGAGAGACTAACGCGGCTACCGTCACCACATGTAACCTGTCCTGGGAGCCTATTACCTTGTATGCACCAGCGTCCCTTAACTGTAACTCTCACAGCATCACGTTGATGATGCGACAGAGAAATTGCATCGCAATTGAAATCTACAGTCTTCATGCCATCATCTCTCCAAGAGACTATAGCAGCTACGGTCACTGCATGGAACCTCTTTGGGAGTCCAGTACCTTTCACCCGGTGCACTACTGCATGTTTTCATTAACCGTCGCACCCTCACATTGACGATACTGCCCAGAAATTGCACCGAGGTTGGAAACTACAATCAAAATGTCGACTTACCTCTCTCAGGATAAACGTGGCTTCCGTGACTTCATGGAACGTCTCCTGGGAGTCAAGTAGCTTATACCCGATGTACCACTGCCTGTTTACTGTAACCCTAGGACCCTCACATTAACGATGCGCCACTGAAATCGCATTGCGACTGAAATATAGAGGGTCCACGATGACTTCTCTCCAAGAGGCTAACCGGGCTGTGGTCACCGCAAGGAACCTCCCTGCGTGACCAGTAGCATGTATCTGGTGCTCCACTGCCCGTTTACTGTTATCCTATCATTCTCACATCTAAGACTCGACACAGAAATTGCATCGCAATTGAAACCTACAGGCTCCATGCCGACTTCTTTGCAAGAGACTAACACAGCTACAGTCTCTAATGGCATCTCCCTGGGAGTTCTGTAGCTTGCATACGATTCACCACTGCCTATTTACTTAACCCTCGCATCCTCACGTTGATGACGTGACACAGAAATTGCATCACGATCAAAAACTATGGGCTCCATGCCGACTTCTCTCCAAGAGACTAACGCGGCTATGGTCACAGCATATAACCTCTCATGGGAGTCTAGTAGCTTGTCTCCGATGCACCACTGACCATTTAGTGTAACCCTCGCACCATCACATTGGCGATGCTACACAGTAATTGCATTACAGTTGAATCCTACAGGCTTCATGCCGACTTCTTTCTAAGACATTAACGTTGCTATGGTCACCGCACGTAATCTCTCCTTTAGTAGCCTGTATCCGATGCAACACTGACCATTTACTGTAACCCTCGCACCCTCGCAATGGCGATCCAACGCAGTATTTGCGTCGCAGTTGAATTCTACAGGCTCCATGCTGACTTCTCTCCAAGAGACGAACCCGGTTACAGTAACTGCATGGGGCCTCTCATGGGAGTCCAGCAGGTCGTATCCTATGCACCACTGCCCGTTTACTGCAACCCTCGCACCCACACATTGACGATGCGACACAGAAATTGCATTGCAATTCAATACTACAAGCTTCGTGCCGACTTCTTTTCGAGACACTAATGCGGCTGCGGCCACCGCATGGGATCTCTTCTGGGAGTCTAGTAGCTTGTATCCGACGTACCACTTACCATTTACTTAACCGTCGCACCCTCACACTGACTAATAGGAAACGGAACAGATCACATATGTCATACATCAGAAGTCAGAACACGGTTGCAGAAGCAACATAGAATACATGCCTAATTTGAAAGAACGCAAAATCACAGATATTGGTAATGTTTTACAGAAGCTCGAAACTTGGCGCGGGCTTCAATTTGAGACGTTTTCAGTAGTTTAAAAAACGAAACTCTGTCTCGAAATATGACAGATAATCCAAAGTGGATCCTCCCACATGTAAAGTATATGAGCAGCAAGACACAATCAATACATTTACTGCTCTGAGCGATGGTAATGTTGTCGATGACAGTACCATTATGTTGAAGCTATGAAATACGTTTTTCTGGAATTCCTTCATCAAAGAAGATGCAGGAATATACCAGAATTTGAATCAAGAACAGGTAACAACATGAGTATCTTAATAGAAATGCCCTCAGTGTAGTGAATCAACGTATATCACATAATAAAGAAAAAAGTATTCTGGACCAGATTTAGGTTCTTTTGGAGCAGGCTGCTGAAACAGCTCCACTTTTATCAATCATTTTGTGAGATTATCCGGATTTTCTCCCTGCTTGTGGCAGGTATTTTCCTCTGCAGTTTCAGCTTCGCTCACTGCCCCACAGCTTGCCCGAGTGCGAGATGTTATGGCCCTGTTGCAAGCCAAAGGAATAATAAACAACTTAACTACTGAATGAGTGGGTCGCCACTAGGATTTATCACGTAGACAAAAATGCAAGAAAGTTCGGCTGATTTTCGTGCTACAATTCCAACAGTGAAGATGCACCACCATTAGCGTCATATTATGATGGTTGCACCGTGAGGCAAAGTATAAGATTTGTTGCCACTGAACAAAATGCAGTTTCAGCCGGAAAAAATTTGTACTCCTCCAAAGACTACGTCGATTTTGATGTGCTGATAGTATACTGCACCTAGGGATGTTAGATGTACTTATAATGGTTTCAGCATAATTGGATAGCGCCATCTGTGCCGACCCTTTAATTGGGAATGCTCACAGCCAAAATACTCAGTGTAGGGCAAATGTGTAAAACAAAAACGCAACCATGCCACGGAGATGCACTTGTGCTTTTCGCAGCCAAGTGACTGATTTTGAATCTGATCAAAATGTGGCCTTCCAAGTGGCAGGATGGACCTTTCGGAGAATTGTCACGCTAGTAGGACGCAGCAGAAACACCCCTCAGGATCGTCGTATTGTAAGGGCAGCAATGGGAGATCCTACAGCTACCACATCACAGGTAAGAGCGCTTGGGAACCAAGGCGCGTCAACAAGAACTGTTGCTTACTGGTATCAATGAGAATACGGGTACGCACACCTCTAGAACGTCTTCCACTCATGCCATAGCATCGACGTGCGCAGATCGTCTGGTGCCGTCAGAGATCACTTGGAAGGTGGAATGGCGCGCCCTGGTCTTGGAAAAAGAAATCAGATTCTACCTCTGCTGTGTCCGTCCACTTCATACATCGTAGCGCCTACTGCATCGGCATCCCACTTTACGTCCAACCAACATGGGATGCCTGCATCACAAGGCATATATTTACAAGGAAAACCTACCTCGTCTATGTTGTCAACACAAATATTTATCGGCAGCCACAACACAACACCAGGTCTACAACAACGGCCGCCAGGGACCGCTACCCGTTCGCGGAGCCTACAGAACATCTTCACCAGAGCTAGTCCAGAAACTACTTCGAGACGCCAGTCACGTGATGGCAAATAGTTCCGGCAGATACGCCAAACGAGCTTTGTAGGGCGACGCACTGCCGGCAAAGGGCGGTTCGACGCACCGCTTGGAAGTATAGAGAGGTGCCACCACAGCAGTCACGGCCAGACACCTAGCTGGCCGATCTTTTGCAGATTGACTTGATATAGTAAACGAACATATTGACATTGTGAAATTGTTTTGTTGTGATCTGTCGCATTGCTGAGTCGGGTTTTTTCTAGTATTATTTGTTGTCTTATATTTGTGACGATCCGCAGTTGGGATCGAGTCTGTTGTGCTGTATGAGATTGTATTATTGTTTCGTTTTGGTGAGTCGAATAAATGTTTTCGTACGCGTTTTCCGCATTTCTATTCCGCTTGCTCAGCGTTTACAGGCGATGTCCGCCCCCCCTCCTTTTGGGGTGCCTATACAGGAGTCCCAGCCAGATTTCCCGCTTCTGGGGCTCCGTGCCGCGTCCCCCGCGTTTCCCAAGTTCGACATATCCGTTGACCCTTGGGGCAACTACGTGGCGCGGCTGGAGAGACACTTTATTGCTCATGATGTCACTGGTGACGTTCGGCGTCGCGCATTTTTTCTCGCCTATGCGGATCCATAAGTTTATCACCTTGTGCAAAAGTTGCATCCCGATGCAGAACCTCATTGTCTCTCCTACGAGACGTTAACTTCTAGTCCATTGGATTATTTTGACTTTCAGGTGCACTTGGCGGCGGCACGTCCCAAGTTCTACTGTTGTCAGAAGCTTCTCGCACAGTCATACAGGGAATGGATTGCTACGCTTCAAGGCCTCTTCCGTGAGTGTCATTTTTCCTGCGGCAATCCCCACTGCAAGCACTCTCGTGGTTTGGCACTCATTCATGATATGATTCTTTTCCATGCCCCAGATGATACTTTACGAACTCATCTTCTGAAGCTGAAAGATCCCTCTTTAGACACCTGTTTATCCATTACCCGTGTTCATGAGTAGTCATTTCGCTCTGTTTCCACGCTGCAGTCCCCGGCTCAGGTCTTGCCCCCCCAACCCTCCCCCTCCACCCCCGGCGACACGGTCCACATCACCGCAGCCGCAACAGCGCCGGTGGCCCCTCGTGAGGCAGCGCCCGCCCTCCAGTACTCGGGTGGCGATCCCCAACTGAGCCAACGGCGAGCGAAGCGGCAGCAGCAGCGACAGCGGTTGCCCTCCTGTAGTCAATGCTTTGTCACACATCAGAGGCACGATTACCGCATCTGGATGGTGACCTGTTCAGCCTGCAGAAAGCAGGGTTACAAAGCCGAGGTCTGTCAGTCGTCATCGTTGATGGTCGTGGACCGCACTGCTTTGGATGCCTCAGACTCTGTGGTGGATAAGACGGATCCACTGCCGCCAATTTCCTTCGTGCAGTCGTTTTTTCCGCACACCACGTCGGCGATCACTCTGACTGTGCAGTTGGACGGCACTCCTCTCCGTTTCGAAGTCGATACGGGGTAATCTGCCACAATCATCGATTGGGATTCCCACCGTCAGTAGGGTTCATTGCCAAATCGTCCGTTCATACTTCCCTGATCAGCTACAGCAACGGCGTCATCCAACTACAGGGGTGGTTCTCGGCTCGGGACCAGTGCCTCAGTCACGATGTCACGGCCCAGGTTTTGGTCCTTGCCACCCCCAAGGCCACTAACTTATTGCGGAAGGATCTCATTCCGTTTCTGGGCAATGAGATATATGACTCGGGCCCTGCCGTCCAGTCGCTGTCGGCAGACAACTACTTGCAGCAGCTTCTGGATGACTTCCCAGACGTGTTCACTGCCACATCTCAGGGGGTCTCTGGGTTCGAAGCTCATATCGAACTCCTCCCCTCGATGGTCCAGAAGTTCCACAAGCCTCGCTCGGTACCGTTTGCCATACGTGAAAAACAATAGCTGAAGCTTTGTTACAGTAAACGGGCAGTGGCGCATCAGGTGTAAGCTACTGGACTCTCAGGAGAGATTTCATACGGTGACCATAGCCTCGTTAGTCTCTTGGAGAGAAGTCGTCATGGAGTTTACTTGGTATGAAACGCTCATCTACCCTCAACTCCATCGAATTTAAGCCACATGTCGTCTATGCTTAGATAGGTTCTGGATGTTCAGATGTTCAGTCTACAACGATCGTAATCGGTATAGCTCCCATGAATCTCTTTGCTCAGGATTCTTTGTTGCTAAGAGGTCTAATGTGTTACCGGAACCGTTTATACATTTTGTGTGGGCTGACCTGTCAGATATCTGTCTTCCTATCGTAATCTACAAAGCAGTGAACGAAATTAGGATAAGACGTATGATGGAGAAAGTAATATATCTCTTTACTCATTATGAAACGTGAACTATCGGAATTTTGATAAAAAAGTTCTCTATCACGTAAAACCCTTTTCTGCAGCATTTTGCATTGCGTTCTGCTGAGCATCACTATGACGTTCATGAGTTGACTCTACGTAAAGTATGATTTTCTGATCCCACCTGCATGCTCATTGTGTGGCTATTGTGAACGAAAATACCGATTTGAAAGGTTCGATCGCGGGAAAGGGAGCTCCTGCGCTGAGTGGGCAGAGTGAACTAAACTTTTGTCAGTTCTGCTAAATGGGAGACGGTCTGGGCCACCTACGCTGGTCTCGAAGGGAAGTGGTTTTCCCAGGATTGTTGGTGGTTTCCTGCAGCTGTCGGTAATATATCTGGAAGCCCGAAAGGAAAGCAGTTCCTTGCTTACTGTTACTAGAAAGTGGAAGTGATCGAGCTAAGTGTTCCGAACTCTGTTCTCCCAGAAGCCTCAGTGTCAAAATAATTTCGTGGAGTCCGCAGCTCGTGGTCGTGCGGTAGCGTTCTCACTTCTTGCGCCCGGGTTCCCGGGTTCGATACCCGGCGGGGTCAGGGATTTTCTCTGCCTCGTGATGACTGGGTGTTGTGTGATGTCCTTAGGTTAGTTAGGTTTAAGTAGTTCTAAGTTCTAGGGGACTGATGACCATAGATGTTACGTCCCATAGTGCTCAGAGCCATTTGAACCAATTTCGTGGAACTGTTTCGAAACTCGTTAGAGTCGAGGTCGGCCTACAGCATCGCGGCCTCTGTGGGGCGGGGCTGGTGATTCGATAGTGTTGCATCAGCAATGAGCAACGCACTGTGATCAACAAAGTTTGTCTTCTGTCATGGTAAAATGAAAAAGTTGACAAGTACGTTTCCCGTGAACGAGCGCAAATGGATCAGCTGTTTTCTGGTTTTAGGAAGCAGGTTTGCTATTCAGCTGGCACAGACGTTCTCCCTCTTAAGAGACATGAGACTACTACTGTAGGTATTATTTAATAAATGAGACGTATTTGATGTGGTCTAACAGAAGACAACCTCTGATCCTTAACGCCGACCAAACAGATTCAAACGTTGATTATTAAAGAGTTAACGTATCACATATTTGAAGCCAAGCAGGTAAAATCTTTGTAGCTGAAGATGCAAAATCCCAATAATAATTCAAGAAAAGCTAGTTTTTCGCGGATCTCATTGCTTATGACGTCTTACCTCCTGAATTATGATACAATTTTGCAGGTACGGAGATGCTGTCTGCAAAATGGACTGCAAAAGAGTTATTAGTAAGAGGGTAATTAATTAAAACCTCACATTTGATGTGGTCGTGTGACTAGGGCCTCCCATCGGGTAGACCGTTCGCCGGGTACAAGTCTTTCGATTTGACGTCACTTCGGCGACTTGCGCGTCGATGGTGATGAAATGATTAGGACAACAAAACACCCAGTCCCTGAGCGGAGAAAACCTCCGACCCAGCCGGGAATCGAACCCGGGCCCTTAGGATTGACACTCTGCCGCGCTGACCACTCAGCTACCGGGGGCGGACATTTGATGTGGTAATTTTACTGCATGAAAATAAAAAAATGAGTTAGAGGTATTTTTTTTCGTTTCATTATTTTGTGGGGTATGTCAGAGATAAATATTTTCTGAAAGACTTGGAGCTACATGAGAAGTTCTTTGGAAGTCGTTAAGTATTCTCGTTTCAATTACTGGATGCGTATAGTCTGAGTAATTTGCGCGCCATGAGTTACGGTGCCTCAATACACACAATGTCTGTTCAAAAAGATCGAGAATTTTGTAGTTTCGCGGGTTGTGTTGGTCTGAATCGTGCAATTTTTCGTTTTTGTGTTGGTAAGAATGTCTCAAACTTATCTGTATACTGGTAACATTATTGGACTTTTAGTCTATCGTCTCATATCAAAAGCATTATATGTGTTTCCTTAAGAGTGGCAGTTATTGATTTGTTTTTAAGGTGGCTCAGAGAATTTGCTTTAAATTTTGTTATAAAAATGTAATAAAATGTAACAAAGTTTTAGAAATCTTGAATATTGATTTTGGAGCGTCTGCTATGAGTAAAACAAGCGTCCAAGCGTTTCCAGGACGGCCGTGAAGGAGCTGAAGATGAACATCCTGGACGACACAGCACATCAACAATCGATGAAAACCTGTTTGAAACGCGAAATAAATAATTATAACGATCACCGAATCACAATCAGAGAAGTACCTGATGATATTCGCATGTCAACTGGTTCATACCCTGAAATATTTTCGGATGTTTTGGGCATGAAACGTGCGACACTAAAGTTTGTTCCGAAGGCACTGAAATTCGAGCAAAAACAACGGCAAATGGAAGTTGCTTAGAAGTAGCTAAACGATGCAGAACGCAGAACTACTGAAACATTTAATACAGGTGTGCGGATATATAATCGAAAATAAGGTCACTCATCCCTGTGGAGGCATTATGCTTCGCGAACACCGAAAACAGCTCGACAAGTGCGGTCGAATGTGAACGTTCTGCTCACTGTTTCCTGCGTTTAAATTACATGGTGCACCATCAGTTCTTGTCATAAGGTCGAATGACCAGTAAGGAGCTCTACCTAGAAGTTCAACGCCATTTGCATAAAGCGGTCTAAAAAGAAGACCGGATTTATGACGTACTATTCATGGCATTTGCACCACGATGTCTGCTCGCACTTCTTTGCTTGTTAGTAAATTTTTGGCAAAAAACAACACTATAATGATGCCCCAGCCTCCATATACACCGGACAATGGCTCAGCGTGACACTCCTCTCTGTCTGTCTGTCTCTCTCTCTCTCTCTCTCTCTCTCTCTCTCTCTCTGTCTCAAAAAACAGAAATAAAGAATCTGAAAGGATCGACATTTTACAAGCTGAGATCAGATGCTCATCGCAGAAAGAGCAAGGTGCGATCCTGAAGACTGACTTTCAGAAGTGTTTCGCGGATTAGAAGAAGCGCTGACGTACGGGTATAATATCTAATGAGGATTACTTCGAAGGAGGTGACATAACTGCAGTCGAATAAAAAAATAAATAAACGAAAGTTTCAGATACTTTTTGAACACTCCTTGTATACATACAGTTTGTAGCTCTAATATTTATGTTAATGATTTAAACCTTTAACGTGTAATCGTAGGTCGTAATGAGTATACTATGTCAGCATTCCAAATTTTAAAATTCGCTAAGTAAATATTTGAAATACTGAAAGTCAACATTTTGTTGCCCTAGAAGCCACAGGTGAAGAAATACGGGTGTGCGGATATATCATCGAAACTAAGATGGAGTGTGGCCCTATACGGATGTGAAACTTGGACAACTGGAAGAGAAGACGGCTAGAGGCCCTGGAGATGTGGTGCTATAGAAGGATGATGATCAGCTGGAGAGACAAAGTAACAAATGAAGAGGTGCTTAGAAGAGTACAGGAAACCAGATCTCTGTGGAGGCACATCCAAACAAGAACTTGTAGGGCACTTCCTACGACACAACAACATCATTGGAACAATAGCAGAAGGAGCTATTGCGGAAGGAATCGGCTGGGGCGACCAAGGATATCATACATGCAACAAATCATGACTGACATTGGATGGAACACATACGTGGAAATGAACAGGAAGGCAGACAGAAGAGAGGAATGGCGCTCTGCTGTAAACCAACCTCAGGGTTGAACACTAAAAGAAGAAGAAGAAGTCACCAGATGGGCAACGTGCAACAGAGATTGGGTGACCGTACACCGACTTAGCCGTTTAGAAATAAACTTTCTATTTGTTGTCATATAAACTTGAAGTGTGGTATCCTCTTCCTATTTGACTTAAGACTCTTATCCTATATTGTTTCTGAAAGAGATTATGGCCCGGTGTTCCTGGACAGCAATTGCAGTTGGTGTAAGGACTTCTGTCTGTGCTCGTTTTGCAATCTAATGGTTGCAGTCTGGGAATCTATTGAGATCGCGACAAGACAAGAATAGCGTACGTGTGGCTGACATATTAATTCCGTATCGCGGACAGATCCAGGCCGTTGACTCTTATTTATACCTATTTAATATTGCAGCACTGCAGAGAATTTGTCTATGCCCACTAAAAAACATTTCCTCTCAGATCAGCCGAGCTGCGCGTGGCACGTCATTATCAACATCTTAAGTTCTGCAATATTTCGGCGATTGTTGCATAGGGTGTCGCACTGACAGACAGCACAACATCTTTTGCAACATTGGCCGAAACGCTGGAGAATTTTACATATAGATAATGACGTTACATACCCTGAAGTATTTTGCTGTACGTGGCGGATGGTACCCTGCACCGCTTGTAGTCATCTGCTTTCTTGTTCCACTCAGAGTGTTCAGCATCTATGTGTTGCTACGATAACAGGCTAACGGCGATGGCTGCGTGTCCTATGATTGGGTTACCTGTATGGGACTCGGCTAATTGAGGAGATCTTCAGAAGAAGAACCAACACTGCAAGTTCAGTAGATATGTATTTTCTGTTCTTAAGCATAAGTAGATATACAAGAAGAGAGTCTACACTTAAAGTTCACGTCCTAGTGCTGATTGCATAGAGACGGGACGCTAAAATGCAAAGTTTTATGTCATTTGTAAGTAGACTGCCGAGTTCGGCTCACCTATGATTGACGTCGAGGGAACCGTCTGTAAGTGCTTCCTACGCTAGGTTCTTAATTTATCCTCCTTCCACTAAGGTGGGGACACGAGTCCAAACCGGCTTGACGGGTTTCCCAGAGCGTCACGAAATTACTCGATGTGTGCCAGTCTCCCTTCCTTTCTTGCCACGAGGGAGGTTTCCTTGCCCTTTTTGACGTACAAAGCATTACCAGTTGTGACCTGTTAATACTTTTTCTTTGCCAGAATGGAGCACTCCTTGAATGCGTTTCCAGAGCGTTCCGAGCCTAGAAGCCTGCTGCATTATGAGTATCCACTGGCGAAAAATAACAGACACTTGCTTACAGCAGGCGTGATATAACTCAAAACAATGGTCCAAATGGCTCTGAGCACTATGGGACTGAACATCCGAGGTGATCAGTTTCCTAGAACTTAGAACCACTTAAACCTAACTAACCTAAGGACATCACACATGTCCACGCCCGAGGCAGGATTCGAACTTGCGACCGTAGCGGTCGCGCGGTTCCAGACTGAAGCGCCTAGAACCTCTCGGCCACAGAGGCCGGCGTGATATAACCGCGTCAGTGGAAACCACGATATGACCAGCAGAGGTACACCTTTTAACTGCTGTCAACAGCGGCTCCGGCCAGGAGACCCCACTGTGCAGTTCCGGGGAAGGAATTGTGGTTGGTGGGACTGTTTCTTCGTCCGTATCATTTCGAGCTTCTGTTTCGCCTCTCGGTATCTCCCACATAAAAGCTGCAGTCCCAAATGACAACAGGGCTCTGCTATATTGTCATTTCTACTTGCTGCTACGCAAGTAAAAATCTATACTAGTATTTAAAAACAAGTCGTTATTAAACGCTGTTACCAAAAATCTCGAAAAGCTCTTCACCCATTTACTTCAGATTTTTACACAAGGCTCTAATAACTGTTCGGACGGGTATAGAAACACATTTAAAAATATATATATTGTTTACTATTACAGGTATGTTATATAAAGGGGAAGCGTTGTTTCCGAAAGTGTCGATAAGTTCTAGACCAATTTATTTCGACTTTTTGCACTATACTCTAATAAAAGTAAATACATACAGGGTGTCCCAGCTATCTTGTCCACCCAAAATATCTCTGGAACAATAACAGCTATTGGATAACCACTTTCACCGGTATCAATTTAGGGCTGGGGCCCATGAATGTACATATTTGGAAACATTCTAAAACGAAAGCATATGTGTTTTTTAACACAACTTATGTTTTTTTTAAATGGACCTCCTAAATTTTTTCTGCAGCAATCCATAGCATAACAAAGCACATACACAATGGCGTTGATTGCATCGCAATATTCCCATTACATGCCGAGATATTAAGACGCAAAGTTGACGCTTGAAACACCCGACATGCGCTGCTAGCGCACGTCCTGAGGCTCAGGCGAGAACCACATGCTGCCCGTAATCGCGATGTGATTGACATGCGTAATCACACTTCCATACTTATCAAGAGGTCCGAAACGAATAATACGGTCTGCTGCCATCCTGCATTAACGTCGTACATTCCAGCAGGTATTTATCCCATAGGCCAGGGGTGATGCGGTTCTGTAACATATCTGTGTACCGCAACGTTGGTCAGAAAGTTAACTTCGCTTATCGTTAATCCGTTACCAAAAAGGTAATGCCGTTCAACGTTAAATCTTTACTTTACTGTAGATCTAGCGCAAGTGACAGTTAATCATTCACTCGCAATAGTAAAATTTATGTTGATGATTTTAGTGAAACGAGCAAGTGGACTAAAAGTTTTGTCGTTGTTTAGGTAAAAATGTTTTGATTTGGGAAGTTCAGGTAGGACATAGAAGATGAATGTAAACATGTTTAACCAATTAGTTTTATTATCAAATAATTATCAATACTATGTTTATCTAATGCGTTAAATGACAAATTGTTGCAAACAAATGTTTCTTAACATCACTGGGTAAAATGGCTCTTTGTAGAAACTTCCACTGTGATACCAGCACTACATACTAAACATAGCGTTCACATCTCATGCTCAAAGTGATGCCCATTGGCTTGCATACATAGGGTCACTCTGCGGATGAAGGATGCCCTACTTCGTGCTACTGTTTCCTCTTTGATGGCCGTACAAGCATCAATAATGCGTTGCTTCATGTCCTCTGGTGTTGTTGGTTCATATTGGTAAACAGCATCCTTCACTGCTCCCCAAAGAGAATAATCCAGCGGTGCAAGGTCCGGAGATCGGGCAGGCCACGTAACTGGGCCACCGCGTCCAATCCACCTACCAGGGAACTTACGGTTCAGAAGTCGTCGTGCTCGTATGGCGTTATGTCAGGGCATCCGTCATGCTGATACCACATGCCCATTCTCCGGTTCAGAGGTACGGTGTCCAAGAAAAGCAGGGAATCGTCTTCTGTACAGTCGTTCTGCCTGAACAGCATTTCGTCCACCTACAACAGGGTACAGTACAGGTATGTAGAGTAGGGTAGAAAATAGACATATTAACTTAATAATCATAATGTTCGCTAACAGTACTATCAACAAATAAGCAATCTCATAACGTATTTCCCGTCACCGTACATTCTCCATACATCAGCAGCATTTCTACCATATCTTCATGTGTGTACATTATACTGTACAGTATAAGTTCCACAATACAACGTTTATTCACAATGTATACTACCTCCGTGCCGTCACTAGATTACTCTGATGCACGACTACACTGGCAAGCGGTGTACTGCACTCCAAAGCAACAACAAATGGGATGTTCGGAGGGTGGTGGAGTACAGGAGTTTGCATGGGTCGCAAATCATAAACAAGGCGAAGTGGTAACTGTGGCAGTAGTGAGAACTACGTTGGACACTTGACTAGGTAGTGCCAGGCCCTGCGCGACAGGCACAATGGGTCATATAACGCATTAGATAAACCTTATTTTGGGTGTGCAAGATAAATAAGGCAACCTGACGAGTATACACAGATCGGTTCATATTGTGTACGTAGATACGTAAAACGTGCAAGAAGGAAACCATTATGTGCTTATGAGAGTTGATGGCAGCAGATCGTATTATTCGTTTCGGACCTCTTAATAAGTATGGATGTGTGATTACACATGTCAATCACATCGCGATTACGGGCAGCATGGGGTTCACGCCTCAGCCTCAGGACCTGCGCTAGCAGCGCATGACGGGTGTTTCAAGCGTCAACTTCGCGTCTCAATATCTCGGGATGTAATGGGAATATTGCGATGCAATCAACGCCATTGTGCATGTGCTTTGTCATGCTATGGATTGTTGAAGAAAAAATATAGGAGGTCCATTTAAAAAAACGTAAGTTTGTGTTAAAAACACATATGCTTTCGTTTTAGAATGTTTTCAAATATGTACATTCATGGGCCCCAGCCCTACATTGATACCGGTGAAAGTGGTTTTCCAATAACTGTTATTGTTCCAGAGATATTTTGGGTGGACAAGATAGCTGAGACACCCTGTATATACCATAAAAAATGGAAACCTCGGAAAGTTGTTGATTCATTTACTTGAAATTTTTACGCAATACTCTAATAAACATTTGAATGCGGGAGAAGATTTCGAAAGTGCTTGAAGGACTTCTTCAGATATTTCCACGATAACCCACTTTGTAATCCAATCCGTTTGCAGCTGAGAACTATGCGAAATACTGTCATTGAAGCTAGTATCCTCACATCTGCAACAATGTAAGAGGTCTCTCATTAGTCGTATACCAATGACCGCTACCAATCTACCCATTAATTTTAAGTGACTTCATTTTCCAATCAAGGTATCGATGCCAGTAACGATAAACAAGCGTCAAGATCAGGGAAAGGGAGAAAGAAGAGGTGATCAGGGAGGAGGGGGTAAAGTACATAGGGAGGGAAAGGCAGGAGAAGGACAACAAGTGGGCGAGGAAGTATAGAGAAATAGACAGGAGGATGAGATTGACAGAGGTAGGGGCCTCTAATGAGCCTACGTACATGTAGTTGCGGGCATTGCCACGCGACCACAGATGTAATGTGTCACCTGTCAATTAAACCCGTTAACAGTAATCGAGCAGCCACCTGCAGGAACGACTGGGTCACAGAAGCTGACAGCGGTAGTGTTATGCGCGAACAGTGGAACCGCAGTCAGTAATAATCAGGCGGTAATGAAGTCGACCCGGCGAGGCGTAAAGCCGCAGGTAGGCGGAGGTTCCGGCCAAGTTGTGGCTTCGCCGGGGCAGCGGCCAGCCGGTGAGGTATTTACCTGTCCATCTGCCGCGCCGGAGTTTCCCGACGAGGCGACCAAGTTGGCGGCGGCCCGGAGGGTCAGCTGCGAGCAGCCCTTATCAGCTTAGCGGCGCCTCCCCCCCCCAACCCACACCCACCTTCGCCTCCTACTCGAGAAGACGGCCCTTGTCGGCGGAAGGCGGGTGGGGGCGGGAATGGCTCAGCATCTGCCTCCCCTGCTGCGTCACCACCCCTGGAGTATGTACGGAACGCCTGAACGCGGGACGACGCGAAACAGAGAGAGAAAAACTACATAATTCTGAAAGTAGCTGAAAAATAACCGCTTCACTTGGGCTTTTCATTTGTTTTCTGAGAACGTTTAGCGTCGGTCGAGAACAAACGAGAACATTGTAAAATGAACACTCAAAAAAGTCGTAAAATGTTAGTATCTCACTCTCAAAAATACCATTAGTTACAAAATTTTGTAAAATACTTATTGTGGTGAAATCTTCTAAAAATTGTAGAGTCATCTTGTAGCTGCTAATCCTCGTTTATTGTGCCGAGTCCCATAGTGCTCAGAGCCCGCGTTTATTGTGGAATCAAGGTACAACCTGTTTCGCGATTATGAATCACGTCTTCTGGTCAAATCTGTCTGGAAAACAACAAGTCATTAATGCTCCTAATGTTGTGCGAAGTACACACCGCAGCATCAATTGCAGTGGATGTTGAAAGGTCCATCAACAGCCTTAGATAAATATGGGCTATCACTGAGCAATATTCTCATTTGAACTCCTGGTAGCACTCGATTTTTTATAAATTTCGTTTAATAATGCATAGGTTAGGCTGTAGTTGCTCACACCGGTAATTTCTATACTAAAAAATCTGTTTAAGTATTCAACAACACCCTAGAATACAACTTACCTTAAGCAACTCACTATCACTTAAATTTATTTTATTTTCTGTCACTGTCACTTCTTTCTTCGCTCTAAGCAATTTCCAAACGTATGCTGATTCATGCGTCCTGCCACTGCCCGTATATACCCTTTGGAGCTGTATTGAATCCCCGTCACAACACCATAATGGCACGTTAGAGAACATTCGAGAAACATCCTGGAAAACCCCGTTACATTCTGGCGCATCATCCAACTTTCTGGAAAAATTTAGAACAGTGTAGGAGATTCTAGAACCTGCCGGGAAATTCTATAACATTCTGGAACCTTCTACAATATTCACCAACACTCTCAAACAATGTAGAAGGAACTATCTGGTCTGTCTCAACCACTGTTGCACTCGATTCCCAGCTACACCATCTGCTTCCAATAACAAGTCCATTTGTGCGATGTCATCATTTGACATGACTGTCTACGGATCCACCCTTGGAGTCCCAAACGGAAACCTTCTTCAGCGATGCAGAATGGAGAGCTACCAGATCGTAGAACCATGCCTGCGGGGGTCGATTGCGAAGTTATAAAGGCACACAAGGACAAACGACGGTTACATTTATCACATAATACTGGTTACGTAAAACGTTCCACCCAAGTCTTTTGGTTAAGCCTCTTCTTACGTGGGTGCCGAAACAGAGAGCGCCTTGACTATAAAGGGAAGCGGTCTGCTTTCCAGTTAGCAAGGGACTTTCTCGTTTATGTTCCAGTCCCTTACTGCAGACATAGAAACACAGAACCACGGTCTTTTTCCTTTTCTTCTCGTCATTTGGTCTGGGTGGACATCACACAACAAGCCTCCAAGTTCATCGGAGAATATTTCGCTCAGTGTTTTTATCACAGATGTCAGCCAGTCCTCCGACCGAACACGCTGAGCTACATTGCCGACTACCGCTAGACCGCCGGCTCCAACGTGTAGACTGCAGAAATACACTCCTGGAAATGGAAAAAAGAACACATTGACACCGGTGTGTCAGACCCACCATACTTGCTCCGGACACTGCGAGAGGGCTGTACAAGCAATGATCACACGCACGGCACAGCGGACACACCAGGAACCGCGGTGTTGGCCGTCGAATGGCGCTAGCTGCGCAGCATTTGTGCACCGCCGCCGTCAGTGTCAGCCAGTTTGCCGTGGCATACGGAGCTCCATCGCAGTCTTTAACACTGGTAGCATGCCGCGACAGCGTGGACGTGAACCGTATGTGCAGTTGACGGACTTTGAGCGAGGGCGTATAGTGGGCATGCGGGAGGCCGGGTGGACGTACCGCCGAATTGCTCAACACGTGGGGCGTGAGGTCTCCACAGTACATCGATGTTGTCGCCAGTGGTCGGCGGAAGGTGCACGTGCCCGTCGACCTGGGACCGGACCGCAGCGGCGCACGGATGCACGCCAAGACCGTAGGATCCTACGCAGTGCCGTAGGGGACCGCACCGCCACTTCCCAGCAAATTAGGGACACTGTTGCTCCTGGGGTATCGACGAGGACCATTCGCAACCGTCTCCATGAAGCTGGGCTACGGTCCCGCACACCGTTAGGCCGTCTTCCGCTCACGCCCCAACATCGTGCAGCCCGCCTCCAGTGGTGTCGCGACAGGCGTGAATGGAGGGACGAATGGAGACGTGTCGTCTTCAGCGATGAGAGTCGCTTCTGCCTTGGTGCCAATGATGGTCGTATGCGTGTTTGGCGCCGTGCAGGTGAGCGCTACAATCAGTACTGCATACGACCGAGGCACACAGGGCCAACACCCGGCATCATGGTGTGGGGAGCGATCTCCTACACTGGCCGTACACCACTGGTGATCGTCGAGGGGACACTGAATAGTGCACGGTACATCCAAACCGTCATCGAACCCATCGTTCTACCATTCCTAGACCGGCAAGGGAACTTGCTGTTCCAACAGGACAATGCACGTCCGCATGTATCCCGTGCCACCCAACGTGCTCTAGAAGGTGTAAGTCAACTACCCTGGCCAGCAAGATCTCTGGATCTGTCCCCCATTGAGCATGTTTGGGACTGGATGAAGCGTCGTCTCACGCGGTCTGCACGTCCAGCACGAACGCTGGTCCAACTGAGGCGCCAGGTGGAAATGGCATGGCAAGCCGTTCCACAGGACTACATCCAGCATCTCTACGATCGTCTCCATGGGAGAATAGCAGCCTGCATTGCTGCGAAAGGTGAATATGCACTGTAGTAGTGCCGACATTGTGCATGCTCTGTTGCCTGTGTCTATGTGCCTGTGGTTCTGTCAGTGTGATCATGTGATGTATCTGACCCCAGGAATGTGTCAATAAAGTTTCCCCTTCCTGGGACAATGAATTCACGGTGTTCTTATTTCAATTTCCAGGAGTGTATATTGTGTTAGCAACATATACCAATAATGCTAAAAATGTTACCACTGCCTTGGAAACGTAGATGGATTATTGGTTGAACACTTGAGTTGGTTCCTGCACAAACATCTCAGTTTTTGTATTTTACATTGCATTCATATTGAGTCCTTTATCCTGCAAAGAGCAAAATGTAAACCAACTCCTTTGAAATAAATGTTTCTGATTTTACATATTAATAACGACACGTATGAGCATAACAAAATTCATGTCAAATCTATATTTGGTTTTTGATGGTCCGGGGCGGGGGGGGTGTACTGGAAGTAGTTCTTGGTTTTGTTGTTAGTATAGTAGTGGCAGTAGCAGTAGTAGTAGTATTAGTAGTTGTTGATGACGTTGTTACTGTAGTATTCAGTCTGAAGACTGGTTTAATGAAATATTCATGTTACACTATACTGTGTAAGTCTCTTCTCTGCATAAGTGCCGCCGCCTGTATACATATGTACCTGTTTACTGTATTGAATCCTTGCTCACCCTCTTCAATTTGTACCTCCTACACTCCCTCCACTACCAAACCGCTTGATACCTCAGAATGTGTCCCATCAACCAATTTACTCAGTTTGTGCCATAAATTTCGTTTTTCCTCAATCCGGTTCAGTATCCTCACTAAGTTCTCGGTCTCCCCATTAATTCTTCACCATTCATCTTAGCATCATATTTCAAAACTTCTATCTTCTCTTTGCCTTTCGTCCATGCTTTACTTCCACAAAAGTTTACACTTTAGACAAATGCCTTTAGAAAAGACTTCCCACCACTTAAGTTTAGGTTAGTTGCTAACAAATTCCCCTTCTTCAAAATTTATTTTCTTGCTATTGCTGGTGTGCGTTTATAACTTTACTAATTTGGCCATCACCAGTTACTTCATTACCGAAATAGCATATAGATTGCATTTAGCGTGTCGTTTACTCATCTAATTCTCTTGCTGTAGCCTGATTTGATTGGACTACGTTCCATGTCTCTGTCTTTGAGAGAATTACAATGTCACAGGCAAACACTATGGTTTTCATTCCTTCTGCTTGAAATTTAACTCGCTTTCCAAATTTATCCTTGGTTTTCTACACAGCTTGGTCAATGTACTTACAGAATAATATCGGTGATAGGCTACAACCCAGTGTCATTCCCTTCCCAAAAAATAGTGGCTTCCTTTCGTGTACTTCTAATCCTATAACTGGTCTGGCTCCTGTAAAACTTGTGAATAACGTTTCGGTGCCTGTATTTTGTCCTTGCTATCTACGATTTCAAGGAGTGTCGACATTGCCAAAATGCTTTCTTCTAAGATGAGTCATAGAGGTAGTATGGCTCATATGTTCCTACATTTCTCTGGGACTCAAAATGATCTTTCCCAGTGTCGGGCTCTACTAGTTTTTTTCCATCCTTCTGCAAGTAATTCATGTCAATATCTTGCAATCATGACTTTCTACACTGATAGTTCAGTAGTATTGACACTTATCAGCACCTCCCTTCATTGGTATTGAAATTTTTGCATTCTTCCAGAAATCTGAGAGTTTTTTACTTGTCTCACATCTTTTGCACATCGGGTGGAATAATTTTGTCATAGCTGGTTCTCCAAAGAATTTCAGTAATTCTGAGGAAATTTCGTCTATTCCAGGATTCTTGTTTTTCGATTTAGGTCCTTCAGTTCTCTGGAACATTTTCTTACAGCACCCTATCTCTCATCTCATTTTCACCTACTTCTTCTTCTTCTTCTTCTTCTTCTTCTTCTACTTTCTAGTTCTTCCTGTTTCCTTCAGTAACCCTTAATCTACCCAGAGGTTTTCACTTCATCTTTTCCTTGGACGCCCAATATTTCTTTTACCAGTTGGTGAAATATTTCTTACGATTTTCACAATCTTCCTTTCATCCATCCTGTGTATGTGTTCGTTCCATTCATGCTTCTTCTTATTTACCCACTCATTAATGGTGTCCGCTTTACATTCTTTTCTAATGATTTCACTCTATTTTACTCTATTTCTCCGTGTCTTCCCAGTAATCCTTGATGGAATATTCATTTGTGTGTTTTACAAGAGTCTTTTTGTTTAAAAAGTTCCCGCTCGTGTCTCAGCTATGCGTGTCATAATTGGTCTCACTACCATGTTGTTACTCCTGCCTTTGCATCTTTTCCTATATGCTTGTCTTTCCAAATAATATCATTTAAACACCCAGGCACTTACTTTGCTTTTACTTTACTTACTGCCTTCTAGGCATTTGCACTGCTGGATCTTTCAATAACAAGATATTTAAATGTCACTATCTGTTGATTAATTTTTCCTTCCACTTCAAGGTCGCATTTAATTGGTTCCACAGATGTGGTCGTTCATTTGATTTATTGAGCGGATACGAACATATTTAGGTTTTGTCTGGCAAGTTAAATATATATAAGAGTTTCTGCAGGTATTCTATACTTTTGCCAGCAGAACTGCATTATGAGCACAGCAAAGTATGTATAATAACGCTTTTAGTCACATTTCTTCGTGTTTAATTGAGTCATACGATACATTTCGGACTCTGGTGAGTCTATTCATCATCAGGTGTAAACCGTTTTTGGACGCTATTTACTTATGTTCTTGAGTGGGGTGATGAGAACTTTTTGTTCAGTTGTTAGAAGGTTAATTGTTAACTTTCGAAATTCGGGAATCAGATTGAAAATACCTGATGAGAAAATCCAGGAATATCATTTTCAACGTTTTAATGTCAGTAGAAGTTGATTTATCGATTCTGTAACTGCACATCGGGCCAAGACGCACACTCGTTTGTACATTCCACAACGCTTCACAGACACACTTTAATGGAATAACTAAGTATGAATCCAGAATGAGATTTTCACTCTGCAGCGGATATGAAACTTCCTGGCAGATTAAAACTGTGTGCCCGACCGAGACTCGAACTCGGGACCTTTGCCTTTCGCGGGCAAGTGCTCTACCATCTGAGCTACCGAAGCACGACTCACGCCCGGTCTCACAGCTTTACTTCTGCCAGTACCTCGTCTCCTACCTTCCAAACTTTACAGAAGCTCTCCCGCGAAAGGCAAAGGTCCCGAGTTCGAGTCTCGGTCGGGCACACAGTTTTAATCTGCCAGGAAGTTTCATATCAGCGCACACTCCGCTGCAGAGTGAAAATCTCATTCTGGAAACATCCCCCAGGCTGTGGCTAAGCCATGTCTCCGCAATATCCTTTCTTTCAGGAGTGCTAGTTCTGCAAGGTTCGCAGGAGAGCTTCTGTAAAGTTTGGAAGGTAGGAGACGAGGTACTGGCAGAAGTAAAGCTGTGAGTCGAGCTTCGGTAGCTCAGATGGTAGAGCACTTGCCCGCGAAAGGCAAAGGTCCCGAGTTCGAGTCTCGGTCGGGCACACAGTTTTAATCTGCCAGGAAGTTTCAACTAAGTATGAAGTTTATTATCTAGTGTCAGATATCAGAGTTTTATGTAAATTGTCATACGTATGGAAATAAAATTACTTTAAGTCTTTACAGTTTCTATAATAACTTTGGCTATAGAAATAAGTGTGTTAATTTAACATGGATTCAGGTTTTGCAATTTTTATGGGAGTATATTTGCAGTAATTCTAGCGGATCTAGGGTCTTACCATAGGCTACATTGTGTGCTACTACCTGTTTGGTTTCTCTGAATATGGTATGCAGTGGCTGATTTATCAGAGTGGTTAATTCCGAAGGTATTAACGTGTTCGTGGAAACGGGTTTTGGAACTTATAGCTATTTTCCTTACATATTAGGCGGAACAAAGTAGGCATGATTATATATCCCACTGTTGTTCAGTTTTTGGGAATCTGTTTTACTGTTGTATATTAATAATCTAACTTACTGTCGGTGAAATATGGCATCGTTAAACTTTTTATTTTAAAAAAAGTATATTGGCAATTATTTGTGAAATGGGTCCTATGCACAGGATGCAAGTAAATATTTTCTCTTCTTTCTTAGTGTGACAAGTTGTCTTTCCATATATATTTGTGTCTCTAACGTAACAAATGTTTTGGTTGTGTAATTGTTGTTTATGTTAATACTTTTTATTGTGTCCAGTTCTGTATTAACGCTGTTTCCTTCTAAGTCAAGTGTGTGTGTCTTGCGTATACAGAATTTATGTGTGTGGTGGGATGACATAATTAGTTGCCTATTGTTATGCATATGCTTGTGCGTTTTCTGAGTATGCTGAACTTACGTTTCTGTGGGTGTGTGGTGTTTCTAAGAGCAAGGAAATTTATGCTTTTATTGACCTCATGATACAGTGTACTCCTCGGACATACACTCATGTTCAGAAAAAAAAGAAAACCTTTGACGACTATAGAGATAGCACTATCATATTCACGGGACATGTAGTGTGTCCTGCAGAAACGATAAACATTTCAGTCATCTCAGTTCAGCATGTGTTCTGTTGCCTAATAACCACAGGGTCCGGCAAGGACTCTGGTAACTTGTTCCATACGTGATGACATCGAAGCGCATAAGGCGCAAGTGGCATCCATTCATGCTGCATTCACATGGTTCCAAAGTTCATCTGTGATGGTTGGCACTAGGTCACAGCACGGCACCCGTCGTTTCACCATATCCCACCCATTTTCGATTGGCTACAGATCTGGCGGGTCAGAGCAAATGGCTGACATCCTGTGACACCAAGAAGGCACGCTTCTTGCCGCAACGTGTTGTCGTGCATTGCCTTGCTGAAATATGACGTCTGGGGTATTGTGCCGAAAGGCCTTGACTGCAGGTCGCAGGATATCATTCACTTAGGTCACACTGGTCACAGTGTCCTGGAGACGCACGAACTGTGATTTGTGGCTGTACCCAATAGCAGAACACCATAAGGCCTTTAGTTGGCGCTGTCTGCGGTGATCCAAAATGCGGCCATCATTTTTGAATAAACAGAACCTGGATTCCTCCGAAAACATTATTTAATGCCATTCCTGTCCCCAGTGACTTCGTTTCATACACCATTGCGATCTTGTATATTTCTGCCGATTTGTCAAAGGTCGATGGGGAAGTGAACGACGTATACGTAATCCGTGCCGTAATAAACGGCAAAGGACTGTCACCCTTGATAGTGTACGATGTGTTCTACTCTTGCGCAAGATCTTAGGAGGGTGCAGATCTGTCCTGCAGTGCCGCAGTGTCGTTCGGATGAGATGTTGATCTTCTCGGCCGGAAGGGAGGGGGGGGGGGGGGGGGAGGTGGTGTGGGTGGTGCGAGCTGACCCATCTCGTTGTGCTTAAAGACGTTCTATGAACCATTCTACACTCCCGTTGCACTGCCGAAACGCTCTGTCCTACACGAGCAGAAATTTCCCGGATAGATGCATCACATTCTCTCATGCCAACAATGCGCCCTGTTTCGAACTCACTGATTTGACAGTACTGTTCGTGCATAGGCCAGAGAGGCGTCCTGAACGTCTCCTCAAGTCACACTTAATCATTACCTTCGGTTTATAAAAACAACGTGGCAACGGCCTTGCCGCAGTGGATACACCGGTTCCCGTGAGATCGCCGAAGTTAAGCGTTGTCGGGTGTGGTCGGCACTTGAATGGGTGACCATCCAGCCCGCCATGCGCTGTTGCCATTTTTCGGGGTGCTCTTAGCCTCGTGATGCCAATTTAGGAGCTACTCGACCGAATAGTAACGGCTTCGGTCAAGAGTATCATCATAACGACCGGGAGAGTGGTGTGCCGACCCCACGCACCTCCTATCCGCATCCTCCTCTGAGGATGACACGGCGGTCCGATGGGGCCCGGTAGACCACTAGTGGCCTGAAGACGGAGTGCTTTTTACAATAACAACGTGAGCCGTAGGCACATTTCACCGGTAGGTGGTGCTGATCCGCGATGCCATTGTTGATCCTGAACCCAGGAGAGGACGTGGTTCAAATGCTAATCACTTCCGCAGAACATTATAATGTACATGTCCTGTGAATATGAACGTCTTATCTCTAGTCGTTCAACGTGTTCTGTTTACTGTGTAATGGAGCTTAGCAGCTCACACAATCGGCTTTGTCTGCTGGAGTCTTGGCTCTCATGACACAGCCGCATTACGATCCGTAACTTTTTTCCTTGACTCTCAAGTAATGCAGTTATGACGTATCTCCTGTCACGCTTGTATAGCCTCGCCCCTTATCAAAACTGCCACTTCCCTCTTCATCTGCCGGTGACCAGCAAAGCTAGGGCCCGACGGAAATACCATTCTGTGTTGCTACGCAATCAAGCTGCGACTCTCGGAGATGTAGACTGCCTCACACAGAGAGCATCCCAGAGTTCCCCTATGAACTACAGCACCAAGAATCGATTTGGCAAGACCAATGTATAGTTTTTTTGTTGGGAATCAACCTTCTTTATTCATGATATTATACAGCAGAATCACCAACAAATTTTACATTTTCACATACACCAGACCCTGCACACCACACGTGCTTCATTTTGATCCACCTTGCGACGTCCACGGCTTCCAAATACAAATGGCACTGTAGAGCGGTAATATAACAATATGAAGTACCAAAGTACTTGTTAAAAACTTCATCACATTAGAAGTGTGGTAAGTAATTACGTCACAGTTATTAAAACCTTTGTGGCTGTTGTCATTGGTGGTAGACTCTTCTGAGTTGTTCGAGCGCGACCTGGTTTTCAAAATTTTGAAGTACTCGACTTTTCGATCCCTCGGTTGGGATAGATTGACGGATTGTTCTGCTGTTACCAGGTGGCTGAACACTGTCGAGGAACTGTGTCGCGTCCAATTACAAGAGGCTGTCTTCCAGCGCTTTTTCGGAGAAGTGGAGCCACTGTGTAAAAGTCTTCAGTCTGCTATTTGTAGGCCTTCGTCATTGGGTATATACATACAGCAGACAGTGAGAGAGATGGGGAAAGTTATCAAAATATTACTGTTGTCCTGCCGCCGCAGAGGCTCCTCACAGTTATTTATGTTCCCGCTCTCCGTGGCTGCGTATTTACTTCTCTGAACGCGAGAGCCTCTAGCGCTCATTCGTAGTGATTTCAACTGCTTCCCGGACTTTCCTTGTATAAATATTAATTTTTCTTGCTGGCGCTCATATGTTATTGATAGCTGTAGTCTGGTCGCTTTATTCTTGGTGCTTCGCTGCCATCGATTTTACACTTTATCTTACATAACGTGGTTGGCGTTAGTGTTCTTTAACGCCTTCTTCCACTGTCCTCCCAGTTTCGCCTATATATACTGAACCTTAACAACATGTCACTTCGTAGACTCCCACTGTATGGAGGCAATCAGTCACGTTCCCTGTAGATTGTAAGAAGGTATTATTTTTTATGTTGACTAAAATATGTCCTTCTTACGCCGTTCTTCCGACGGATTTTGCCTATGCGGTCGGATATACCGGTAACCTCGCAGAATATCAGGTAGGTTCCACGTTCTTCCGCTTTCTATTATTGTTACCACCTTATCCGAAGAGAATACAAATAACCTGTTTAAAACCGAGTGCAGAATATGCTAAACAGGAACAGATAGACAATGATGATGATGCTGATGATGATGATGTTTGGTTTGTGGGGAACTCAACTCCGCGCTCACCAGCGCCCGTACAAAGTGCAAATTTGTACACTGTCAAAGTTTTACCCAATCCAATCTAGCCATAGTCACAAATGATGATGATGATGAGGAGGAGGAGGAGGAGGAAAACACAAGCACCCAGTCCCCGGGCAGAGAAAATCCCCAGCCCGACCGCGAATCGAATCCGGAACCCCGTGATCGGAACAGATAGAGGAACTCAGGAAGATCTTTGAGATAGGGTTAGGTCATATGAGCTCAAGGGCCCACAATCTTGACCATAATGTCGCAAATGTGGAGGAGGAACTTAAATAGGAGACTAGATATAATGAACAAACTTATGTTGAAGTCATACATTTACTTAAAAATTAAGATAACGAAGAGAAACGGAATTAAAAATTCAATCAGTGATTTGTAACACTAAAAAATCTTGTCCATATTGAGTTAAAGATAAATAAATTAGAGAGATCTGTATGCATTGTACATGTATGTAAAAATATTACAAATATTTTCATGGTTGGTGCGGCCAGTGTAGAGATGAAAGTACTGGAAACATAATAGGTATCTCACTGTTCTCTAAATTGTTACATAATGTGTAATGCATTAAGCTAGCATAATAAATGGCGGTATATTTTTTGTTACTGGCTGTTGAGATACAGTATAAAACAATTATTTAACTTTATTGTAAGAAAGATTGAATTTAAACTCTGGAAATTGTCATGAAGTTGCAAGCTTGAATTCGCGCCGTAAGAAAAGTTAGCGTATGCCGTATCAATTACGATACTTCTCAGACAGAAAAATAACATCACACACTATAGGATTATATTCTTAGTGAAATTTCTTTTTGGATTATTGAAAATTATTTCTTAAATACTTCAAATGATTGTTAATGACCAAAGATTTAATTTGTATTAATGACAGTCTTTTGTCTTTCAACTAATTATATACTTTACTGCCTTAATCAGAATACAATATCAGTACCTCCTCGTAATTAACAGTTAACGCTGAGAATAGAGGCAAAATGTGAGTGAAAATAGGTGTTAATCGCTTTTATTATCTCTTCACACTGTTGTTGTTGTGGGCTTCAGTCCTGAGGTTGGTTTGATGCAGCTCTCCATGCTACTCTATCCTGTGCAAGCCTCCTCATCTCCGAGTACCTACTGAAACCTACATCTTTCTGAATCTGCTTACTGTATTCATCTCTTGGTCTCCCTCTACGATTTTTACCTTCCACTTTGCCCTCCAATACTTAATTGCTGACCCCCTGACGCCTTACAACTTGTCGTACCAACCGATCCCATCTTCTAGTCACGTTGTACCACAAATTCCTCTTCTCCCCGATTCTATTCAATACCTCCTCATTAGTTATGTGATCTACCCATCTAATCTGCAGCATTCTTCTGTAGCACCAAATTTCGAAAGTTTCTATTCTCTTCTTGCTCAAACTATTTATCGTTCATGTTTCACTCCCATAGATGGCTACACTCCATACAAATACGACTTCCTGACACTTAAATCTATACTCGATGTAACAAATTTCTCATCTTCAGAGACGTTTTCCTTGACATTGCCAGTCTACATTTTATATCCTCCCTACTTCGACCATCATCAGTTATTTTGCTCCCCAAATAGCAAAACAACTTTACTACTTTAAGTGCCTCATTTCCTAATCTAATCCCCTCAGCATCACCCGGCTTAATTCGACTACATTCCATTACCCTCGTTGTGCTTTTGTTGATGTTCATCTTATATCCTCCTTTCAAGACATTGTCTATTCCGTTCAACTGCTCTTCCAAGTCCTTTGATGTCTCTGATAGAATTACAATGTGATCGGCGAACCTCAAAGTTTTTATTTCTTCTCCAAGGATTTTAATGCCTACTCCGAATTTTTCTTTTGTTGTCTTTACTGCTTGCTCAATATACCGATTGAATAACATCGGGGAGGGGCTACAACCCTGTCCCACTCCCTTCCCAACCACTGCTTCCCTTTCATGTCCCTCGACTCTTATAACTGCCATCTGGTTTATGTACAAATTGTAAATAGCCTTTCGCTCCCTGTATTTGATCCCTACCACCTTCAGAATGTGAAAGAGAGTATTCCAGTCAACATCATCAAAAGCTTTCTCTAAGTCTACTAATGCTAGAAACGTAGGTTTGTCTTTCCTTAGTCTATCTTCTAAGATAAGTCGTAGGGTCAGTACTGCCTCACGTGTTCCAATTTCTACGGAATCCAAACTGATCTTCCCCGAGGTCGGCTTCTACTATTTTTTCCATTCGCGTGTAAAGAATTTGTGTTAGTATTTTGCAGCCGTGACTTATTAAACTGCTAGTCTGGTAATTTTCAGATCTATCAAAAATGGTTCGAATGGCTCTGAACATTATGGGACTCAACTGCTGTGGTCATAAGTCCCCTAGAACTTAGAACTACTTAGACCTAACTAACCTAAGGACATCACACACATCCATGCCCGAGGCAGGATTCGAACCTGCGACCGTAGCGGTCGTGCGGTTCCATCAAATCTAACAACACCTGCTTTATTTGGGATTGGAATTATTATACTCTTCTTGAAGTTTGAGGGTATTTCGCCTGTCTAATGCATCTTGCTCACCAGATGGTAGAGTTTAGTCAGGACTGGTTTTCCCAAGGGTATCAGTAGTTCTAATGGAATGTTATCTACTCCCGGGGGCTTGTTTCACTTAGGTCTTTCAGTGTTCTGTCAAACTCTTCGCGCAGTATCATATCTCCCATTTTATCTTCATCTACATCCTCTTCCATTTCCATAATATTGTCCTCAAGTACACCGCCCCTGTATAGACCCTCTATATACTTCTTTCACCTTTCTGCTTTCCCTTGTTTGCTTAGAACTGGGTTTCCATCTGAGCTCTTGATATTCATACAAGTGGTCCTCTTCTCTGCAAAGATCTCTTTAATTTTCCTGTAGACAGTATCTATCTTACCCCTAGTGAGATAAGCCTCTACATCCTTACATTGGTCCTCTAGCCATCCCTGCTTAGCCATTTTGCACTTCCTGTCGATCTTATTTTTGAGACGTTTGTATTCCTTTTTGCCTGCTTCATTTACGCGTGTTTATACACTCCTGGAAATGGAAAAAAGAACACATTGACACCGGTGTGTCAGACCCACCATACTTGCTCCGGACACTGCGAGAGGGCTGTACAAGCAATGATCACACGCACGGCACAGCGGACACACCAGGAACCGCGGTGTTGGCCGTCGAATGGCGCTAGCTGCGCAGCATTTGTGCACCGCCGCCGTCAGTGTCAGCCAGTTTGCCGTGGCATACGGAGCTCCATCGCAGTGTTTAACACTGGTAGCATGCCGCGACAGCGTGGACGTGAACCGTATGTGCAGTTGACGGACTTTGAGTGAGGGCGTATAGTGGGCATGCGGGAGGCCGGGTGGACGTACCGCCGAATTGCTCAACACGTGGGGCGTGAGGTCTCCACAGTAAATCGATGTTGTCGCCAGTGGTCGGCGGAAGGTGCACGTGCCCGTCGACCTGGGACCGGACCGCAGCGACGCACGGATGCACGCCAAGACCGTAGGATCCTACGCAGTGCCGTAGGGGACCGCACCGCCACTTCCCAGCAAATTAGGGACACTGTTGCTCCTGGGGTATCGGCGAGGACCATTCGCAACCGTCTCCATGAAGCTGGGCTACGGTCCCGCACACCGTTAGGCCGTCTTCCGCTCACGCCCCAACATCGTGCAGCCCGCCTCCAGTGGTGTCGCGACAGGCGTGAATGGAGGGACGAATGGAGACGTGTCGTCTTCAACGATGAGAGTCGCTTCTGCCTTGGTGCCAATGATGGTCGTATGCGTGTTTGGCGCCGTGCAGGTGAGCGCCACAATCAGGACTGCATACGACCGAGGCACATAGGGCCAACACTCGGCATCATGGTGTGGGGAGCGATCTTCTACACTGGCCGTACACCACTGGTGATCGTCGAGGGGACACTGAATAGTGCATCCAAACCGTCATCGAACCCATCGTTCTACCATTCCTAGACCGGCAAGGGACCTTGCTGTTCCAACAGGACAATGCACGTCCGCATGTATCCCGTGCCACCCAACGTGCTCTAGAAGGTGTAAGTCAACTAGCCTGGCCAGCAAGATCTCCGGATCTGTCCCCCATTGAGCATGTTTGGGACTGGATGAAGCGTCGTCTCACGCGGTCTGCACATCCAGCACGAACGCTGGTCCAACTGAGGCGCCAGGTGGAAATGGCATGGCAAGCCGTTCCACAGGACTACATCCAGCATCTCTACGATCGTCTCCATGGGAGAATAGCAGCCTGCATTGCTGCGAAAGGTGGATATACACTGTACTAGTGCCGACATTGTGCATGCTCTGTTGCCTGTGTCTATGTGCCTGTGGTTCTGTCAGTGTGATCATGTGATGTATCTGACCCCAGGAATGTGTCAATAAAGTTTCCCCTTCTTGGGACAATGAATTCATGGTGTTCTTATGTCAATTTCCAGGAGTGTATTTTCTCCTTTAATCAATTAAATTCGATATTTCTTCTGTTACCCAAGGATTTTTACTAGCCCTCGTCTTTTTACCTACTTGATCCTCTGCTGCCTTCACTGCTTCATCCCTCAAAGCTACCCATTCTTCTTCTACTGTACTTCTTTAACCCATTTCTGTCAATTGTTCCCTTCTGCTCTCCCTGAAACTCTGTACAACCTCTTGTTTAGTCAGTTTATCCAGGTCCCATCTCCTTAAATTCCCACCTTTTTGCAGTTTTTTCAGTTTTAATCTACAGTTTGTAACCAATAGATTGTGGTCAGGGTCCACATCTACCCCTGGAAATGTCTTACAATTTAAAACCTAGTTCCTAAATTTCTGTCTTACCATTATATAGTCTATCTGAAACCTGCCAGTATCTCCAGGCTTCTTCCATGTATACAACCTTCTTTTATGATTCTCGAACCAAGTGTTAGCTATGATTAAGCTATGCTCTATGCAAGATTCTACCAGACGGCTTTCTCTTTCATTTCTTACCCCCAATCCATATTCACCTACTATGTTTCGATCTCTCCCTTTTCCTAATCTCGAATTCCAGTCACCCATGACTGTTAAATTTTCGTCTCCCTTCACTACCTGAATAATTTCTTTTATCTCATAATACATTCCATCAATTTCTTCATCATCTGCAGAGCTAGTTGGCATATAAACTTGTACTACTGTAGTAGGCGTGTGCTTCGTGTCTATCTTGGTCACCATAATGCCTTCACTATGCTGTTTGTAGTAGCTTACCCGCACTCCTATATTTTTCTTCATTATTAAACCTACTCCTGCATTACACCTATTTGATTTTGTATTTATAACCCTGTATTCACCTAAGCAGAAGTCTTGTTCCTCCTGCCACCGAACTTCACTAATTCCCACTATATCTGACTTTAACCTATCCATTTCCCTTTTTAAATTTTCTAACCTACCTGCCCGAGTAAGGGATCTGACATTTCACGCACCGATCCGTAGAACGGCTGTTTTCTTTCTCGACGTCCTCTTGAGTAGTGCCCGCCCGGAGATACGAATGTGGGACTATTTTACCTCCGAAATATTTTACCCAAGAGGACGTTATCATCATTTAACCATACATTAAAGCTGCATGCCCTTGGGAAAAATTACGGTTGTAGTTTCGCCTTGCTTTCAGCCGGTCGCAGTACCAGCACAGCAAGGCCGTTTTGGTTAGTGTTACAAGGCCAGGTCAGTCTATAATCCAAACTGTTGCCCCTGAAACTACTGAAAAGGCTGCTGCCCCTCTTCAGGAACCACACGTTTGTCTGGCCTCTCAAAAGATACCCTTCCGTTGTGGTTGCACCTACGGTACGGCCGTCTGTATCGCTGAGGCACGCAAGCCTTCCCCCCAACGGCAAGTTCCATGGTTTATCGGGAGTACTAGTTCACGATAAATTTTATCTAATAGCAATACGCACAGTCTCTCTTCTGATTACTCACGCAGGAGGCTGGTGGATTTGGGGTGCAGGGGGATACCGTGCTGTGCTAGATATACAGAGGGAATTTCCAAATATCTTTATTACAGCTTCACGCCATGGTTCTATAGGGGCAAGAACAGCGTGACTGAGGCCTCCAGTGGGTTTCTATGTGTGTCATCCTACAATGTAGAAGGGGGACGGCGTCGGCTGAGTGATGACACATGGCGCAGCCTTTGCCAGCGACCACTCTGGCAACGAGTGCTGCGTAGCACGGCCTTGACCCACCGCCCACATTGACGGCTGGCAAACTGTTTCCAGGTCCGGTGCTGGCCCAATGTGGCTGACGCTCCAGCTCCATAGTTTCACGGCAGACTTCCCGATCGCAGATCCAAACTGCAATCGACGAACAACATTCCCAGTGGTGCCTCCAAATGTCACAGCCCTGCCTGTGTTACGCGCAACAATGTCTAGCAGTAAATGGCCAGGTATTCATACGATTTCGGGCTGTGCTTGCTTGGGCTTTGCTGTACTTTGCGGCGTGTATGCTAGGCACTTCCGCAGGTGCTGATGCGAAAAGCTTCCTGCCTTCTTCTGCTTAGATAACGCTGCATCACCTGTTCCCACACGTCGCCAAGCCAGCTCGCCTCTCAACGTTGTGATGGTTGTGTTGTCTTTTGTGAGGCACAACAGCTGCGCTAGCCTGCAATTGGTTGCTGCTTATCCTAAGCTCTGCTACTGAGCTTACTTACAGTCACAGTTTCCTCTACTGTCCACCGACCTTGGGAATGGCAGAGTGAACGGGTCTGAACATCATCCTGTGTACATGTAAACTAGGGCTAAGGTTATCAGAGTTAGAGTGCAGCAACATATAATTGTGGTCAATGTTGTTTCTTTTTGGTACTAAATGGTTCAAATGGCTCTGAGTACTATGGGACTCAACTGCTGAGGTCATTAGTCCCCTAGAACGTAGAACTAGTTAAACCTAACTAACCTAAGGACATCACAAACATCCATGCCCGAGGCAGGATTCGAACCTGCGACCGTAGCGGTCTTGCGGTTCCAGACTGCAGCGCCTTTAACCGCACGGCCACTTCGGCCGGCTCTTTTTGGTACTGTTTCTCTCTGTACGGATGTGTCACTATCATCTCAAATACCCCACACTTCAGATTCCAGTAGTGTACTAGCACCTGTGATGCTTTTGCTTCCTGTTGGCTGGGCATTGTGACCATTTCCATACATCTCGAAAAATGGTCTGCAAATGCGAGCACGTATACACTCCTGGAAATTGAAATAAGAACACCGTGAATTCATTGTCCCAGGAAGGGGAAACTTTATTGACACATTCCTGGGGTCAGATACATCACATGATCACACTGACAGAACCACAGGCACATAGACACAGGCAACAGAGCATGCACAATGTCGGCACTAGTACAGTGTATATCCACCTTTCGCAGCAATGCAGGCTGCTATTCTCCCATGGAGACGATCGTAGAGATGCTGGATGTAGTCCTGTGGAACGGCTTGCCATGCAATTTCCACCTGGCGCCTCAGTTGGACCAGCGTTCGTGCTGGACGTGCAGACCGCGTGAGACGACGCTTCATACAGTCCCAAACTTGCTCAATGGGGGACAGATCCGGAGATCTTGCTGGCCAGGGTAGTTGACTTACACCTTCTAGAGCACGTTGGGTGGCACGGGATACGTGTGGACGTGCATTGTCCTGTTGGAACAGCAAGTTCCCTTGCCGGTCTAGGAATGGTAGAACGATGGGTTCGATGACGGTTTGGATGTACCGTGCACTATTCAGTGTCCCCTCGACGATCACCAGTGGTGTACGGCCAGTGTAGGAGATCGCTCCCCACACCATGATGCCGGGTGTTGGCCCTGTGTGCCTCGGTCGTATGCAGTCCTGATTGTGGCGCTCACCTGCACGGCGCCAAACACGCATACGACCATCATTGGCACCAAGGCAGAAGCGACTCTCATCGCTGAAGACGACACGTCTCCATTCGTCCCTCCATTCACGCCTGTCGCGACACCACTGGAGGCGGGCTGCACGATGTTGGGGCGTGAGCGGAAGACGGCCTAACGGTGTGCGGGACCGTAGCCCAGCTTCATGGAGACGGTTGCGAATGGTCCTCGCCGATACCCCAGGAGCAACAGTGTCCCTAATTTGCTGGGAAGTGGCGGTGCGGTCCCCTACGGCACTGCGTAGGATCCTACGGTCTTGGCGTGCATCCGTGCGTCGCTGCGGTCCGGTCCCAGGTCGACGGGCACGTGCACCTTCCGCCGACCACTGGTGACAACATCGATGTACTGTGGAGACCTCACGCCCCACGTGTTGAGCAATTCGGCGGTACGTCCACCCGGCCTCCCGCATGCCCACTATACGCCCTCACTCAAAGTCCGTCAACTGCACATACGGTTCACGTCCACGCTGTCGCGGCATGCTACCAGTGTTAAAGACTGCGATGGAGCTCCGTATGCCACGGCAAACTGGCTGACACTGACGGCGGCGGTGCACAAATGCTGCGCAGCTAGCGCCATTCGACGGCCAACACCGCGGTTCCTGGTGTGTCCGCTGTGCCGTGCGTGTGATCATTGCTTGTACAGCCCTCTCGCAGTGTCCGGAGCAAGTATGGTGGGTCTGACACACCGGTGTCAATGTGTTCTTTTTTCCATTTCCAGGAGTGTATGTCACTCGCAATGGCCCTTTTGGAAAGAAACAAATCCCTGTATTTCAACAGTAGCTCTTGTGTTCGTTCCTGACCACTCCCCTTTAGGTGCTTCACTTTCCATGATAATGCAGTTTGAGTGGCGTTTAGCGATTGTCCACAGCTGACACCTCTTTTGTTCCACTCTTCCTCCCCCAGGATATTCATGTCAGCAATTAACAGCTCCTTCGTTAACCTTAAATCTTTGCGCTGAAATTATCCACAAACACAGGTACCATTTTATCACCATTTATCTTTTGTAGGTGTAGAACACTTGTTTTCAATAAGCAAGCCATCTATTTCAATACTTCATTTACTTCCAACTCTTCCGCTACACACATTCCTACCGGTAAATTAGACTCAACATCAGTCCAAAGCGATTTAAAAGTAGCTTTAGGTACACAGTTGTGTGAGTTGTACACCGCTTAAACGCTTTGTTATACCTGATAGACTCACCTCGCAACATTGCAACACTCACAGAAGTTTTACTAAACTGAAACATTTCTACGTCAAGCTCAACCAAATATTGCCGAAGATCGATTTTAGCACAATGCTGATTAAAGGAATCCAATCAGAAATTCAGCCCTCACTCTAGTTTGACACAATCTTTACACGTTGTCTGAACTGACGTGTACATGGGCAAAAACGTCAACCAATTCAACCAGAGTACCATCTCTATCCTACAGTCCACGCATCTGTATCGTGGTGGGTTCCATTCCTTATGTTCCACCAGATCTCCACTGCAAGCAAGACATATGCCCTTGTGTCGAACAATATCCTGCAAGTCCTCTTCCTTACTACTCCTCTGACCACATAATACACCTCTATGTATGACTTAATAGCATCTACTTTTACTGGGAATGCCCATAGGTGGACCTCGGGTTTCGGTTGGCGTTTAATGTTTCTCTCTTTCCTGACCCCTACCTCTGAAACTACCGTTACCATTATGCTGACTAGCTCTTCTTCCACCAGGGTTTTGTCTAGCAACATTGCTTCTGCAAGTGCACCGTCTGTCCACACCTATAACACGTTGTATTGGCTGAAAATGCTGTCTGTCTAGCATGCAGACATGTCAATTTCCTCAAATTCTGTCGCGTATCTGACACATGCACGTAAATAGATCAGAGCCCTTGTCCGTGCTCTCTTTGACAATTCTGAAGGCAATCCCCTTAAAAATCAGTAAGCAGCCTCTTCTGATTCTCCCATAAAATTACTTTATTCACCATAGCGTTCTGCCCCAACTTGTACGTACAGACATTTATCTTTCTTATTCCATCCGCATATTTTTCTACTGATTCCCTATGCATCTTTGTTAGCATGTCCAACATTTCCTTAAAATGTCTGGCATTGGTTTGCTGTATATACCTTTGAACTAACCTCATTCGAAACCCCTCAAACGTTCCCAATCTTTTGTGAGCCTCTGTATGACCCACAGAAGCTTACTGTGCTACCGTCAAAAGCCCCCTGCGGGTCCAGGGGTAAGAAAAGGCCCAGCGGCCTTTATGTGTTGGTCGCCTGTAGGGTTTCACTTTCATTCTTCAAAAGTCATCCCAAGAGCGAGCCAATTGAAGAAGAGCACCTCATATGGTTCATCACGTCCATACTGCGTTGAGATCTGTAGCCCCCTTTCTCCTCATCACATTGCAGTCCCACTCATTCTCCATCTCTTGGGCGAGGATACATTCCTGGGTGCGGTTTCCGCCATGCTCTAAGCAGTGTCGCTTTCTGCGCCGACGACGATCATGGACTTCTTCACACCTGATATCCAACACGGAAGCCTGTCCATTGTGGTGGGGCCGTCATGTACCCTGTTGGTTGTAACCCCCTGATAACACAGGGATCGCTCTGCTGATGCCTGCGCCGTTAACTTTCCAGTACGCCAAGGAGTAGATGCCTGTCACCCTGGACCATCGGGACTCCTGGCAATGGCCATTCTGCCAGGTGGCCATTGTTGAGGCTGGGTGAGGCCCGTGGTTGGAGTGGCTGGCATTGGGGCAGATGACACGCAAGTGGACAGTGGACAGCCACCAGCAGTCTCTAAGCATTCCATGGCTCAACTGAATGCACAGAAGTACGACCCCAAATCTTTCCTTCTCCCTGGCCACACTATAGGAGGAATGCAAGGCTGAGGATGGTGGCGAATTTTATTCTCCCTGGTACCTAGTACGTGTGTGAGCTGGTGGGGAATCCTTTGTGTCTGTGAAACCTCAGTTCACTGGGGAGCATTTAGAGGACAAGGTTGTGGAGGTGGAGGGCTTTTCCAAAATGCGGTCTTGGTCAGTCTTGATAAAAATTGCATCCTCTGCCCAGTCACGGGCATTACTCGGTTATGAAAAGCTGGTGGATGTTTCTATCACGCCCCATAGTAGTTTAAATATGGTCCAGGGTATTATCTTACACAGGGATCTGCTTTTACAGTGCGATGAAGAGCTGCCGAGGTGCAATTTCGTCCAGCACGTCCGCCAGTGTCTGAGGGATAATCAGGTAGCCACCAGTGCCTTCATCTTGGCCGTCGAGGGTGACATATTACCTGAGAAGGTGTAGGTGATGATCTACTGCTGTGATGTCAAGTCATATATCCCTCCTTCCGATGCAGTGCTTTAAGTGTTGGAAGTTCAGCCACATGTCTTCCTGCTGTACTTCCAGCCTCATATGCCGAGATTGTGGTCGTCCATCCCATCCCCATACTCATGTGCCCCGCCTCCCATCTATGTCAACTGCGGAGAGCACCAGTCCCCTTGCTCGCCAGACTGTAGGGTTCTACAGAAGGAAAGGAAAATAATGGAATACAAGACTCTGGACCGACTGACCTACACTGAGGCTAAAAGAAAATTTGCTAACATCTTACATCACCACTATCACTACTGTTGCACCAATTCCAGTCAGTTCTCAGAGCTATAAGACTAAACCTGCGCCCTTGATGGTGGGGGCCACTTCCACCCCAGTTGCTGCGTCACCACCTACCTCGGGAGCAGCACCCCGCGCCCCTGAAACCATCGGGAACATCAGTCACCACTTCTATTCCAGAGAAGCGTAAGTCTTCTTCGGCTTATCTCACTAGGAAGCGGCCCATTGGGTCACTCCCTTCCCAGGTTCCTACCAGTGGCACAGCAGACACCCGCCAGTGGCTGAAGCAGCCACAGGTAGCTGGTCACAGGGCTTTGGTCCTTCTCCATCACAGAGACTGACTCAAAGAAACCCTCCCAGCTAGAGCAACCCAAGGAACAGCGCGAGAAATCGAAACCGAAGACCCACAAGAACAAGGAAATTGCGGTGGCACCCACACCACCACTACCTACAAGCTCTGCATCTATGTGGAGATTGTGAATTTTCAGTGCCTTCCCAGCCTCACGATCATATTATCCTCCAGTGGAATTGCTGCAGTTTTTCCACCACCTTGCTGAGCTCTGACAACATATCAGCCTTCACCCTTTCTTCTGCATTGCTCTCCAGGAACCTTGGTTTACCTCGATGCGAACCCCCGCCCTCCGTGGCTATCGGGGTTGTTATAAAAATCAGGCAACTTATGAGAGAGTATCTGGTGGAGTCTGCATCTATGCCCTTAACTCTCTTTACAGCGAGTGTGTCCCTTTAGTGGCTGTCGCTGTTGGGTTGTGGAGGCCTCAGGCTGTTACTGTCTGCATTCTTTATCTTCCACCGTATGGTGATGTCCTGCAGCATGTATTGGCCGCACTGATAGCCCAGTTGCCTCCATCTTTTCTGTTACTAGGCGAATTTAACGCCCATAACCGTTTGTGGGGTGGATTGGTGGCAACTGGTGGAGGGACTGTTGTTGAGCAAGTGTTGGCAAAGTGTTGGCAGAGCTCGAACTTTCTCTCTTAAATAATGGTGCCTCCACATGTTTCAGTGTCGCACATGGCACGTACTCAGCCATCGACCTTTCAGTCTGCAGCCCTGACCTTCTACCGTCCATCCACTGGCATGTGCATGACGACTTGTGTGGTAGTGACCACTTTCCAATCATCCCGCCACTGCCACGACGTCACTCTTCTAGGTGCCTTCCCATCTGGTCTTTGAATAACGCTGATTGGGACCCATTCGCCTCCATTGCCATTATTGAACCTCTTTCTCGTGACACCATTGATGTGATGGTTCACACAATCACCACTGGCATCGTTTCTGCAGCGGAATCTGCAATTCCCTGTTCTTCCAGGTTCTCTCGGTGGAGGACTGTGCCTTGGTTGTCCCTGGTGATCTCTGAGGCGATTCGAGATCGCAGGTGGGCCCTCCAACGTGATAAGGGGCACCTATCACTGGAACACCTCATTACCTTTAAGCGGTTCTGTTCTCGAGCCCGGCGCCTTATTCGCCGACGTAAGCAGGAGTGCTGGGCAAGATATGTGGCATCGGTACCTCTTCATCGCAGGTTTGGACCAATGCTAGGTGACTTTATGGATATCAGACCCCTGTCACCATACCTGTGCTTCCCCTAAATGGAGCAGTCTGTACTGAATCAGACATGATTGCAGAACACTTAGCAGAACATTATGCTCAGAGCTTCGGTTCTATGAATTACCCAATGGCCTTCCGCGCCCTGAAAGAACTGTAGGAACGTCAGAGCCTTTCCTTTCATACTCACCACCCCAATCAGTGACTGGGAATTAAAAAGTGACCTAGCTGCAAGCCCCAATACGGCTCCCGGGCCGGATCGCATCCATTATCAGATACTCAAACACCTCTCTGTGAACTGCCAGCGACACCTCCTCGACCTTTCAAACCGTATCTGGATTGAGGACGAGTTCCCATCAGAATGGCGTGAAAGCATCGTCATACCAGTGTTGAAACCTGGCAAGAAACCACTGGAGGTGGACAGCTACCGCCCCAGTAGCCTTATCGACGTTCAGTGCAAATTGCTCGAATACATGGTAAGCCTGAGGTTGAGTTTTCTCCTTGAGTCTCCGGGCTTTCTGGCTCCGTCTCAGGGTGGGTTCCATAAGCGCCGCTCTTCCACCGATAATCTGTGTCTGTCTAGAGTCAGCCATCCGTATGGCCTTTGCCCGCCGTCAGCATCTGGTTGCCGTCTTTTTTGACATGTGGAAGGCATACGATACTACATGGTGTCATCACATCCTCACCGCGCTTCATGGGTGGGTTCTTAGAAGCAGCTCCCGATTTTTATTCAAAATTTTTTGTCGCTTCGTTCCTTCTGCGTGCAGATTGGTCCGTCCCATAGTTCCTCCCGAGTCCAGGAGAATGGGGTCCCGCAAGGCTCTGTCCTGAGCGCCAGCTTCTTTTTTGATGCTATCAATGGGCTAGCTGCAACTGTGTTAACGTCCGTATAAGATTCTTTGTATGCTGACGACTTTTGCTTGTACTACAGCTCCACTGGCATTGCAGTTGCTGAACGGCAGCTGCAGGGCGCTATCTGCAAGGCGCTGTCTTCGGCCATAACGCATGGATTCCAGTTTTCAGCCGCCAAGATTTCTCATGTATTTCTGCTGGCGTCGCACTGTTCACCCCGTGTCACGGCTTTATCTAGACGGCGAACCTCTTGCCGTGGTGGAGACGCATCTGTTTTTGGGATTGCTGTTTGATACCCGATTGACTTGGCTCCTTCATATTCGGCAACTTAAACAAACGTGCTGGCTGCATCTTAAAGCTCTTCGTCGATTGAGTCACACCCGCTGGGGTCAGATCGATCTACCCTTATCAGGCGTTGATTCAGTCCCAGTTTCGATTATGGGAGCCTGGCTTACGGTCCAGCATTGATTTCCGCGTTGTGGTTGCTTGACCCCATACTTCACTGCAGGATCCGACTCGCAACTGGAGCTTTCCGCACAAGCCCTGTAAACAGCCTACTTGTGGAGGCTGGTGTCCCTCTGTTGTGGATCCGGCGCCAACGACGCCGCTTGTACTGCAAATGTTTGTAGCTTGCCCGGGCATCCAAATTACCGTCTCCTGTTCCCGAACTCGATCGTCCTTCTTCCCTGGTCAGGGTGTACGATTGTGGTTCGCGTCCAGTCTCTTCTCTCTGAGCTTGAGTTTTTCCCTCTCCCACCTCTCTTCTGGGCCCATGTCACCCCCGTGTGTGCCCCATCCATGCCTTCAGCTCGATTTGGCACAAGGCCCGACAGACTCAATCCGTCTTGAGGCCCACCGCCGACGCTTTCTTTCCAACCTTGCCACGTTTCCCAGCTCTGTCGTAGTCAATACAGACAGTTCGATGGTTGCTTGTCGAGTTGGTTATGCTTTTCCCCTTGGGGAACAATATGAACAATGCTCATTGCTGGCTGGCTGCAGTGTTTTCACTGCGGAGCTTGTACCCATTTCTCGCGCCTTAGAGTGTATCCGCTCCTGCTCGTCATCTGTAGTGACCCTCTGAGTGGTTTACAAGCTATCGACTAACCTGAGCGGTTTACGAGCTATCAACCAGTGTTTTCGTCGCTCTCCTCTGGTGATGGCTATCCAGGACCATCCATACTCTTGCCCATTGCTGCCGCTCCGTGGTTTTTGTGTGGACCCCGGGTCATGTCGGCGTCCCAGATAATGAACGTGTTGATACACTGGCCAAACAGACTATCAGTGAACCGGCCCTGGAGATTGGCCTTCCGGAATGTGATCTCCAGTCAGTATTGCGGCAAACAGTTCTTGCGACTTGGGGTCATGAATGACGCACCCTTCCTTCCCCCAGCAAACTTCGGGTCATCAAGGAGACTAAAGGTGTGCGGCGCTCCACCTTGTGGGCCTCTCGCAAGGACTCAGTTGCCCTCTGCCGGCTACGCATTGGCCACACCTCGCTGACGCACGGTCATTTATTGCGCCGCGAAAACCCGCCTCTATGTCGCTGTGGATCAGCGTTGACAGTGGTCCACATTTTGTTGGACTCTCCGCTTTTAACTGCGCTCAGGCAGACGTTCGTGGTGCCTGATATGCCCCCTGCACTTTTAACGGATGACGCTGCAATGGCAGGCTTAGTTTTGAGTTTTATTCGTGCAGGGGGCTTTTATCGCTCGAGCTGAGGGTTTGTGTCTTTTTATGTGTTGAGCCTGGCCTTTGGCCTACAGTTTTAGATTGTGGCTTTTAGTGTGTCTCTTGGCGGTTGGCTTTTCCTTTTTTTGTTCCCATGGTCGGTCAACCACTGTAACGCTCTGTGTATTTTCAATTCCTCTTTTCTGGTCTTTGTCTATGTCTTTCTTCTTCTCTGTCGTCCCTTGTCATCTCCGTTGCTTGTTTTTCTTCCTTGTGGGTGTTTCATGATGGTGGAAAAAGGGACCGATGGCCTTTGTAGTCTGGTCCTTTCAACGCCACAAACCAACCAACCTACCGTCAAAAGTGCTTAGCCAAATTCCTAATATCCAGCACAAATGCTTGCACATTCTCAATTGATTTACAAAGACAGGAGCAACTAATCTTATGGCTGCCAAATTTGTATTTCACTGTAACGGCTCCGCTTTTGTAGGACTACATAACTCCATAACTGCTGTAAACTGTGCTAACGTTTTGATAGTACATGAACTGCCTCTGATTCTAGTACTTTTTGCATCCCTGACTCTGCGAAACGTTTGCCCTTCTCAGCACTCGTTCTGGAACTCCAGCAGTCACGATACACAACATCGTAATGGAGATTGAACTATGTATTTCTGTCCACCATTTTCTTTATTTGTATCTTTCTGTGTAGCTGTGTTTCTATTTCTTCCTTTCTCTAGTATTATTATACGTATTTATTTAGTTCTGTAGCTACGTTTGTGTTGCGTGTCCTCTTTGTGTCTGTCTGCTTAATTTGCTATATCTGAATCACTCTATGATGTTTCATTTTCGTTATCGTCAGCACTGTCAGTTAGATTTATGGCTGTGTTGGGTGCAGGTATATACTGCTTCTATCATGCGTAATTTTTTCGCTATATTCTTTAAATAGTGTCCGCTGTTCTGTCTAGGTCTACCCATTTGTCTCCATTCCTGAGGCAGTTGTGTGTCATCATTTGTCATTTGGCCCAGAACGCGCTGTGCAGTCTAACATTACGACGGGCGTTCAATAAGTAATGCAATACATTTTTTTCTGGAAACAGGTTGGTTTCATTCAGGATTCCAAAACACCGAATTATTCTCCACTCCTTTGGCTACAAAACTATTTTCAACATGTGTGTTTTTAATTCCTCGTTTCTGGTCTTTGTTTATGTCTTTCTTGTTCCGTGTTGTCCCTTGTCATCTCCGTTGCTTGTTGTTCTTCCTTGTGGGTGTTTCATGGTCGTGGAAAAAGGCACCGATGGCTTTTGTAGTCTGGTTCCTTCAACCCCACAAACCATTCTATTTGTCCATGTTGGAGGCAAAGTCTTGCTGCATCAATAAACTCCCCATCATCCACGTACTAATTCCCTTGCAGAGCATACTTCGTTGGGCGAATCACATCGAAGTCGGAACGTGCGACATCTGGGCTGTAAGGTGGATGAAGAAGAGCAATCCAATGAAGTTTTGTGAGTTTCTCTGGGGTACTCAGAGGTTTGTTGAGGACTCGAATTGTCATGGAAACGGAGAAGTTGGTTTGTATTTTCGCGTTCTGCAGTTTTCTGAGGGTAGCACAATAAACTTCAAAGTTGACAGTTGCACCATGAGGGAGGGCATCAAACAGACTAACCCCTTCAGAGTCCCAGAAGACCATCGCCTTGACCTTACCACCTCTGGGTGCGGCTTTGAACTTTTTCTTCCAAAGAGAGGTTGTGTGACGTTACTCCGCGGACTGCGGTTTTGCGTCTGGTTCGAAGTGATGAACTCATATTTCGTAGCCTGTGATTAAGTTCGACAAAAATTGTCACGATCAGCCTCGTAACGCTCTAACAACTGAGCACAGATGCTCCTTCGTTGCTCTTTATTGTCTCCTATTATGTGGCGAGGAACCCAGCGGGCACATACCTTTGAGTACCTCAACTGGCTGACGCGTGTGTCAGTACTACCGAAAGAGCCGTCCATTTAAGCTGCGAGGTCTTTGTGATCTGTCGATCATCTCGAATGAGAGTGTCCGCATGTTCCAACAATGCAGGAGTCACAGCTGTGTGCGGCTGGCCGGAATGACAGAGATCGGACAGGTTTCGCGACCTTGTTGCGATTAGACAGACGCCGCGCCCAACAACTCAACGTAGTTTTCTTCACTGCCAGGTCTCGGTAGACTTTCTGCAAGGGTCTATGAATATCTGAAATGTTTTGGTCTTCCCCCGAAAGAAACTCAATTACAGCTGTCTGCTTGGAACGCACCTCCGTTACAGACACTGTTTTGAAGGCTACGTATAGAGTCTCCACCAGTCGGAACTTCATGAAACTACAGGGGCTGAAGCGAGAATATCTCACGATGCCCCACATCCGCATTTTTTCAATCGAAATTGGCTGAGACAGAAAATGTGTTCCATCATTAGTAAACTCGACCTCGCATATGTTCGATGTTAGGGGGAGCCAATTTCCCCACATCCGCACTCTTGACTCCCTTGAATGTTCATGCGAGGTAAATGTCTTGGATATGGAACACGTTCGGTTAGAAAACGTTTTATTCCACGGCTTGGGATGGGGTGTTTTATTCCTAATCTCTGCCTTGTGATGATGTTTGGTTTGTGGGGCGCTCAACTGCGTGGTCAACAGCGCCCGTACAATTATCCAATCTTTGCTCAGTCCAATTTCGCCACTTTCCTGGATGATGATGAAATGATGAGGACAACACAAACACCCAGTCATCTCGAGGCAGGTGAAAATCCATGACCCCGCCGGGAATCGAACCCGGGACCCCGTGCTCGGGAAGCGAGAACACTACCGCGAGACCACGAGCGGCGGACTAATCTCTGCCTTGTGTTTGGGAAGAACTCAAGGACCCTTCCCGCGTGTGTCTCACTCTCTTTACCATATGTTCCCCCGCCTTCCTTTATGGCGGCGTTTATCTGTTTTTTATTCCGCAGGAAAAGTGTGACAGGACTGCTATTAGTTTCCAGGCTGGACATCAATCTGCGGCTGTTTGCTGATGCAGTGGAGTACGTGAGGGCGTAGTCGGTGGGTGGCTACAGGAGGATACAAGGTAACTCAGAAAAAAATTTTAGTTTGTGTGATGAATGGCAGCTAGCACAGAGTGTAGAAAAATATAAGTAAATGCAAATGAGTAGGAAACACAACTGCGTAATGTTCTAATACTGTATTAACAGTGAGCTGCTTCACACAGTCGTGTTGATTAAATATAGAGACGTAATGTTGCGAACTGATATGAAGTGGAACGAGCACGTAAGGGCAGTAGCAGAGAACACTTCGGTTTATTGGGAGAATTTCAGGAAAGTGTTCTTCTGCAAAGGAGACTGGATATAGAACGCCAGTGCGACCTATTCTTGAGCACTGCTCGAGTTTTTGCGATCCGCACCAGGTCGGATTAAAGGAAACAATTCAGATGGTTGGTTGGTTGTTTCGGGGAAGGAGACCAGACAGCGAGGTCATCGGTCTCATCGGATTAGGGAAGGACGGGGAAGGAAGTCGGCCGTGCCCTTGGAAAGGAATCATCCCGGCATTTGCCTGGAGCGATTTAGGGAAATCACGGAAAACCTAAATCAGGATGGCCGGACGCGGGATTGAACCGTCGTCCTCCCGAATGCGAGTCCAGTGTCTAACCACTGCGCCACCTCGCTCGGTTGAAACAATTCAGAGGCGAGCTGCTAGATTAGTTACCGGTAGGTTCGAACAACACGCAGGTATAACAAATATGCTTCGGGAACTCAAATGGGAATCCCTGGAAGGAAGGTGACGTTCTTTCCAAAGAACACTGTTGAGAAAATTTAGAGAACCAGCATTTGAAGCTGACAGCAGAATGATTCTACTGCAGCCAACGTACATTTGGCGTAAGAATCTTAAGGATAAGAGAAATTAGGCCTCGTAAGGAGGCATACAAACAGTCCTTTTTCACGTGATCTATTTGCGAGTGGAGCAGGAAAGTAAACGATAAGTAGTTTTACATGTTACCCTCTCCCACGCACCGTACAGTGGCTTGCGGAGTGTGTGTGTAGATGTAGATTTTGTCCCCGAAGCCAATCGTCATCCAGTACGTTGCATCACGGTACCTAATTGTGATGTCGATTAGGAAGAAGCCCAATAATACACAGAGGGTTGCCAGGGATGCAGTTCTAGAGACGCCTGGTAACGGTAAAAGCACACCACTCTGTCTGCGTCTCAGAGCTCTTACGTTGGTCGCCAGGCGGAGTTTATGTGCTCATATGCTTGTCGCAAGGAATTTAATGGACTAAAATGTAGCACTCTGCTATATTCTTAAGTGCAGTGTTCATTTTTGCCTGTTTTTGTAGGAGTTTTTGGGCCTTATCTAAGGTAGTGTGTACGTGGGCCGTCAATGAGTGTCCTTCGTCAACCGTAATTCCCAGTTATCGTGACATCAATTTTCACGCATATTTTCTGTTCCACCGAGGAATATGAGATATGTCTTCCCTTAAAGTGGACGTACTGTGTTTTGTTCGGAGCGGTTGTTAGTTTATTTTGTGTAAGCCAGTTGTTCATGTGTTGCAGTATACCACTGGATTTCTGCTTAAGTTGCGTTCGGGGTTTGCCGACACTACTACCAGGAGATCTTCGTCATGTGGAAGGATTCTATTTGCGCTGTCAGGGTTCCAAACGAGACCTTCTGCTGGGTCCCAGAAGATGGGCCGAGCGATGTATCCTTGAGGACACCCTCCAGTGAGGCTTTTGGGCACTTTATGGTACGCGCAGCTTCCTGAGACGTGCGTACAACTTTGGCTGCCAGACATTGTCAAATTCCTGGTGTGAAGGAGTGGAGCTGGCTACCCTGAGAGTTCCACTCAACCCACGACCTACTCCCTCCAACGGGATCGACACTATCCAATACTGCCGACACCGTAAGAAACCCATTATTTTTAAATTTTATAAATTACTAGCTGAGTACCCATTGTTGTCCTGGGCATGTACTTATTCCAATCTTCTGCTAGTCCATTTCCCCCTTTCTCCTTTGCACAGCTCCTCCTCACTTGCTCTCGATCCATTTAATGGTACCCCCGCCTCGCCTGTCCATCTGATCTCTCCCCTCTACCTCTCCATCTGCTCCTTGCACCTTTCTCTGTTGATCTGCTCGTCCCGCTTATTTCTATCCATCTGCTCATTCGGCACTCTCTATCCATCATCTCCTTCACCTTTCAGTCCATCTGATTTTCCCCTTTCTAAATTAATCTCCTCACTGCCTCCAAGTCAGTCTCACCTTCTCCCTCTGTCTCTCTCTCCATCTCCTTCGGCACCCTCTGCCAACTCCTCCACCTCTCTGTGTTCATCACCTCCTCCCCCATTTTAAGTATATCCCCTCTTTCCCTCTTTATCTCCCCGTCTCCTCTAGGTCAATCCTACCTATTCTCTCTCTCTGTCCACCTCCACCTGCCTCTCTCTTAGTCATTTCCATCATCCTCCCTCTGTGTGTCCATCTACTCCGTCCCATTCTCTCCACCAATTTTTTCCTGTCCACCGTGTTACCCCTACCTGTTTCCATCTCCTCCTCCCTCTTTCCCTGTCCATCTCCTGCTCCCCACATTCTCTCTCTCTATCAGCAACCTACCACCTGCATTCCAAATGGTGGTTCTCACCGACAAAATATTGCTTTCAAGATAGCAAGTGCAGCAATTTTGGCTAAATCTATCTCGGCATTTCCAGAGTATAGGCATGTCACAAATATTTAGTATATTTTCCATATACACTCCTGGAAATTGAAATAATAATACCGTGAATTCATTGTCCCAGGAAGGGGAAACTTTATTGACACATTCCTGGGGTCAGATACATCACATGATCACACTGACAGAACCACAGGCACATAGACACAGGCAACAGAGCATGCACAATGTCGGCACTAGTACAGTGTATATCCATCTTTCGCAGCAATGCAGGCTGCTATTCTCCCATGGAGACGATCGTAGAGATGCTGGATGTAGTCCTGTGGAACGGCTTGCCATGCCATTTCCACCTGGCGCCTCAGTTGGACCAGCGTTCGTGCTGGACGTGCAGACCGCGTGAGACGATGCTTCATCCAGTCCCAAACATGCTCAATGGGGGACAGATCCGGAGATCTTGCTGGCCAGGGTAGTTGACTTACACCTTCTAGAGCACGTTGGGTGGCACGGGATACATGCGGACGTGCATTGTCCTGTTGGAACAGCAAGTTCCCTTGCCGGTCTAGGAATGGTAGAACGATGGGTTCGATGACGGTTTGGATGTACCGTGCACTATTCAGTGTCCCCTCGACGATCACCAGTGGTGTACGGCCAGTGTAGGAGATCGCTCCCCACACCATGATGCCGGGTGTTGGCCCTGTGTGCCTCGGTCGTATGCAGTCCTGATTGTGGCGCTCACCTGCACGGCGCCAAACACGCATACGACCATCATTGGCACCAAGGCAGAAGCGACTCTCATCGCTGAAGACGACACGTCTCCATTCGTCCCTCCATTCACGCCTGTCGCGACACCACTGGAGGCGGGCTGCACGAAGTTGGGGCGTGAGCGGAAGACGGCCTAACGGTGTGCGGGACCGTAGCCCAGCTTCATGGAGACGGTTGCGAATGGTCCTCGCCGATACCCCAGGAGCAACAGTGTCCCTAATTTGCTGGGAAGTGGCGGTGCGGTCCCCTACGGCACTGCGTAGGATCCTACGGTCTTGGCGTGCATCCGTGCGTCGCTGCGGTCCGGTCCCAGGTCGACGGGCACGTGCACCTTCCGCCGACCACTGGCGACAACATCGATGTACTGTGGAGACCTCACGCCCCACGTGTTGAGCAATTCGGCGGTACGTCCACCCGGCCTCCCGCATGCCCACTATACGCCCTCGCTCAAAGTCCGTCAACTGCAGATACGGTTCACATCCACGCTGTCGCGGCATGCTACCAGTGTTAAAGACTGCGATGGAGCTCCGTATGCCACGGCAAACTGGCTGACACTGACGGCGGCGGTGCACAAATGCTGCGCAGCTAGCGCCATTCGACGGCCTACACCGCGGTTCCTGGTGTGTCTGCTGTGCCGTGCGTGTGATCATTGCTTGTACAGCCCTCTCGCAGTGTCCGGAGCAAGTATGGTGGGTCTGACACACCGGTGTCAATGTGTTCTTTTTTCCACTTCCTGGAGTGTATTAGTACACATATTTCAGATGTATCTGTAGCGGATTTCACCCTGCAGTTTCCTTTTCACGCAGCTGTATCTATATGACGTCATACCTCCTGTAAACTGTGAAGCACAGCAATATGATTTGCAATGATAGATTTGGATACTGTCTGTGAAATGTGTTCCGTATGAACTCAGTAGTAAAGACGAAATAAATTAAAATGCCACGCACGATACGCCAGTTTCTCAGGCATCTCAGTGTTTATGACGTCAATTGTCCTGAACAAAGTATCACACAGTGATATAATTTTGCAGGTATATTCGGGGGTGTACGTAATGTGTATGGCGAATACCGTTTGTAGTATCGAAGTAATACATTAAAATGCCATTCCTGATGCGTTATTTCTACTGCAGGAACGGAAAAAACGTGTTAAGCGAGGAACTTTTTTCTTTCCATTATTTTGTGTGGGGGTGTTAGCGTGGAAATGTTTCGTAAAGGTTTTAAATTATGTGTATAATTTGTCGCAAGTCACTAAATACCCGTATTCTGAAATACTGTATGTCTAATTTCTGGGTTTGTGGTGGGCTACACTTCTTTTACACCCCCATCCCCACCATTTTCATAGCTAAGTGGTTCTTATCCCACAGCTACTCTTACCAGACGGTAAGCGGTAGTTGCACCAGGTTTGGTTGAAATCGGTCAGGTGCTTTAGGAGGAGATGTGTAACATACATACACGTACATACATACAAAAGTAACTCCATTTTTATATTACGTATTCCAACAACCCTACCACAACAAAGGTCAAAAATTAATTATGATTGTAGTGTTGCTCACGCTGCTAAATATTGCATTTTCGGGCAACAACGAAGTTATATATTGTGGCAAGTGTCATTAGAGCACAGTTAATAAAGTAATTTCTTGAAATAATGGATAAACTAGGCACTCATCTTTTCGTGTTTCCCACGCTGGTCTCGTTGTGAACTCATGGCTCAATCGTCGAAAATCTAGGTAGTGATAATTCCAAGCTCGGATACAAAAAGGCCTAGGTGTTATTCTGCGATATTCAAAAGTTTTATAGATGTGTTTCATAAACCATTCTTGAAGATTTAACTTTTGCAAGTTAGGATAATGGTGATGTAAAAAAGCAATCAGCACTCCGAATTTAAATTACACTTCTTTTTTATTACTTTTGTTGCAATATCACGTCAATCGTTCCAAAACATCACTTCAAAATATATAACATACTTGAAAATATCTTCCTCACTGTTAAAGTTCACATTTCATAAACTGACTACAATTTGCGTCTTTTTAACATGACGACCAAAGCTTGACTCTCTAATAACCGCTTACGCACCCAAAAATCAGAGTTACAAGTACGTCAAAGATCATAGTGACAAAAGAAAGAATACACATAAGAATAATATCATTCCAATATATACATATTGATGTATCGAAGTACCTCTACATTAATGAAATCAAATCTGAATATTGTCACAGAAATATGTTAACTATTTTACAGAAACACAGTAGAATATCTGGTATCGAGAGGTTGAGGTGAGGTGCCGTAATGGTTACGTAATTCAAGTACCATTACAGTACGTATTTAGAGATTTTATAGTTACTGAAATTCCTATTTAGTTTTTTATTTAACACGTAATAAGTAATGAATCTCTACATTTTGGGACGCATGTTGCACCCCACCAACCAAACAGAGTATAGAACTGCTCCGCAGGTCCGACGTCGAATAAAGGTACGCCCCAACTATATTTCCGTGTGCAGATGAAGCGTGCCGCGCTCCCTGATCGCATACAACGATCAAAACATTTTTATGTCGTCAGTTGTCTGCTGAAGCACGTAGGATCGTTTGATCTATAATAAAGTAACCATAGCTGCAAGAATCACAAGTGTTACAGTTTCATACAGTCGTTATGATGGATCTGAGCAGGGTAACACAGCAGAAAGTACCGTTTAGCTGTGTTCAAGATGTACAAAGGGATCTGGAAGGAATGGGAATACGGGACCTGGACATATACATCAGGTTGATTTCTAAATAAGAAATTCAGTCCTTCACATGTTTCGGGGTCATAACTAACCCAGAACCAAATCACCATGGACAGAAGAGCGAAGATGGTAGCAAAATGTGAGGAAGAATTAATGAATGTTGGACAAGAAGAAAGACGAGAAGAAACGAAGGTCTGGAGTTGAGGACGCCTGCACGCGCAGTGCTTTGTATGTTCCTGCGGTGCCAGGGGCGTCTGAATGCGTCTTCACCTGCCGGCCTCTTACTCCTGCAGACAAGTCACCTCCATATCTAGGCGAATAAGAAAACTTCGCGTATTTATGACAGAACAAATGTCATGAGAAACCCGAGGAGCCGCCAGCACCAGCCAAAAAGGGCCAAAAATTCTGAAGAGGGCTTTCACATAAGCCGAAATTGTATATTGATAATTTTTACTTATGGACCGTCGGACAGCAACTGAATAAACCACAACTTTAGTGCCATACGCGTTTCGCCTTTATTTTCTGCAAGGCATCATGGCATTAAAAAAAAAAAGGTTCAAATGGCTCTGAGGACTATGGGACTTAACTGCTGAGGTCATCAGTACCCTAGAACTTAGAACTACTTAAACCTAACTAACCTAAGGACATCACACACATCCGTGCCCGAGGCAGGATTCGAACCTGCGACCGTAGCGGTCGCGCTGTTCCAGACTGTAGCGCCTAGAACCGCTCGGTCACACCGGCCGGCACGGCATTACAACAAGCGTTCAGTGCATAGTGCTGTGGAATGTGGAAAAAACCACAAATTGGCGTTCATAAGAAGAACAACAACACCAAAAATGCAACAGGAGCGTAATATGGAAGAAATTGTCCACGCAACCTGCCACCTGCCTTGCATAAAATAAAGGCGAAACGAGTATGGCACTAAAATTGTGTTTTATTCAGTTGCAGTCAGACGGTCCATAAGTAAAAATTATCAATATACCGTAATATTACACGCAACTGAGGAAGACATGACTATAAAAGTTGAAATATTATTGCAATCTTGACTGTAATTTTTAACTTAAATATAGTTACATGTCGCTTTCTGCATAGGCTATGTACTCTAAATTTGTGATAGAACATATGTGCCATATTGCGTGCTATCATTTGAAAAAAAATGCTCGTTTGGAATTCTTGAATCCTTTATGAGATTTAACCATTGTTGTGTCCATGTGATTTGCGATGCGCAAGGACGCGAATGGGCCCTTGCGCACTACCATCCTTCGGCTATAAATTCCAGTAAATCGAGAACGAATTGAGATTTCTACTGCTCTCACTTTTAAATAAAATTTTGATTTTCAGCATTTCATTCAGTCCACTGCATGAGCTAAAATTAACCACAAGCAAAGTTTACCCAATGTGATTTTACCTCTGAGAAGTCTGTAAAACATCGCGTAATGTTTAGAATAAGTTGATGCACCGCGGTAACTAGGATATATAGCGAAAAGAAATTCATTTCTTTATCAAATGAAGATATCAGACTGTAATATGTACAAAAATCGATCTTTTTCACTACATAACTTTGTTCCAGGCAGGAATAACACCAGCTGCCAGCGATCCCCATGGACGATGTATGACTTAAAATCAACCATACCTAAATTTTACCTCTGCGAATCATGAAAGTTTCGTGAAACGCTTTACTTAATTTTATGCAGCTCCAAAAGTATAACGGAATGAAAAGAAATTCAGTTCTTCATCGATTGAAGATATCAGACTGTAAGACGCTCAAAAGTCAAATTATTTCACCCAACAGTTTTCGAAAAATCGTATAGTATGTATTTCATATCGGCGGGAACCAGGGTGTGGCGAGCTGTACAACCATAACAAAAGCAGCATCAGCACGGAATGCAAGGAACACGTCTTGTAGCAGCGAAAGGGTTGTGAGCCGTGGCGTCTTTAATTTTGGCGGCAAGGCATTCCGCTGGCACCACTAACTACTAGGGCTGTCGATATCGATCTGATCATACGTCGCGAGCCAGAATGTTTTGTCGAGGCGTGTGTTGCTGGTTTGGCGGGCCCCGGTACTGACAGTTTGGCAGATGGCACGTGGTTGCCAGGTTGTTGCTTTTGTGGGACTCAGGCTGTCCGGTACGGGCCTCGAGAAGCCGTGAGTGCTTACATCGGTCAGCGGCAAGCTTTGCCGACTCGATTAAGGGCTGACAGCGGGGAGTTCCGGGAAGAGCAGTGGACGCCGCATGCAAACTGGTCGGCAAGTCGCCGAACTACTCTACAAGCACCTCGAAGACTACCTGTACAGACTGGAGGGAATAACACCCCGGATTGACTCCTGGAAGTCATGGAACCTTCATATCTGAGTGCATTGAAGTGATCTTTTTCATTTTTTGGGTACTTGTTATTGTAAGGCCACGTCTGTGTTAATGTGGAATTGGACCTTCTACACTCCTGGAAATTGAAATAAGAACACCGTGAATTCATTGTCCCAGGAAGGGGAAACTTTATTGACACATTCCTGGGGTCAGATACATCACATGATCACACTGACAGAACCACAGGCACATAGACACAGGCAACAGACCATGCACAATATCGGCACTAGTACAGTGTATATCCACCTTTCGCAGCAATGCAGGCTGCTATTCTCCCATGGAGACGATCGTGGAGATGCTGGATGTAGTCCTGTGGAACGGCTTGCCATGCCATTTCCACCTGGCGCCTCAGTTGGACCAGCGTTCGTGCTGGACGTGCAGACCGCGTGAAACGACGCTTCATCCACTCCCAAACATTCTCAATGGGGGACAGATCCGGAGACCTTGCTGGCCAGGGTAGTTGACTTACACCTTCTAGAGCACGTTGGGTGGCACGGGATACATGCGGACGTGCATTGTCCTGTTGGAACAGCAAGTTCCCTTGCCGGTCTAGGAATGGTAGAACGATGGGTTCGATGACGGTTTGGATGTACCGTGCACTATTCAGTGTCCCCTCGACGATCACCAGTGGTGTACGGCCAGTGTAGGAGATCGCTCCCCACACCATGATGCCGGGTGTTGGCCCTGTGTGCCTCGGTCGTATGCAGTCCTGATTGTGGCGCTCACCTGCACGGCGCCAAACACGCATACGACCATCATTGGCACCAAGGCAGAAGCGACTCTCATCGCTGAAGACGACACGTCTCCATTCGTCCCTCCATTCACGCCTGTCGCGACACCACTGGAGGCGGGCTGCACGATGTTGGGGCGTGAGCGGAAGACGGCCTAACGGTGTGCGTGACCGTAGCCCAGCTTCATGGAGACGGTTGCGAATGGTCCTCGCCGATACCCCAGGAGCAACAGTGTCCCTAATTTGCTGGGAAGTGGCGGTGCGGTCCCATACGGCACTGCGTAGGATCCTACGGTCTTGGCGTGCATCCGTGCGTCGCTGCGGTCCGATCCCAGGTGGAACGGCACGTGCACCTTCCGCCGACCACTGGCGACAACATCGATGTACTGTGGAGACCTCACGCCCCACGTGTTGAGCAATTCGGCGGTACGTCCACCCGGCCTCCCGCATGCCCACTATACGCCCTCGCTCAAAGTCCGTCAACTGCACATACGGTTCACGTCCACGCTGTCGCGGCATGCTACCAGTGTTAAAGACTGCGATGGATCTCCGTATGCCACGGCAAACTGGCTGACACTGACGGCGGCGGTGCACAAATGCTGCGCAGCTAGCGCCATTCGACGGCCAACACCGCGGTTCCTGGTGTGTCCGCTGTGCCGTGCGTGTGATCATTGCTTGTACAGCCCTCTCGCAGTGTCCGGAGCAAGTATGGTGGGTCTGACACACCGGTGTCAATGTGTTCTTTTTTCCATTTCCAGGAAACGCTCCTCCAAGTGATTGTGTGTTTGATCATCGGTCGGAGTAACTGATAGTAATTTGTTGTTCCAGGCCATATTATGTGCAAGTGTACGACTATTCCTTCTTGTAAATTGACTTGATCAAATTAAATTTCTAACTTAGCGTGTGTCAGAGCGAAGGCACCCTTGTAGATGAGTATACACTAGTCATTGCATTAGCAGGCGCTGATATTTCGCTTTGCAATTTGCAAGTAATTTTAAGGAGTGTTAAACTAGTAACTTTTTTGTCTAATCGCTTCCAGTATAAGTTAATATTCCCTCTATCTGAGGAATTCTCTGTCTGTAGCCTTATTCGTGCAAATTACTGTTTCCTTCTGATGTGCGTTGGCAGGGTAGTTTTGGCAGCGGACTACGTGTTCCTGTTTCCTGGACCCAGAGCAGAGATGTGTTTTCTTTTTAGAAACAATCCTGTCATAGGAACATCCGCAAATGAGCATTACACCTTAGGTTGAAAATACCACTACAGCTGTAAGGTTCTTTTACTTAGGGGACGACCGGTTTCGGGCTCTTTTACGCCCATCTTCAGTGTTATTAGTTCGTGCTGTGACACCGGGCGCCGCAGGGTCTAGTTCGGCCCTCCCTTGCAACTGTAGCGGTATTTTCAACCTCTAATGTTTTCTTTCTGCTGCGGTGGCACTTCCGACGTCGCACGACATCTGAGTTAATCCGCAATCTTTCTTTTTTTTTGCTTACGTCATAGTACCGCAGCGATGGCAGGGTCGGTATGGTTACAACGGAATTGGCAATGTTTATGTTAGAGATGGCCGGATGCCCTTCGTGTCGCACCCTGTACCCCCCAGGACGGAATCAATGTATCTCAACTGTCTGCGTCTAGTATAAATCGTGAAATAGTGCGGACGTGTTTCAAATGCCTGCGACGCGTGTAACTGAGGCGAAACTTGGGGACCAGCCCGACATTCACCTCGCGGGATGTGGGAAACCGCCTAAAAACCACGTCCAGTCTGGCGGGAACACCGGCCCTCGTCTTTAATCCGCCGGGCTGATTCGATCCGGGGCCGGCGCGCCTACCCGAGTCCAGGAAGCAGCGCGCTGATCCGCAGTCTGCTGTCTCTAAATCCGCCGCATTGTGTTGCTCAAGTGATAAGTAAGTTTGTGGGTAAAATGAGTCACAAATGGGTGCCACAAAAAGTACTAACAATTCTTAAGCTTGAGTAAAAATAGACGATGCGCATCCAAAATACAGAAAGGGTAACAAGTCATGACATTGACTGTGGCTGTTGGAAAGCCCTTAACAATTTTTAAACCTTAATAAAATCCCTTGAGCAATAAAATACACAATCCCCCAAAATACAAGATAAGCTGGGTCGACATGTAATTTAAATGTTGCTCCCAACTGGTATACACCAGCAGAAAAATTGACGATCATCCTTAAATGAATAAACTATCCAAAAAATACAAAATAAGCGGGCAAATACCGCAGGCGGCTATCACAGCTAGCAGACAATAACCAGGCAAGTTTTACAATGAATGGACTTAGTTAACGGCTGGTGATGAAAGGAAAAAGTGAGTAGTTCACATTCACAAGTAAAAGGCCTTAAAAGTTATCACGCTCCAGAAGCAGCAAGAACGATGCAAGGTTTAAACGAGTAATTAAGAGCAGGTGTAGTGAAGAGGAACTTGAAACCTGTATAACACGCTTCAAAGCTTAATATCTCACAAATTCACAAATTGGGCAGATTAATAATCACTGATTAATTTGCGACACTCCGCCGTGGGACATGTCAGACGATCAAATTTACTTAACTTGACGCAGCACAATGCGGCTGGTGGAGGCACCAAATTGTGGGTCAACCTAGACGTCGTGCGACGACGGAAGTGCCGCTGCAGCTGAAAGGAAACGCGTCTCTGCTCCGGGCCCAGGAAACAGCAACGCGTCGTTCGCTGGCAAAACTACCCTGCCAATACACATCAGAAGGCAAGAGTAATCTGCCCAAATAAGGCTACAGACGCGAAATGTAACTTACTGCGGAAACGACTACACTTACGAGTTGCAAGCTTGTCAAAATTGTTTGAAGGTTACAAGGCGAAATATCTGCGCTCGCTAATGCAATGACTAGCGTACCTATACTAATCTACAAAGGGTGCCTTACCTTCGACTATATCACAATTTGAATTTTATAAATGGAATTTATAGCAGAATACTCGTGCAGCAGCACGGAATATGGCTAGTAATAACGATTTATCGATGATCGATGACCATACACACTAGTAAGGGCGTTAGTCTCACACGTACAGTTACGCATTAACACTGTGTTAGCCTTACGATAACAAGTACCAAATAAAAAGCAACACTTGACTCCAGTTCCAAGAAGCCGGGGTGGTGTTGCCTCCAATCCATACAGGCAGTCTTCGATGTGCCGTAAAATTTAAACTGGAAGAGTAGGACGGGAACTTGCCAACCAGATTGCACGCGATGTCCACTACTCACCCGAAACTCGGCGTTATCAATCCTTATTCGAGTGGGAAAGGCTTGCCTCCAACCGATTTAACCTCGAGGCGTTTCTCGAGGCCCGTACCGGACAGCACGAGCCCCTCAAAAGCAAAAACTCGGCAGCCACGTGACCTCCAGATAACTGTCAATAACAGGGCCCACCGAAGCAACAACACACACCCCGACCAAAGACCCTAGCCCCCAACATATGATCAGATCGATTTCAACAACGCAAGTAGTTAGTGGCGTCTGCAGGGTGCCATGACCGTCAAAAATAAAGCCCCCATGGCTCAATTTTCGCCCTTACACCAGTTATATCCCCTCCCCCCTCCCACTAAGAAAAGGTGGGAGGTCAACTAAGTGGCTCAACTTGTCTAAGGTGGACTCTAGGGGTCTTGCCCGTGGCTAATCCTTGACCAGCAAATTAACCAACCCAGAACCTTAACAATGGAAAACGGACCGATAAAGTGGGAGGGGGATTGAACTTACAAAGTCTGACACCACCCTGGGCTCGACAAGCGTCGTTTCTAACAAAGATCTTACCTAATATTTAACAAACTATCAGCCTCGATAGCGGTAATGAAACCAACCTTTACCCACGTTTCAGCCACTACCTTAGGCATCCCTTAAGCAAGTGGCTACCATGCGTGCATTTGAGCACGTGACATTTTGTTATATGAGTCCCATCAGGTGGTGTTTCCACATACGGTGCTTACAAAACATGGCAGACACGGTTTTTAAATAATTAAGATGCTCGCATCTATCCCATAGACAATAGTCATGTTCATAGAAGTGGTTACTAGTCCACGAACGGTGAAATGGAGCCTCAGGTGACAAGATGAAGATTTTTAGCTGGTCCGTCTCGACCTTTTGGGATTTAGTTCCCTTTACATTTATTTGTGGTTGTAATCCAGAGACGACTTCATCCTTGTCCACTTATGGCATGCACATGGGTATATTAGTAGCTATCTTTTATTTCTTCTTAATTCCCCCTGTGAAGAACATGCAGTTTTCCCATGTCAAGTGTCCATAAAAATTTCCCTATGTGTCTTTTCGGGCCAAGCACGTTTTATCATATAATATCTGTTCAGCAATAGCCTTTAGTATAAGAGGCGACAACTCTTTTTTGTAGCGCGTAGTGAAATTGACCTCTGCCGGTCGATAGAGTATAAGGGCGATGAAAGGGCGTTGCAGGTTCGTTCACGCAATTACCATATTTTTTACACGTAAAACATAATTAGACCTATGCTGGTCGTTTGATGTTACATGGCGATGAAGTGGCGTTGTTCGTTCACTCACGCGTTATTTTTAGTAATAAGATAAAAAATTAATCTTGATAATATTCTTCATTCAGTGCGTGTCAGCAATAAGAAGTATATCGACATGAACTGATAAAAACACCTTCTCGACCATCTGTGTACAAGTTAACCGAGATTATTGTATTATGGCGGTTACATGCTTCAGTTTCGCTGCTCTATGTGCTATGTCATCTTTCCTTAATAACGATGGGTGCGTTATGCAGCTTTCATTGTGAAAGGGCCGATATACAGGGTGTTACAAAAAGGTTCGGCCAAACTTTCAGGAAACATTCCTCACACACAAATAAAGAAAAGATGTTATGTAAACATGTGTCCGGAAATGCTTAATTTCCATGTTAGAGGTCATTTTAGTTTCGTCAGTATGTACAGTACTTTCTCGATTCACCGCCAGTTGGTCCAATTGAAGGAAGGTAATGTTGACTTCGGTGCTTGTGTTGACATGCGACTCATTGCTCAACAGTGCTAGCATGAAGCACATCAGTACGTAGCATCAACAGGTTAGTGTTCATCACGAACGTGGTTTTGCAGTCAGTGCAATGTTTACAAATGCGGAGTTGGCAGATGCCCATTTGACGTATGGATTAGCACGGGGCAATAGCCGTGGTGCGGTACGTTTGTATCGAGACAGATTTCCAGAACGAAGGTGTCCCGACAGGAAGACGTTCGAAGCAATTGATCGGCGTCTTAGGGAGCACGGAATATTCCAGCCTATGACTCGCGACTGGGGAAGACCTAGAACGACGAGGACACCTGCAATGGACGAGGCAATTCTTCGTGCAGTTGACGATAACCCTAATGTCAGCGTCAGAGAAGTTGCTGCTGTACGAGGTAACGTTGACCACGTCACTGTGTGGAGAGTGCTACGGGAGAACCAGTTGTTTCCATACCATGTACAGCGTGTGCAGGTACTATCAGCAGCTGATTGGCCTCCACGGGTACACTTCTGCGAATGGTTCATCCAACAATGTGTCAATCCTCATTTCAGTGCAAATGTTCTCTTTACGGATGAGGCTTCATTAGAACATGATCAAATTGTAAATTTTCACAATCAACGTGTGTGGGCTGACAAGAATCCGCACGCAATTGTGCAATCACGTCATCAACACAGATTTTCTGTGAACGTTTGGGCAGGCATTGTTGGTGATGTCTTGATTGGGCCCCATGTTCTTTCACCTACGCTCAATGGAGCACGTTATCATGATTTCATACGGGATACTCCACCTGTGCTGCTAGAACATGTGCTTTTACGAGTACGACACAACATGTGGTTCATGCACGATGGAGCTCCTGCACATTTCAGTCGAAGTGATCGTACGCTTCTCAACAACAGATTCGGTGACCGATGGATTGGTAGAGGTGGACCAATTCCATGGCCTCCACGCTCTCCTGACCTCAACCCTCTTGACTTTCATTTATGGGGGCATTTGAAAGCTCTTGTCTACGCAACCACGGTACCAAATGTAGAGACTCTTCGTGCTCGTATTGTGGACGGCTGTGATACAATACGCCATTCTCCAGGGCTGCATCAGCGGGGCAGGGATTCCATGCGACGGAGGGTGGATGCATGTATCCTCGCTAACGGAGGACATTTTGAACATTTCCTGTAACAAAGTGTTTGAAGTCACGCTGGTAAGTTTTGTTGCTGTGTATTTCCATTCCATGATTAATGTGATTTGAAGAGAAGTAATAAAATGAGCTCTAACATGGAAAGTAAGCGTTTCAGGACACATGTCCACATAACATATTTTCTTTCTTTGTGTGTGAGGAATGTTTCCTGAAAGTTTGGGCGTACCTTTTTGTAACACCCTGTATTATAATAGTGTATGTCGGGGTAGTGTGTTCGAACTTAAATAAATCCATTTATAGTTCGTTACATTTTAGTCGTAACCTGGTGAAGAGACATCATGTTTAAGATTTTCAACCTTTCCATATGTCATTTGTTTTAAGATATAACTCAGTTAAGCATGCGCAATGTTTCCTGCCACGTTCATATGCAGCGATTCATCTACTCCTACTTAGTTTCACGTGAGCTCCGGAGGCCCATCGCACGGCGTCCATGGAGACGAGGCGCACGCCAGAACTTAAGACTTGGTGTTGACGTAGTACTTATGTACCGCATTTTTAAAATATGACTACACCTAATCAGGCTGTTTTAGTTTTATTTCTAGACCATGCCCTATTAGACAAATTATAGATTCAGGTATATCTTCTGAAGAAGGCTCAATTATTTGGGCTGAAACCTAGGTAAAGCTTGGGTTTCACTACGGCATCGAGGCTGATGGTTTCTTATATGTTAGATTATCACGACTGCTGACTGGGCTGCAATGTTGGAAGTAGAAAAATCTTATCCTCTGACTTGACCTCAGAGGAATGTCTACCCTGTTACCGCACTTTGCCATGTCGACTATGAGCCAATTCGGTGTTGATCCTACATCGATCCCAATTTTGCTCAGCTTGCTGCTCCTCTTAATAATCTGCGCAGGAAAGGAGAAACTTTTGTGTGGGACGAAAGCGAACAGGTGCCTTTGAAGCTATTAAGACCGCCATCGTGGATCTCCCAGTGTTGGCTGTGCCCCACTTTCGCAAGAGGTTTATTGCAGAAACCGACACTTCCAAAGCACGGATTGCTGCGGTTCTCCTCCAGGAGGATCAGGATCAAAGTCATCGTTTAGCTTTTGCGTCAAGTAGGCCGTCCAGCCCCGAGTTGAATTATTGTGTGTATGAGATTTAGAGATCGATAATCAGCTGTTAAGCTGGATTCTGGCCAGACGCAGGAAAACAGGTAGACTCGCGAGGTGGGCGGTCCGGATTTCGGCCTTATCCCAACCGTTGTTGTGAGGTATCAGGTTAACGTCGTCCTCAGATGGCCAAAACGAAAAGGAGAGGAAGATGTCAATTATTCAAAATGACAGTCACAATCGCATTATTCATTTTGCCGCCAAACGGTTTCAACCCGCGGTGGGGTTATCTTCAGGGCAATTTACACCATTTGGTCGCTCGCTGGAGTCGTAACTATGCATAGTTACCAACCGAGCACAGGCACGGTGACGACTCCAGCGTGTAAATTGCCCTGAAGATGAACCCACCGCGGGTTGAAACCGGTTGCCGGCAAAATAAGTAATGCGATTGTTACTGACATTTTGAATAATTGATTATAAATAAATTGATCGCTGTTATCTCCTCACAACTATGTTATCTAAAAATTTAGAGGAAGATGTTATGAGCCGTGGAGCACAACTCGGGAGAGAGAGGGAGAGAGAGAGAGAGAGAGAGAGAGAGAAAGAGAAAGAGAGAGAGAGAGAGAAAGAGCGGAAGAGAAATTCTCTGAACGATCTCTCCGAGTCTTAGTTCTGTTTTTCTTTTCTCTAGTTGTTACGGTTTCTAAGTGATGTATTACAAGTGCAGGTCCTGTTGGCAAGTCGTTCTCACAGCCGTCTTGTACGTTGCTCACGGTCTGCACGATTCCGCTGCAGGAGGGCGGAAGCCAACTCTCGGGGTAGTAGCTGGAAAGGAAGTCGATCGCTGCTGTGCAGACGAGCCAGTCTGGAGGCGGCAGCGCCGGAGGTCTCGCGGGCGGCGGAAGTGTCGGGAGGCGGCGCAGGGGGCGGAGGCTTTGCCGCACCGCAGAGGAGCCCGCGGCGGCAATCAATTCACGCGGAAAGGGCGTCGCGCGAATATATGTGACAGGTGTTGAATCGGCGGCAGGGCCGGCGATCCATCTCCCGCCCGCCTCTGATCGAATCGGCGGCGGTGAGGGTGATGTAGGCGGCTGCGCGCTTTTAAGCGGGCGGGGCGGCCCGGGACGGCCTCGCAGGGCGACTCGCAGCCACGCGTCAGTCGCGCCGACGCTGCGACCAGGGAGCGGGCGGCTGGCGGAGGCGCGTCTCACCTCACAGCCTACCTGCAGCGAGTCTACAAAGGGCAGCATCGCAAAGGCCTTGTGACGGATCCATCGGAAGCGACACGAACTACATCTACATCTACGTGATTGCTATTCACAATAAAGTGCCTGGCAGAGGGTTCAATGAACCATGCTGTCTCGAACGGCACGTAGGAAAAACGAGCTCTTAAATTTTTCCGTGCGAGCCCGATTTCTCCTACTTTGTCGTGGTGATCACTTCTCCCCTATGTGGGTGGGTGCCAAACGGAATGTTTTCGCAATCGGATGAGAAAACTGGTGACTGAAATTCCGTGAGAAGATCGCGTCGCAACAAAAAACGCCTTTGTTTTGCCACTCCAATTCACATATCATGTCTGTGACACTATCTCCCCTATTTCGCGATAATACAAAACCAGCTGCCCTTCTTTGTATTTCTCCGATGTCATCTATCAATCCCACCTGATGCAGATCCCACACCTCACAGCAGTACTCCAGAATAGTGCGGACGAGCGTAGTGTAAGCAGTCTCTTTGGTAGACCTGTTGCACCTTCTAAGTGTTCTGCAATGAATCGCAGTCTTTGGTTTGCTGTACCCATAATATTATCTATGTGATCGTTCCAACTTAGGTTTTTGTAATTGTAATCCCTAAGTATTTAGTTGAATTTACAGCCCTCAGATTTGTGTGACTTAACTCTACCATCTGGTGAGCAAGATGTATGAGACAGGTGAAATACCCTCGGACTTCGAGAAGAATATAATAATTCCAATCCCAAAGAAAACAGGTGTTGACAGATGTGAAAATTACCGAACTATCAGTTTAATAAGTCACAGCTGCAAAATACTGACGCGAATTCTATACAGACGAATGGAAAAACTGGTAGAAGCCGACCTCGGCGAAGATCAGTTTGGATTCCGCAGAAATGTTGGAACACGTGAGGCAATACTGACCCCACGACTTATCTTAGAAAATAGATAAAGGAAAGGCAAACCTACGTTTCTAGCATTTGTTGACTTAGAGAAAGCTTTTGACAATGTTGACTGGAATACTCTCTTTCAAATTCTAAAGGTGGCAGGGTTAAAATACAGGGAGCGAAAGGCTATTTACAATTTGTTCAGATAGCAGATGGCAGTTATAAGTGTAGAGGGTCATGAAAGGGAAGCAGCGGTTGGGAAGGGAGTGAGACAGGTTTGTAGCCTGTCCCCGATGTTATTCAATCTGTATTTGAGCAACCAGTAAAGGAAACAAAAGAAAAGTCCATGGAGAAGAAATAAAAACGTTGAGGTTCGCTGATGACATTGTAATTCTGTCAGAGACAGCAAAGGACTTGGAAGAGCAGTTGAACGGAATGGACAGTGTCTTGAAAGGAGGATATAAGATGAACATTAAAAAAAGCAAAACGAGGATAATGGAACGTAGTCGAATTAAGTCGGGCGATGCTGAGGGAATTACATTAGAAAATGAGACACTTAAAGTGTTAAAGGAGTTTTGCTATTTGGGGAGCAAAATAACTGATGATGGTCGAAGTAGAGAGGATATAAAATGTAGACTGGCAATGGCAAGGAAAACGTTTCTGAAGAAGCGAAATTTGTTAACATCGAGTATAGATTTAAGTGTCAGGAATTCGTTTCTGAAAGTATTTGTATGGAGTGTAGCCATGTATGGAAGTGAAACATGGATGACAAATATTTTGAACAAGAAAAGAATAGAAGCTTTCGAAATGTGGTGCTACAGAAGAATGCTGAAGATTAGATGGGTAGATCACATAACTATCGAGGAGATATTGAATAGAATTGGGGAGGAGTTTGTGGCACAAGTTGACAAGAAGAAGGGACCGGTTGGTAGGACATGTTCTGAGGCATCAAGGGATCATAAATTTAGCGTTGGAGGGCAGCGTGGAGGGTAAAAATCGTAGAGGGAGACCAAGAAATGAATACACTAAGCAGATTCAGAAGGATGTAGGTTGCAGTAAGTACTGGGAGATGAAGAAGCCTGCACAGGATAGAGTAGCATGGAGAGCTACATCAAACCAGTCTCAGCACTGAAGACAACAACAACAACAACATCGCGTAATCGAAATTTAGCTGATTTCTTTTAGTACTCATGTGAATAACTTCGCACTTTCCTTTACTCAGGATCAATTGCCACTTTTCGCAGCATACAGATATCTTATCTAAAGCATTTTGCAAGTCATTTTGACCATCTGATGACTTTACAAGACGGTAAATGACAGCATCATCTGCAAAAAATCTAAGACAGCTACTCAGATTGTCTCCTATGTCGTTAATATAGAGCAGGAACAATATAGAGCCTGTAACACTTCCTTGGGCAACGCCGAATATTATTTCTGTTTTACTCGATGACTTTCCGTCTATTACTACGAACTGTGACCTTTCTGATAGGAAATCACGAATCCAGTCGCACACGATTCTTTCCGATAAGGAAGGAAGGAAGACCGGTTTAACGTCCCGTCGACATCGATGTCATTGGAGACAGAACACAGCCTCGGATGGTGTCCTGTCAAAGCAACCATTCCGCCATTTGCCTGGAGCGATTTTGGGAAATCACGAAAAACCTAAATAAGGAATACTGGACGCGAGTTTCGACCGTCGTCCCCTCGAATGCGAGTCCATTGTGCTAACTACTGCGCCACATAACTCGGTCCGAAGATTTTTGTTAAAAGCTATACCACTGGTCCAAGTCGTCTGCAGCGTGAGCTAACGAGTCATTTAAAAGTGGCGAACGGGACGAACTACAGACGCCAGTATAGCGGTGTTGGTTAACAGATGTCCCACGTGGGAATGCACGAGGGCTATTCGGAAAGTAAGATTCAATCAAATTCAGATTGCAGACCACGTTTAAAATCAATACTGTTGTGTCAGATTCTTGTCAGGTTTCCAGCCGGATCAAACTGTCATCTGAGCACAATATTTCAGCAGTCCACCTGGCCGCCATCATCAGGTGACAAAAGCTACGTTGCTCTCACCGTTAACTGATTCCACTCGCAAATGACTGCACCTTTATATGCTTTGGAAGTACAACAGCGCATGCGCTAGATACAGTGTGCACGCTCTCAAGCATTCCTGCTGCCCCCTGGCGCAAAAAGAGTTGGAGCACCTCCGGTAGTGAATGCTATTGAAAACTATATATCGTTACATATGATTGTTCATAGCCGGCCGATTCAGATGCCTTTATTTTTTCATGTCTGATAAAACAGGATTCCACGTTTTACTTGTTGCGTATACATTATCACGATTAACGATATTATCTGCTAGTCTGATTTCGACGGATTTTCTTAAAACACAATCCCAATACGAGAACCATTTGCAATTACTTGCGTCTCATTGTATAGCATCCTGTGTCCCTCTGAAAGGCAATGCTCAGCCACCGCAGATATATCTGGTTGTAATAATCGCCTATGGCGATGATGTTCAATATAGTCAACAACAGGTGTTGCCACATCCTGCATGAGGTTTAACCTTATTACTTATTAGCTACTTATTGTATTTACAATAAATTTCGCAGACAGTCTCCACATATACCGCAAAATATACCCACAATACTACACCATTGAATGACGCATAGTTCAGGAGATATGAAATCATAAACGGTGAATGCGTAAAAAACTGCCGCATTCTGAGTGACATTTAAATCTATTGTTTAGTTGATACTAGCCCTAATGACAACATATGTTCCATCCAGAATCTACATATGCCGCTGAATGTACCTACCAAATTGTGTCGTTGTAGAACACACAGTTCAGGAGATATGACGTCATGAACATTAAGCACATGGCCAGACGCTGAGTGTTTACGGGCGTTGATGCGCAGTCATAATTAAATACCTGGACAACATTGGGTTTCTCCTCTATTATAAAAATATATGTGGGTGAGTCCTACATCTCCTCCTAAACCACTGTATCGATTTCAGTCAAACTTGATACATACGTCATTTACTGCCCGAGAAGAAACACTGTGAGGCATGAACAGCGTAGCTCACAGCCTACAAATAGCCAGACTAGTCATCCAGCTTTTGATAATGAGGGCAGTTAGTGTCTTACGACAAACTTTACGCATGCTCTCAAAATTTTACAAGAGTTTTTCTTGCTGACACCCCCTACAAAATGATGAAAGGAAATAAGCTTGTCACATACAGTAAAACATTTTGGCTGTTCATGCAGAAAAACTGCTACATCAGGTATGACGTTTTAATTTTGTATTTAGTTATTAAAAACTCTATGCACAGTACATTTTGCAGATACTATTCAGATATACCACTGAATACACCTGCAAAATTATGTCACTGTGTCACGTAGTTCAAGAGATAAGAGGTTGAGATGCATGCACGACGATTTAATTTATTACGTCTTTACCACTAACTCTATTCACAACGAATTTCGCAATCAGTATCAAAATGTACAACTAAATGCATCTGCAGTTTAGGTCGATGTAAAACACATGTTTCAATAGATATGACGTTATAAACATTGGACTTCGAGAAAATGAAACTGCAGAGAAAAATTCATGAGAGATAAATGTGATATATGTATACTAGTATGTGTGAAATGTGTTAAGTGTACGTGAACTACATGTGACATGTGCGAATCTCGAAAAAGCCGCGGGTCAAAAGCTCCTCCCAAACTCCGCGATCTACTTCAACCAAATTTGGTGCATATATTACTTACTATCTGGTAAGAAATACAGTGAGGTCTGGGATGTGAACGTAGAGATGCAGAGAAAATGGGGGAGGAGGAACTGGGCAGATCAAGGTGCTGAAGGAAAGGGACAGAGAGATTGGGGAAGAGCCCAAGAGAGAGATGGACAGAGAAGAGAGAAGGAATGAGGAGCAGATGGACAGAGAGAGGTGGTAGGGAAATGGGCAGAGAGAGACAGGGGAGGAGTCAATGGACAGCGAGAAGAAGTGGAGCAGATTGACAGATGGGGTTAGGGAGGAGTAGATAGACAGAATGATGGGGAGGAGCAGATGACAGAGAGGGAAGCAGGAGGCGATGAATAGAAAGTGGAGGGTGGAGGAGGTGGACAGAAGGGGAAGAAGGAGGTGCTCAGAGAGAGGAAAAGCAGATGGACAGAGAAAGGGAGAAGGAGGAGATGGACTAATAGAAGATTGGAGTAAATACATTCCCAGGCAACGCCAGGTACTCAGCTAGTAATAAAATGGAAGACAAATCTCACATACTTTAACAGATTTTAATTCTCTCACTAAACGTCTTAAATAAAGCTGTATAATATCTTGGAAATGTGAAAATGATTTTGATTGCCATATACAGCAAAAGCAGACAATGAAATACTTGTTTTCAAGTTCCAAGTGAAAGATCTGATGAGGACCATTGACACGGCTTCTCACTTTGATGTTTGTATAGCTTTCTCAAAATATGGATTAACAGATGCTTATCCAGATGTCGAAATAGTTCTGAGGACATTCATGACAATGCCAGTGACTGCAAAATCTTGTAAAAGCGTTTCCAACAAATTAAAGATCATAAAAAGGTGTTAAGGTTGCTGACAGTTAAAGCGGATTGTCAAAGATTGCTATGTAGTCGATAGACTATGATGTACCTTCTAAACTTGACTTCAGTAACATAATCAATGAGGTAACTTCTTCCTTAGAACAGAACCACATAATAAAGTAGTATTAAAATTACAGTTTAGGGAAAAGGATATTATCTCACCTTTTATTACAACCCTCTATTGTTTTATTTCTAATTAATAACGAAGCAGTATTAATAATTTGCTGTGTGCTATGTTTCTCATCAATATGATTCGTTTAAGAAGTTTTCGAAATCTCAGTAGAATAAAAAAAATTGGAATTGTAGGTTAATGGTTGAAGGACGGGGTGTGCAGCTTTGGCTGCGTGTCGGTTCCGGAAGAGAACCAGCCGACTGACTCTTCAATCGGCTCTTCATATTGGGCAGCCCACAGAAATACCTGGTCAATATAATGAAATCGAGGAACGCTCTGTTTCCGCCAGCTTGACAGGTTGTGGAAGGTAGCGTGGCAGAATTTTGCCCCACTGTAGGCTAGACAAGAACTGCGACTATAGCCGTGTGTTGTTGTGCCACTTTAACGCCTACGCTGCAGGCAACCAAAACGGCTTCACCGTATCGCGTGGAGCTTCCGCGCCCCGCGAGAACCACCACCTCGCTTTCCGCTACGACAAGAACGTAACTATAGCTACCGTGAGGAAAGGCATAATGCAATGTTCTCATCATAATTCATTGAAACTGATTGAGGTACTTGTTGCAAACACACGCACCCTGTAGCACACGACATAAAGTAACACATTTTTCTGGGAAACAACAACTTTGCCGGCCGGAGTGGCCAAGCGGTTCTAGGCGCTTCAGTCTGGGACCGCACGACCGCTACGGTCGCAGGTTCGAATCCTGCCTCGGGCATGGATGTATGTGATGTCCTTAGGTTAGTTAGGTTTAAGTAGTACTAAGTTCTAGGGGACTGATGACCTCAGCTGTAAAGTCCCATAGTGCTCAGAGCCATTTGAACCATTTTTTGAACAACAACTTTGTAGCATGGTTTCATTTTCGCACCAAGCCTTAGCAAAACCAGACTAATTTATAGTATGTGACTTGAGCCAACGTGTCGCCTAGTTTTGGCTCTCTGGAATTTTATGTTAATTCAAGTAGCAATACTAGTGCTATTCTGTTCTGTTTAATGTATGTCAAACTTAAGCATTGTGGTACCTAAATACAACTAAACAGTTCGATATATAATGTACGTACGACTTAAGTCAGGCGAAGAAATATATGTTTTTCTGGAAACGTAATGATACCGAGATGAGGAAGAGTATTGAAAGAAGGGGGAAGGGCAGCATGATGAGAATATGCAATAAGGAAGCTCCAGTTAACATACTGCTAGACGGACAAAAGACAGAACACATAAAATCCCATCTGTTCCTTGGAAGTTCAATAAAATGAAACGGAAGCTGTACAGAAGAAGTAAGGAGCAAGATTTGAAAAGATGAAGCAGTTGCCAAAATCTAGAAGAATTCCATTGGAGCTGAGGAACAGATATGGTAAATTTTATGTCTGGAGTTTAGTGTTTACAGCACTGAATCTTGGACAGTAAAACAGGATGAAGAGAGATGTTTAGAAAGTATTGACGTGTAGTTTTGGAGGATATTGATTAGGGTGAAGTGGACCCACAGACTTAAGAATGAAGAAGTAATTACATTAGAAGAAGACGAACGTGCAACCCGATTTACAGTTCCCAACTGAAACCTGTCATAAGACAGCCACACTAAAGAAGAAAGGAGAAGACTTTCATTAGTTGTATTTTATGACTGTCCATCAATACGAAAATATTTTCAGCACTAAAGCAATGATGAATAAATATCTGATATACAAAACAGTTTCCTCTATGAAGTAGGAGAAATCGCACGCTTACATAACCAAAGACACTCCTGTACATGGTTTGAAGCTAGTAACAGGTTAAGAAACCACGAGACGGGACTGCATGATAGGTGACAAGAGACAGTGCAATCTGCAGCTTGAGTAAGAAGTGTAGGCAACTGCGTGAAATAAAACAGACTGCTGTACTATTCCATACGTCGATCGGTGGGGAATGACTAAATTAGTGTATTCAAGGAACAGTGTATTAAGGAATGACAGCAACTGTACGTAATCTTGCTACTACCAGGAATTGGCACTACCAGACGGTGAGAGAATAGAACTAGTAACGTTACAATCTGTGTCAAGACAAAATTCCACTGGGACAACGCTAGACGACACGTTGGCACAAGTCACATATTAAAAGTTGTCTTGTTTCACCAAGTCTTGTTGCGCTGCAGGAAACCATACTGCGAAGTTATTGTTTGCCAGAAAAATGTGTTACCTCATGTCCCGTGCTACAGATTGCTTGTGTCTGCAGCAAGCGCCTCGGTCAATTCCAATGAATTAACATGGGAGTAGAGCATCATGCCTTTCCTGAAGGTAGCGGTAGCTACGTTCTTCGTCCTAGTGGAAACAGAAGTGGTATATCACGAGGAGTGCGGAGACTCCACGTGATACGGCAGTGCTGTTTGGGTTGCCTACACAGCAGGCGTGAAGGAGCGAAACGACACATGACGAAAGCCGTGGTTCTTGTCTGACCTACTGATGGCTACACCTTGCTGTCACGTGGGCGGAAACAGAGCGGTTTTTGATGTCATCCCACCTGCAAGATATTGATGGGGCTCCATGGTCCGACATGAGGAATCGACTGCAGAACTAATCGATGGGTCTGCTTACTAAACCGACGCTCAACCTAGCTACGACGAGCGCCAGCGGGCAGCAACCTGCAAACAGACTTCGATATCTGCCACTCGTCCCCCATTTCCCAAACAGATTTATAATTTCTTGGAACGATCTACTCACCACATTACGACTTCGATTCATAATAATATTTGTCATATATTGTACTTGACGTCGCATCTCCTCCAAACGAGAGTTAATCGTTGTATACCACTGAATCAGTAGCAAGTAGTATGGATTTTAACATTTTAACAGCCATTGCTGTGCTAGTCGTAGTCCCTTGGTAGAATTGATATAATACGCTGAATAGTAAAAAAAAAAAAGGTGTACAATGGAATGATTCCCTGAAGGTCAAGAATCGTGCAAAGGATTATTTAGGCACACGATGGGTGACACTGTTAGTGGGTTTGATAGCACTCGCATAATGTACCACTGACAAGAAACATAGCTCGATGAAGCTCGGGCCATAAATTGAAACAACTGGTTTCTGTTAAATTACGTACAACTACTGTATTGCGGCAATTCTCTGTATGACTTGGTTCAGGTCTCATCGTGATTTGTTAGTTGGCAGCGACACGTCATGAGAAAGTTACTTTCGTTCTTATTTTTTGCATACCAACTATTAAGCCACAAGAGAGAGTTATTCTTCATTGACATAGCTGTTTCGCTCTATGAACAAAATATTTCAAGAATTATCGGCCAAGTGGGCACAGTAGTACAGGTTCCCCATGATTTTGTTCAGGTAGTTAGAAAAATAGTGGCATTACCAACTGCTGGATATATGTAGATGCAAACGACTTTCCTTCATTCTTAGGAGTTGTACCGCTTCTCCTTGACTTTTGAAAGGTTTTTCGTTCTCGATGGAAACGTGGGACTAAATTCTCTGTTATTGTCTTAGATTCCAATACACTGCAACCATATTTTTGGCGGGACACCACAGCTTCTCGTTTGCTAATTTATTACCTTCGCGGTCAATGCTTTTAATGTACCGCTACTCACGTGCGTTATGACGGTGTTCAGTAAATGAAGTGACGGACAGCTGGCGACCAAACGCAATGCGTCGTTTCTAGTCGACGGGTGGTGCCAAGTGCGGCTCGCTACAGCGGCTGCGTGTTGTTCTATGTCGGCCTAGTCGACCTGATCACGGTAGCATCTGGCATAGCCTCATTTCACAAATTGCCTAGATGTCGCCTCGGTGAAACGACACGTTAACGACGTAAAATAAATTTGTCAAACTATTTTCATATAGATGGTTTTATAAAAGATTTTACGCAGTGCTGAGGCGCATATATCATCTACTATCTGCAGTGTCTAGTGTTACCTGGGATGTGTAATATCTGTGACACCAAATGGTTGGACCTGTGTCTTGTGAGTACGCATAACAAATGTAAGCCACATGGGTAACTGCAGTTGCTTTAAATCGAATGGTATTTTTTATCGCTAGGGTGTGAATGAATGCGACGAGTGAATACGTCTTCACATGTATGAAAAGGTAACTAGTTGCGCCATTTGCTGTTATACTCTGCGATAAGCGTATCATTGCGTTTTTGTAGAATTTGTCTTCTATTGTTTCAGTTCAGTTTTAACTGTTTCAAGTAGGGCTTTGTTTGAGCACTACTCGAAATGTCCGAACAGTTTACGTCACAGTTCTGTAAACTTCGTGCTCTCTTCACTGGAGCGATACGATATGCACGACCTGCCCTAGCGTTTGTATGGGACTGTGGATTTTAATAATAAAAGTAACTGTGTAACACGGACTAAAATATTTTCTATGGTATATGTAATATGTAACAACGGCAACTAATCAATAAATAAGAGTTTTCAATCATATTTATGTCACATTCTCGTAGTGTTGATCGCCCCCTGATCTAGAACGACTCATGACACTGCAGCTGAGACGGGTGTTGCCGCTGTAATTCATTCCCGCAGTAAGACTTACTGCCGGCTTACCACGATATACACTCAAGAGTCAAAGAAACTGGTACACCTTCCTAATACCATTTGGGCACCCACGAGCACGCTGATGTGCTGTAGTACGTCATCGCATGGACTCAACTAATGTCTAAAGTAGTGCTGGAGGGAACCGACACCACGAGTTCTGCAGGACTGCCCATAAATCCGTGAGAGTACGATGGGGTGGAGATCTCTTGTGAACAGTACGTTGCTCGGCATCCCAGATATGCTCAATAACGTTGATGTCTGGGCAGTGTTTAAACTCAGAACAGTGTTCCTGGATCCACTCTGCAGAAATTCTGGACGGGTGGGGTGTCGCATTGTCCTGCTGTAATAGCCCAACTTCGTCGGAATGCACAACGGAAATGAATGGATGCAGGTGATCAGACAGGATGCTTACTTACGTGTCATCTGTCAGAATCGCATCTAAACGTATCAGGGGACCCATATCACTCCAAATGCACATTCCCCACACCATTACAGAGCCTCTACCAGCTTGAACAATCCCCCGCTGTCTCTATACCCATACACGTCCATCCGCTCGGTAAAATTTGAAATCAGACTTGTCCGACCAGGCAACATGTTTCCAGCCATCCAGAGTCCAATGTCGGTGTTGAAGGGACCCAGGCGAGGCGTTAAGCTTTGTGTCGTCCGGTCATCAAGGGTACACGAGTGGGCTTTAGGCTCTGAAAGCCCATATAGATAATGTTTCTTTGAATGGTTCGCACGTTGACACTTGTTGATATCCCAATATTGAAATCTGTAGCAATTTGCGGAAGTGTTGCACTTCCGTCACGTTGAATGATTCTCTTCAGTCGTCGTTGGTCCCGTTCTTGCAGGATCTTTTATCGGCTACAGCGATGTCGGAGATTTGATGTCTTACCGGATTCCTGATATTCAAGGTACACGCCTGAAATCGTCGTACTGGAAAATATCCACTTCGCCGCTTCCTCGGAGATGCTATGTCCAATCGCTCGTGCGCCGAGTATGTTACCACTTTCGGACTTACTTAAATTTTGGTAACCTGCCAGTGTAGCAGCAGTAACTGATCTAACAACTGCGCCAAACACTTGTTGCCTGCCCGTTTATATGTATCTGTATTTGAATACGCATACCTATACTTCAGTGTACATATACACTACTGGAAATGGAAAAAAGAACACATTGACACCGGTGTGTCAGACCCACCATACTTGCTCCGGACACTGCGAGAGGGCTGTACAAGCAATGATCACACGCACGGCACAGCGGACACACCAGGAACCGCGGTGTTGGCCGTCGAATGGCGCTAGCTGCGCAGCATTTGTGCACCGCCGCCGTCAGTGTCAGCCAGTTTGCCGTGGCATACGGAGCTCCATCGCAGTCTTTAACACTGGTAGCATGCCGCGACAGCGTGGACGTGAACCATATGTGCAGTTGACGGACTTTGAGCGAGGGCGTATAGTGGGCATGCGGGAGGCCGGGTGGACATACCGCCGAATTGCTCAACACGTGGGGCGTGAGGTCTCCACAGTACATCGATGTTGTCGCCAGTGGTCGGCGGAAGGTGCACGTGCCCGTCGACCTGGGACCGGACCGCAGCGACGCACGGATGCACGCCAAGACCGTAGGATCCTACGCAGTGCCGTAGGGGACCGCACCGCCACTTCCCAGCAAATTAGGGACACTGTTGCTCCTGGGGTATCGGCGAGGACCATTCGCAACCGTTTCCATGAAGCTGGGCTACGGTCCCGCACACCGTTAGGCCGTCTTCCGCTCACGCCCCAACATCGTGCAGCCCGCCTCCAGTGGTGTCGCGACAGGCGTGAATGGAGGGACGAAGAGACGTGTCATCTTCAGCGATGAGAGTCGCTTCTGCCTTGGTGCCAATGATGGTCGTATGCGTGTTTGGCGCCGTGCAGGTGAGTGCCACAATCAGGACTGTATACGACCGAGGCACACAGGGCCAACACCCGGCATCATGGTGTGGGGAGCGATCTCCTACACTGACCGTACACCACTGGTGATCGTCGAGGGGACACTGAATAGTGCACGGTACATCCAAACCGTCATCGAACCCATCGTTCTACCATTCCTAGACCGGCAAGGGAACTTGCTGTTCCAACAGGACAATGCACGTCCGCATGTATCCCGTGCCACCCAACGTGCTCTAGAAGGTGTAAGTCAACTACCCTGGCCAGCAAGATCTCCGGATCTGTCCCCCATTGAGCATGTTTGGGACTGGATGAAGCGTCGTCTCACGCGGTCTGCACGTCCAGCACGAACGCTGGTCCAACTGAGGCGCCAGGTGGAAATGGCATGGCAAGCCGTTCCACAGGACTACATCCAGCATCTCTACGATCGTCTCCATGGGAGAATAGCAGCCTGCATTGCTGCGAAAGGTGGATATACACTGTACTAGTGCCGACATTGTGCATGCTCTGTTTCCTGTGTCTATGTGCCTGTGGTTCTGTCAGTGTGATCATGTGATGTATCTGACCCCAGGAATGTGTCAATAAAGTTTCCCCTTCCTGGGACAATGAATTCACGGTGTTCTTATTTCAATTTCCAGGAGTGTAGATACTAGTCAGGGCGTCGTCCTAGTTTTTACAAATGGTTTGATAAAAATTTTTCGTCGTATAACAGGAGTTAAAAAAGCTATAATCAGGGGTTTGTAATAGAGATATCTCGGCGCTGTCTGCCCTGGCTAAAATGGGCACCTGCTGTTCAGCTTACTGACATGAGTGTGACCCAGGCATCAGACTACTGTCATACTTGCAGGCGTAATTAATCTTCTCCTAGCGCTTAATCACTATGATTATGACCTACCCAACGTTTGAAATTTAGCTAAGACTGCAGAGCTACATAATCAAGAGTCGTAGATATACTGAAATAAAGAGGCATAATAAATCGGGCGAAGCTAAGAGAAATACGTTAGAAAAACCAAACACTATAAGTAGTAAATCAGTTTTGCTATTTGCGAAACCAAATAACAGATGATGGCCGAAGTAGAGAGGATATAAAATGAAGACTGACGATAGCAGGAAGAGAGTTTCTGAAAAAGAGAAAATTTCTAACACCATACATAAATGTAGGTCTTTTCTGAAGGTATTTGTCTATTTTCTATCCTAGTATGGAAATGAAACGTGAACCATAAACAGTTCTGTCGAGTATGAAATAGAGACTTTTCGAATATGGTTGTACATACAAGGTAGAAGATTAGTTGCGTAGATCGAATAATCAGTGAGGATGCACTGAAGCTGACTGAGTACAAGATAAACGTATGGAACAAACTGACAACTGGATGGAATCAGTAGTTCAGATATATCCTGGGGCATAAATCGTCAGTTTCCTAATGGAAGGAAATGTGGAGGGCAAAAATTGTAAAGACGAAGGCCTGGACACAGTAAGCAGGTACAAACTGATGTAGAATGACGTAGTTATGCAGAGATGAAGAGGTGAGTACATAAGCTAGTGTGGAGAGCTACTTATAACCGGATTTCGGACGGAAGATAAAAATAACAACAATAATAAAAGTTTCAGTTATAAACACAAGAAGCTCAGATAATCAATTAGTGTGATAACACTGAAATGAGTGGCAAAGCACGCTTATACTGTTCATCCGCTACATGTAATGAGACTGGCAGTCACTGCTCAGTCAGCAGTAGAATATTTCGTAACAATAGAAATACACACGAAAATAAAGATGAGCGAGAACGAGAGTTTCCGTCAAACTACACTACTGCGGGAGCAGAGCTTTCAGCGTCATCTGAGCGGCAACGTGAGTGACTCTGTGGTTCAGTTGCGGTCGTACTTCCCAGTTATCATAGCAATACTTACTGAATGAGCTGTCGCGACGAATGAGGAACATGATGCGTAAACAGTTTGCTAATCGAAAACTGGAAGCTGTCCCTAAACGCCAGAGCCTTCAGCAATGAGGAATACTGCTACAACATTCTACCTATGCTTCCACACTGCGTTTAGAAAAATCATTCGACAGACAATGGCTGTACTACTTTTTGTGGCTAAACATTGTGTCTTTAGTAGCATTTCTGGTAGGACTACTTCGAGAAGTAAAGTTGCCAGGTCTGCCTTCTTCTAACGACAAAATTCACCTTGCTTGTGTAGCGCTGCACGTTTAAATCTTCCAAATCCTGAAAGGACTTGCTTATAACGGAAATTGCCAGCTTTGTTTAATTACAAACTTTCCATACAATAGGTAACGATTTGTAGAGTACAATTGTACATATGTATCATTATCTACACTCCTGGAAATGGAAAAAAGAACACATTGACACCGGTGTGTCAGACCCACCATACTTGCTCCGGACACTGCGAGAGGGCTGTACAAGCAATGATCACACGCACGGCACAGCGGACACACCAGGAACCGCGGTGTTGGCCGTCGAATGGCGCTAGCTGCGCAGCATTTGTGCACCGCCGCCGTCAGTGTCAGCCAGTTTGCCGTGGCATACGGAGCTCCATCGCAGTCTTTAACACTGGTAGCATGCCGCGACAGCGTGGACGTGAACTGTATGTGCAGTTGACGGACTTTGAGCGAGGGCGTATAGTGGGCATGCGGGAGGCCGGGTGGACGTACCGCCGAATTGCTCAACACGTGGGGCGTGAGGTCTCCACAGTACGTCGATGTTATCGCCAGTGGTCGGCGGAAGGTGCACGTGCCCGTCGACCTGGGACCGGATCGCAGCGACGCACGGATGCACGCCAAGACCGTAGGATCCTACGCAGTGCCGTAGGGGACCGCACCGCCACTTCCCAGCAAATTAGGGACACTGTTGCTCCTGGGGTATCGGCGAGGACCATTCGCAACAGTCTCCATGAAGCTGGGCTACGGTCCCGCACACCGTTAGGCCGTCTTCCGCTCACGCCCCAACATCGTGCAGCCCGCCTCCAGTGGTGTCGCGACAGGCGTGAATGGAGGGACGAATGGAGACGTGTCGTCTTCAGCGATGAGAGTCGCTTCTGCCTTGGTGCCAATGAAGGTCGTATGCGTGTTTGGCGCCGTGCAGGTGAGCGCCACAATCAGGACTGCATACGACCGAGGCACACAGGGCCAACACCCGGCATCATGGTGTGGGGAACGATCTCCTACACTGGCCGTACACCACTGGTGATCGTCGAGGGGACACTGAATAGTGCACGGTACATCCAAACCGTCATCGAACCCATCGTTCTACCATTCCTGGACCGGCAAGGGAACTTGCTGTTCCAACAGGACAATGCACGTCCGCATGTATCCCGTGCCACCCAACGTGCTCTAGAAGGTGTAAGTCAACTACCCTGGCCAGCAAGATCTCCGGATCTGTCCCCCATTGAGCATGTTTGGGACTGGATGAAGCGTCGTCTCGCGCGGTCTGCACGTCCAGCACGAACGCTGGTCCAACTGAGGCGCCAGGTGGAAATGGCATGGCAAGCCGTTCCACAGGACTACATCCAGCATCTGTACGATCGTCTCCATGGGAGAATAGCAGCCTGCATTGCTGCGAAAGGTGGATATACACTGTACTAGTGTCGACATTGTGCATGCTCTGTTCCCTGTGTCTATGTGCCTGTGGTTCTGTCAGTGTGATCATGTGATGTATCTGACCCCAGGAATGTGTCAATAAAGTTTCCCCTTCCTGGGACAATGAATTCACGGTGTTCTTATTTCAATTTCCAGGAGTGTATTTGTCCTCTTTCAGCCGCTTCACATAAAATGATTTGGAAATTTAAACACTTATTAATTGCAAAAATTTATTTCTGCATCAAGTGCTTCATATATATATATATACATACACACACACACACACACACACACACACACACACACACATATATATATATATATATATATATATATATATATATATATATATATATATATATATATATTAATTCAAGTAATTCCAGAGCTTTGTTATCATAGCTTGGGCGTGTGGTACTCATATTCTGTTCAATGTTTCACTCTACATTGTGTATCACAAACAGTTGTACTAACATAAGAGTTTCATATTTCACAACAAAGCAGGAACGTAGTCCACATAAGCCACTTTCTGCAAATCGATGATTTGTGAATTACAATTTACTAAGTTCTTAATTGTGAAAATAGTAAAATATGTTCAACGTTTTCTTTGTTACCTTACGCACCTGTACTCGTCGATTAGTGGATTATTTCATACTTCCGAATGATGTCGAGTTGTGTATGTCGTCACAGATACATTTAATACCCAGGAAAGCATCATGGAGACGCTGACCAAATTCTAGTGGCACATGCTACAAGAAAGGTATTATCCATCACTGTGTGGTCTACAATTAAAACTTCCAGGGTCTGCTTCCACCATTTTACTTGCTCTTACGCATATCTCACGAAAAAGCCACGAAGGTAGTGTTAGGCAGATTGGGGATCAGGCAGTGGCTTACCAGTAGCTGCTCTTTCCGCAGACCATTGGAGACTGGATCAGAAATGGATATAGACAATGTAGACTCCTCCACATACCGTAATATGACTTGCGGAGTATAAATGTAGATTATCCACGTCGACGAGGTGTCTCAGCAGTAGGCATGTGTGTCCCATAAATCATTATTCAGGTGCACGTGTAAACACTCAAGAGTCGTGCCTGAGTTAAATGTTTGCTTATATTTGTTAGTGAAGGACACGCATTTGTGTGACCTCTTCTCCACACGACAATTCTGTGGTTTCTGGAGATGTTATCCCGCTCATCTTTGATAGACTTCGAAACATCTGATCTCGCTGAAGTCCTCTTCGAAGGCTCTCTCCAACACCACAGCAAAAAGTTGTATATTTCCACTAAAGCAACTTTTATGTTTCTTTCAGCAAGTCGTTTAATTTTCCGTATACATCGAGAGCCATATTGCACAGAGATCATCTGGCCATCGAGATACATACGGTCCAGTCACACTAAAGTGGCCATCGCCTATGTTTAACGTCAACGTACAACAATCACTCATAGACCGCAGGTGGCAGTTCTAACAGTGGAGAGTACGTAAAGTGGGTGAGGTGGACGCGGAAAGCAGCGCAGACGTAATGCGGAAACGAAGCGATTTTCCTGACGACCAAGAGTCTCATAAATATTGGCTTTTGCGCCAATGGCGGAAGCATCGTCGGAACGGCTTTTCTAAACTGTTCGCGTACCGTCGTATGGCAAAATGATGCTATCCAAAACCGGCGCCGAGGCAACTGTGATGTAAGACGGGCTATAAACAACAGGGTGAACGACGGCTGCAGAGATGTGTATAGTCGTGTAGTGGTACAGCTGTTGAGCAACTGACTTCCCGTGTGAGCCAAGGGACTACCAACAGCGTCTTTTCAACGACTGTTCAGAAAACTTTTTTGCGCGTGCGCCTCTGCAGAAGAGGGTGGTTCATGCACCCACGCTGATTGTTCATCAGCAACGAAGGGTTGGATTTGGATGCCAATACCACAATGGGCGTCCACAGAATGATGACAGGTTGCCTTTTCAGATGAAACACATTTTATGCTCCATCGGACAGATGACAAATTTCTTGCAATAATAGTCGAATGGATCTGGGCTGGAGAAGGGAGCGTTATGATCTGGGGAATGTTTTCTTGGGATTCCCTGGGTGATCTCCCCGTTCGGGAAGACACACTGTAGCAACACACCTATGCGCCCTCCCCCACATGCAGTGTCCTTTTCCTCGGAGTGATGGCATCAACCAGTAGGACAATGCAACCGGTCACACAGTTCGCAGTGTTTGTGTGTGGATCGAAGAGTGACAGGATGAATTTATCGTATTTCCTTGACCACCAGTCTCCCGGGATTTAAATCACATAATGAATCTCTGGAGTCACATCGATTGAGATGTTGGCGCCACGGATCCTCAGTTGAGAAACATCGCGCAGATGGCTTGGGCATGTCTCTACATCTCCAATGGCACCTTCCAGAACCTCACTGACCCTCTTCTTGCGCATCTCGCTGCAGCCCGTTCTGCAGTATGTGGTTATTCATGCTTTTGTCAAGCGCTCACATCAATGTGGCTGGATAGCGAACTACACTCCTGGAAATGGAAAAAAGAACACATTGACACCGGTGTGTCTGACCCACCATACTTGCTCCGGACACTGCGAGAGAGCTGTACAAGCAATGATCACACGCACAGCACAGCGGACACACCAGGAACCGCGGTGTTGGCCGTCGAATGGCGCTAGCTGCGCAGCATTTGTGCACCGCCGCCGTCAGTGTCAGCCAGTTTGCCGTGGCATACGGAGCTCCATCGCAGTCTTTAACACTGGTAGCATGCCGCGACAGCGTGGACGTGAACTGTATGTGCAGTTGACGGACTTTGAGCGAGGGCGTATAGTGGGCATGCGGGAGGCCGGGTGGACGTACTGCCGAATTGCTCAACACGTGGGGCGTGAGGTCTCCACAGTACATCGATGTTGTCGCCAGTGGTCGGCGGAAGATGCACGTGCCCGTCGACCTGGGACCGGACCGCAGCGACGCACGGATGCACGCCAAGACCGTAGGATCCTACGCAGTGCCGTAGGGGACCGCACCGCCACTTCCCAGCAAACTAGGGACACTGTTGCTCCTGGGGTATCGGCGAGGACCATTCGCAACCGTCTCCATGAAGCTGGGCTACGGTCCCGCACACCGTTAGGCCGTCTTCCGCTCACGCCCCAACATCGTGCAGCCCGCCTCCAGTGGTGTCGCGACAGGCGTGAATGGAGGGACGAATGGAGACGTGTCGTCTTCAGCGATGAGAGTCGCTTCTGCCTTGGTGCCAATGATGGTCGTATGCGTGTTTGGCGCCGTGCAGGTGAGCGCCACAATCAGGACTGCATACGACCGAGGCACACAGGGCCAACACCCGGCATCATGGTGTGGGGAGCGATCTCCTACACTGGCCGTACACCACTGGTGATCGTCGAGGGGACACTGAATAGTGCACGGTACATCCAAACCGTCATCGAACCCATCGTTCTACCATTCCTAGACCGGCAAGGGAACTTGCTGTTCCAACAGGACAATGCACGTCCGCATGTATCCCGTGCCACCCAACGTGCTTTAGAAGGTGTAAGTCAACTACCCTGGCCAGCAAGATCTCCGGATCTGTCCCCCATTGAGCATGTTTGGGACTGGATGAAGCGTCGTCTCACGCGGTCTGCACGTCCAGCACGAACGCTGGTCCAACTGAGGCGCCAGGTGGAAATGGCATGGCAAGCCGTTCCACAGGACTACATCCAGCATCTGTACGATCGTCTCCATGGGAGAATAGCAGCCTGCATTGCTGCGAAAGGTGGATATACACTGTACTAGTGTCGACATTGTGCATGCTCTGTTTCCTGTGTCTATGTGCCTGTGGTTCTGTCAGTGTGATCATGTGATGTATCTGACCCCAGGAATGTGTCAATAAAGTTTCCCCTTCCTGGGACAATGAATTCACGGTGTTCTTATTTCAATTTCCAGGAGTGTATTTCATGATTTCACTAAGCCACTATAGGTAAATGTTTGAACTATTCCTTCAGAAAGCCATGTCTGACTTCCTGCTTCGTCTGAGTTAATACTACATATCTGATGACTTCGTTGCCGACTGACTCCAAGATTCTTTATCTACATTTAGTTTAAGATATGTAGGGTGGGAGAGAAAACTATGTCGGCAAATATTTCATGCGCCTTACATCATACACGCCTGCAGAAGGTGATGTAAGTTAGATTGCCTACTTTCAGTTGCTTGAAATATTTTCCGACACGGTTCTATTTGGCCACCCTATACTTGGCCAAGTCCAGAGCGTTTCGTCCCTGCTGCTGGAATTCCTGTCGTTGTAGACGCTATCCAGTTGGTAACCTGTTACTGGAAGACCAACGAGGGCGAGTACCTGCATAATTTCTAAAATTGTCGTCCACTGTCTGGTGGCAAGTAGTTGGAGGAACTCACTGATGCTCAAAGCTCCTCGGCTCGCTGCAACCGCAGAGCTGGCGAGTGCCTGAGATAATTGGGACCAGTTGTACCTGCCGTAGCGAGAATCAGGTATACTTGTCACTCAGAACCTGCTCCCTGTCTGTCACAGCGCTTGCGTCATACGTGGAGTTTCAGTCACTGAATATGTGACTTACAAATGCAACCCGGAAACTATTCAATACTAACACTTGCATTTTATTCTACAGGGTAGCGTTGATACTAATTTTAATTTATCCAAATTCTTCCTAGATGTGTATTAGACAAATCGTTCGTATTGTAAGTTGTTTACATTCTTGAGATGTGCAACCAAATGTAATGAGCAAACTAAATACTAAACAGTCATGATGAATGTAGCTAGTGACACATTAACATGAAAAGAAGTATGTATAAATTCCCATATAGAAATTCGTGGACGTGTGTCTTTTGGTAGTGTATACATAGTACCGACATAAATCAAACAGGTTACACGTTATAACGTTACATACGAAAACTGATTTAAAATGAGTTGAAATTAACACTGTTGTATAACAATGTTTCTCTTTAACTTCAATCTCTGTAAATGTAGAGCGGAAATTGTGTATTCAGATGGCGTGATACCATAGGTCACGAAACAGATAAAATGCTGGGGGTTCACACATTTTGTTTATTTTCACATAAAGACACATATTAAACATTTTATCACAAATATATTGACCAGACACTGAAAAAAGTAGTAAGTTTCATATGCTCAGAAAATCAGTACTTATCCTTCGAACCAAATTCATATGTCGTTTACGTATGTAATTTGTTTTATTGCTGCAGTTCGAACTACTCACTCCAATTACATAACAGGTCACGTTTATAATATTGTTTGAAGTTGTTATTAGTTTTGACTGACTGAAAAGTTGTTTCTCAGTATAGTAATAATAATAATAACAATATGAATAATAAAAATAAATGTATGTATATTCGTAAATGTGTTATGAATTAGTAGCGACATTTGTTGACTAAAAGTAGAGAAAATGAAAGTTTAAAAAGAATAATGAATACAAGTCAGACAACACTTGATACTAAGTTCTATTCAAAAGAACTACAGGCAGAGAGAAACAGTTAAGGTGAATAACATCATCTTACGAAGATATGAATGCATAAATATGCATACGGACTGTTTCCGACACTGTGTTGCACTTCGCGTATTATACAGCTCCCTGTGATGCGCAGCTGTTCGTTGTATCTACGTAAGCCACATAATGGTGTGTGACGAAGGGTACTTCTGGTACCACTAACTGATCCCACCTTACCTGTTCCACCCACGAATGGCGCGGAGCAAGAATGATTATGGGTAAGCCCCTGTATCGCCCGTACTTTCTCGAAATTTTTCGGCGTGTTCAGTACGCGAGATGTATGTGGATGGAAGTAATATGTTTTCCGACTCTTTCCGGAAAGAGCACTCTCGAAATTTTAATAGTAAACCTCTCCAAATGGTTCAAATGGCTCTGAGCACTATGGGACTTAAGTTCTAAGGTCATCAGTCCCCTAGAACTTAGAACTACTTAAACCTAACTAACCTAAGGACATCACACACATCCATGCCCGAGGCAGGATTCGAACCTGCCACCGTAGCGGTCACGCGGTTCCAGACTGCAGCGCCTTTAATCGCTTGGCCACCCCGGCCGGCAGTAAACCTCTCCTGAAAGGCAATGTCTCTGTTGTAACGTCTGCCAGTGGAGTTTGTTTAGCAGCTCGGTAATGCTCTCCCGCGGACTAAACGATCCCATGACGAAATGCATCGCTCTTCGCTGCATCTTCTCTATCTTTTCTGTTAGTCCTAGCTTATACGTATCCCGGACTGACGAACAAAACTTAATAATCGGTAATAACAAGAGCCTCAGCGGCCACTTTCTTCGTGGATGAGTTGCATTTCCTTAAGTTTCTTCTTATGACAGTCTGTCATCTGATTTTCCTGCTATTTGTTTTATATGGTTGTCCATTTTACGGTTGCTCTCGTTAGTTATTCCTAGACATATTGTGGTAGATGTTGTTTCCAACAGTTTATCATCAGTCGTATAGCTGCACAGTAGTGGATATCTTCTCCTTCGTTTGTGCAGTAAATTACATTAATTTACGTTCAGGGTCAACTGGCAGAGCCAACACCATTTATCAATCCTCTGCATCTCCTTTCGCAAATATACACTGTCTCCTGTCGCTGTTTCTTTATTACAGACAACCGCATCAGCTGCGAACAATCTTGAAGAGCATCCAACGCTTTCCACTAGGTAATTTGTACATTGTTATCACTAACGGTCCTATCACACGTCCTTGGAACACTCCGAAACTGACCTTCTTTATGTCTCGCGATTTTGTTCCGTTAAGAGCGACATGTTGAACTTTATCTGTAAGAAAGTCTTGAATCCAGTCGCAAATCTTGTCCGATATTCGATAAGCTTGTCACTTTTTCACTAAATGGCAACGCCCGATGGTGTCAAATGGTTTCCTGACGTGAAACAACTGCATCAATCGAGCGCTGTTGTCTACAGCGCTATGGATATCACGAAGGAACAAAGGTAGCTGAGCTTCGCCAAATCTCTGTTCACGGAATCCATGATGTTTTCTAGAGAGATTTTCGTTCTTAAAAAACGCCATAATTTTTTAGCATGAGACATGTTCCATAACTCTACAACAGATTGACAACAACGATATACACTCCTGGAAATTGAAATAAGAACACCGTGAATTCATTGTCCCAGGAAGGGGAAACTTTATTGACACATTCCTGGGGTCAGATACATCACATGATCACACTGACAGAACCACAGACACATAGACACAGGCAACAGAGCATGCACAATGTCGGCACTAGTACAGTGTATATCCACCTTTCGCAGCAATGCAGGCTGCTATTCTCCCATGGAGACGATCGTAGAGATGCTCGATGTAGTCCTGTGGAACGGCTTGCCATGCCATTTCCACCTGGCGCCTCAGTTGGACCAGCGTTCGTGCTGGACGTGCAGACCGCGTGAGACGACGCTTCATCCAGTCCCAAACATGCTCAATGGGGGACAGATCCGGAGATCTTGCTGGCCAGGGTAGTTGACTTACACCTTCTAGAGCACGTTGGGTGGCACGGGATACATGCGGACGTGCATTGTCCTGTTGGAACAGCAAGTTCCCTTGCCGGTCTAGGAATGGTAGAACGATGGGTTCGATGACGGTTTGGATGTACCGTGCACTATTCAGTGTCCCCTCGACGATCACCAGTGGTGTACGGCCAGTGTAGGAGATCGCTCCCCACACCATGATGCCGGGTGTTGGCCCTGTGTGCCTCGGTCGTATGCAGTCCTGATTGTGGCGCTCACCTGCACGGCGCCAAACACGCATACGACCATCATTGGTACCAAGGCAGAAGCGACTCTGATCGCTGAAGACGACACGTCTCCATTCGTCCCTCCATTCACGCCTGTCGCGACACCACTGGAGGCGGGCTGCACGATGTTGGGGCGTGAGCGGAAGACGGCCTAACGGTGTGCGGGACCGTAGCCCAGCTTCATGGAGACGGTTTCGAATGGTCCTCGCCGATACCCCAGCAGCAACAGTGTCCCTAATATGCTGGGAAGTGGCGGTGCGGTCCCCTACGGCACTGCGTAGGATCCTACGGTCTGGGCGTGCATCCGTGCGTCGCTGCGGTCCGGTCCCAGGTCGACGGGCACGTGCACCTTCAGCCGACCACTGGCGACAACATCGATGTACTGTGGAGACCTCACGCCCCACGTGTTGAGCAATTCGGCGGTACGTCCACCCGGCCTCCCGCATGCCCACTATACGCCCTCGCTCAAAGTCCGTCAACTGCACATACGGTTCACGTCCACGCTGTCGCGGCATGCTACCACTGTTACAGACTGCGATGGAGCTCCGTATGCCACGGCAAACTGGCTGACACTGACGGCGGCGGTGCACAAATGCTGCGCAGCTAGCGCCATTCGACGGCCAACACCGCGGTTCCTGGTGTGTCCGCTGTGCCGTGCGTGTGATCATTGCTTGTACAGCCCTCTCGCAGTGTCCGGAGCACGTATGGTGGGTCTGACACACCGGTGTCAATGTGTTCTTTTTTCCATTTCCAGGAGTGTTCTTCTATAATTGTATCTGTCCTATGATCCTTCTTGAAATCGGGTGACCTGCGTTTTCTTCCAGTCACTGGGTACCCTTCGTTTCTCCAGCGATCAACGTTAAACTGCTGATAGAAGGGAGCAAGTTCTTTCACATAATCTTGGTAGAGTCTTGTAGGCATCTATTCTGATGCCTTTCCCCCACTGAGCGATTGTAGTTGCTTTTCTGTTCCGCGATCGTGTATCTCAATATCTGCCACTTCGGCGCTCATACGATGATTGGAAAGAGGGACCATATTACGATTTTCCGCGGTGAATCGATTTTGGAAGCCTAGATTCGATATTTCGGCCTTTTTGCTATCTCCCGTTTCAGTGCCAGTATTATCACTGAGTGAATGAAGAAATAATGTCTAACCGCTTACCGATTTTACATGATACGAGAACCTCCTAGGTTTTTCACTCAGATCGGTTGACAAAATTTGACTTCCAAAGTCATTGAACGCTTATCTCATTGCTCTCCTTACGCCCACTTTCGCTTCCTTAGGCTTCTTTTGTTAGCTAGGTTTTGACTACTCTTTAATGTGAGACGAAGCTCTCTTTGCTCATGTAGCAATTTTCTTAAAAGTTCGTTTAGTGCTTGGTTAGGCTCCACTGGTTCGCTGATATCATTATAGGTCTCACGATCAAAGATAATGTGGTCCGGAGTTTGGGTACTATCACGCTGACAGATTTCATTACGTTTTCTGTTGAATCTGTAGAGATTAACTGCATATGGATTTTGTCGTGATAGGTTATGTACCATGCCTTGACTGGGGATTACGTGGGCAAGGGTAAGGGAATCTGAAATGCACGAGAAAAGTCGGTGGACTCTTCAGGCTCTTTAACTGTTGTTCATTTGTTCTGCCATGTACTCACATTCCACTTCTTGTATCGCACCATCAAGGACGCGTTTTAGCATCAATCGTTCTGGCGAAGTTGCTGTGATAGTGACTTCAGACTGAGTGGCAGTGTCGTCAGCTATTCATTATCACTATCGTGATTGGCTGTAGATGAGCAAACAGCGAAAATTTAGTCATTAGAAAAAGTACAGTAGCCAGCGTCACTGTTTATTCTCTACCAGTCGCTTACGTCTGTGACACCTGAGTCTGAGCGTCGTAGAAACTTTGAAATTGCCCCATCACCGCATTCAACACGAATGTTTTTTAAGAGTTCTCGTTTTTGTCCAGAGACACTACCACTTTCTCTTTGATATCGTTCTTCACTCACAACAAATAGAGCAAATACGATACTGTACAACTGAGTGTAACCTTTTTAACTGACGCCATGCCAGGCTCTGTGTATGGTAGTTCGCTGTGTTTCATGATTCTTCCCGCAAACTATTCCGGTTGTTATGCCCGGTGCATCATATACTGTACAGTTACTGAAAGGAAATTCTGCTGAACCGGAAATCAGTATTATTGAGGACCACAAAATCGATGTTCTCCTGTAGTTTTTGTTTTGATACTTCTGATGCTAATTGTCTTTTGCAGTTTTTAAACATTTTAAATAAGTTACAGTTTCTAAGAAGCTTAACGTGCAGCCTCATGTTTTAGTCGTTAAATGACCATAGTCAGCCTAATGACAACGTCAGTTCTATCCCTCAGTTAAGATGTCACATCTTTGACAACATTACAGTCTTATCTTTGTATGTAACGTATGCAGTATTTTTTTTTAATTTCGATAGTGTGAAGCCCACTATTGTTTCATGGTGTTAGAAATGTTATACACTTAAAGAAAATTCAATAAATTGTTGCTTGCTAAGGTCACGAACAGGATAAGAGAATGAAGGGCGGTTTTTTTATGTCACTGGCGTCATCCTTCAGCTAAGGAGGGTAAAAGCTTGTAAATGGCGTATGAACATTGTACGAAAGAGTAATCAAACATCAAGGAAGACATATATTTTTCCCACTTTCGTTTTGGTCTTAACTTTCGAATACCACTCTAATTTTAAACTAAGAAGCAAACATGCAGGATAAACAAAAATTTTTCCCTTAGTGGATTACCTGCACTGAGGTTACAGTGCTTATGAATGTAAAATATTGTGACGAGTCAGGGATTGTATTGCTATCGAACATTACTGGCTCCGACAAGACATAAATTTCCAGATAAATGACTATAATAGCAAATTATCTGACACATGTACCTCGTAGTATTCTGGAAATGAGCAGATAAACAAGTGCTGTTGGAGTGTAGACCGTTCTTCAGGGTTGTTCGCGAATCAACTGTTCTGTTGTAAGTGATGTATATGGGTACAAACCGTAGGTAATAAATAAGGATAGCTCACGCTATATTTTGTTGTAAGTAATACAGATTGCCCGATGCTAGACGTTAGGTTATCACGCGCTTTCGTGGTCAGATAACAGCAACCGACGTGATGGCGAAAAACTAGAAAATCTGTGCTTTGCCGGCCGGTGTGGCCGTGCGGTTCTAGCCGCTTCAGTCTGGAACCGCGTGACCGCTACGGTCGCAGGTTCGAATCCTGCCTCGGCCATGGATGTGTGTGATGTCCTTAGGTTAGTTAGGTTTAAGTAGTTCTACGTTCTAGGGGACTGATGACCTAAGATGCTCAGAGCCATTTGAACCATTTGAAGCCATCTGTGCTTTGATTCTAGGGCTGTGGAAGTAATTATCATAGCCAGAAATTTTTCAGCTAGAGGAAGCGCAACAACCACAAAAATTTCCTTTCACTCAGTCTGCTTTACCTTTTGATATAAATATGTATTATCTCCTTCCTGCTATTTTAATACTTACGTGAACAACACGGCAGACACACTCGTTCCCATCCGAGCAAAATTATTTCCTCCTGTCTGCATCGCACAGCCACAATCTCTAAATCCTTTTTCGTGCCAAGAAAATAAACTGTTGTTTGAACTCTGTACTGATCTCCTTCACAGTATCAAACGCATCAGTCACATCTCCAGCTTCAGAATAGATCAAATCTATCTCCTAAAATAAAACTTTGCCTTAACCGCATTACAAGTGTGTATAGCAATTTCTCACGAATTTTTACCACATCATCAAGTCCCTGATTGGGACAATGCTTGAAATTCTGCCTCTTAGAGCTCTCAATGGTGTAAACGATACTATCTCACTGATGTATTCTTATCAGCAATATCACCGTCATTTTCTGGCGTCACTAAGTTAGAAATTTAATAACAAGTGTGTACGCTCTGCCGCTGTCTGTGAGGACGTTTTCAATTTACTGGATCACTTACACACTGAGGTAACGAAAGTCATGGCACACTTCCTAATATCCTGTCGGACATCCTTCTTTCCGGCGCAGTGCAGCAACTTGACGTGGCATGGACTCAACACGTCGTTCGAAGTCCTCTGCAGAGATATTGAGCCATTCTGCCTCTATTGTCTTCCATAACTGCGAAAGTGTTCCTGGCGCATTATTTTGTGCATCAACTCATCTGTTGATTATGTAACATAATTTTCGATAGGATTCATGTCGGGAGACCTGGGTGGCTATATCGTTCGCTAGAATTGTCCAGAATGTTCTTTTAACAATTTGACCAATCGCAAACATTTGTGACCCAGTGACGTGCCACATTGTCATCCGTAAGAATTACAACGTTGTTTGGGAACCCGAAGTACACGGGCGGCTGCAAATGGTCTCATTTGGTTTCAGTTTGGCCTGAGGATCTAGTTGATTCCACGTAAACACACCCTTCTCCATTATGCAGCCACCACCAGCTTGCGCATCGCTTTGTTGACAATTTGAGTCCATGGTTTCGTGAGGTCTGCTCGACACTCGAATCCTACCATCAGTTTTTAACAACTGAAATCGAAACTCAGCAGTCCGTGGTTTTCCCGTTGCTCAGGATGCAACCGATATGGTGACGAGTCCGGGAGAAGCGCTGCAAGCGATGTCGTGCTGTTATAAAAGGACCGTCGCCAGACGGTCGTCTGCTGTCATAGCCCATAAACGTCAAATTTCGCCGTACTGTCCTAACGGATACTTTCGTCGTACGCCCCGTATTGATTTCTGCGGTTACTTCACGGAGTGTTGCTTCTCTGTTGAAACGGACAGCTCTATGCAAACGCCGCTGCTCTCAGTCGTTTAGTGAAGGTCGTTCGTGATGAGAGGTAATGCTTAAAATTCGTTGTTCTTGGCATACTGTTGACTCTGTGGATCTGGAATATTCAATTCCCTAGCGATTTCCAAAATTGATTGTACCATGACACTAGCTTCAACTACTCTTCTGCGATCCAAATCCGTTATTTCCTGTCATGCGGCCACAATCATGTCGAAAACCTTTCCACATGAATCACCAGAGTACAAAGGACAGCTCCGCCAATGCACTCCTCTTTTATACCTTGCGTACTCGATACTACTGTCATATGTAGATGTGCATATAGCTTATTTATGACTTTTGTCTCCCCAGTGGAAGTCAAACAGCAAACTTTGACACACTTAATGAGGTTGCTTTCTGAGACTTTTGATGCAAGAAACAGTTGATCTCAAAAAAGTAATTCCCTCTAATTTTACACTTATCCCAGTTGTTGTGACTGTTTATTATAATGAGTGAATTTAAGCTTTTAATGCGTAGAACCCCCCCCCCACCCCCATGAATCATATACCTTACCGTTGGTGGGGTGGCTTGCGTGCCTCAGCGACACAGATAGCCGTACCGTAGGTGCAACCACAACGGAGGGGTATCTGTTGAGAGGCCAGACATACGTGTGGTTCCTGAAGAGGGGCAGCAGCCTTTTCAGTAGTTGCAGGGGCAACAGTCTGGATTATTGACTGATCTGGCCTTGTAACACTAACCAAAACGGCCTTGCTGTGCTGGTACTGCGAACGGCTGAAAGCATGGGGAAACTACGGCCGTAATTTTTCCCGAGGTCATGCAGCTTTACTGTATGAATGTTCTGAGGCATCAAGGGATCGCAAATTTAGTATTGGAGGCCAGCGTGGAGGGTAAAAATCGTAGAGGGAGATCAAGAGATGAATACACTTAGCAGATTCAGAAGGATGTAGGTTGCAGTAGGTACTGGGAGATGAAGAAGCTTGCACAGGATAGAGTAGCGTGGAGAGCTGTATCAAACCAGTCTCAGGACTGAAGACCACAACAACAACAACAACAACTACAACAAAAATGGCTCTCAGCACTATGGGACTTAACATCTATGGTCATCAGTCCCCTAGAACTACTTAAACCTAACTAATCTAAGGACAACACACAACACGCAGTCATAACGAGGCAGAGAAAATCCCTGACCCCGCCGGGAATCGAACTCGGGAACCCGGGCGTGGGAAGTAAGAACGCTACCGCATGACCACGAGCCAACAACAACAATGCGTAGAAAACGAAATGCATGTCATGTTTAAAAAGATAGCATTTCTGCTGATTCGTGACTCCCACTGTTGAAAACTTAGTTACCTGTTCTCTTATCTCTTCTTCCAGTCCGTAGCTCACTACGGTAGGGTACTCTCACACGTGCACTGCAGATAACGAAAACTAAGAAAAGTGAGTAATAACAATAATCAGTAACGCGAACGGTAAATGGAAGAATGATATTGTTTGAACCCGACTATCGAATGAATCAGAACACGCAAACAAAACAAACATTCCTGTATTTCTAGAAATGATACCAGCAACAGCATGGATTGCAGGTATAAGAAAAGTACTAGAATGAAATAATATCAAAGACACAGAAATAACACAAAGAAACGATTTTAAGATTAAAATACTAAATTTAGAAGCCTTTCAACGCAGAAGAAATAAGAAATCTGCTACAACATGGAGTGGAGAACGGAAAATACAAAATAACCAGGAGGTGAAACCTTTGCGATCAAATTTATGCACACGGTAAGGATTGCAAATCTGAATATTTTTAGGTAAGGAGCTGATAGTGGGAAAAAGTTTATACGTCAGTACAGGAACAACCCATAGCTCAAAGTGACGACAATTCTATTGACAAGTGGCTACTGAGGAATCCTCTCCCACGCGATAGGATTTCTACCGTTGCAAACAAATATTGGAATGAAGCACTTGGGATGCTGTTTTGAATTCACGACATTCAGAACACTGTTTGATAGTATCGTTCATTTTTGAGAGATACAAGTGCGGTCTGAAGATGACATAGTGGAGTGCCGAAACTGATAGTCAAAATAAAATAAAATAGCATGTCAATTACACGTCTGTTGGGAAACGACCTAGCTCCTCGCAAATGTCTTTCAAAGGTCATTAATTTCTTCCAGTTGGGATGGCACCTGTTGCGAAACTTTCTCGGTACTTTGGTTTCAGGACAATACGTCGTGCTATATCGAAGAAAAAATGGGTGTCTATCGGTATCTGTTTCGAGAGATCCTCCATCTTCAACAGCCTGTCATGAACTACAAATGGTGATATATATATAACCACGGACGCCTCGGAAACTACTGTTCTATTTATTTATCTAATTATTATCCGACGTAACGGTACTAGCATTGAGGTGGCAGATAGTATTTATATGAAACTAGAGCGTTTTACAAAGACATGCCTCACGTGCGTTACTTAATCAAGATCTTACAATGCCCGAAATATTCATTTCGAAGTATTGGAGGCTTGTATGAAAACACGCAACTTGGGATCCATCATTATGTTGGTATTTTTGATCCTAAAGCATGAGACATCCAGTTCAAAATGGCTCTGAGTACTGTGGGACTTAACATCTCTGGTCATCACTCCCCTAGAACTTAGAGCTACTTAAACCTAACTAACCTAAGGACATCACACACATCCATGCCCGAGGCAGGATTTGAACCTGTGACCGTAGCGGTCACGCGGTTCCAGACTGAAGCGCCTAGAACCGCAAGGCCACACCGGCCGGCAGACATCCAGTATTTTGGCTGAATCTGTAGGTGTCATCCCATACACATGGGAAGAAAGGAAGATTAGGGTTTAACGTCCCATCGACATCAAGGTCATTAAAGACGGAACACAAGCTCTAATGGTGTGAAAGATGGGGAAGGAAATCGGCCGTGGCCGATTAAAAGAACCATTTGAACTGTCGCCATCCCAAATAGGAGTCCAATAAGCTATCCCATACATAAAGTGTTACTTAGCACCACTAGAAGAAAACCAGAGTCGAGACAGAGCAATAAGTTAGTTAGGTAGAGAGGTTAAGAAAAGGAAGGTACGAGTGGTTAACGTGCATTCCACAGCGAGAAAACTGAAGCACCAACTCGGACCGACGAAGAATGTCGACCGTATGTGGCGAGTTACAAAAGCCGTCTGGAGCCATCGCCACACTGCAACACATCGCCGTCAGATTGGTTGCCGGCTCAGCCCCTGCGCCTAAACGACGTTAGGGCTCCTCCATTTGCAGCGCAAGCTGCATAGGGTCTTCGCGCACACCAGACAAAAGCGTAGAGGGCGTGTAAATCAGCAAGAGAAGGCGCTCTAGGCACGAACCTTTCGCTGCATCCGCCAGCGTCACGTGCAGCCAATCAGAAGGTTCTGTACCTCTGCCGTGCGGGTATTTCGGGCGCACCTGCTGCACGCCGTCTTCGCCGCCAAGGGCCCTCGGCAACGTGCTTCCGAGGCTGTTGGTATTCGTCAGACTCTTTTGGAAAGACTGTAGAAACTGTGAAATCGTATAGATGGTAGCTTAGGCGTTTGTCTGTTCCAATGTGTTCCGCTCAATCAGAGCGAGGACTTAGGGGACCACACCCTGCCTATTTAACTCCTGTTAATTTAGGCGAGTATTTGACCAATTTCTGAAAAAACTATTTGATGCAGGACCTTAATATTTTTACTGTATGTTACATGATGCTAATAGAGTCAAATGTACTAAAATATACTTTATCCATTTTATAGTTTTTAAGATATACTTTTTTAAATTTATTAATAAAAAATATTAAGGTTTTTCTGCAGAAAATATTTTTTCTGAACTTCCTAATGGGGGAATATTACTGAATGTAGTACCAGAGGTAGATTTTTATGTTACGCAGAGCCTGTGAAAATTTCATTCATCTATCTATGATAGTTTTTGATATAATGTGGCATATGTACTGAAAATTTTAGTTTTGCGGGAAATTGACTGTAAAGAAAAATTTCTGAATTTTTTTACTTACAGGTAAAACTGTCCTGCTGCATATGATTGCCCTTATTTGGCCTCTAGCAGGTCTTCCAGCTCCTTTTTCACTTTCATGGATGTTTGTCTTGCTTTCTTGGCCATATTAGATGCAGGCCTGTCTGCATGGGCTATCCTTATTTTATCGCGATGTTGCAGCCCAGTGATCATATTCCCAGCTTTTTCAGTAGCCAACATTTTCCAATATTACCACAATTGAATGTTATAACAGCATCATGAACTCCTAGTTTCATTTTATGCGTGCCTACAAATATAGTTTTAGGAAGGCGGTTCTAAATTATGCTGTTGAAACATTCATTTGGGTTCTGTGTCTGCCCATGCAGACATTTCCTTGAAAGGTCAGTGCGATCCAAGACTCTGGAAATAGATTTAATCGCTGTAATAACAGCACCAGGAAGAGAATGCTTGCGAGAATAAGATTCTCCAGTTGCCTGGGCCCTATTGTATTTGAACCACGAATTTTCTCCTGATGGACACAATCCACTACTTGGCTTATCATCAGTAAAGGACTTCTGGAAGTATTGGCCCAAACATTTCTCTTCATTGCCTCCAGTTTTTCTTTATTTCTCCTAATTGCCTGACCATAGTATTCCTGCAAATTTTCAATTTGAATTTTAGTTAACTGACTCTGTTTTCCATTTTCTAATTTTTGCCCTCTTATATCAACAGTTTTCTCAGCCTTACTCCCAAATGGTTTTGAACATGGCCTACACATTGTATTTCGCTAATAATGGCACCTCCGTATGGTTCACAGTTAACAGTGAGTGGGTTGACAGTGGGTGACAGAAAAGTGGGCGTGGTACATAAACGCACGTGGTAGGAAAATGTTCTTTAAATGCTCGAAAACATTTTTTCAGCTAAATCATTTTCAGAGTACTTAAATAAAACCTTAATCTATCGAAATACGGTGAAAACCGAAAATCGATTTTTTTCTACCCGAACCACGGTGTGGTCCCCTTAAACATTTGGTAGTCAAACTAGTGGAGAACAAACTCTGTCGGCAGAAGCTTTCACTGTGTTGTTTCCTCAAACTAAGACTTATCATCCAAGTACTTTTGCATAGCTGGAAACATATTTTCCTGTTAGGAAATACACAGAAGCGCCAAAGACAGTGGTATAGTCATGCGTATTCAAATACTGAGATATGTAAACAAGCAGGAAACGGCACTGCGGTCGGCAACGCCTGTCTAAGACAACAAGTGTATGGAGCAGTTGTTGGATCGGTTACTGCTGCTAAATTGTCAGGTTATCAAGATTTAAATGAGTTTTAACGTGGTGTTATAGTCGACGTACGAGCAATGGGGCACAGCATCTCCGGGGTAGCGATGAATGGGGAATTTTTCCGTGCGATCGTGTCATGAGTGTACCGTGAATATCAGGAATCCACTTAAACATCAAATCTCTCTCATCGATTTGACTGGAAAGAGATCCTGCAAGAACGGGACCAACGACCACTGAAGAGAATCGTTCAGCGTGTCAGAAGTGCAACCCTTGCTGACATTGTTGCATATTTCATTGCTGGATCATCAGAAAGTGTCAGTGTGCGAACCATTCTACGAAATATCTTCGATTGGGCTTTCGGAGCCGAAGGCCCACTCGTGTACTCCTGATGACTGCACAATACAAAGCTTTACGCCTCGCCTGGACCCGTCAACACCGACATTGGACTGTCGAGGACTGGAAACATGTTGCTTGGTCGGACAAGTCTCGCAGTGTCGAGCTGATAGACGCGTATGGGTATGGAGAGAACCTCATGAATTCATGGACCCTGCATGTCAGCAGGGGATTGTTCAATCTGGTGGAGGCTCTGCATCGGTGTGGGGCTTGTGCAGCTGGAGTGATATGGGTTACCTGATACGTCTAGGTACGACTCTGACAGGTGACACGTACGTACGCATCCTGTCTGATGACCTGCTTCCATTCATGTCCGTTGTGCATTCCGACGGACTTGGGCAATTCCAGCAGGACAATGCAACCACCCATACTTCAAGAATTGCTACTGAGTGGTTTCATTAACACTCTTCTGAGTTTAAACACTTCCGCTGGTCACCAAATTCCCCAGACATGAACATTATTGAACATATCCACACTGTTAAGGAAAGATTCCCACCCCCTCCTACTCTTATGGATTTATGGACAGCTCTGCATGGTTCGTGTAGTCAGTTACCTCCAGCATTACGTCAGACAGTAATCGAGTCCATTCCACATTGTGCTGCGGCACTTCTGCTTGCTAGCAAGGCCTCTACACGAAACTTGGCAGGTGTACCACTTTCCTTGGCTCTTCAGTTTAGTTACAAATTTTGTTACTTGGTTGTGACGGTAAACGAACACCATTCGTTCCTTATATATTAATGATGAACTACACGTTAGAGTGTTCCTTTTGGAAGTGTTCCAAGTTCAGGATACTTCAATATACTTTTCAAAGAACCATATCGGTACTTACCTTAAGCAGTTTATCAACAGGGAGAACCTAAAGGGAAGGATCGGACGGGGATGTAAACCACTGACTTTCCAAATGGGAATTCGCTGCCGTGACACTGCGCCAGCTCTTTTAATGGGAAGGTGAAGAGACAAGAGAACATTGTACTGTATTTTCTAGAATCGGTAACATGAGTGCTACACTGCTAAAAGGTAATTTGTAACGAAACAGAGCAAATAACTCCTTAACGAGCTATCGGAGACAAATGCTTTCTTATGTGAGAAACACATCCCTCCGATCAGCGATTGAAAATTCTTTGGTGGATTTAGACCTAAGCGATTTTACAGATCTAAATTCCGTTGCTACAAGGCTTTATGGTCATAAAACTTTGTTTTTAAAGCCAACGTAAAAACCTTATATACCTACTTAACATTATCAAAAGCTTTAACTCAATAGACTTTTGATGATTTTTTTAGTGTCATCGTGAAGAACCATGCACTAACTGTGCGCAGTATTCCATCACGACGCATTCACATTTAGTGTGCCACAAACATTACACACTGGTGCGTCATATCACTAGAGAATGAATCCATCCTCTAAACAACAATGTCCTCCATGGAAGATTGTAAGAATGCCTGATCTTGCTACGCTGGCTGATAAGCTGGTTTTGTCGACAACTGCTTCTGAGCGCGACTTGATGGTGGAGAAGAATATGGCGGTATTGACTAAAAGTAAGACATATTTTACAGTTTTCCTTGTCGTGGGCATCAAGTTCTTAAAGATCAAAACGAAGACAGTGACATCTTTTATACTTCCTTGAGGGAAAACGGACCCAAGACAGGAAAAACCCATACAGATAGAAAGTCTTCCCCATGATCTCAACTGATTGACTTGCCTGAAGATATTACGCTTCCCAACGGATTCATAGACCGATAAAAACTAGAGGAAGACGTCTAAGAAATGAATACTTCCTTGTAGAGGAATCCCTACGTTAAACCAGACTCAGGGATGTTCCGATTACACAGGCTACATTACTTGACCTCCTGGAACTGACCTCGTGGAACTGAAACCATATCTGACCTTTGTTTCTATCTATCACCTACAGTTCTGTCACAAGGTATCTACGAAACAAAAGAGAAAATTAGCAACACACTTGTAACTGGAATGAACAGCAATTCGATTTTTCAACATGAACGAACGATTCAGTTAAGCGCAAACCCGAAAGAATACCATATAGGAATTGTTTGTTTTCCTTAAAGCATCTAATGTAGCCTTTTCTCTCATGAATTCTCTGTTGTACGCCTGGGTTAAATGACCAACGATAGTCTTCCATCACACTGATATTCCAGCATCGCTGACAAAGTTTTTACCTCACTTTGTTGTCTTGATAAATTCGTTCATCTTACGTGTCAGAGATAGCAAAGAAGCTTACCTTCAATTTCGCTTCTGAGAGAGGAAGGAAAGTCTCGCAGTCGTTCTTGAAATATATCTTTGAGTAAGGATTCCGTGAAGTACTTCGTTGGGCTCCACGCAAAGAGGACAGATTGTAACACAACAATTATTTCAGTTACACCATATGGCTGTGTAAGGCATTTCTCACTCCAAGCTTCAACGATTTCTTTGTAGGCCACTCTCTTTGGATTAATATTGATACCTGGTTAATAACTCAAATGACTGACTGCAAGGCGCTTTTGAATGGACACGTTTTAAACACTGCCCTCCAGGAGTTTGAATGCCGCTGGAAACGGCAACGAAATAGTGTATGTGGAGCAGAGATGATGCGGGAATCGCTCTAGCACGATACGGTCAGCACATGTGGGAATCCGCCGACTTTAGTGACTTTGAGAAAGGGCAGATTATGATGACACGACGCCAGGGAACGAGCATATTGGTAATGGTGAAGCCGGTTGGTGATTCACGTGCTACTGTCGTGAGAATCTATGGAAAGTGGTTGAATGACTGTGAAATCGCAAGTAGGCGACACAGATCTTGGTCGTCAACGTGTCATTACAGAACGTGGAGGGCGGAGGCTTGCCATTCTGTAAAAAACAGTACACGGGTATCTGTGGCAGATCTGAAAACATAGTGCAATGTCAGAGAAGACACAAGTGCTTCAGAGAACCCCGTGCAGTGCACGTTGTTGAACATGGGACACTCCAGCAGACAACCCATAATGTTCTATTGCTGGCTCAAACACATCCTCAGATAATATTGGAGTGGGCACTGGATAAACGATGCTGGACCGAAGATCAAGGGGAACATCCATCGACTCCACAGATGACTCTCGTTCCTTGCTGCACCATGTCCACGTTAGTGTCTGAATAAGTCATCATCCAGGCGAACGGTTGCTGAAAACATGCAGAGCGCCACGGACGCAAACTGTTGGCTATATTATTATCATCTGGGGAACATTCATCTGAGCTTACATGAGAGCTGTGTTAGTAATCGAAGGCACCATAATACCAGTGAAGTAAGCGAACTTTATTTCTGACAAAACCTGCATCCGATCTTGACTTCCACGAAGGCGGTAACATCTCCCAGCAAGATAAATTTCCGTGACACAAGACCAGAATCGTGCAACAGTGCATTGAGGAGTGTGACAGCTAACTCACATTGATGTCCTGCCTACCAATTGACCTGTACCCAATGGAACACATGTAGGACGCTCCGCGCGCACAAACCACCAGCCCGTAATTTTCGGGAACTATATGATCTGAGCCTAGACATCTGGTGCCACATAACCCAGGACATTTAACAATGACATGTTGAATTCATGCCACGTCGAAACTCCTCCAAATTTGGACTAACGAACTACATGGTCCAGTCAAATTAATGTGACCACCGCCTATATTCGACGTCAGTGTGAAGTAACTACTCACTGACAGCAGGTAGCATCATAGTAAACGGTGTACAAAGTCTGTCCGGGGGACGACGTTGTCGTAATGCGCAAACAGAGCGATTTGTGAGATATCCAAAAGGGCCATGTCCATTGGCTTTGGAGCGAAGAGTGGAAGCCGGGAGCTGTGGCCGAGCGTTTCTAGGCGCTTCAATCCGGAACCGCGCGACTACTACGGTCGCACGTTCGAATCCTGCCCCGGGCATGGATGTGTGTGATGTTCTTAGGTTAGTTAGGTTTATGTAGTTCTAAGTTCTAGGGGAATGATGACCTCAGATCTTCAGTCCCATAGTGCTCAGAGCCATTTCAAGAGTTGAAGCATTTCAGAAACGGTCTTTGTTCATGTATACTGTGCATGGAAAAACGGCGCTTTCCTAAACAGGCACTGAGGCAACATTGATGCACGACGGATCATAGATGACAGGGCTTAACGCTGCTTGCGGAGATGTTTGTAGGCGACTAGACGTGTAACTGTCGAACAGCTGACGCCCTAGTTGGATCCAGGGCTACCAACAATGTGTCTTCAATTACCGTTCAGCGAACGTTGCTTCGTATCTTCCTCCGCAGCAGACGCATGGTTCATGCACCCAGACTATTCATCGCCGACAGAGGCTGGAATTTCAACGCCAGCACCGCAACTGCAAGTCCAGTGAGCAGTCTTTACAAATGAGTCACCTTTTATACTCCATCGGACAGATGGCCATTGACGTGTACGGCGTGATGCGTCTGAAAGCAAACACCCTGTAACAACCATCCATAAGGTCCATGACAAAAGAGGGAGCACTATGGTTTGGGAAATATTTTCGTGGCGTTCCCTGGGTGATCTCGTCATTATGGAGGGCACAATTTATCAACACAAGTGTGAATCTGTCCTTGGAGACCATGTCCATCCCTGCATACATCTTGTCTTTCCTCGGCACGACTGCATGCACGAGCAGGACAATGCAACATGTCACACAGCTCGCTGTGGACTTAAGTGATCGGAAGAGCAGCAGGATGAGTTTACCCTATTGACCCGACCACCACTCTGCCCGGATTTAAGCTCAGTCGAGAATGTGTGTGACCAGCCTCTGACGGGCTGTTGGCGCCATTGATCCTCAACCGAGAAACATAGCGCAGCCGCCCACGGCATTGGTGCCAGCATTGCTCCACATTACTGTAGGTACCTTCCATAACCTCTCTGACTGTCTTCATGCACAGTTTTGGCTCATTACGGTATATACCATGAAAATTGTTACGATAGACGCCTTGCTAAATCAGCAACACAGACCAAGTAGTAGGAATTGTGGAACGGGGCCAGAATGAGCGGCTGTCAGTTACACTCCAAACAACTTCTAAGCTTGCTATGGACAGAAAACGTCTTTTATTCTGAAACCGCTGAAGGCCAATAAATTAAATACAACTGCTATCTATCTATCTATCTATATATACACTCCTGGAAATTGAAATAAGAACACCGTGAATTCATTGTCCCAGGAAGGGGAAACTTTATTGACACATTCCTGGGGTCAGATACATCACATGATCACACTGACAGAACCACAGGCACATAGACACAGGCAACAGAGCATGCACAATGTCGGCACTAGTACAGTGTATATCCACCTTTCGCAGCAATGCAGGCTGCTATTCTCCCATGGAGACGATCGTAGAGATGCTGGATGTAGTCCTGTGGAACGGCTTGCCATGCCATTTCCATCTGGCGCCTCAGTTGGACCAGCGTTCGTGCTGGACGTGCAGACCGCGTGAGACGACGCTTCATCCAGTCCCAAACATGCTCAATGGGGGACAGATCCGGAGATCTTGCTGGCCAGGGTAGTTGACTTACACCTTCTAGAGCACGTTGGGTGGCACGGGATACATGCGGACGTGCATTGTCCTGTTGGAACAGCAAGTTCCCTTGCCGGTCAAGGAATGGTAGAACGATGGGTTCGATGACGGTTTGGATGTACCGTGCACTATTCAGTGTCCCCTCGACGATCACCAGTGGTGTACGGCCAGTGTAGGAGATCGCCCCCACACCATGATGCCGGGTGTTGGCCCTGTGTGCCTCGGTCGTATGCAGTCCTGATTGTGGCGCTCACCTGCACGGCGCCAAACACGCATACGACCATCATTGGCACCAAGGCAGAAGCGACTCTCATCGCTGAAGACGACACGTCTCCATTCGTCCCTCCATTCACGCCTGTCGCGACACCACTGGAGGCGGGCTGCACGATGTTGGGGCGTGAGCCGAAGACGGCCTAACGGTGTGCGGGACCGTAGCCCAGGTTCATGGAGACGGTTGCGAATGGTCCTCGCCGATACCCCAGGAGCAACAGTGTCCCTAATTTGCTGGGAAGTGGCGGTGCGGTCCCCTACGGCACTGCGTAGGATCCTACGGTCTTGGCGTGCATCCGTGCGTCGCTGCGGTCCGGTCCCAGGTCGACGGGCAAGTGCAACTTCCGCCGACCACTGGCGACAACATCGATGTACTGTGGAGACCTCACGCCCCACGTGTTGAGCAATTCGGCGGTACGTCCACCCGGCCTCCCGCATGCCCACTATACGCCCTCGCTCAAAGTCCGTCAACTGCACATACGGTTCACGTCCACGCTGTCGCGGCATGCTACCAGTGTTAAAGACTGCGATGGAGCTCCGTATGCCACGGCAAACTGGCTGACACTGACGGCGGCGGTGCACAAATGCTGCGCAGCTAGCGCCATTCGACGGCCAACACCGCGATTCCTGGTGTGTCCGCTGTGCCGTGCGTGTGATCATTGCTTGTACAGCCCTCTCGCAGTGTCCGGAGCAAGTATGGTGGGTCTGACACACCGGTGTCAATGTGTTCTTTTTTCCATTTCCAGGAGTATATATATATATATCTTGAGACAGACAGACGGCTCTAGGCTTTAACCTTAAGTAGTATTTAAGGCGAAGCTTTGTAAGACTTGACTAGTCAGATAGATTAAGTTTTTTTAAAAGCAGCTGAATGCCGATAAATTTAAAACAACATAACTACAATAACCTTTCAATAGGCAGAAGGCCCAAGCTTTATGACCAATAAGAAACCTTACTCCAAAAGGGCTGAAGGCCTTTGTTAAAAAAAGAAATAAGTAAAACTGAAACCAATTTTCCAAGGCAGAAGGCCCAAAGCTTTTTAAATATGTAGTGTTTAAGCCAAAGTGATGTAACACTTGATAAGTAACAATGTAAAATTTTAAAGTGACTGAAGGCCTATCATTTTAAGAACAATACAGCTAGGATAAATTTTCAACAGGCAGGAGTCCTACAGCTTTATCTTGAAAGAATGTAATACTTGATAAGTAAGAACCTTAAAACTTAAAGCAGCTGAGGGCTCATGCTTTTAAAAAAACAATACAACTACAATAAATTTTCAACAGGCAGAAACCACACAGCTTTATCTTCCAAAAGATAATACTTGATAAGCAAGATCCTTAAAACTTAAGGCACCTGAAGGCCGATGCTTTTAAAAAACAATAGAATAAATTTTCAACAGGCAGAAAGCCTTTGATTTTAAAACCAAAATTACAAGCATACAAATTCAATCCATCGGCTATGAGCCATTAAAAACACACAATTAAACACCAATAAGAAAAGCAGTATAAGCAACAGCGCTCATAAGTTTCCAGGGGGCTCGGTCTGCACTTGAAATCTTAACGTTCGCTTAAGTGAGACAAGAAGTCGGCCCAACTATACTTGATCCACCGGCAACACAACTAAGAGACAGTCAGGGACCCTACGATAAGACGACTTGCTAACCACCGACCAGTATATGAGAATTCCAAAGCCAAAACGTTGCAGACACTGCCGCCCATAACCAAACATACATTAAGCTCGTCAAAACTACACACCATGTTGGACGGCGACAAAAGGTGATGAAAGGACACTGACTGAATTTACGTCAGCGACCAGGGTAGGTAACCGGAACACTAATGGCCACAAGGCAGAAAATTCCGCTGGTGCAGTTGAATTTCAAATCGACAAATATACACTCCTGGAAACTGAAATAAGAACACCGTGAATTCATTGTCCCAGGAACGGGAAACTTTATTGACACATTCCTGGGGTCAGATACATCACATGATCACACTGACAGAACCACAGGCACATAGACACAGGCAACAGAGCATGCACAATGTCGGCACTAGTACAGTGTATATCCACCTTTCGCAGCAATGCAGGCTGCTATTCTCCCATGGAGACGATCGTAGAGATGCTGGATGTAGTCCTGTGGAACGGCTTGCCATGCCATTTCCACCTGGCGCCTCAGTTGGACCAGCGTTCGTGCTGGACGTGCAGACCGCGTGAGACGACGCTTCATCTAGTCCCAAACATGCTCAATGGGGGACAGATCCGGAGATCTTGCTGGCCAGGGTAGTTGACTTACACCTTGTAGAGCACTTTGGGTGGCAAGGGGTACATGCGGACGTGCATTGTCCTGTTGGAACTGCAAGTTCCCTTGCCGGTCTAGGAATGGTAGAACGATGGGTTCCTTGACGGTTTTGATGTACCGTGCACTATTCAGTGTCCCCTCGACGATCACCAGTGGTGTACGGCCAGTGTAGGAGATCGCTCCCCACACCATGATGCCGGGTGTTGGCCCTGTGTGCCTCGGTCGTATGCAGTCCTGATTGTGGCGCTCACCTGCACGGCGCCAAACACGCATACGACCGTCATTGGCACCAAGGCAGAAGCGACTCTCATCGCTGAAGACGACACGTCTCCATTCGTCCCTCCATTCACGCCTGTCGCGACTCCACTGGAGGCGGGTTGCACGATGTTGGGGCGTGAGCGGAAGACGGCCTAACGGTGTGCGGGACCGTAGCCCAGCTTAATGGAGACGGTTGCGAATGGTCCTCGCCGATACCCCAGGAGCAACAGTGTCCCTAATTTGCTGGGAAGTGGCGGTGCGGTCCCCTACGGCACTGCGTAGGATCCTACGGTCTTGGCGTGCATCCGTGCGTCGCTGCGGTCCGGTCCCAGATCGACGGGCACGTGCACCTTCCGCCGACCACTGGCGACAACATCGATGTACTGTGGAGACCTCACGCCCCACGTGTTGAGCAATTCGGCGGTACGTCCACCCGGCCTCCCGCATGCCCACTATACGCCCTCGCTCAAAGTCCGTCAACTGCACATACGGTTCACGTCCACGCTGTCGCGGCATGCTACCAGTGTTAAAGACTGCGATGGAGCTCCGTATGCCACGGCAAACTGGTTGACACTGACGGCGGCGGTGCACAAATGCTGCGCAGCTAGCGCCATTCGACGGCCAACACCGCGGTTCCGGGTGTGTCCGCTGTGCCGTGCGTGTGATCATTGCTTGTACAGCCGTCTCGCAGTGTCCGGAGCAAGTATGGTGGGTCTGACACACCGGTGTCAATGTGTTCTTTTTTCCATTTCCAGGAGTGTAGTTAATTACACCACACGGCGGCTAAATCTTCAACAACTCGAACACTGGCTGTTGCTCCCAGGAATGCCACCAAGAGCGAACCAGCAAGTAACGGGACAACGTGAACAAACGTGGCTTCGGTAATTAAATCACCACTCAACTTTCATGTCCCGGGTAGGTGAGCCAGGAACCTCGCAGCGCTCGGAACAGCCCCCACTGACTCTGAAACTGCGTAGAGACCGCCAGTGCGCCCGGCCGACTGCGCCGCGCAGATAATTGCTTGCTGATCCGCTCCAGCCGACCGACTCACTGCCAGTACGCCGATAATATTTAAAAGAAGTGTAAATCACACCAACTACACACACAGTTTGACAAGCACTTGCACGGAGACTTGAACGACACTCAACAGTGGCTGTGCAATCACGAAGACAAATCGGGAGTCGATACACACACATAGCCAACCCATAAGCGATCGGCGAGCCAATTCACGTCGCCCAGTAAGACCGACAATCCACGAAGACCGTCCCCGGCTCAGGTGATGCGTGGTGGCAGCGGTCGTGTGAGCCATGGACATCCAGTCCTAATTGCTGCTCCAACCTAGCTGAACTAATGTGGCATTCCAACTCCACGACTGGCAGGTCCGAACTGCCCTCCTGGAACGTTCCAACTGAATCCACAACAGACGACAACCGGGAAGTAATAGCAGTGCAGCAAAGATAACATGTGAGGGCTATATCGATAGGCACTGCTGCTGCCACTGACGGGAAGACAAAGCAGCAACTCAGTGACAACATAAATTGAAACTAACGTAACTAGGTGGCAACACAAAAAAGGTCTAAAATAAGAGATGGCGCTAGCGCAACCACTCATGGCTCACTACGAATGCATTTTTTGCAATATGGAGCGTTAATTGTAAACAAAATGGTGGAATTTTTTTCATTTCGTTGTCCTGTATACTGTGGTTGTAAAAAGACTTCTTCCGGACCCACATTGAAAGCGAGTGGGAGCCGTCTGGATTCTAGAGCGCAGACAAGTTGATGGTTGACCATCTGCTCCAAGGACGCTAGTGACTGCGTACTAGGTCAACGGTGGGGTAACCATCACAGCGTGTCCTGTAGTTTTCGGTCGCGAAAGAAGTTCTGAGATGTCCTCCTCCTAGGAGTTAGGGATACATCTTGTCGTCATGACGAACCGAATGCAATGACGAGTTACTTGCAAGCTTCCACGAGGTTGTAACGACTACGCTCTCGCGTACGTTAACTCTTTAAAGCCTGTACTATGGTAAGTTGACGGGCTTCACCTTATAAGAAAGGATTTTAGTAAATATGTTGACCGCGCGTACCTGAATGGAGGCAAAATCAGACTTACACCCACTCAGTAACAACAATGATACGTCACGCAAGTCTAAAGTGCAACTACACGTTAGAATGGACAAGAAACATACACAGCAGATGCTACCAATTGTTAATAATACGGTCGCCAGCCTAATTAGCCATTTACTGAGTTTCTTCCCTGTACAAGAGGAAGTACGTTCAAGCATAACAACACGTAGAAACATTGCATTATATGGTAAATTTTGAACCAGAAAATCTACTGAACTAAGAATCTCACTTTCTGTACTAATATGGACACACCATACATACACAACATTACACTATAATGTTTACTACAAACTTCGTATTGTCTATTGACCTGATTGAAATCGGGCATAGGTTACCCTAGAAATAGCACTTTTGAAACACACATACAAAGTCAATTTTAAGAAGGGTAAAACACTGATATTTTTAGGTTTTATATTGACTTTAACTTTGCTGGTCAAAGCAGTTCAGTACACTTTAGGATTCAAATGAATAGAAAAGAAAGAAAGGAGAAGGGCGGGGGGGGGGGGGGGGGCACCCTGAAACTGCTATGATCACTGTAGTGAAAGTTTGATCATTGAGAGCCTTGAGCATTCTAGATTTCCAATATATGATTTACCACTCTTTTTTTTCTTATTTCCTGCTCATTTAACTACCGTTACTTTTGTCTCAATTTAAATAAACTTCATTACTAAACCAATTTCAATATTATCTTCCAACTTGGTCAGACCTATATTATTCGTCCAGTATTTCATTAACGACAAAGTTCTTTAAACATCATTCTAACATAGATAGGTCTGCAGGTAATTATTATTAACATAAACTTTAAATCTTCATCTTGGGACACTCGGATTGCACAACATGTGGAAAGGACCCTTTCTAGGTCAGTTGTGAGGATACTTAATTGATACGACAGTTCTGGTAAAATTTAAGTTGTTATTGGACAGTATGTATCAAAAGTAACACTGGTCCACACGAATACAGTACTAAAAGTTTCAACCTGTTCGCATCGATGAGGCGGTCGGCAGGCGGCGAGATGGCGAGGCACAAAGCACACATGCAATTACAGCAATGGCTCATGAAATATCGGCACTTTACTTCTTCATAGCGTCGCAATGCTTTTCCATTTAGTGCCTATGGAATATTGCCATGCTGTATAGGCGTCGGAAACAGCGCATCCGAGGCTCAACGAAACCACTTTTCCCAGGAGAGCCTCCTCGATCCAGCACGTGTTTCTCAGATCGATGCCCAACTCCGACTACTTTGGCTGCTTAGCCCGTTGTTCCGTGCAGCGCCCGTGTGCATTTTCCCGCGCTCGCCTGCCCCCACCCTTTTACCGCTCCCCTACAGACAGGGTATTCACCAAAGGTTTTGCATCCTACATATCCTAATACATTGCCTACGTATGGACCAGGCGCACAATTACAACTTTAGCATCTTACAATTTTTCCAGCATTAGTTACACTTCACTTCTATTATAACATTGCTTGAAATTTGACATAAATATTAAAATTTACATCGAAAATTATTTATAGCTTCTTCAACATAACGGCATGAAACAAAAAAAAAAAGAAATAGAATCAGAACATCGATTAGGCTAGTTTATTGAAATTCAGGGGAAAAATTTATTATAAGTACAATAGTATAGTGTTATTGTTGTTACACATGACCCTGTTTCCAGTAAATTTCACTAAGTGCAAATTTGATGGGAACACTGAACTTTATATTTATACGGTGGTTCTGAATCTTTGTGTGATTGTCCCATCAAAAAAAAATTTGTACCACAAACTTCCTTTCACTCACTTTACATAAGTCTATAATTTTTTAACGTATCAAGAACATATACCTATCGTTTGCTTAAGTGCCTTTGGCACAGTCCAACCTCCTATCACAACAGTATTTAAGTAGCAAATTACTCATCATTGTTCAATTCCTCAGACAAATAAAACCAAATTTGGAACACAAACACTCATGAACAAAAGCAAATACAAATATCTATATACACTATAAAACAATTTGTTGCTGCTTGCATTGAATGGCAGTCCATTTCCTTACTTCCAAAAAAAAAAAAAAAAAAAAAAAAAAAAAAAAAAAAAAAAACAATAATATTTAGAAAATTACCACACATATTTGCTGCCTATTATTCAGATTTGGGCAGTCCTTTTCACATCATATTATCACATTTCCTGTACCACACTTACAATTCTCCTTTGACTATTTATCTGCCCTCTTTGGTGTTTGGCTGTCCTTTATATTATGACTCATATACAGCCCATTTTCATTTTTGACAGTCCCATCTTTTATCTGGCTGACAGCATTTATCCTTTCTTTTCAGCCCTTTTCTCCATACCTCTTTACATTTATAGTACAACTGGTAATCTGAAACTCACATAATTACATTAGTACACTGATATTGGTTTACCTATGTTACAAAGGTTTGTTACATTTGGCATAAATTAGCTTCAGCATAATATACAGCATATTTACTGTAAATTGTTTTCTGATTGTACTTAGTTCACTCACTTCTAGGAACATACAGTTTCAGGTCCACAACATTTCTTACACCTAAAGGTCTTTTGGATTTTCGGTAGATCAGGTAGTAAGCATTATCGTGTGGAATGTTCTGTATTACATATGGTCCATTATAAATATATTTAAATTTGGAAATTTCATGGTTCAGTTCACTAGATTTTTCGTGCGTTTTTAAAAGAACGTAATCCCCAATTTTAAATTTTGAAACTTTCAGATTTTTATCATGTCTTTTAGATCTCGATTCAGCTTTTTGCTTGGCCCTTTTTCTGACTAATCCTTTCTTTTGACTCAACCCCAAACTTGTACCAGGTGGAATCTCTAGTTTTTCCTCAATTAAACTTTTACTTTTGCTGCCTAACAAAATTTCTTCGGGTGGGAACCCAGTAGTTTCATGAGGTAAGGTGTTCATGACAGTCTCAAAGCCCGATATAAACTTGCCCCAGGCCCTATGGTTATGACTGCAGTACGTTCTACACAATCTCCCGATTTCTCGCATGTACCTTTCAACCGGGTTGCTAGCAGGATGATAAACGGAGATATATTTAAACTCCACACCATTTTGCTCCATTCCTTCGTTCCAAATTTTGGATATGAACTGGGGTCCATTGTCAGATAGTATGGCCTTAGGTATCCCGATGTTTCTGAAATATTCAACCATCCTACTAAATACAGCTTTTGCTGTTGCTCTTTTCAAGGGGTATAATTTCACAAACTTTGAGAATACTTCCAAAATTACTAAAATATATGCACAATTTCCCGAAGTCTTTGGGAGGGGACCATATAAATCTACCGATAATGACTCTAGGGTGTCTTCAGGTAACGTACTTTGCATTGGACCTTTATTAGTTCTGTTCGGTACTTTGGCCGTTTGACAGACATCACACGACTTAATTAATTCCTTTACCCTCTTACTGACACTACCAGCAATCACTACTACATTATTCAATTTATCCAGACATTTCTTTGGACCACTATGCCCCAATGCTAAATGAAAATAGTCTATAACCTCGGTATCGAACTGGTGTGGCCAACATACTCTCCATTCCTCAGTGGCTAAATCTTTCCTCCTATATAAAATGCCTTTAAAGATTTTGTAATACTTCTTAATTTGAGGATATTGCACACTGTCAAAATTTACCTTCACAGATTTCCATGTCGGATCCTCATTCCGATGTATCTCATATTTTTACATATTTGTTCAATTTTCCTTTTTCCTGAAAGCTCTTTCATATACTTTATCTGAAAAGTACCCTCTTCACCATTTTCATTGGGCACTTCACTCATACCATTAGGCAATCGAGATAAAGCATCTGCCACTTAATTCTCAGTACCCTTAACATAGCAAATCTCGTAATCAAATTATTGCAGGTACAAAGCCCAACGAGTTAGCCTGCCATTAAGTAAACGACAATCCTTAAGAAAAGTTAAAGCTTTGTGGTCAGTATGTATGATGAGTTTATGGCCCCACAAATAATTTCTGAATTTCTATAACCCCCATATAATGGCTAAAGCTTCCTTTTCCGATATAGTGTAGTTTCTCTCGTATTTTGTTAGAGTTCTACTTGCAAACGCGATAGTCCTGTGTTCGATTTCTTAGCCATCACAGATTTCTTGGAAAACTTCTATACCAATTCCATAAGCACTGTTGTCAGTACTCATATGGAAAGGTTTTGACAGTATGGGGTGATGCAAAATATTGTCATTCAAAAGTTCACTTTTTAAATTTTCGAAATCTCTCATACACCCTTCAGTCCACACGAAAGCACTATTTTTCTTAAGTAGATTATTCAAATGAGGACTATTAAAAACTTGCCCCTGGACGAATTTTCTATAGAACCCACATAAATCCAAAAAGGCTTTCAACTGTTTTCTGTTTCTAGGAGCTGGACACTCTGCTCTGCACTTAACTTTTCCGGGTCCTTGCCAATACCGGTCGTAGTAATAATGTGCCCCAGAAACTTTATTTCCGATTTCACAAATTCACATTTCTTCCACTTAAGCGTCATGCCACCTGCTTTTAGAGCAACAAAAACTTTCTGCAAATAATTCACAATGCTCTTGCCATTCTTCTGTAGCAATCAGTAAATCATCTACATAAATGGTTAGCCGGGAACTCAGTTCTCTCCCTAATACAGAATCCAGTGCCCTTATAAATACTGCCACCGAATTGCTAAGCCCAAATGGTACTACTTTGTACTGATAGCATTTCCCGGCAAATAAAAAAGCGGTATATTTACGGGATTCTTTGCTCAAGGGAATTTGCCAGTATCCGGCGGTCATGTCCAGACTGGTTAAATACTTCACGTTATAAAATTTTTGGAGCATTTCGTCCAGATTTTCAGGTCTGTCTATTTCCTTTTTTACAATTTTGTTCAAAGTCCTGGCGTCAATTACTACTCTTACTCCCCCATCCCTTTTGTTCACGATGATAAGGGGACTATTATATTCGCTGCTACTCCGTTCGATTACACCCCATTCTATCATTTTATCTATTTCCACTTGCACAGCCTGCCTCTTTGATATGGGTACCGAAAACGGTCTTACAAAGAAAGGTTTATGCTCTATTGTCTCAATCTGGTATTCAAAGTTCTTAACTAGGCCAGGTTTGTCCGAAAATACGGTGCTGTTACTTTCTAAAATATCAAGCAATTCTGTTTTCTGTTTGGGAGATATTTCCTTCAAATTTTCCACCATTTCTTTAAAATCGTGCCCCTGCTTGTCACTCTCATTTATTAACCTCTGGACATGGTACACCTCATACTTGTTTGTCAAACCATCATTCCCTTGGTCAATCTCCAACAATAAAGAATCAATTTCTGAATCGAACACCTTCCCATATTCCTCAAATTTGAATTCTAAATTCCTAGATGCACTATTAATTTTGATCACTTCTTGACTACAATCAATAATAACCTTTTCTTTATTTAACCAATCTATTCCCAGAATCATTTCAGTACTCAAGTCTGGCACAACCAAAAAATCGTGTTCAAATCTTTGTCCTTTTATATTAAATTCTACCAAACTCTGGTTCTTTACCGGCTTGCTAGTCTTACCAGTAGCACCAACAATTTTTACACCCATCACAGTCATAATTACTATTCCAGGCTTATCACAAATGTGTTCGAAAAACGACTGGGAGATTGCGCTTATCTGAGATCCAGTATCAAGAAGTACCTGCAATTTCACTTTATAAATTTCAACTGGTATTACAGTTTGTTTCACCGTCGAATGTTTTTCATTGTTGTGGTCTTCCCTAAGCAAATCCGGGTCGACGATAACATCGTCCCAAGATATGCTTTTAACATTCACCCCACCTATATCTGGCGGTTTCTTTGGTTCTGGGAGTTCAAAGTCATTAATTACTTGAACTCTTTCTAAAATAGACCCTGAGTCGTCAGGTGGCTCTTTCTTTCTTTGTTCAGTCTCAACATCTGGATTTTGTTTTGAAACTTCGTCATCATTAGGTATAATATCGCAATTAACTGTATTTCCATTATTTCCACTATTACCGAAATATTCGTCATCTGAACTATCGTCAGAATCCGACCATTCTGGATCGCTTTCAGGTTCTAACATAAAAGCTTTTCTGAGACAGGCACTAAGTTCTTCCTCTACATTTTCGTCAGGTTTAGATTTTAACTCAGTATCCTCTTTCGGCAAAACGTCCTCATTATCAGCTTTACTCACATCTACTGTTACTTCATATTTAGTGTAATCCTCATGGACTTCAATTACTTTCAGGTAATTACCTGCCTCTTCCTCACAGAGCCTTTCGGTAGCAGCTCGTACTGTTGGCGAATCGTTAACAGAAGTTACTTCCTCGTCAATGTTTAGGCTTTCATCCTCTAATTCCTTCCTATCTTTAATCATTGTCCTATCGGCAGCAAGCGTACTCAGCGCGGCGCTATTTAATCTCTCCTCTTCCAATTTGGGCCACGTCACCTTATCGATGTCCCTATTATCTCCCTTTTCACTAATTAACCTCCTTGCCTCATACTCCTTCTTAAAATCCTCCCACTCACATTGCTTTAGGCCCTTGTACAGATCGTCGATCTGCACACACCAATCAGTTACTTCTGCTAGTTCATTCTCGCCATTTACTTTTTTGCTAATACTGCAAACCACACCTCTCTGTGTATCCACTGTTTCATCTACTATTTCCTTCATGACGGAATTACCACTCGTAATGTATTCACCAGTCCTTACTGCAATGTTCGTATATAATGCTGCCGCATTGCTAGCGGCTTCTCTCTGAACAGCTGTTCTGCTAGTCTGGGCCGTTGCCCTCTGATGCTCTACTCGACTGTTAACATGTAGCGCTCTGCACGGCAAAGATGACTCATTTATGCCCGCACCTGACGCTTGTTTCGCAGCAACATGTTGCGTCGTTCCATGCCTGTCTCTAACCTGTCTCATAACTTTACTGTCAGTCCGGTAACTTTTCTTAAATTGGGGCTGGTATGTATTGTCCCCTTCCGTTTGGCCCGCAACGTTCACGGATATCAGTTTCCCGCATCGTTATTATTTTGTGCAGTGTACCCTCTACCGCGACCTATATAACTTCCTCTTCCTCTGCCTCTGCCTCTTCCTCTCTGTATCATATTGACGCGAAACCCTTCGCTGTCATTCCTCTCGTCATTATTGTAATTATTTCTGTTACTAAAATTTTGATAATTGGCACGACTTTCGCGCCAGTGGTCTTCGTCTTCAACCCTTTCGAGAAACGCTTGGAAGCTGCGATGAATGCTTCCCACGTATCTCTTTGAATCTTCTGGAAGCTTTTTATATAGCTCCCATATTATTTCTGAATCGCATCTTCACCCTCTTAAATGAGTCAACTTTCGGTACCAATATTCGCAGAAATCTTTCAAAGAATTTCTGCCCCCGTTATCATGAAGTTTGGCCATGATAAACTCGCACCACAAATGATCCTGTTTTTGTTCGGAACAATATTCTTCTGTAAACTTTTGCTTAAATTCTTCGAACGTCATTCGTTCGGTATTCAAATTAATTCCCCAGCGCTTAGCGTCACCTGCTAAGGCGCTAATTACTACGTTTATCTTTTCCTGATCAGACAAGTGTTCAGGAAATATTCTCTCGCAATTTTTGATGAAATCTAACGGATGGCATCCGTTATGTTTCTTGGCGGGATCGAAGCGTTCCTGACCTTCCAATAGCTTCGTAAGTGGTGTGCCATTACAGACAACACCAGGCCTATCTTTAATTTTACCCTCAAGATCGAAAATTTTGCCTTGAATTTTCGATGTATTTTGTTCACACTTTAGTACACATCCGGTCACCTTTTCGCCTTATTCTCTTTCAGTGTCTGAAACTACCTTTTTCAACTGTGATATTCCGTGTTGACATTCGTTTACGATCTCAGTTTTAAGACCGAAAACTTTTTCGTCTACTTTTGTTTCAACTAGAGGCTCTACTTTCTCTTGGATGTTGAGAATTTCAACATCAAACCCTTCTGTTAATGTTGTCAATTTCCCCCTGCATAGTATCAATATTTTTGTTAATTGTGTCAATTTCAAATTTCATAGTATTTACTACAGAGCTTAAACCACCCACTTTTTGTTCTACCTGTTCTATTTGTTTACTAATTTTAATTCCTTGTTCTTCGACCTGTACTTCGATCTGATTACTTTGCGTTTTAAGCTGCTCGTCAACGTGTGTTTTAAGCTGATCATTCTGTGTTTTGGGTTGCTCTGCAACGTCTGTTTTAAGCTGACTAATCTGATTACTAACTTGTTTTTGAAGCTGATCATTCTGTGTTTTAGCTGCTCACTCTGTCCTGCAATTTGTTTGGTTAATTGTTCAAATAAATCGTTCATGCTTAAAATTTTCACACTGTTTTGTTCTACGGAATCGGTGTGTTCCGATCCTACTTCAAAAGTTTCTTTCGGTTCTTTCTTTATCTGTGGAGAATCAAACATGTCAGTGGATTCGTTTACGTACCCACTATCGTCTACAAAGTCATCCCCTACTTCTTGTTTTATCCCTTGCTGTGTTCGAGGCGATCTCGACATTTCAATCTGTTCGTTAACATGTTCATGATATTGTATGTACGCCAACTGTCTTCCGCTAACGCCATCTGTTATCTGGCCGCTTAAATTCCTGCTATTGCCATGCGCATCTTCCATTACGCTCGGCACATCTACCCTGTCTACTTTCCTGTCCATACTGAATGCAAGTTACACCACCCGACCGTACTTGACGTTCACTGCTATTTATTTTACTGAATATTATTACAATTCGTGCCACTGAACATCCACTGCTCGGTATTCACATTAATTTGTGACCTATAACAACTGGATGTCCTGTCACCGGGAAGCCACTTGTAACGACTACGCTATCGCGTACGTTAACTCTTTAAAGCCTGTACTATGGTAAGTTGACGGGCTTCACCTTATAAGAAAGGATTTTAGTAAATATGTTGACCGCGCGTACCTGAATGGAGGCAAAATCAGACTTACACCCACTCAGTAACAACAATGATACGCCAAGCAAGTCTAAAGTGCAACTACACGTTAGAATGGACAAGAAACATACACAGCAGATGCTACCAATTGTTAATAATACGGTCGCCAGCCTAATTAGGCATTAACTGAGTTTCTTCCCTGTACAAGAGGAAGTACGTTCAAGCATAACAACACGTAGAAACATTGCATTATATGGTAAATTTTGAACCAGAAAATCTACTGAACTAAGAATCTCACTTTCTGTACTAATACGGACACACCATACATACACAACATTACACTATAATGTTTACTACAAACTTCGTATTGTCTATTGACCTGATTGAAATCGGGCATAGGTTACCCTAGAAATAGCACTTTTGAAACACACATACAAAGTCAATTTTAAGAAGGGTAAAACACTGATATTTTTAGGTTTTATATTGACTTTAACTTTGCTGGTCAAAGCAGTTCAGTACACTTTAGGATTCAAATGAATAGAAAAGAAAGAAAGGAGAAGGGGGGGGGGGACCCTGAAACTGTTATGATCACTGTAGTGAAAGTTTGATCATTGAGAGCCTTGAGCATTCTAGATTTCCAATATATGATTTACCACTCTTTTTTTTCTTATATCCTGCTCATTTAACTACCGTTACTTTTGTCTCAATTTAAATAAACTTCATTACTAAACCAATTTCAATATTATCTTCCAACTTGGTCAGACCTATATTATTCGTCCAGTATTTCATTAACAACAAAGTTATTTAAACATCATTCTAACATAGATAGGTCTGCAGGTAATTATTATTAACATAAACTTTAAATCTTCATCTTGGGACACTCGGATTGCACAACATGTGGAAAGGACCCTTTCTAGGTCAGTTGTGAGGATAATTAATTGATAGGACAGTTCTGGTAAAATTTAAGTTGTTATTGGACAGTATGTATCAAAAGTAACACTGGTCCACACGAATACAGTACTAAAAGTTTCAACCTGTTCGCATCGATGAGGCGGTCGGCAGGCGGCAAGATGGCGAGGCACAAAGCACACATGCAATTACAGCAATGGCTCATGAAATATCGGCAGTTTACTTCTTCATAGCGTCGCAATGCTTTTCCATTTAGTGCCTATGGAATATTACCATGCTATATAGGCGTCGGAAACAGAGCATCCGAGGCTCAACGAAACCACTTTTTCCAGGCGAGCCTCCTCGATCCAGCACGTGTTTCTCAGATCGATGCCCAACTCCGACTACTTCGGCAGCTGAGCCGTTGTTCCGTACCGCGCCCGTGTGCATTTTCCCGCGCTCGCCTACCCCCACCCTTTTACCGCTCCCCTACAGACAGGGTATTCACCAAAGTTTTTGCATTCTACATATCCTAATACATTGCCTACGTATGGACCAGGCGCACAATTACAACTTTAGCATCTTACAATTTTTCCAACGTTAGTTACACTTCACTTCTATTATAACATTGCTTGACATAAATATTAAAATTTACATCGAAAATTGTTTATAGCTTCTTCAACATAACGGCATGAAACAAAAAAAAAAGAAATAAAATCAGAACATCGATTAGGCTAGTTTATTGAAATTCAGGGGAAAAATTTATTATAAGTACAATAGTATAGTGTTATTGTTGTTACAAGGTGAAGTAGAATTCTTTAAGTTCTCCGTTGTTGGAAGGAAATCTCAAGCAGTTCCTCTGTGAAAGAGCCCATTTACACGTTGCCTAAAGCTCACAATAGAGCGCGCCTTGAAGAAATGAGGGATGTCGCGTGTCGTTAGGCGCGTCAGAGGGCGAGCGTCAATAGCCCCTGTTCAGCTGCACTACACGTAGAAACGCCATCAAGACGTCGAGCTTGTGAAGCGACAGTCATCGTTAGTGAAAAAAATTATAAACAGAAGATGCAAGAGTAGAAGCTTGACATTTCTTTGAAAATAGCTTATTTTAGAGGATGGATACTCGTTTCGAAATTAATTGACAACGGGCAAGAATAAATACAGATCACTAGGGGCCTTGCACAAGAGAAATAAACGCATCAGGCCACTGTGATGACAAAGGCAAATAATTCTTCCGAGGAGTTATCGGCTACTCTATGATTACAGGGCCCTGGAGAACACAAGTCAGTCAAAAAATTCTACTTTCGCTATGTAAACATCCTGACTGCCAGCAGAACGTCTCTTTGAGGTCCAAACGATATCTCTTCTCCGGTAGTACGGTGAACGCAAAGGTATTATTTTGTTTTTAATTTCCTCTAACGTTATCTGCGACCTAGACTCTTTTAACGTACAGTATATTTCATTTAATGGTGGTTCACTTCAGTTCTTCTTTTGTATTCTTTACTTCTGATGTCAAAAAGACAAGGATTCAGTTCAGAAAGTTCAAGTAAAACAGTCTTTTTCATTGGACCAAGCTGCGGTATTATATCTTCATTCTTCTCGAAATCACTTTTTCAAAGGCGCGTGGGATTAGCCGAGCGGTCTAAGGCGCTGCAGTCATGGACTGTGCGGCTGGTCCAGGCGGAGGTTCGAGTCCTTCCCTCGGACATGTATGTCTGTGTGTGTTTCTTCTAAGGATAACTTAGGTTGAGTAGTGGGTAATCGTCGGGACTGATGACCTTAGCAGTTAAGTACCATAAGATTTCACACACATTTGAACATTTTTGAGCTTTTTCAACACGTTGTGTGACCTGTTGAGTGCCTGGATGCACACATACAAGTGAACGCTTCGGCTTCTCTCTGCAGCATTCGTTTATCATTGCGTAGCCATCCACAGATTGATAGACACTGCGATAACAGAAGTCGTGGGATAGCGATATCCGCATATGCTGATAGCGGTAGTACTATGTGAGCAAGGTGTAAAAAAGTGCAATGCGATTGAGGAGGCTGTTATTTCTACCAAGTGACTCATGTGAATATGGATGGGAGTTACCAGACTTTGAACGCAGAATGGTAGCTGGAGGCAGACGTTTGCGACATTCAATTTTAGAAGCCGACAGGGACATCAGAATTTCAAAATCCATAGTGTCGAGCGTGCACCGGGAATAGAAAATTTCAGGTTTTTATCTCTCACGACGGACAGTGGCTGTAGGCCGTCACTTATTGATCGGGAGGAGCGGTGTTTTCATAGGGTTGTCAGTGCTAAGAGACAATCAACACTGCTTGAAGCGTCTCATGACCACATCGGTTGGAGCCGATGCGACTGGAAAATCGTGGGCTGCTCAGATGAGTCCGGGTTTCAGTCGATAAGAAGTAATGGTAGGGTTCGTGTGTTGTGCAGAACCCATGAAGCTATTGACGCTAGATTTCAGCATTTACGTAGAATGTACTAGATCCTCTGATCCAACTCTACCGATTCTTGACTGTGTGTGTGTGGTTTTTTTTATGTCATTATTCATCAAAACCAATATCATACAAAGTAACCCACCACCTAAAACATTAGTGGGTCGAAGTAACATAGCCCGCATCTCGTGATCGTGCGGTAGCGTTCTCGCTTCCCACGCACGGGTTCCCGGGTTCGATTCCCGGCGGGGTCAGGGATTTTCTCTGCCTCGTGATGGCTGGGTGTTGTGTGCTGTCCTTAGGTTAGTTAGGTTTAAGTAGTTCTAAGTTCTAGGGGACTGATGACCATAGATGTTAAGTCCCATAGTGCTCAGAGCCATTTGAACCATTTTGAAGTAACATATAAAAGTACTAATTACCAAGCAGCATTTACTATACCTTTACCTACTTAATATTACTATTGACTACAGGATGGAAGGTTAGCTACTCTATGGGCATGCCTAGTATTTGACCTACTATACTATCTACTCTACCGTACCAAGCTACATCCTGCAGCGTTACTAGTCTGCCTACTATCTCTTGGCCGTTCCCACCGAGCTAATCCCAGTGGGCATGCCCCTGGTACTGGGCTGGCCTTAATTGAAAATCGCTGCAGGTCTTTCAAGAGTATCTTGAGACCATTTGCAACAATTCTTTGATGTTGCCATACAATGACGTAGGTTTTATGGTTCAAATGGCTCTGAGCACTATGAGACTTAACTGCTGTGGTCATGAGTCCCCTAGAACGTAGAACTACTTAAACCTAACTAACCTAAGGACGTCACACACATCCATGCCTGAGGCAGGATTCGAACCTGCGACCGTAGCGACGTAGGTTTTACGACTGACAGTGTCCATCTTACCGGGCCACGATTGTTCGCGACTGGTTTGAACAACATTCTGGACAATTGGAGCGAATGATTTGGCAGCTCCTCAGACATTTGCGGGACTCGATCGAGAGATCAGTACGTGCGCAGAATCCTACACTGGCACACTTTCGCAATGATGGACGTCTATGAAGGCAGCATGATTCAATATGTCTGCAGGAGACTTCCAAGGACTTGTTGAGTCCATGCAACGTCCGGTTACTGCACGACGATGGGCAAAAGGACGTCCGACACTCTATTAGGAGGTATCCAATCATTTTTACCTAAGTATAGGACTGCTTTAGGTTCAGTATACGATGCAGCAGCAGGGTAGAGGCAGAAAGTTTAGGCGCTCTGAACAACTCAGCGGGCTCTTTTTGTGCACTATAAGGCACGTATAACAACTCTGTATTGATGATAGGCTGAATCACGGCTTCAGATTGCAGTTCCTCTCTCTACATTTTCCACCACTTTCTGGACTATGTGTCCAACGTTGGCTTGTGAAGTACACAGTCAGTGCAGTAGGACGACTTGCAAAGTTTATTGATTGGCGACTCCATGTGCACTACGACCAGATAACAGGTATACTTGAAAAAACAGACAGCATTGGTCGTATATTTTTTACTATCGCAAAATCGATTTTCTGTCACTGAGTGACCATCTTCAGTGCTAGAAGTTAAAAATTTTTTCACATTACGATCAGAGAGTACAACATAGAAAATCACAATTACATCTGCATATGAACATAACACTTGTTAGAAACAAACCTATATTGTATAACTTAAATTAGGATGCACTGTTGTCACTAAGCTTACGGCAATCACATAGACTGAGGCCGCTGTTTACCTGCACTTGTTCAGCAGACCTCGGTGTGGCGGGGCTTGACACGCCCTCTATGTGACATGTGTCACGTGAAGACATAGTATTACTGGTTTTGCGAATTATTAACACTAAATAACTCTTGTACTTTTGTGAATGGTGTAGTACTTCAAATTTAAAATGTACGTACAACACATAGCAGACGCAGGGGAATATCTAAAATACATTGGCGTATTGTTTATTATTAACTATAAAACATAAAATAGATCGATGATAAGTTGTTAGAGTGCAGAACATATAAAAAACAAAAGATAATGCAAAAGAATAATAAATGAATAATACAAAAAGAGGCGTAACACAGGTTTTTTAAAAAAACATAATACCCACCATCTGGCGTGGGAAGTCAGAAGTACAACGTTCGTAATTTATGTAACAAACGTTAATACCAAGGAGTCAAATATATAAAAATAATAACGTTAATACCAAAGAGTCAAATATATAAAAAATAATAACAGTACGAAACTGCCGTTACTTAATAATTAAAATGCCGTGGAAATATAAGGTGCGAACAAGTAGTATACATCAATCATCGAGAAACCATCATGAGGAAGGACAAGTAATAGTGTCACTTATACCAAAATATACATCGTACTTTAGAGAAATTAAACATAGGTTATGCACGATATCCATCACTTATTCAAATAGCAAAGGAATTGTTAACATACATTAAAAATAATTACGTAAAGTGATAACCGGTTTGTATTACTATTACATAGTCGCTACGAGAACACGTATAATGGCCGCTATTTCAACTATCTCAACACATTGACACACATGTTTTCAGTTTGTTTTAATAACATTACTAATTTCGGTTTTTTAAAAGATGCTTCTTCCTTTTTTGTTCTGTAATTTGCGGAACTTATGGACGCCCACTGAACATAATTTTACTACAGTCGACTTCTCGTAGGCGTTGACACAAAGATTTTGCGATAGTAAAAAATATACGACCAATGCTGTCTCTTTTTTCAAGTAGACTTGCAAAGTGTTTGATAACAATTTTCAGCAAGGAAGCAGTACGAAGCAACACGTGAGATGGCGACGCGGCAGACAGCTGCAGCTGCTATCAAGTCAGGGCGGAGGCGGGCTGACAGATGCCTGTCTACAGGCGGCGCCGCCCCCCCCAAGTTGTCGCCATTAGCGAAGTTGCGCTGCGGCAGCCACTTGCTCGACCTCCCCTCTACACCTCGTGGAACACTCAGGAGCGGCGGGCTCCGGCCGCAACTTCAGACACTAGAGCACCTTCCACGACCGAGTAATCCACCTCCCAGCAGAAAGTCTCGGAATTTTTCGAATTTCTTTGATTTAGTTGCCACTCTGAGTACTCATGGCGTATCACATAGCTGATGGTATTGTTGCCAGCAAACGTCTTTGGTGATTCTCAAGACTGCACTAATCCCCACCCAGTTTCACCATCTCCCTCATTCCATCTCTGCGTTCATTTGACAAAACGATTCCTAATTAATGAAGATTTTTTAAGATTGTTGCATGCAAACACGCATGTCGAGACTGTCTAAAAGCATGGCTGTGTGTCGTATAACCGGATACGTCAGCTGTGGCCAGTAGAATGTAGTGTGACTGAGGAACTATAGTATTGGATTTCGGTTATATTAAGGTCTTACACTAGGTGCAAATTATGTGAAGATGCAACTAATTGAGCCGAATATTGAAAATCTTATTTAATTAATCTTGATAACATGTATTGACCATATTACAACTGACAGTAGCAGTTGTAGGTATTTTAATAGGCTAAGGAATTCTTCATGGTAAATGATGACAGCCAAACAGTTGCAGGATAAAAATTTATTAAAATCCTTGACAACGATTTTGGTATATCTAAATATACACTCCTGGAAATGGAAAAAAGAACACATTGACACCGGTGTGTCAGACCCACCATACTTGCTCCGGACACTGCGAGAGGGCTGTACAAGCAATGATCACACGCACGGCACAGCGGACACACCAGGAACCGCGGTGTTGGCCGTCGAATGGCGCTAGCTGCGCAGCATTTGTGCACCGCCGCCGTCAGTGTCAGCCAGTTTGCCGTGGTATACGGAGCTCCATCGCAGTCTTTAACACTGGTAGCATGCCGCGACAGCGTGGACGTGAACCGTATGTGCAGTTGACGGACTTTGAGCGAGGGCGTATAGTGGGCATGCGGGAGGCCGGGTGGACGTACCGCCGTATTGCTCAACACGTGGGGCGTGAGGTCTCCACAGTACATCGATGTTGTCGCCAGTGGTCGGCGGAAGGTGCACGTGCCCGTCGACCTGGGACCGGACCGCAGCGACGCACGGATGCACGCCAAGACCGTAGGATCCTACGCAGTGCTGTAGGGGACCGCACCGCCACTTCCCAGCAAATTAGGGACACTGTTGCTCCTGGGGTATCGGCGAGGACCATTCGCAACCGTCTCCATGAAGCTGGGCTACGGTCCCGCACACCGTTAGGCCGTCTTCCGCTCACGCCCCAACATCGTGCAGCCCGCCTCCAGTGGTGTCGCGACAGGCGTGAATGGAGGGACGAATGGAGACGTGTCGTCTTCAGCGATGAGAGTCGCTTCTGCCTTGGTGCCAATGATGGTCGTATGCGTGTTTGGCGCCGTGCAGGTGAGCGCCACAATCAGGACTGCATACGACCGAGGCACACAGGGCCAACACCCGGCATCATGGTGTGGGGAGCGATCTCCTACACTGGCCGTACACCACTGGTGATCGTCGAGGGGACACTGAATAGTGCACGGTACATCCAAACCGTCATCGAACCCATCGTTCTACCATTCCTAGACCGGCAAGGGAACTTGCTGTTCCAACAGGACAATGCACGTCCGCATGTATCCCGTGCCACCCAACGTGCTCTAGAAGGTGTAAGTCAACTACCCTGGCCAGCAAGATCTCCGGATCTGTCCCCCATTGAGCATGTTTGGGACTGGATGAAGCGTCGTCTCACGCGGTCTGCACGTCCAGCACGAACGCTGGTCCAACTGAGGCGCCAGGTGGAAATGGCATGGCAAGCCGTTCCACAGGACTACATCCAGCGTCTCTACGATCGTCTCCATGGGAGAATAGCAGCCTGCATTGCTGCGAAAGGTGGATATACACTGTACTAGTGCCGACATTGTGCATGCTCTGTTGCCTGTGTCTATGTGCCTGTGGTTCTGTCAGTGTGATCATGTGATGTATCTGACCCCAGGAATGTGTCAATAAAGTTTCCCCTTCCTGGGACAATGAATTCACGGTGTTCTTATTTCAATTTCCAGGAGTGTACCTTCATCGGAAGTAAAATGCACTAAAATGACATCCTGCAATGGAGATACATAATACAATTGTGGCAAAGGCGTCGTCAGTAGTTAAAACATCATCTCCATTTATACAACCAGCTTGCACGTTACCTTTTTGACGATTTGGATCCATGGCTTCGTGAGGGCTGCTCTACACTCGAATCCCATTATCAAATTTTAACAACATAATTATATTGTATAAATGGAGATGATGTTTTAACTACTGACGACGCCCTTTGGCACAATTGTATTACGCATCTCCATTGCAGGATGTGATTTTAGTGTATTTTACTTCTGATGAAGGTATATTTGGATATACCGAAACCGTGGTCAAGGATTTTAATAAATCGTTATCCTGCAACTGTTTGGCTGTCATAATTTACCGTGAAGAATTTCAACAGTTGCTGTTTCAGCCATGTTTAAAATCTTGGACTAAGGAATTAACTTCACCATCCTCTGTAATGTAAATATACCGAGGTGACAAAAGCCACGGCGTACCTCCTAATATCGTGTCTGACCTCCTTCTGCCCGGTATAGTGAAGCAATTCGATTCGGCGTGGACTCAGCAAGTCGTTGGAAGTCCCCTGCATAAATATTCTGCGTCTCAAGCCGATCATAATTGCGAATGTGTTGACGTGCATGATGTTTTCCACGAATTGAACTCTCAATTATGTGCTATAAATGTGCGATGGGATTTCTGTCGAGTATCTGGATTATCGGAGGTCGCGGATAACTGTGTCCCCCTGAAAAATCCATCGTTGTTTGGGAACATGAAGTCCATGAATGGCTGTTGTTGTTGTTGTTTTTTGGTGGAGGAGACCAGACAGCGAAGCCATCGCCATCATCGGATTACGGAAGGAAGGGCAAGGAAGTCGACCGTACTCTTTCAAAGGAACCATCCCGGCATTTGCCTGGAACGATTTAGGGAAATCACGGAAAACCTAAATCAGGATGTCCGGACGCGGGATTGAACCATCGTCCTCTCGAATGCGAGTCCAGTGTGCTAACCACTGCGCCACATCGCTCGGTCATGAATGGCTGCAAATGGTCTCGAAGTAGCCGAACATAGCCATTTCCAGGAAATGATCAGTTCAGTTGGGCAGAGGACCCAGTCCATTCCATGTAAACATGTCATTATGGAGCCACTGTGATTAGCACACTGGACTCGCATTCGGGAGGACGATGGTTCAATCCCCCGTCCGAACATCCTTATTTAGGTTTTCCGTGATTTCTCTTAATCGCTGCAGGCAAATGCCGGCATGGTTCCTTTGAAAGGGCACGGCCGATTTCCTTCCCCGTCCTTCCCTAATCCGATGAGACCTCGCAGTTTGGTCTTCCTCCAAACAACCCAACCCAACAAGGGGTGCAAGCACCCTCCCGAAAAACACCACACCACAACATGTAACCGCAACCAGCTTGCACGATACCTTTTTGACGATTTGGATCCATGGCTTCGTGAGGGCTGCGCTACTCTCGAATCCCATCATCAGCTTTTAATAACTGAAATTGGAACCCAGCTGACCAGTGCACGGTTTTACAGTCGTCCTGGGCCCAACTGATATGGTCATGAGCCCAGGAGAAGCGCTACAAGCGATGTCATATTGCTAACAAAGGCATTCGCGTTGGTCATCTGCTGCCACAGCCAATTAATGCCAAATTTCGCCGCCCTGTTCTAACGGAAACGTTCGTCGTACGTCTCACATTCATTTCCACGGTTATTACAGGCCGGGTCACATGCATGTTAGCACTACCTCTACGCAAACGCTGCTGTTCTCGGTCGCTAACTGAAAGCAGTCGGGCACTGCGTTGTCCGAGCTGCCAGGTGATGCCTAAAATTTGGTGTTCTTGGCATCCGTCTTACTGTGTAGATCTCGGAATATTGAATTCCATAACGATTTCCGAAATGGAATGTCCCACGCGTCTAGCTCCAGCTACTATTCTGCGTTGAAAATCTTTTAATTCCTGTCGTGCAACCATAATCACGTCATAAATTCTTTCATATGAGTCACCTGAGTATAAATGACAGCTCCTCTAACTCACTAACCTTTTATTCTTTGTGTACACGTTACAACCGCCGTCTGTCAATGTGCATATTGCTATCCCATAAATTCTGTCACCTAGTATACATCACACTACAGTTATTTTACTTGCATAAAAGATTGTCTTTGGACCAATTACCCTTCACAAACAGAATTACCAATTAGTTGATATCATTCCATCACTATGGCCATTGTAATCCCTCAAGGTCTAAATCCACCTCTGTTGTTTGGTGTTAGTCTGAAGGAAACGAATCATTTTCTTTATTTTTTAATTTTATACCGATCAATTTTTTACTACCTTAAAAAATTACTATACACTACTGGTCATTAAAATTGGTACACCAAGAAGATGATAAACGGGTATTCATTGGACAAATATATTATACTAGAAGTGACATGTGATTACATTTTCACGCAATTTGGGTGCATAGATCCTGAGAAATCAGTACCCAGTACAACCACCTCTGGCGTTGATACGCCTGGGCATTGAGTCAAAAAGAGCTTGCATGGAGTGTACAGGTACAGCTGCCCATGCAGCTTCAACACGATACCAGTTCATCAAGACTAGTGACGCGTATTGTGACCAGCCAGTCGCTCGGCCACCATTGACCAGACGTTTTCAGTTGGTGAGAGATCTGGAGAATGTGCTGGCCAGGGCAGCAGTCGAACGTTTTCTGTATCCAGAAAGGCCGGTACAGGACCTGAAACATGCGGTCGTGCGTTATCCTGCTGAAATTTAGGGTTTCACAGGGATTAAATTAAGAGTAGAGCCACGGGCCGTAACACATCTGAAATGTAACGTCCACTGTTCAAAGTGCCGTCAATGCGAACAAGAGGTGACCGAGACGTGTAACCAATGGCACCCCTACCATCAAGCCAGGTGATACGCCAGTATGGCGATGATGAATACACGCTTCCAATGTGCGTTCACCGCGATGTCGCCAAACACGGATACGACCATCATGATGCTGTAAACAGAACCTGGACTCATCCGAAAAATGACGTTTTGCCATTCGTGCACCCAGGTTCGTCGTTGAGTACACCATCGCAGGCGCTCCTGTCTGTGATGCAGCGTCACGGGTAACCGCAGCCATGGTCTCCGAGCTGATAGTCCATGCTGCTGCAAACTGTTCGTGCAGATGTTTGTTATCTTGCAAACGTACATATCTGTTGACTCAGGGATCGAGACACGGCTGCACGATCCGTTACAGCCATGCGGATAAGACGCCTGTCATCTCGACTGCTAGTGATACTAGGCCGTTGGGATCCAGTACGGCATTCCGTATTACCCTTCTGAACCCACCGATTCCATATTCTGTTAACAGTCATTGGATATCGACGAACGCGAGCAGGAATGTCGCGATACGATAAACTGCAATCGCGATAGGCTACAATCCGACCTTTATCAAAGTCGGAAACGTGATGGTACGCATTTCACTTCCTTACACGAAGCATCACAACAACGTTTCACCAGGCAGAGCCGGTCAGCTGCTGTTTGTGTATGAGAAGTCAGCAGGAAACGATTTTCATGTCAGTACGTTGTAGGTGTCGCCACCGGCTCCAACCTTGCGTGAATGCTCTGGAAAGCTAATCATTTGCGTATCACAGCATCTTCATGTTGTCGATTATATTTCGCGTCTGTAGCACGTCATCTTCGTGGTCAGTAGCGTACTATATCCCGTTGGAAGTCTGGTTATTCCCCCCGTGTAGTCATAATCACGTCGGGAACTTTTTCATATGAGTCACCTGAGTACAGGTGTCAGCTCCTCCAGTGCACTGCCCTTTTATACTTCGTGTACGTGATACAAACGATCCATGTGCATATCGTTATGCCGTCACTTTTGTCGCCCACTTTAGATTACATTACAGTTACTTTACTTGCATAAAAGGTTGTGTCTGGACCAATTACTCTTCATGAAACAGAATTACTAGTTGATCTGATTCCATCACTATGGCTATTGTAATCCCTCATGGTCTAGATCCAACTCTGTTGATTGGTGTTACTCTGAGAGAAACGAATAATTTTCTTCTTTTTTTAATTTTACACGGAGAAATCGTTTAACACCTTAAAAAATTATTGTATGTAGTAATACTACTATACTACAGCTTTGCGCTGCGTTTGAAGTTCGTTTCCGTTATATGAACGAGAACTTAGAGCTGAAGAACATTCCAATCCAAGCCGACTGTTGTTATGGCTTCCTTTTCTTTTCTTCTTCTTGCTTATGGACGTGTGACCAGCTTGATCAGAAAACTTAACAATTCTGCATTGTTCTTCGGGAATCTTACTGTCTGATGTTCTAAGGCAGTGTTCAAGTGTGTTGTCACCAAGCAGCGATCGGTCTCTTGGCAGACATGGTAAACTGCGTCTGGGAGTCGACATACAGCTTATTAATAATTATTTGTCATGTTATTGGGTGAAAGGATCAGTGAGTACATTCTTACTCACTCTAAGATTTACTGCGGTCAATGCTAATAACATTTTGTGAGCACTGACTGAACTAACCTTTATAGTTGCAGATGCTATTATCAATGCACGAAGGCAGCTGTGGCAGTTTATTTGCAGCCTGAGTCGGAATGGAACTTCTGTGTACGCCAAAATGACTACCATGTGTTGGCACTGGTCTCAGAAGTAATATCTTGGGAGCACTTTGCTTTGTAGCGAAGTATGTCACATATAGAGTTACATCGAGTGTCACCGATAAGTGCCCTACCAAGAAAATCCCTTCCTTTATGTTCTGCAACGCTGTGAGTGTGTGTGATAATTGAGCATCTTCGATTTTTTACACCAATGAAATTATGTAATATAAACTTTCGCAGACGTTGCATAATCCTTTCTGTTTCCATGTTAAACAAAACAAAAAAAACAAAAAAAAGTACACACACACACACACACACACACACACACACACACACACGCACACACACCGAGAAAAGTTTTCTCTGAGATCGTTTTAGTTTTTCTGATGCGTGCAAACACAGTGTCTAGCGTCCATGCCCATCAGGCTGTTGACTTTATTCTGCAAATCGATCCCTGTAACTCCACGGTCGGGGTGTGTATTATAACCGGGGAAGGGGATTTTTGCGAAGAAGTTCTTGCTGTCTGGCTCCAAATGTTCTTTGGTTGCTAGCATCTAGTGACTTTCATTGCCGTTAGCTCTGCTTTCTGGTCAACTATATCGGGCTATGTATATCCATAATACGGATCAAATGACAATTGCGATCAAATTTTTTTCCTTTAACTGCACCATGATTTCTCACACACGAGAAAAAAAACCTGCTGTAATAAACACAATATAAAGAGGCAAGAGGAACAAGTTACAATAAAGTAAAAGGGGAAAAGAGAAAGAGAGAAAGTTGATTAAACCACGGTATCACCAACACCTAAATTAAAGTTGGTCTCTGAAAGAGTATCACGCTGCATCAACCTTTACATTGTATTATGATTTAAATCTGACGGTAACTCTCTTTATTTCCTAGCGTTCCGCCCACATATGGAGCTCGCTGATTTTGACGTGTTGGCTGTTGCCCTTCTTGTAATCATAGTCGTCTAAGTTGTCTAAGGCAGGGAAGTCGCAAGTGAACTTTGTCTGCGTGTGTATACAGGAGGCTTTCAAATTTAAATGAAAAACCATAAACGATTAAAATTGATGACTGTTCCAGCCAAGTTAGACTTTGGAACTAACAAGAGAAATGGGCTGGTGTAATACGATGTAGTATAAGTGAACCGTAGCCTCTGTTCATAAAACTTAACGAGAGTAATGTCGAGCAGGCGGGGAAACGTCTGGGGTCTGGGAAACAACATAAAATATGTGTCGTCCTCATCCTGTAACGCAATATAGATACTGCTGTGTGCATTTCGAAATTTCAGACTCAACAGTGTAAGTATTTTCATGTCAATAATTCACCGTATACATTCATGATTGTCGTTTTGATAAACGTCTAGAATGAGTACGTAAGAAAATCGAAGCACTGCACATCTGACGCCAATCATAAAGGGACCTGTTCAATAAGTAATGGCACACATTTTTTTCTCTACCAGTTTCGTTTGAAAATGTGTGGAATTTGTTGTGGGGCATCGTGAAATATTCCCTCTTCAGTCCCTATAGTTTCATGAAGTTCGATCGTTAGCCGCGCTACACATAGCCTTCAAAGCGATGTCTGGTAATGGGATGTATTCCACACAGAAAACTTCCATTGTATTCCTTTTTGCGGAAAACCAGAGCATCGTAGATATGCAGAATCGCCTGAGGAGTGTCTATGGATTCCAAGCAGTAACAAAAGCACGGCGAGTCGTTTGGCGGTGTGTCCGTCATCATCGCAACAAGATCGCACTAACTTGTCCCATCTATCACGTGGCGGCCGTTCGCACACATCTGCCACTTCTGCAATGTCGGAACGTTTGGGCACTCATTAGACGTGATGAACAGTTCAGAATCAAACACCTCGCTGCTGAAGTAGACGTCTCTGCTGGTGGTAGTGGCAGACTTGTCCACCACTTGGGGTACTCACAAGTCGTGTGCCCACTGCGTTCTTCGCCACCCAATAGAAGATCACATGTATCTGTGCTGGATGTAGTGCATGTTACGAGGTTGATTGTGACAATTTTTTGTAGAACATCGTCATAGACGATGAAACACATGTTCATCACTTACAAGCGGGAACCAAACGGCAGTCCATGGAGTGGCGCCACATTACCTCTCCTTCGAAGAAAAAAATCATAGCCGTACCCTCCGCTGGTAAAGATGTAGCGACGATATTCTGGGACTCTGAAGCGTTTATTCTGTGTCTGATATCTTCCCTCCTGGTGCAACGATCAACTCTTAAATGTGTTGTGCCAACAGACAGGAAATTGAAGAAACGACTTCAGCGCATTAGTCGCCACAAAAATGCGAACTTTCTTCTTCTTCTCTATGACAACACAAGATCTCACTGAAGTCTGCGCACCCGAAAGGAGCTCACATTCCTTCATTGGACTCTTCTTCCACGTCCATGCTATAGACCGGATGTAGCACCTTCCGACTTTCATCTGTTGGGCCCAATGAAAGATGCACTCCGAGGTGTAAAGTACTTGGAAGTTGAGGAGGTTATTGATGCAGCAAGAAGTTGGCTGTGACGTCAACCAGTAGGGTGCTTCCATGCAGGCATACAGGCCATCCCAGTATGGTAGTGTAAGGCTGTTGCTTTCAACAGAGATCATGTTTAAATATTCGGATTTTGTAGCCAAAAGAGTCAGGAATAATGTAGTATACTGGAATACTGAAGAAAACTAACTTGTTTTCGGAAAAAAATGCGTTGTATCCTTACTGCACACTCCTCGTATATGCAACGAAATTGTAGGAAGATTTGTAGAGTCCTTAAACTTGGTTCTGTGAATGTTTCAAATAAAAATACAGACCTGGAACTCTGTAGAAGGACTTTGAGTTATATATTGTACGCACGTAGGGAAAGACGTTGACATTGTCACTGCAACTGATATTGCATTTTGAACTTTGATGATACTATTTCAGATTTAAAAAGAGAATGTTTAGACTTATTTAATTGCCATTAAAGCCTATATTTATAAGAGTGATTCGGTATACACTACTTACGGAGAATATAGAAATTGTGAGAGTGACTCAGTGCAGACAGTCTAATGTAATTTTCTTATTAAACGCAAACTGTTTTGTATTGGTACTTACTAAACAGAGCCACAATGGTGATGCAGAAGTTGCACTTGTTCCCCCGATAGCAGCAACTATGGACTATCAACTTTACGTGTCTTAAAATGCTACGAGTGTTCTATCCTCTGTATGAAGGCGCTGGGAATTGAGTAAGTTTTCTGCAGGTAGTTGGTAGTTCTGAGAAATTGCTTCTTCCACTACATCAATCGCATGGAAACAGTCTCCCATATATTCCGCGTCTCTGCAGAATCTTTAGAAGAAGTTCCGAACAGTGGGCACTACATTCCCATAACTCCTACCCCGCTTGTTTCCCACTTCCAACTGCACAGTGTTTACTGCAGTAGCCTCATCTACCAGTTAAGGGACGAGGCAGTTGCATCTATAAACTGCTTGTACTTAATGTGATTTCGTAAGTTTTCGGGAGAACAAGAACTTAATTCTCGGTTTATTATAATAATCATCAACCATGTGACGTCCACTGACGGATAAATCCCTTCTCTTTAGAATGTCTGTCATTTATAATTCGACTACAGTTACTAATTATGAAACTGGCACAGAAAGACATTCGTAATAGTATCGTAATAATTTTTTTTTGCTGAGCGAAAAACCAGTCACAAAGTAACTTCAGTATGCTATAAATCTGTCTTTTTCATTGTTTATAGCTATATAACTCACATTCAACCCTTTATTGCGCAACAGTTTTATTTTTGTTACAGTCTTACTGAGTGACAATATTAAAAGAGTCTGCAAAATTCAGTGTCTAGTTTCGAATACTGAATTCCATTGTATTCATATGGAAAGTGGGTCTTAATCCGTCCTGCACGCTCCTGTTATGATGGTGTCACTATAAATTTTTTATTTGATATTTGTGTGAAGCCCTAAACTGTCTTCGTTCTTGAGTTACGAATTATTGAAAAACACTTTGGCAACATGTACAGAGCTGCTACAGATAAAACAATAGTTATCCATCAGGTAAGACATTTACGGGAACATTGAAATGAAACACGCACCCCCCCCCCCCGGATGTGAAAGGCCACCTACTGTTGGCTCTCAGTCGTTTATCTCTCTTCCGTCTGTCTGTGACCGCCACCACCCTCGGACTCACCGCTGCCCCCCCTCCCCCTTTAATACGGTGTATCTACCTGCCTGTCAAGCTCGTATCACTTCAACAGCACGCAGTGGTTCATAGTAGCTCAACATGCGTTTCTTACCTGAGTCTGACAGGAACCACACTTTTCTGAGGAATCCATTATTTGCGTGGTACTTTTGCAAGTAAAGCGGTAAATCGGAGGGGCATTGATACCTGGGGTAGACCCAGATATTACTGTACACAGCATTAAAAATAACAAAAAACGTGTGTTAGAAAATGAGAGGTCACATCTAAGGTGTCCGAGGAAATGGTTACCTAATGCATTTAGGGTAAGAAGTTTACATGCTCAAGAACGTTCCCTACAGATTTCAGTTACGTAACCAACGGTCTGAAATGGCTATTTAGTTTTTTACTAAAGTTGACAACTTAGGTTCGTAATAACTGTTCAAAGTGAAGTAAACCATTTTCATTACATTCATAAAAATGGAGCATACATTTTTGCGGACACTCTAACACACTCCACTTATCTATTGTACAATAAACGCGGCTAGGACCATACAAACCAGATCGCCTTCATTTTCTACTGGGGTTAACACCAATACCATCGCGTGTGAACTAGATCATAAAATAACTCTGCCACGCTGACATGACAAAAGAGTTTTTTTCTATGTAGCGCCCTAACGTTGATGCATAAACATATGCAGTTCAGAAGCGCTTGCCTCGCATGCACTTATCGCGGAGAAGCCACTCTACCCCAAGTATTAGTTTCCCGCCGTTGACTCCCTATCGTAAGAAATGGAGTTAAGAACTATCTACCGTCTCTAGACTTTTGAACTTCAAAGTTTCCAGACATTGGCAGTTAACAGCCTGGCTGCAACCTTCAGTTAATTTAAATTCCTATCGTAATTACGTCTGCTGTTTCGTGACAAATGTATTGGATTTCTTGTCTCTCTACAAGTATTTTTCAAGACGTGTGTCTCTACTGCACTCTTAGCCACCCTTTGTTAATTCTTTTCACATTGAAACGCCCACGTCACACCGCCGTTAGTCAAGATTGCAATGTACACTTATTGTAAGATTTCCTTTCAGACATATCACAAATTTAGATATGAAAGCCCTATTTAATGCAGCAGAAAATTCGAAACCGCTACACCTGCTATTTCAAATCAGAAATTAAAACGGGGCTAAAGCTGAGTAACAACAAAAGTGATCTAAAGTAACTTACGGTATCTTCTGTAAACTTTATATACTGCGTGGCCAAAAATCATGGAAGGCACTGGAAGTGAAGATAATAGTGAATCACTCCTACGAGTCCCCTGAAAACTGCAGTAATACCTCTGCGTGGTGCTGGAATCGATCTGAAGAGATATTGATACATGCGTACACGAATATCGACTCCATCTCATTAAAGGCCCTATTGGGTTAAAATCAGGATATCTCGGTGCTCAGTGATGTTTGTGAATTCACTGGAGTGTTCATCTAGGCACCTCCGTGCGACGGAAGATTGGTGACATGCCGTATTGTCCTACTGACACATAGCACCTCGAGCAAGTTACTCTAAAGCTGAAAACGGATGCAGCTGGTTGCAAGAATGTCCACATAAAGTGTTCCTGTCAACGGTCACATAAGCCGAAATTTGGCATCTAATCGAGACCTTGAGAACGCAGCCCAAACCGTAATCGAGCCACCAGCGTAGTTAACATCATCTCGTTGACACGCAACATCCAGAATTATAAGTCTCAAGCACCCATCAGCTCGGTACAATTAGATATACACTGAAGAGCCAAAGAAAGTGGTACACCTGTCCAATATTGTGTAGCGCCCCCGCGGGCACACAGAAGTGCCTCAACACGACGTGTCATGGACTCGACTAATGTTTGAAGTAGTGTTGGAGGGAATTTACACCATGAATCCTGCAGTGCTGTCCATAAATCCGTAAGAGTACAAGGGGTGGAGATCTCTTCTCAACAGCACTTTGCAAGGCATCCCAGATACGCTCAATAATGTTCATGTCTGGGGAGTTTGGTGGCCAGTGGAAGTATTTAAACTCAGAAGAGAGTTCCTGGAGCTACTCTGTAGCAATTTTGGACGTGTTGGGTGTCTCGTTGTCCTACTGGAATTGCCAAATCCGTCGAAATGCACAATGGACATGAATGGATGCAGGTGATCAGAGTCGTATCTAGACGTGACAGGGGTCCTATTTCAATCCAACTGCACACGCTCCACACCATTGCAGAACTTCCACCAGCTTGAACAGTACCCTGCCGACACGCAAGTTCCATGGTTTCATGATGTTGTCTCCACGTCCACCCACTCGATACACTTTGAAACGGGACTAGTCCGACCTGGCAACATGTTTTCAGTCATTAACAGTCCAATATCGGTATTTACGGGCCCAGGTGAGGCGTAAAGCTTTGTGTCATGCAGTCATCAAAGGTGCACGAGTGGCCTTCGACTCCAAAAGCCCATCCTTTGAGTGGTTCGCACGCTGACACTTCCTGATGGCCCAGCATTGAAATCTGCAGCAATTTACGGAAGGGTTGCACTTCTGTCACGTTTAAAGATACTCCAGTCGTGGTTGGTTCCGTTCTTACAGGATCTATTTCCGGCCGCATCGGTGTCGTTGATTTGATGCGCGGTCTCTACATGCAGCTGCTCCACGTTAGCTCATCTCGAGCCTCTAGTAATGATATGACACGTCTCATTCAGAGCAGTGTCCACATTCCTAGTATTGCAGGAATTAGGCCAGGCCTGAATATTCGCTGGCGGAATATCACAACGCCAATGAGGAAATCTAGATAGTGGTTAGCTGTGCACCACAATTACGAGTAGATCCTCTTAGATTTAGTACGATATTATTTCTTGGGGATACTTTCATTTTACGGTTTTGGTAATGCAGTTTTAGGGTTAAGGTGCAGTGTAAGGTCACTCCAAGGTATTTTGGGGTAAAGGAAAGTTCAAGTTGAGTGGCATTCCATGAAGTACTCCAAACCTATCAATCATCGAAATTTGGAGCGAAAGGATGTCAATGACAAGATTCGCTGATGACATTGCTGTCCTCAATTAAGGTGAAGAAGAACTACAGGATTTGTTGAATGGAGTGAACAATCTAACGAGTATACGATATGCACTGAGAGTAAACTGGAGATAGACAAAGCTAATGAGGAGAAGCAGACATGAAAATCTGATAAACTTGACACCAAAATTGGTGATCACGAAGTGGATAAAGTTGAGGATTTCTGCTACGTTGTAAGCAAAATAACTGATGACGAATTAAACAATGAGGAGATTAAAAGCAGAATAGTAGAGGCAAAGAGGGCATTCCTGACCAAGAGAAGTCTCCTGGCATCAAACATATGCGGTAGGTTGAGGAAAAAGTGTCTGATAGTTTACACTTTGAGCACAGCATTGTATGATAGTGGATCATGGGCAGCATGGGAGTAGGAGCAGAAGAGGATAGTATCGTTTGAGATGTGAAACTAGAGAACAATGTTCGAAACTAGGTGGACTGATAAGACGAGAATGAGGAGGTGCTCTGTAGAAATGGCGAAGAAAGGAGCATGTGGAAAAAAGTGACAAAAGAAGGGAAGGGATGATACGACATGTTTTAAGACATCAGGGAGTAACCGCCGTGGTACCAGACGGTGCCGCACAGGGTAAAAATTGTAGGGGAAACAAATATTGGAATACATCTAATAGACAATTGAGGACATAGAACTTAAATGCTGTTCTGAAATGAAAGGATTAGCGTCGGACAGGAATTCGTGGCGGGCCGCATCAAACCAGTTAGAAGAATCTTTTCTGAAAAAAGAAGAAGAAGAAGAAGAAGAAACAGGAAAAAAACAGCACATCTTCACCTAGGACAACCCCTGTCTCCACATGGGACAACACCATGGGACAATGCTCCTTTCAGTATTTAAGTTTATTATCTGTGAGTACGTAATTGTATTTCACTATTATTTTCCGCGAGTACGTAACTGTGTTACTTCACAGTAAGTCATTCAACAATGGAATTAGAATATAGTTGACAATGGAATGTAGCTATGGAGTTCCTCATTATTTAATTATTTAGACGTTAGATAATGCTTAGCCATTAACTGAATAATAAACATAGACAAGCTTGCTACAGGAATTTGATTTAATGTAGTAGCAATACAACGTGGTGTAGGGGCTGTAGAGACAGAATACCCTTCTGTTAGTGGGAAGATGACAGTCAAGATGTTCAGCTTCGTAGCTGAAGGTGATGGCAGATATTTCACAAAAGGTAGTCATTCACGTCATTCTTCGTGGTTTTTCTTGCACATCCATTAAGACAGTAAAAAGATAAAAGCATTTCGAGGTTGCTACCTTGCACTGAATCGTAGCTTCGCAGACTCAACTTCTATCTAAAAACTTTTCTGTTTCGTTTTAAATGTTACGGTTCAGTAATTTATATTTTAAGTGAAATGAAATGGTTCAATTGGCTCTGAGCACAATGGTACTCAACATATGAGGTCATCAGACCCCTAGAGCTTAGAACTAATTAAACGTAACTAACCCAACGGCATCACACACATCCATGCCCTAGACAGGATTCGAACCTGCGACCGTAGCAGTCGCGCTGTTCCGGACTGAAGCGCCTAGGACCGCTCGCCGCCGAGGCCGGCTTAGTGAATTGTGTTAACTTGGTTCCAGTTATGTTTATACTGTTGTTATTTATACAGTTTTACATTGTTGATATTGTTACAACCAATGCTGTTTTATATGGGAGGATTGGCGGGTCTCTCATCACAAGAAAGGTAATAGATATCTGTTCAGATTGCAGTTGTGCAATTGTAAAGAGACACCCTCCTCTAGCATTACACTTCCTCAACAGTAGTTGTCGATACCAGTATTGTTTTTCGAGTATTGGACACGTCAGTATTATCTCTGTTGCTTTTCTGAAAACTTTCATTTTGTTTTATATTATGTTATATGTTATTTTTCTATCTAAAATTTATGAAAATAAATTACTTTATAATTTTTTTTTAGTTTCATTGTTATAATCGATAAGTACTAGTTCTGACTGTACAGTTAAAATTATTTTTTTAAGAAACATATGAATTTCGAATTATTTCCACATTTAAAATTTCTATTGATAATTACGCAATCATGTACTGTTTACTATTTTTGTTTCTGAATTCATTCATGAAATAATAATCGAAATTAATAATGTAACTAAAACTAATAGGATTTCATTTGTTAAGAAGAACTGTAAGTCCTTTGCAGTATTGTTGTTTCCCCAGAATGTAAGAGTCGTAAGCATGCCTCTGATGTAAACGGACGTAAGTTCAGCTCTGTCAACGTGAAAAATCAAAATACTGTATGATATACTAAAATGTGAGAAAGTCAGTGGAAAATATATTTATGTGAAAAAATTCTGGAACAACAATCTTACAGTTTATTTAGTTCAAACCAGCTGGGAGGTACTGATGTTAGATTTTCAGCCTCAAGAACCAGACTCCTAGACAAGAAGAACTGGAGCTATCTCGGGCATTGTTTAATATGAACAATAGATGGAAGGAAGAAGGAAGGGGGAGATTACAAAAAAAATGGCTTTGAGCACTGTGGGACTTAACTTCTGAGGTCATCAGTCCCCTAGAACTTAGAACTACTTAAACCTAACTAACCTAAGGACGTTACACACATCCATGCCCGAGGCAGGATTCTAACCTGCGACCGTAGCGGTCGCGCGGTTCCAGACTGTAGGGGAGATTACACTATGTGTGTGAACAGGTATGATGACTATATCTGGTTCACTCATAAAATGGAAGAGGCTCGATTGCAAAGTTCCAAACCAAATACTGCTGTGTTGTTTGATCTATGGACCCAATGTACATAAATTAAGCGCGTAATACTTAAATTCCTTATTGCAGAACGTGCAGGTTGCGAGTACCTACGTTGCTCGGCATGCGTACTAAGTTGTTCCTTAAATTTTGAGCTATAATTCATGAACGATTTGCTACGGTGAAACTATTTACTCGCCCGAGCCGCATTGCTCAGCTGTTTGAATCGTTACGAATAAGGTTTCTGTTTGAGCCATACTGGAGTTCAGTTTGACGCTGTTCCTCTTGGCCTCCGAAAATCCACAGGGAAGTGAATACTGAATATCGTAACCAACATGACATTGTATTGGAGATCATATTCCAGGTATAGTGAAGAAATCAAACGAGAGTTCGCACAATCTACAGCAGCCTGTTCCAACGCGGCACAGGTTATATGGACTACCCGCCAAAATTTCCATTACATGGCGTTCATGCATAGTTCTACGCATGCACGAGCTCTGTACCCACCCCTGGTTACGAGTGGTCGAATAAGACGAGTTATCACATATGCTATACCCAGAATTCGTAACTGTGCGCGGATCAGCTGTTTGATCACCCCTGCGCATCTGAGCGTAAGGGTGTCCAGCTGACTACAGGGAGGAAACGGAGCCTATTTCACAATAATGAGACAGGCGTGGATGCGTTCGTCGTCACCTAACGACATGCTTAGTGTAATGTCCGCTGCGATTTGATCTGCCGTAGGTCCGTCGACATACAAATTCACTTGTGCTACTGACAAGGAGTGACTTAGAAGCCGTTATCCGAATAATTTGGCCTCTTTGTAGCGTCACTGGATGACGTTTCTAACATATTCCTATACTCAAACTTTTCCGCAAGCCATCTACCAAAATCTCAAAGTTTGTAGATATCGTTTCGTTACAACCTGGGATCCTTGCCACGTTTGAATATCGGAGGAAGAAGAGCTGCAGTATTCTTTACGGGCTTGTTTAGTCTGAGTGGGAGCGACACACTACGCTCAACAATTTTCAGCGAAACATCACACGAGAGAAGAAGAGTGTCACACAGAGCGACACTCATATAATTCCAGGACCACGAGTGAAAAAGGAGATAACCAACGTACACTGGTGAGCAAAAAACAGGGTGTTTATAAACGAATATCGGGGTTTTAACGCTTTATAATATTTATTTTATTAAACTTACAGTTAAAAATGATATGTCAAATGCCGGCCGGTGTGGCCAAACGGTTAAAGGCGCTACAGTCTGGAACCGCGTGACCGCTACGGTCGCATGTTCGAATCCTGCCTCGGGGATGGATGTGTGTGATGTCCTTAGGTTAGTTAGGTTTAAGTAGTTCTACGTTCTAGGGGACTCATGACCGCAGCAGTTAAGTCCCATAGTGCTCAGAGCCATTTGAACCATTTTTTGATCTGTCAAATGATAGAACTACTCAAACAGTTTTAACAAGAACCTTATAAATCTTCAATGTAAGCACCATTTGTCATACGGCACACATCGAGTCTTTAGCCGAGTTCTTCCCAAACATTGATAAGTGTGTCTTCAGTGCTGCTTCAATCCGCTTTATTAATTCAGGAAGGTCTGCTGGTAGCGGAGGTACTTACACATGATCCATGATGAAGCCCCAAACGAAAAAAATCGCATGGCCTTAGGTCGGGTGAACGTGGAGGCCATGCAAAGCAAGCCCTGTCATGTCCTTGGGGCCTACACAGCGCTTGGGTACAATGTCTAGCGGATTATGGCGGAAACATTGCGCGCTGTGCATGTTCACTGGTGCCAAACACAACTGTCTGAGCTGCTCTTTCATTGTCATATCATTTATAACTGTAAGTTTAGTATAATAAATATTATAAAGCGTTAAACCCCGATATTCATTTATAAACACCCTGTACTATGATCTCCTGATATTAATAGCGTGTCAGTCTACTTTTCGAACGCGTTACAGCAGCATTCTGACACAGCATGGATTCGTCAAGTTCTTAGTAGGTTTCCGGATTGTGTGACACCACAAGTGCAGACACAGGACATGATACTCCCGTAAATTACGTGCTAGTGTTTTGTGGATGCGGAACTGCCTCTTGATACCATCACAGATGTGTTCCATCGGGTTTAGATCAGCCGAATTTCGTACTAAAGTCATCTGCTTGAGTTCATTATTATACTACTCACACCACCGCTTCCCGGTGACGGCCGTATGACACAGAGAGTTAGCCTGCAAGAACATGCCATCGTTATCGTGGAAGAGACTAAGCATGAATGTATGCAGGTGGCCGCCAATTATGTTCATGTGCACTACAGCTCTCATGGTGCCTTCAGTTACTGCCACATGTCTAATGCAATCTCAGGTGAATGTCGCTCACAGCATGATATTGCTCGCACCAGCTTCCATTTATGGCGGGATGCGTATCTCGAGCAGCCGACCTTCCGGATGACGGCGTATCCAGACACGATTATGTAATGTGAAGCCTACCTCATCTCACAAGGAAACACATTTCCCTTGATCCACTGAGTAATCTCGATAATCTCGTGCCTACTGCTATTCATGATGTCATTGAGTCAACAAAGAAACACTTGGGAGTCGTCTACTGCGAAATCCCAAGTCCAACAATGCGCACTGAAGTGTGTGCCCCGAAACACTTGTGCCTGCACCAACACTGTACCCTATTTTCAGCTCTGCCACAGATCGACACCTTTCCTGCTTTACAGAGTGGGAAAGCGTCCAGATACCACGTTCGGTATTAGGTGTAGAGACCCAGTACCTTTTTGCCTAACTGCGGTTTCACTGTCCCTTAGCCACTTTCCACAGATGCTCACGACAGTAACACTCAAACAGCCGACCAGTGGCACCGTTTCATAGATGCTCGTTCCCAAGCATAGGTCCATGACAATCTGCACTGTATCAAAATCTTTTCACTCTGTGGTTTTCCCTGTTTGAGATGTGGTAATACAGACGAGTTTTCGAAATTTGTTGGATTGATCAGAATGAGGAGGCTATCCAAAGAACCGGCGAAGAAAGGAGAAAATGGAAACTACTGACAAAAGAAAAGAAGGGAAAGGATTATTGGACTGTGTTAAGACAAAAGGGAACAACCAGCGTGGTACTAGACAGTGCCGTGCTGGGTAAAAGCTGCATGGCTATACAGACTGGAAAACATCCCTGACTGATATCGTCCCTAAAATGATTCCCCATTCGTCTCTACTCCCGAGTGACAAGGTCAAAACTTCGGTTGGAAGCTTTCGTTCTAGCTGTGGGCAGTGTTCATAACGTCTTGCCTCACCAGATTAGCTCTCGTGCGACGACCACTAGCGTTAAAGCTATTCACTGTCATATAGATATTTACTGCTATCTTTATTCCCACTTAACATCAGCGGATGGTGTAGCAATTATTCGCAGACGATCTTGTTGCGTAAAAAGTAGTTGTACAGCTAGAAAATTGTAGAGCTAGAAAATCGATCCTGGGTGCATGATTAACAGAGAACCACACCCTCCACTCCACCGGCTCCATAATATGTAGCGCACTGCGCAAGATTAAAAAGAAGTTCTGTTACATAGTGACTACACAATTACCCGTCTGCCTTCGTGGCGCAGCGGTAGCGTTACCGCCTAACACGCAAGGGGGCGCGGGTTCGATTCCCGGCAGCGGACTAGGTGTTCAGCATCATTGACACTCAAGTCGCCGGAGTGGCGTCTACTAAAAAGTCTTGCAATACCGCGGTCGAACCCCGAAGGCGATACCCCGGCCAATAAATGCCATACTATCATTTGACTGTCACACAATTCCTCAGTAATAACTGGAAACACATTCATTATATGTCGGAAAGTATGTGTGAGGAGTGATTTTCAGGTAGAACGACTCGTTCGACTCGTTAGACTCTGTCTGGGATTTTTACCAGTCGGGATTGGCCCAAGAAATGGAGAAGATCCAGATAAGATAAATGTGTTACGTCTCAGGTTCATTAGTGAACGCAAAATCACCAGGGAGAGGCTTGTCCAACTCCAGTGCCAGAGGCTACTAGCGAATCGTTGAGAATACCGATGTCAAAATTCCGAGTATGTACGTTTATGGAAGAGTCAACCACATATTGGTTGCTGGCCGGTGTGGCCGAGCGGTTCTAGGCGCTTCAGTCTGGAACCGCGCGACCGCTACGGTCGCAGGTTCAAATCCTGCCTCGTGCGTGGATGTGTGTGATGTCCTTAGGTTTAAGTAGTTCCAAGTTCTAGGGGTCTCCCAGTCTATTTCCGGCAAATTAAAGTCTCCACCCAGAACTATAACATGGTCGGGAAATCTATTCAAAATATTTTCCAAATTTTCCTTCAGGTGCTCTGCCACAACAGCTGCTGAGCCAGGGGGCCTATAGACACATCCAATTACCATGTTTGAGCCTGCTTTAACCGTGACCTTCACCCAAATTATTTCACATTTCGGATCTCCGTCAATCTCCTTCGATACTATTGCACTTTTTATCGCTATAAACACGCCTCCCCCTTCACTGTCCAGCCTGTCTCTGCGGTATACATTCCAATCTGAGTTTAAAATTTCATTACTGTTTACATCTGGTTTCAGCCAACTTTCTGTCCCTAGTACTATGTGGGCATTGTGACCGTTTATTAATGAGAGCAGTTCCGGACCTTTCTATAGACGCACCTGCAGTTTACTATTACCACATTAATATTGTTGTTCCCTGTCGCGTTTTGCCTACTACTACCTTGTCGCTTCTCAGGAGGAGTCTTGTCGGGCCTAGGGAGTGAGTTCTGTAACCTAAAAAGCCCATATGTGCACTCCACGTACTCCGCTACCCTAATAGCCGCCTCCTGAGTGCAGTGCACGCGTGACCTATTCAGGGGGACCCTACATTTCTCCACCCGATAGCGGAGGTCGAGAAATTTGCACCCAAGATCTCCGCAGAATCGTCTGAGACCCTGGTTTAAGCCTTCAACTCGGATCCAAACCAGAGCACCGCGATCGGTTCTGGGAACGATACTACGCATAGTTAGCTCAGATTCCACACCGCGAGCGAGGCTTTCCGCCTTCACGAGCTCCGACAACCGCCTGTATGAAGATGACCTCTGAACCCAGACGGCAGGAGTCATTGGTGCCGACATGAGAAACAACTTGCAGTCGGGTGCACCCAGTGCTCTCTATCGCCGCCGGCAGGGCCTCCTCCACATCTCGGATGAGACCCCCGGCAAGCAGACAGAGTGAACACTGGCCTTCTTCCCCGACCTTTCCGCTATTTCCCTAAGGGGCTCCATCACCCGCCTAACGTGGGAGCTCGCAATCACTAATAAACCTCTCCCCTCGTGTGCGTGCTTGGACCTTTCTGAAGGAGCGGCCACTTGTCCACTCATAGGCAGAGCGGGCGATGCCACACGGCCAGCCTCCACAATGACCCTCCGCCTCGTGCGACGCGAACGCCGCTGAACCCGCCACTCCCCTTGGGGAGAGGGTGGCCCAACCGCACCCCGTACCCGCGAAGATGACAGCAGGGACCGTGGGTGAAGCATGTAACACCTGCGGTGTGCCATGCGACGCACCGGACTCCCCACTGCCGCTACACTCCGAGGCGGCAGCCTGAAAACGGCTGACCGAGGCCATCCGCACGCTCAGCTGTTCGCGAATAGTGGCCAGCTACTCCTGCTAGTCACACAACCTACCCATCCTAAGAAATCAATTTACTGTAAAGAGATAATCAACTTTTAACTAGACTGCTAATTCACTAAAGGCGGCTGATAGCTTGCAAAACTGTGGTTACTAGACACTTCTTGTTGAAATCAATGGAAATAAGCACTACCTGTCTCTGGACTGTATTCAAAACAGACACTAGCACTACTGGCACTACAGCTGACTGAAGGGACTCTCTCAGACTGTATTCAAAACAAACACGAAATCTATGGAACACTATTACTAGTACTCGAAAGTTAAATCTTCCTAAAAGCAAAAACACACGGAAGAAGAAGTGACAAGTAAGAAAAATACATGGCTGTTTATATACTTTCCGGGATGCGAGGTCGTGTTCCATAAACTTTTCTGCTCCTTACGTTTCGTCCAGGACTGCGCTGGACTTCCTCAGAGGCGCTGCTCCGCTGAGTCTTGCCGACTGACTGGTCGGGTGTCTGAGAGCGACTTATATATTGTAAGAAAGAGGGGCGTGGTTCAGGTGACACGTGATGAGCAGTGATAATCCATAGCAAAGTACCGACTTCGACTATCGATTACCACCTTGTCAAAGATAAAAATTGTTAGCAGTTTTGTAGAGCCACTGTCCATATATCGCTAAGTTTCATAGCCTCCTCTTTCCTATTAAAATTATCGTTATGTTTATAAATTTCGATAGCTTCTCTATAAAGCCGTGGGTAGTAATTTAAATATAAACAGCCATGTCAACCGGTCGTGAAAGCCTTCATTCTACAAGAAAAATACAGTTAATACTTAAATTAACGTAGCTCGCTGCGCAGCAGATGTGTAGCAGACGGCTCACCATTCGCGACGTAACCGGAAAGTGGGATGTGGCAGAGATACACAAAGTATCCTCCACCACACACTGAGATCTGGCTTGCTCAAGATAGATTTAAATGCAGGCACGTCGATGAGGCGTCTGTGTGCTAGAAATGTCTGCTCCGTAAATCTTTTATTTTATGTGGTCGGAGGAGACCTACAAGAAATACAAGCGAAAACATAGATTACGGATAGGGTCAGGATAACTTTCAGAAAAAAAAACCGCACGGCTTCTTTAATCATAAACGATCGCCACATCCACTTTTAACGCTGTGGTGCACAATTACACTCCTTCAGACATCATAAGGAACGAAGGAAGGAGGTTCAGTATCCCACGACATCGAGGATATCACCTCAAGCTGTTCGGATTAAGGAAGGGTGGGGTCACAAATTTGCCGTTCCACTTGAGAGGAGCCATCCCGGCATTTACCTTAATCCGTTTAGGGAAATCAAGGAAGACTTGAATTAGGACAGCCGTCGTCTTGCAGAATCCGAACACTATATGCTAACCGCTGAGTTACCTCACACGTCACACATTCTCAGATGACTTACGAAGCAAAGATGTAAATCTAGATGTAGATGTAGCACACGATACTGTCGCTTTCGAAGTTCAGGACACGAACTCAGTGCTCAGTTGTCGCTTTAGATATGTATCTAGCGATAAATCTGAAGTCTCGCTACTGGAAGGTTTGCTCTATGACGCAGAAAGAAACACGGCTGCCAGGACACACAGCCCACAATCATGCCGCTTCTACTGTCCACAAGAATTGGACAGTTACGTAAAACACCAATTCTATTTTTTTATAGGCATCGGTATCAAACTCTGAACATAATTCAACAGATTCGTTACCCATGTTTTTAGAGTTTTAACCTTGTGACCAGCACAAACTGGAAATGCTTTTCTTCTCGCAATGCAAGCACCAGTGACGTGCAGCCACGCTTACCTTTGAGGGGCACTGGTCGGTAAGGCTACACACTGCTGAGCCAAAACATTACCGCGAAGTTGGATGCCGAGTGGGAGCGTTGCGGGCACGTGACGCGGTAATAAAAGTGTGTAAAAGGAGCGGACACGGTCAGGGGATCACCCTGTTGTTGTTATGGTCTTCAGTCCTGAGACTGGTTTGATGCAGCTCTCCATGCTACTCTATCCTGTGCAAGCTTCTTCATCTCCCAGTACCTACTGCAACCTACATCCTTCTGAATCTGCTTAGTGTATTCATCTCTTGGTCTCCCCCTACGATTTTTACCCTCCACGCTGCCCTCCAATACTAAATTGGTGATCCCTTGATGCCTCAGAACATGTCCTACCAACCGATCCCTTCTTCTGGTCAAGTTGTGCCACAAACTTCTCTTCTCCCCAATCCTATTCAATACTTCCTCATTAGTTATGTGATCTACCCATCTAATCTTCAGCATTCTTCTGTAGCACCACATTTCGAAAACTTCTATTCTCTTCTTGTCCAAACTGGTTATCGTCCATGTTTCACTTCCATACATGGCTACACTCCATACAAATACTTTCAGAAATGACTTCCTGACACTTAAATCTATACTCGATGTTAACAAATTTCTCTTCTTCAGAAACGCTTTCCCTGCCATTGCCAGTCTACATTTTATATCCTCTCTACTTCGACCATCATCAGTTATTTTGCTCCCCAAATAGCAAAACTCCTTTACTACTTTAAGTGTTTCATTTCCTAATCTAATACCCTCAACATCACCTGACTTAATTCGACTACATTCCATTAGCCTCGTTTTGCTTTTGTTGATGTTCATCTTATATCCTCCCTTCAAGACACCATTCATTCCATTCAACTGCCCTTCGAAGTCCTTTGCTGTCTCTGACAGAATTACAATGTTTTTATTTCTTCTCCATGGATTTTAATACCTACTCCGAATTTTTCTTTTGTTTCCTTTACTGCTTGCTCAATATACAGATATACAGATATACTCCGAATTTTTCTTTTGTTTCCTTTACTGCTTGCTCAATATACAGATATACAGATCACCCTAGCAAAGATAAAATGAGGAAATCCATTGAGATGCAAAGTCTCTGAACCTGTATCTTGATAACGGTGAAATTGGTCCAATGTTCACGTGCTACTATCTTGAAAATCTACAGAAAGAAGTAGTAGGACAGTGAAGTATCATTAGGTGCCAAATGGTTGGACGTCTACGACTCCTCGCAGAACTTGGAATTCGGAGGCTTGTCTGCTCTGTAAGGTAGGGCAGATGGTGATCAGCGGCATTTCTGTCGAGAGGGCAGAATGGCAGTGCACGCACAAGTGCTTCGAAGCACACCGTGCATCGTACATTGTAGATCATGGAGCTCCACAGCAGACCACGATTACGTGTTCACATGTTGGCCCAACGACATCGTCAATTACGACAGCAGTGGGCACAGCACCGTCGAGATTCGACCGTCGATCAATGGAAACATTTCGGCTTTTCGAGTGTTGGTCGTCTCCACAAACGCCGCCATCGACGTGAGCGGCGGCTCGAAACGTGCAGCGCGCCACAAGCGCATGCTGGTGGCAGCAGTGTTATGCTATGGAAGATATTCTCCTGCGCGTACATTTCACCTGCGGTGGCAACCGAAGACACGCTGATAGCTGCGAATCACCTGGATCCCTTCATGTTTTATGTCTTCCTCGATGGACATGTCACATTTAATTGCCCTCGTCTCGGAGTCAGAACCGTGCTACAGTTGTTTGAGGAGCATTATAGTAAACACACGTTGATGTCTTGTAAGTAGGCTGTGTGGTGTCACCGCCAGACACCACATTTGCTAGGTGGTAGCTTAAATCGGCCGCGGTCCATTAGTACGTGTCGGTCCCACGTGTCGCCACTGTCAGTACTTGCAGACCTAGCACCACCACATGGCAGGTCTAGAAAGACGGACTAGCACTCGCCCCAGTTGTACGGACGACATTGCTAGCGACTAGACGTACGAGGCCTTCCTCTCATTTGCCGAGAGACAGTTAGAATAGCCTTCAGCTAAGCACATGACTACGACCTAGCAAGGCGCCATTAGCCTTACCTACTTTGAGAGTTATAGTATAAATGTCTCAAGAAGAACGCTGTATTCATCAGAGAATAAAAGTTAAGTATAAAGCAACTACGTACTTTTCTTGCTACCATTCAATAGTTATCCTGTTTCAGACTTCACGCCCGTCTGCATTAGTTAGCGTGCCTTTCGGCTACCTCCGAGTGGTGTGGCTGTCTTGCTACGCCACAACAGTTTGGCGACGAGTCAACGTGTTCTTCCTACTTGTTTTGCTCTGATTTGATTTGCTTGTGTCATGGCTTCGCCACAATCTCCAGATGTACTGTCCGAATTTTATCGCTTGCAGAATCAGCAGACGCAGGCGTTATTGGATGCCCTGGGACAGCTCGTCCAGGGTCAACGTGCGCTGCAAAACGATGCGGCCGCCGCCGCTTCCTCACAGCTACCGCAGCCACAACATGCAGTTGCACCGCCGTTTCGCCAGTTCGATTCCACTCAAGAATCTTGGGCGGAATATTCCCGACAGCTGGATTTTCATCTGGCAGCCTACAGAATTCAAGGTAACGAGCGGCAGCCTCACTTATTGTCTTGTGTCGGCGTGCAAACGTACCGTGTGATAGTGAAATTGTTTCCCCGACGCGACGTAGCTACTCTGTCCTACGAAGAAATTGTGTCGGCTTTAGATGCCTATTTCAAAGAAACAGTTAATGTGGTTGCAAAACGGTATACGTTCTTTCGTACGAAACGTACGGCCGGTCAAACTAATAGGGAGTGGGTTGCAACTTTGCAAGGCCTTACTAGGGATTGTGAATTTCAGTGTGACTGTGGCCTTCCTTATTCAGATACAATGGTGCGTGATGCAATAGCACAGAACGTTTCTGATGTTCGCATAAGGGAACAGATTTTGAAACTAGTTAATCCCTCCCTTCAACAAGTGATAGACATATTGGATAGGCAAGACACACTTGACTGTGCTCAGGAATCTTTTGAAGCTTCGCCAGCAGTGTGTAACATTAACCGGCCCGCTGGACGCGCTGCGCGGCCCGGTAACCGGCCCTCGCGCACTTCGACGCAGCTGACGCCGCGCTCTAAACCAGGTGTGCCTCGCCAGCCCGCAAATGCAGTAAAATCATGCCCGCGGTGTGCTACTAGACATTCGCGTGAAAATTGCCCGTCACGCCAAGCTATTTGCTTTTACTGTCACAAGAAAGGACATGTTCAAAGTGTTTGCCAGAAAAAGCTCAGATCAGACAATCACAACCGTTCCAGGCCCTTTGCTTCGCGCCGGAATCGAACCACGGACACTCAGGCTCGGGAACCTTCGCCCATGGACATTCACGTAGTTAATGCCACTCCGCCCAGTGTTACTCTTTCTAACAGTGACTGTGTTCGTCCCACAAAAAGTGTGCGTCGACGTCGACGGCAATCCCGTCACGTCGCAGGTGATTCTGTACCAGTGTCTGTTCAAGTGGCACAAAACAGTCGCTCTTGTCGTCAGCAGGACAATAAACTTTTTGTAGATTTGGACTTTGCCGGACAAGTGATACCGTTCCAGCTCGATACCGGAGCTGCAGTTTCATTGCTCAATCACGCCGCGTACAAACAACTGGGCGCACCGCCGTTGCGTGCCGCAAACGTTCAGCTCACTAGTTATTCAGGACAGCATATCCCTGTGTTAGGACAGTGCAGCCTTCTTGCAACATACAAGGGACAAACAAAACTAGTGTCATTTTACGTTCTTCGTTCTTCTGCTGCAGTGAACTTGTTTGGTTTAGATTTATTTCAATTGTTTAACTTGTCTATTGTGAATCAGGTTCTCTCAGTGAACCAGACTGTGCCTTCAGCCAGTGTTTCTAGTCTATGTGAGGAATTTGCAGACATTTTTGCACCGGGCCTTGGTTGCGCTAAGAACTATGAAGCACATTTGGAACTAAAAGTCAACGCGCAACCGAAATTTTTCAGAGCGCGCAATGTTCCCCACGCATTGCGTGATGAGGTCGCAAGAACATTAAAAGATTTAGAATCGCAAGGTGTCATTGAACGTGTGCAGGCTTCTCTCTGGGCCTCACCCTTAGTGATTTTGCAAAAACCTTCCGGCAAATTGAGACTTTGCGTGGACTTCAAAGCAACAGTGAATCCACAACTAGTGACTGCTACTTTTCCTTTGCCCCGCCCGGAAGATCTTTTTGACAAACTGTGCCCGGGAAAATATTTTTCAAAGTTGGACCTAGCAGATGCGTACTTGCAAATACCGGTGGACGAAGAATCCCAGCGCGTATTGGTGGTTAACACGCATCTTGGACTATACAGATTCAAAAGACTGCCATTCGGGTGTGCATCCGCCCCTGCATTGTTTCAGCAATATTTACAAACTATTTGTGCGTCGGTCCCTACTGCAGCTAACTATCTGGACGATATAGTGATCTCAGGAAAGACAGAAGCAGAACATTTACAAAATCTCAGAACACTATTTCAGGTCTTGCGACAGAATGGTCTTCGCTTGCGGAAGGACAAATGTGTGTTTTTTGCTCGTGACTTGCCGTATCTGGGACATGTCATAAATGCCCAAGGCATCCATCCGAGTCCAGAGCACATCAGTGCCATACAGGACTTGCCTGCACCACAAACTTTGAAGCAGCTACAGAGTGTGTTGGGAAAAATTAATTATTATCATCGCTTTCTGCGCAATGCCTCTTCCATTTCAGCTCCGCTTCATCGCTTACGCCGTAAAGGTGTTCCGTTCGTCTGGTCGACGGAATGCGAACGCGCCTTTCGCAAATTGAAATCGGCGTTGCTTTCAAATACTTGCCTTACGCCATTCGATCCCCAGAAACCCCTTTTGTTGATGGTAGATGCATCGGATTTCGGGATCGGTGCTGTGCTTGCGCACAAAGATGGTTCGCATGATCGCCCTATTGCCTTTGCGTCCAAATTGCTCTCGTCAGCGCAAAGAAATTATTCCCAGATAGAGAAAGAAGCTTTGGCTCTCGTGTTTGGTGTTACGAAGTTTCACGATTTCTTGTATGGTCGTCACTTTACCATCATTACAGACCACAAACCTTTGACATCGCTTTTTCATCCGAACAAGCCTGTACCTCCACGTACAGCGCAGAAATTCATTCGCTGGTCTCTTTTCCTCTCGCAGTACCGCTACGATATCTTGTACCGGTCCACTGCTAAGCACGGAAACGCAGATGCGTTGTCCCGTTTGCCTGTTGCCGAGGATAAAGCATTCGATTCTTCCGAACTTGCTTGCATGTTCATTGATGCGGACACTGATGACGTGGTCGAATCGTTTCCGATTGATTTTCGTCGTGTAGCTACAGCCACAGCTGCAGACCCTGTCCTTGCTACCGTTTTGCGTTTTGTTACTACGCAATGGCCCTTGTCGAAGTCACGGATCGAGGATCCGATGGTTAGCCGATTTTTTGCTCACAAGGAGAGACTTTTTGTACGACGTGGTGTTTTGTTGTTGCGTTCTGATAATGATCAGTCTAGGGTCGTGGTCCCACGTTCGTTACAGTCATCTGTCTTAAAGCTTCTCCACCAAGGACATTGGGGTATAGTGCGTACGAAACAACTTGCTCGTCAGCACTGTACTTGGTTCGGAATCGATGCTGCGATTACGAATATGTGTTGTTCTTGCATGGCGTGTGCCGAACAACAATCCGCACCGCCGCGGAAATTCTTTGCTTGGCCGAAAGCCGCTTCCCCTTGGCAACGCTTACACATAGATTTTGCTGGTCCATTCTGGAATGCTCGATGGTTGGTTGTTGTCGATTCCTTAAGTAATTTTCCTTTTGTTGTCCGGATGTCTTCCACGACGTCTTCTGCCACCATCCAAGCGTTGTCTGCTATCTTTTGCGTGGAAGGTCTTCCACAGACTATTGTTTCCGACAATGGCCCATAATTCATGTCCGCAGAATTTCAGTCGTTTTGCAAGGCCAATGGTATTCAACATCTGACGTCCGCGCCGTTTTCGCCTCAGTCAAACGGTGCCGCTGAACGATTGGTCCGGACTTTTAAGTCACAGATGTTGAAATTGAAAGAGTCGCATTCTCGGGAGGACGCGTTGTTGCTCTTTTTGTCTTCGTATCGCTCTCAGCCCCGCGATGGTCGCTCGCCGGCTGAGTTGCTTCACGGTCGTCCTCATCGAACCTTGATGTCTTTGCTGCATCCGCCGCATCAGGTTCCTGTGCAGCGGCAGACTCCTGCTTTTGCTCCTGGCGACGTGATATTCTATCGCAGCTATCGCGGTTCACGGCGTTGGCTCGCAGGGCGCATTCTTCGCTGCCTCGGCCGCGCGATGTATTTGGTTTTGGGGGCCTCTGGTGAGGTGCGTCGGCATCTCAATCAGCTGCGCCTCTGTCGTCGCCTGGGTTCTGCCGCTCCCCGTCTGCTTTCAGCGACGGAGCCGTCCGGTCAGCGCCCTGGGGACCCATCTACTGGCTCGCCTCCTCCCCAGGTGTTATCGACGATGCCTTCCATTTTGCCTCATGGCGTCGCGCAGCCGCCGTCGCCGCCGCAGACGCCGCCGGCGCAGCCCGCAGAGGACGCTTCGCTGCAGCCGCCATCCGCCTCCCTGGGTCACGCGCCGCCGATCGCTTCCCGTGACCAGCTGTCGTCCGCCCTGGACCCCTGGCCCGCTCCGGACCACATGGCGTCATCGCGCGTCGGATACCCCGACGCAATGGAGGTCGATCCTTCGGCCACTCATGTCTCATTACGGGCGCATACGCCGCATGTTGACGTGCACCCTGGAGTAGGTTTCCCGGTGTTTCCTAGCTCCCCTCGGACCGAATGGCCGGGTGCGGGTGGCACAGCCTCGCCTGTTGTTAGGCTCCCCACCTCATCGCATACGTCAACATGGGGCCCTCCCCACGGCGGGCGGAAGCCTTATAACACGACCGTTCGCCGATTTGCGGGGGAGGAATGTGGTGTCACCGCCAGACACCACACTTGCTAGGTGGTAGCTTAAATCGGCCGCGGTCCATTAGTACGTGTCGGTCCCGCGTGTCGCCACTGTCAGTACTTGCAGACCTAGCGCCACCACATGGCAGGTCTAGAAAGACGGACTAGCACTCGCCCCAGTTGTACGGACGACATTGCTAGCGACTAGACGTACGAGGCCTTCCTCTCATTTGCCGAGAGACAGTTAGAATAGCCTTCAGCTAAGCACATGACTACGACCTAGCAAGGCGCCATTAGCCTTACCTACTTTGAGAGTTATAGTATAAATGTCTCAAGAAGAACGCTGTATTCATCAGAGAATAAAAGTTAAGTATAAAGCAACTACGTACTTTTCTTGCTACCATTCAATAGTTATCCTGTTTCAGACTTCACGCCCGTCTGCATTAGTTAGCGTGCCTTTCGGCTACCTCCGAGTGGTGTGGGTGTCTTGCTACGCCACAACAGGCTGTTTATGTTTTCTTATTGGACTATCTTTATGGACTGTGAGAAAATTTTAGCTTTTGACCAACATTGTATTAATAAGTGTGTGCATTTGATATCTTTCTTACTGTAATTATGAAAAAATTTTTCAAATCTGTATTGGCCACTGCCCAAAAAGTTTGTAAAATTTTTTTGTGGGGAGCGTGGGGGCTATGTAAGTAGGCTGTTTATGTTTTCTTATTGGCAATGTTACGTAGCGCTCTATATGAAAATCACTGGCTGTGCTGTGTGCAGTCTGTGGCTAGTTTGCATTGTTGTCTGCCATTGTAGTGTTGGGCAGCGGCAGCTGGATGTGAACAGCGCGTAGCTTTGCGCAGTTAGATGTGAGCCGCCAGCAGTGGTGGATGTGTGGAAGGAAATGGCGGAGTTTTGAAATTACATATATTATGACTTTTGATGATATTAAGGTAAGTACAGTGTTTGTTCTCTATTAAAATCTTTCATTTGCTAACTATCCCTATCAGTAGTTAGTGCCTTCAGTAGTTTGAATCTTTTATTTAGCTGGCAGTAGTGGCGCTCGCTGTATTGCAGTAATTCCAGTAACGAAGATTTGTGAGGTAAGTGATTTGTGAAAGGTATAGGTTAATGTTAGTCAGGGCCATTCTTTTGTAGGGATTTTTGAAAGTCAGATTGCGTTGCGCTAAATAATATTGGGTGTCAGGTTAAGCACGGTCGTGTATAAATTGTTCTAAGGGGACGTTTCAGTCTCGGCGACCAAATTCGCTTGTTGTACATCCTATGGAACATATCTGAGTCGCTCTCAGGTGTCATCATCGAGTACGCGAATTATGTGACCTGTACGTAGACATCTGACGCCACATACTTCGCCAAAGATACCATAGTCGGATCCCTGATACGCAGAATCAGTGATGTCTTTCTTTCCAAAGACTGGCAAACCAGCTGTTAAGCTTGTGGTCATAATCTGCTGGCTCATAAATGTATGTGACGTGTACGCGACAACAGTCAATATTTTCGAAGTATCTATGTGGGAATTTAGACGTTTATGTTGGTGAACCGATACTGAAATTTTTGGAACATAGCAAAATCGATGACGGCAAAACCGCCGAACTGATTGATATGACTGTTAACGGTTTTCATTACTTAGGTAATCCAGTTTCTAACTTTGATTCGTAAATGCGATGTAAGCAGTTCCAGTAACTTTTACATTGCTTTCAAAAGTGTCTGGCGGCAACTAAAACAGAAAATTGTAGAAACTATGAGTAGATACGATAGCAGAAATCAAACAGCGTTTAGTACTACTTGAAGATGTTATGAATTCGGCCAATCAATTTTGCCGATTTATACGCTGCCTAAAGAGCATGTTTATGCTGATCACGTACGAGTGTGGACCATGATGATCTAATGTACAGAGCCCTTGACTCTAGACCTGGAGTTCTCGTAAGGGAGAAGACAGTAAAATTGGGTTTAACGTCCCACCGACATCAAGGTCATTAGAAGCGGAGCAAAAACTCGGATTGTGTCAAGCATGGGCACGGAAGTAGGCAGTGCCCTTTCAAAAGAACCATCTCGACATTTGTCTGGACCGATTTAAAGAAATTACGGAAAACCTAATTCTGGATGGCCGGACAGGGTCTGAACCGTCGTCCTCCCGAATGGGAGGCTAGTAAGCTAACCACTGCGCCATCGTCTTGGTGGAGTTCTCGAGATCAATCCCATAGAGGGGCGTGGATTTTTTTCTCGTTGAAATCCGCCTCGGACGACACCAGTTCCACTTATCCAGCTGTCAAAAGAGCACCGGATATCTCTCCCGCGGGTAAAACGCTGCTGCGCCATCACGCTCCTTCTGGTAGCCGCGGTGAAGGAAGGTGGTACTCTACTTATAGTTAGGCCAATAACAAGCACACGTCTCGGTTAAGTCTTTTTTTTCATTTTTTATTAATAGCCGGGTGAAAAAGAGTCACGTGAATCTGCCATAGTAGCGGTGCTAAGATTTTTAGTCTTTAATAAAACGGTTTAACGAACAAGAAATGTTTAATTGTCACTTTCCACTGCGTTGAAAGACAGAGTCACTGTACAAAAGGCGGTTACCAACTAGTACTGTTTTAGTAAAACGCAAGTTACGACACTGGCAGAAACTATCAATAAACACGTGACATAAGAATCGAAACAGCATTGCTACGACTATAATGTAACTTTCACCGTGTAGCATAGCTTATTACATGGTACGTGTGTGGGTGCAGTGTGCAGGGCCTGCTCTCATCTGGTCTGTAAGGTAGTTTTCGTTGTCGTTCTCAGACTTTCATCATATTGCGCCATTTAACCATCCCTACTCTGGAAGTATTTTTTGTGGCCTGGCCGAGGACGATTTGCTGTTTTATTTGTCATCACGCTTTCCCGTGTTGTTAGTCAGAGATCCCGGATATTCCCTCGCAAGTTTGGTTTGAGCCAAATTTTTTCTATTAATAACTATTTGTTTGGTAATTTTTCATTTTTATTTCTGACCAAAATTTAAACTCATAATGTTCATCCTAGAGAACAGATCATAAAGTCCCTCATTCCTCCATGACACTATTGTCATCAGCAAAGTTTAGATATTTGATTTTCCTGCCGCCAGTTAAAATTCCAGTTCCCAGCCAGCCAATGGGCCACTGATCAAATACTCTGCGTAGATGTTATAGTGCTGAGACAGTAGTATGCACCCTTGCCTAACTCCATGTCACATCGGAAAACTGAGTGTTCACAATCCTACTTTACGGCTGCAATGCGGCAGTTACAAAGATCTTTTAGGTATTTTGGTGCACCGAACAAGGTATTCAATTCTATCGTTTCTTTTCCCAAGCCCGTTTGACCTGACTGTAAAAACCGCTCAAAATAACTGTTATCGTAAATAAACGACTTTCTACTTTTTTCTATTATTTCCTGTAATAAAGTTAAAAACATAACACACATTAATAAATGTTGACTGTATGATTTTGGAGATGCATAAAAATCAAAATATTAAATTAAATAGGCAAATAAAAAAATACTCAATACGTCCATCGTTAGCTGCTTTATTTGAAAAGTGGTGTTTGAACACTACACAAAATCACCTGTATCCTCATATTGATTCAAGTTTTTTGAAATTCTGCTCAAAAACTGCGTTGTAATTGGGGTTGTATTACACAGAAGAGCCAAAGAAACTGGTACACCTGCCTATATCGTACAGGGCCCCCACAAGCACGCAGAAATGCCGCAACACGACGTGGCATGGACTTCTGAACAGCAAGTTGCAAAGCATCCAAGATATGCTCAATATCTGGGGGGGGGGGGGGGGGGTTTGGTGTCCAGTGGAAGTGTTTAATCTCAGAAGAGTGTTCCTGGAGCCACTGTAGTAATTCTGGAAGTGTGGGGTGTCGCATTGTCCTGCTGGAATTGCCCAAGTCCGTAGGAATGCACAATCCACAGTAATGGATGCAGGTGATAAGACAGGATACTTACGTACGTGTCACCTGTCCTCTCTAGACGTATCAGGGGATCCATATCACTCCAGCGGCACACGCCCTACACCATTACAGAGCCTCCACCAGCTTAAACAGTCCCATACTCACATGCAGCGTCCATGCATTCATGAGGTCTCCATACCAGTACACGTCCATCACAATTTGAAACGAGATTCGCCCGGCATGTTTCCAGTCATCAACAGCCCAGTGTCTGTGTTGAAAGGCCCAGCCGAGGCGTAACGCTTTGTGACGTGCAGTCATCAAGAGTACGCGACTGGGCCTTCGGCTCCGAAAGCCCATACCGATGGTGTTCCGTTGAATGGTTCGCACGCTGACACTTGTTGATGGCCGAGAATTGAGATCTGCGGCAATTTCCGGAAAGGGTGCACTTCTGCTGCCACGTTGAACGATTCTCTACAGTCGTCTTTGGTCTCGGTCTTGCAGGATCCTTTTCCGGCCGCAGCGATGTCGGAGATTTGATGATTTACCGGATTTCTAATATTCACTGTACACTTGCGAAATAATCGTACGGCAAAATCCCGACTTCATCGCTACCTCATAGATGCTGTGTCCCATCGCTCGTGGGCCGACTGTAACACCACGTTCAAACTGTCTTAAATTTTGATAACCTGTTATAATAGCAGCAGTAAGCGATGTATCAACTGCGCCTTAGATAGGCGTTGCCGACCGAGTGCCGTATTCTGCGTGATTATGTATCTCTGTATTTGGTGCTTCATTGTATATGGCCATTACCGATATTCAGTGCTAAAGAGAAGGTTGAAGAACTGTGTTTTTCGTGTCAATTTGTCCGGTTTGAAGAGTTACAAGCAAGTAAAGGGATATTGTGTAAACAGAGGCAGCATTCCATCTGATTTCTATTTCATTTTATACTATGAATGAATTAATCGTTTTGTAAATAAAAACGCCTTCTTTCGGTGGAATGTATTTCATTTCTTCCACACCTTTTACTTTAAGGTTTCTTCAGTAGCATCTAGAATGATGCATAAAGCGATCTCGTAGTAGCTAAGACTTTTCATCGCAGTTCAAATATCTGCAACTAGTGGCAGAAGACTAGTAATACTCCACAGCAATAGGGGCAAACAATATGAAAATTATGAAGAAAGAAGGAACATGAAAAGGTGCTGATGTATCTTAAATGAATGTATAGTTTTACCTCCAGCATGTGACCACGTAAGAGGAAACACAGATGCCAACCCAAAACGAAACGTGAACTGTTTCACAATCTACCAATATCACCTATCAAAACAAAACTGTATCATGTATGAATTCATGGTTTTGCGGCGATATTAATAATTAATTAGTTGGTTAAAATCCCACGAGCTGTCGACCGAGCTCTCCTCAGTCATTGTCAACTGGTAAGAATGACTGCTGTGTCACCGTGGCCGCGTCGTTATATAGCCGCACTGCTGGCTGTGACGTCACTGGTGCTCTCTTCCTCGCCATATATCGTAATGTTTTCATTCCGCGTCCGTCGCGCCCTTTTTAACCTCGCGATGGCCGGGTCCCAGGCTGTGCTGAGCTGCAAACCGCCGTCCTTACTGATGATGTTTTCAGAGGTTTTTATTTCAATAGCTTCTTTTATGACGCTATCCCAAAATCCCTTCGTCCTCCTAACGACAGATGTTTCATCGAATAGAATTCGGTGTCCATTTTCTAAGGCGTGTTCTGCCACGGCTGATTTTTCTGGATAGCGTAGACGTAAGCACCTCTAGTATTCCGTCCGGCGTTGTTCCACAGTGCGTACTGTTTGGCCGACGTACTAACAGCCACGTGGCATGGTATGTTGTACACTCCAGGCGTTCTGAGCCCTAGATCGTCCTTCACAGTCCTCATGAGCTGTAGAATTTTTGCTGGGGGCCTGAACACCGATCTAATGGTATATGTCTTCAGGAGCCGGCTAATCATTCCGGACACTGTACCACAGAAAGGCAAAAACGCAAGTTTTTTGTTTTCTTCTTCCGTGGTGTTCTCTTCTCTGTTGCTGTGTTTCTTGCGTGACACATCAGATATAGCCTGTGACACCTGTCCGTGGCTGTACCCGTTTTCCCGGAAGCCTTTTCGGAGGTGGCTCAATTCTAGTGGCAGACTTTCTGCATCTGAGACGAATTCAGCACGATGGGCGAGGGTATTCAGAACGCCACGTTTTTGTGCCGCATGGTGCTGGCTGAGAGCGTGCAGATACCGATCTGTGTGTGTCGGTTTCCTGTGGACACTGTGGCTGAGGTGCCCATTGTTTTTCCGTCTCAGTCAAGGGGATATAAGGCTCTGAGCACTATGGGACTTAACTGCTGAGGTCATCAGTCCCCTAGAACTTAGAACACTTAAACCTAACTAATCTAAGCACATCACACACATCCATGCCCGAGGCAGGATTCGAACCTGCGACCATAGCGGTCGCGCATTTCCAGACTGTAGCGCCTAGAACCGCTCGGGCACTCCGGCCGGCCCCTCCGAGATATAAGAGTTAGTTCTGAAGTGGTCACCCTGTTTAGACTTCCGGTCAAAGACTGTATAGATCTTCTCTCCCAGTTCTATGCTAGCACAATTGTGGGACTGTTTAAGCACACGTTGACGTTGTCGTATTTCCTACAAGGCGGCCAGTATTTCGACCAGTTGGACGGCATGGCTGTGAGAAGATCATTAACTCCATCCATAGCCAACCTCTTTATGGAAAAATGTGAAGACATCGCTTTGGGCACGGATCCAGCTGAGCCAAGTTCCTTTCATCGTTACGTTGATGACACTTTTATCATCTGGCCCCATGGTCGTAAAAACTGAGAGAATTCTTAGAACACCTGAACAGCATTCACGGCCACATCGAGTTTACGATGGAAGTCGAGACAAATGGTGCAATGCCCTTCAATGACGTCCTCGAAATCCAGTGGGCACCGCAGCCACAGTGTCTACAGGCTGGAAGCCCGAGAAAATCTTATTAAAAGTCTATCATCCTGATAACACTGAAAACGCATTAAAGCAAAAGGCGAAACGCCTCTGGAGAAATAAAATACATTGCGACAAGAAAAGGCGTGCTATATTTACAAAACGAATACTTCTGTTCCTGATGCAGATGAAGTTCATGCAAACAAACTTGTTATGAGTGAATGACTGGAAAATTTTTAATTTATTACTGTTACCATTATTTCTTTTTCCTTTTATTATTTCAAGGGAATGTCGGACAAATGAGTGAATGAGACATGTACTACATTACTAAGTCACTTCGTAGAAAAGTTTCCTGACATAGGTGGATGCCATTCTTCTGTACTATGGATGCCCGGCGCTGACAGCAAAAAACTTAAGTATAGACCAACTGGGGCAAGTCTTGCACACCGCACGTACATGCGTACCTTAAGTCTCGACACATGGCAAGAGGTACTACGCTATACCAATTTTTATGTGATGTGTTCATTAGTCGTTTCTGTTGGCATTGTTAGAATATTAAAAAAAAGTGATTGCTTTTCCCGGTTTCCATAAAACCGCAATATTTCGAACAAATAGAAATTTTTCAATTGAAAATTACTCCTTTTTTTTTTTAAATGTTTATTTGGAAACGAAAAATTTGGCATTGCTGCTATGGCTAACTGACATTTCGGATTTTCCTTACTCGGTTATTAGTAAAAAGTAGTAACCACCTATTATAACCGAGACCAAAGAATACCCGAAAGTACCGGTATGTAAATAAATACCGGTACTGGTTGTAACTGGTCAGTTTTTCGCGTTCCTACTCAAAATTCTTTGGGCACATGCGACAACTTGTCCCACACGACACAACCAAAGACCTTTTTACAGTTTAGAAAACAAATGAATGCAGGGACACAGAAATCACATTTTGATTTACCTACTTCAAATTCATGAATGCCGTTTCAGTATCCTTACCCGTCACGAAGCTTGTTTTTTCTGCAGGGATCTGAGATTGCAGGAATTTCTTTAGGCATTGATTTCTTCTATACAGGAAAACTTTTCAAAATGCGATACTAATGCTTTAGTTGCGTAATTGGAGTGTTTCCTAACCGAAACAAATAAAATGCAGGAAAACACAATCTGAAGACTAGGTGACATAATTAAGAAAGTGCTATTGAAAGACTGCTCAGTTATAAACATATTACTCTCGTCACTATATTTTAGCGAAATACCACTGCTACAGGAACTGCAAGATAAGACTGATTGTAAAAAATAGAGAGACTACTTCTCTTTGATGCGGTATATCATACGAGGGAGTTAATGTCATTTATGTTATTGTATGCTTTCATATGTCTTCCTTTCGTGTTAGTTTTGTGTTCCAAGGCAATATTTAGTAGGTATTAAATTAATGTCTATAGAAATATGGATAATTAATGGCCATTATACACGAGTCAACATGTCAGGAAGGAATATTTAATTTAAGAAACGAAGTAGGTGTGTAATATTTTTGTACTATCTCTCAAAATGAACCTTGTATAGTATAGAAGGAGCTCTCTAGCAGGGATGTTTCTAGTTTACCTTTAAATTTAGCTTTACTATGGGTCAAGCATTAAATGTCGGTAGTGAACTGATAAATAATTCTGTTAGCAAAGATTAATCATACTTTTTAGAGCATATGTAAACTTTAGTGAAGCGTAATGAAACTAATATTTTCCTACACTTTATTTACAACAAATTTTAAGAGTGAATATGTGTTCTGTGATTCTGTAGGTAAAATACATGTGAAATAAACATGTACAACACCACTGTGGCTGAGCACTACAACTTGCTCTTATGAAGCACTTAAATCAAATGAAAATTTTTTTCTTATAAATGTCTCACCTCAGAATATAATCATGTAGAATGTTACACTGCATAATTGATAGAAGTACCGTACTTTATTCATTTTCAGTGGCGGGTAAATTCAGATTTGAATGAATTTAGCTATTTAAGAAGCAAATAAACGTATTTTTTCTATTTTAAATTCTTATCAATACATGTCCCCAAAATTTTTGATAATTTGGCGGTACTTATTCACTCTTACCCATACCTAAAAATTATGCACAAGTCTCTATTCCGCTTTTTTTTTAAAATCTGAAATGAAACTGTTTACAGACAAGTTAATACGACATAAATTTTACAAAAAAAGGGTACAAAGCTAAATGACATTAATTAAAATTCGTCTTTGTGAAGCTGCTTCCATGTCAGCATTCTGTGTGTCGTTATTTTTCACGCATACAAACTCATGGTTTTCATATATTAAAATTTCAAGTTTCTGCGTCAATTCAATTTAAGACATCGATATAAACTGTAATGTAATGAGCACATTCAAACTCCGAGGTAATCGAGATTAGGTAGTACAGGTGTTATAACCTTAAACGTCTCACTGGTTTCCTTTACGCAATTAGGGCCATAAATTCATTTATCTAGCGTGGATCTGTTTCTCTGATAACGAAGCAACGTCGTAGGCAGTGTTATTAGTACGCTCAGAATGCAACAGATAGCTCCACCTGCTGGCCAGCTGACCGCGTCTGCGGTTGCGCCTCTGTCATTATGCAACACGTTTCACGATCGCGTTCTGCAGATAAGCATGCAACTAACGGCGCAGAGACGGTCGCATCGGCACATTTCCAGGCAACTATAAACAGTGCGATTTAGAGTTTAGCAGACATGCAAATTATTGCTTCTATTATCTTCCTAGGTTGCAAATTAGCACTGAAATTTCAGCTAACATAATATCTTTGAAAGTCAAGAGGATGCATGGTCCTCAGGTTCAGTCATTTTAGAACTGCGTTACTCGAACTCGAAACAGGCCGCAGCTATGTTCCTTCAACTTAGTATGTTGCAGTACAGCCAGGACGAGTTCGGTACTACATACATTATGTATACGATCCGGTGTTTAAATCACTAAGGAAAATAAGACATCTACACACGATTTGGCGATGTAGAAAAAATGTGCAACAACGCAAAAATAATGAATGTGTTTCAGATTCGGAAGTTTAGGTGATAGGGAAAGAGCGGCAATGTACAACATCTGCAAGAGACAATGAGAACAATAGGAACGAGGAATATAAGTGAACTATAAGAATGGAAGGCCAAGAGGAAAGTGCTTCGGTGAAAGGGCACAAGGCAAAGATGCTGTGTCTTTCCTCTACTGTTCAATCAGCACATAAACAGAGCAATGACGGAAATAAAAGAATGGTTGAAGAGACTAACTGAAATTCGATGTTAAAGAATATCTATTTTAACATTGTTATCCATAGTGAAAGAGTATACTTGAAGGACATGTTGATCGGAATGTACCGTCTAATGAGCACGAAGGAAAGAAAGTTACGAGGCTCAACAGCACTGAGATGATAACCTTTAGGACTACATAACACACGAGATGAAAAAAAGAATCTGCCACTTTTGAAGCAAAATAATGCATTACGGACGAAACAAGGAGATAGAAGAAGCAGACAAGCACTGGAAAAGACGACATTACTCGCTAGAAGAAATCTACCGTCGCTGATGATCAACCGTGAGATAACCAGAAAAAAAGAGATTAAAATCATCTATTCCAAATTTGGTCTTATACAAAGATGTTGAATATCAAGTGGAGAAATAAAATACAAGGCTAAAAGGTTTTCAGTAAAAAAAAATGACAAAATGTATACATGAAAGACATCTTCTAGAAGAGGAGATAGATGATGGGATATGTCTAAGGCATCAGAGAATTTCCATGTAGATAGTTGGGAACGGTGCAGGGCTGAAACTATAATAGAAGATAAAGACTGCGATATTGCTCACAAATGATCAAGGAAGTTTGTGTGTAAGTGTTGCGAAAGGGTTGCCACAGAAGAGGAAGCTGTGGCTTGCCGCATCAGTGCAGTGAAAGTACACTACTGGCCATTAAAATTGCTACACCAAGAACAAATGCAGATGATACACGGGTATTCATTGGACAAATATACTAGAACTGACATGTGAGTACATTTTCACGCAGTTTGGGTGCATAGATCCTGAGAAATCAGTACACAGAACAACCACCGCTGGCTGTAATAACGGCCTTGATACGCCTGGGCATTGTGTCAAACAGAGCTTGGCGTGTACAGGTACAGCTGCCCATGCAGCTTCAACACGATACCACAGTTCATCAAGAGTAGTGACTGGCGTATTGTGACGAGCCAGTTGCTCAGCCACCATTGACCAGACGTTTTCAGTTGGCCAGAGACCTGGAGAATGTGCTGGTCAGGTCAGCAGTCGAACATTTTCTGTATCCAAAAAGGGCCGTACAGGACCTGCAACATGAGGTCGTGCATTATCCTGCTGAAATTTAGGGTGTCACAGTGGTCGAATGAAGGGTAGAGCCACGAGTCGTAACACGTCTGAAATGTAACGTCCACTGTTCAAAGTGCCAACAATGCCAACAAGAGGTGACCGATACGTGAAACCAATGGCACCCCATACCATCACGCCGGGTAATACGCCAGTATGGCGATGACGAATACTCATGCTTCCCAATGTGCGTTCACCGCGATGTCGCCAAACACGGATGCGACCATCATGATGCTGTAAACATAGCCTGGATTCATCCGAAAAATCAACATTTTGCCATTCGTGCACCCAGGTTCGTCGTTGAGTACACCATCGCAGGCGCCCCTGTCTGTGATGCAGCTTCAAGGGTAAACGCAGCCACGGCCTCCGAACTGATAGTCCATTCTGCTGCAAACGGCGTCGAACTGTTCGAGCAGATGGTTGTTGCCTTGCAAACGTCTGTTGACTCAGGGTTAGAGGCGTTGCTGCACGATCCGTTATAGCCATGCGGATAAGATGCCTGTCATCTCGACTGCTAGTGATATGAGGCCGTTGGGATCCAGCACGGCGTTCCGTGTTACCCTCCTGAACCCACCGATTCCATATTCTGTTAACAGTCATATAATTTCGACCAAAGCGAGCAGCAATGTCGCGATACGATAAACCGCAATCGTGATAGGCTACAATCCGACGTTTTTCAAAGTCGGAAACTTGATGGTACGCATTTCTCCTCTTTACACGAGGCATCACAACAACGTTCCACCACGCAACGCCGGTCAACTGCTGTTTGTGTATGAGAAATCGGTTGGAAACTTTCCTCATGTCAACACGTTGTATGTGTCGCCAACCTTGTGTGAATGCTCTGAAAAGCTAATCATTTGCATATCACAGCATCTTCTTCCTGTCAGTTAAATTTCGCGTCTGTAGCACGTCATCTTCGTGGTGTAGCAATTTTCATGGCCAGTAGTGTAATATTTATCAAGATCCCTCGTCCAGTAATGCAGGGTGTTCACAACATGTCCCGTATTTTTAAGGAGATAGTACAGAGCTATTACAAATGATTGAAGCGATTTCATAAATTCACTGTAGCTCCATTCATTGACATATGGTCACGACACGCTATAGATACGTAGAAAAACTCATAAAGTTTTGTTCGGCTGAAGCCGCACTTCAGGTTTCTGCCGCCAGAGCGCTTGAGAGCGCAGTGAGACAAAATGGCGACAGGAGCCGAGAAAGCGTATGTCGTGCTTGAAATGCACTCACATCAGTCAGTCATAACAGTGCAACGACATTTCAGGACGAAGTTCAACAAAGATCCACCAACTGCTAACTCCATTCGGCGATGGTATGCGCAGTTTAAAGCTTATGGATGCCTCTGTAAGGGGAAATCAACGGGTCGGCCTGCAGTGAGCGAAGAAACGGCTGAACGCGTGCGGGCAAGTTTCACGCGTAGCCTGAGGAAGTCGACGAATAAAGCAAGCAGGGAGCTAAACGTACCACAGCGAACAGTTTGGAATATCTTACGGAAAAGGCTAAAGCAGAAGCCTTACCGTTTACAATTGCTACAAGCCCTGACACCCGATGACAAAATCAAACGCTTTGAATTTTCGGCGCGGTTGCAACAGCTCATGGAAGAGGATGCGTTCAGTGCGAAACTTGTTTTCAGTGATGAAGCAACATTTTTTCTTAATGCTGAAGTGAACAGACACAATGTGCGTATCTGGGCGGTAGAGAATCCTCACGCATTCGTGCAGCAAATTCGCAATTCACTAAAAGTTAACGTGATTTGTGCAATCTCACGGTTTAAAGTTTACGGCCCCTTTTTCTTCTGCGAAAAAACGTTACAGGACACGTGTATCTGGACATGCTGGAAAAATGGCTCATGCCACAACTGGAGACCGACAGCGCCAACTTCATGTTTCAACAGACTGGTGTTCCACCGCACTTCCATCTTGATGTTCGGCATTTCTTAAACAGAAGATTGTAAAACCAATGGATCGGTCGTGGTGGAGATCATGATCAGCAATTCATGTCATGGCCTCCACGCTCTCCCGACTTAACCTCATGCGATTTCTTTCTGTGGGGTTATGTGGGTTTAACCTCCTCTACCAAGAAACGTGCCAGAACTGCGAGCTCGCATCAACGATGCTTTCGAACTCATTGATGGGGACATGCTGCGCCGAGTGTGGGAGGAACTTGATTATCGGCTTGATGTCTGCCGAATCACTAAATGGGCACATATCGAACATTTGTGAACGCCTAAAAAAACTTTTTGAGTTTTTGTATGTGTGTGCGAAGCATTGTGAAAATATCTCAAATAATAAAGTTATTGTAGAGCTGTGAAATCGCTTCAATCATTTGTAATAACCCTGTACTTGTTAAACAGAGAAAAGAAGTCCCATATACGTACGTTTGTGCCAAATACAGTTCTGGAAAAAATTTATACACCTTTTTAGAGGTTTCCGATTCACTCAAGATTCATTGTTGCAACAGTGCCTAGGCAGTACATGGAATTCTTATATTTAGACCCTAAAGGGCAATAGCACGAGAGGTTATGAGGTACCAGGTATTGACCCATGCTGAAACAGCCATATCAGTACATGGTATAGCCTCCATGGAAAGAATTGTAGGCACTGACTCTGGCATCCCGTCGATTATACAGGTAGCGTATGCAGTCCGGCAATACGTCATCTCACGTCTGTTCGACCTGTTCATGTAGTTCTGCAAGAGCTGTTGGTTGAGGGGTTGCGCGAGTTGCTTTTCGCCCCATCATATCAAACGTGTGCTCAATTGGAGACAAGTCCGGCGATTGTGCTGGCCACAGAAGTTGGTGCACGTCTTCAGAGAAAGTTGAGTTTCACGGGCGGTGTGTGGACGCGGATTGCCCTGTTGGAACAACACACAAACTTCCTGTTGCAAGAATGGCAAAAGAACGTGACTGGGAACATTATGCATGTGGCGAGCGCTGGTCAGCAACACCAAAGCTCAACGAGATCTGTCGCTTATCCCATTAGAGACCATAAGTACTGGGATGGGGCCAGTATGTCTTGAACGAATGCACTTTGCGCTCAACAGGTCCACATGGTACGATTAAACGACCATCACTTGTGTGCAGGCGGAATCTGCTTTAATCGCGTCTATGGAAGTGACAATGTGACCATAGATAACAGGATCGCTGCGCAACTGACGCAGCACGACAATTGGTTTGACAAATGGTACGTCTCGCCAGTTGAAAAGCCATTATTTGACCCAACTTCCTCAGTTGGTTGCAGGAAGAGTGACTGAGTCTCAGTGGCATGGTTGTATGCTTGCTTCACACGTTTGATCCACAGTGATCCTTCTGTCTGTGAGTATTCCCTATTAAAGGATAGACACAAATGGCTATCTGGCACTATGACAGTACGCTGTCTGTTGCCGAACGACGTTGAAACATTTATCAGTGCATCAACCATCCCCCAGGTGAAATACGTCATCGTCGGATCAAAACTGACGTTCTTTGCATGTGTACTAATTCTTTTCCGACCGTGTATCTACGTGGCAAAAAGAAACTGTCCCAGAAAATATTAAATGTGCCTTAGGATAGGCAACACAGCTTACCTCATCCGCATACAGGGAAGATAATGTAAGTTGGGCTCCCTGTCTTAAGGTGCATGTTTTTCGTATTTTTCTAGCCCAATAGTATTTTGTCGACCACGCACTTGTGATATGATCCATTTCGCTTGTGCCGAAGACAGTCAGTACTCAGTAACGTAGTCATGTCTTCCTGCTGACGTACATTGATCATCTCTTAATGGCTGTGTTTGTCCTTCTACTTCGGCCGCCGAATGTGATTCTTCCGTTAAATTTACAAATTTCTCGTACATCAGCCATTCTGTATATAGAGTTCTAAAGTTGAACCACCTCAGCAATTGCCTTAAACAATTTCACGAAATCACACAGCCTAAATCAGGATGGGAATTTGAATCTCTGGCTTTCCGAATACGTATCGCTTCTGTGGCCACTGCAGCACCTCAACCGCTTTCGGCGTTGTGCTGGCATCGAAACAAAGTTTATGATTCCACAGAGGGTGAAGGTAGACACTGACACGTAGTGCTATTACCATACGCAGGAGATGTCATCTACAGTGTTTTGCTATCATTTTAGTGAACGACGTTGTTCGACAAGCAGTTGTCACACTAAACGACACACTCAACACCATATTCAGAGCGAAAAAAAAAGGTTGTTCCGGGGACGTGCTGGATCATTGACAAGTACATTGCACAATCGAGTTAAAGGATCACTTTTACGGAACCTGTAATTCCCACCAGTTGCAGCGCTTGAATGTCAAATTTCGCTCAAATGCGTGTACGACCTTCCTCTCGAACGGTGCGCTCCGGGGACTTCATCCTCAGGCTCGACAACGAGTCAACCAGCAAGCGGTCAACACATGGCTAAAAAAGGGTCACAGTTCAGAAGTTCATGTGACGTGTAAGATGGGTAAATTACACTCCTGGAAATTGAAATAAGAACACCGTGAATTCATTGTCCCAGGAAGGGGAAACTTCATTGACACATTCCTGGGGTCAGATACATCACATGATCACACTGACAGAACCACAGGCACATAGACACAGGCAACAGAGCATGCACAATGTCGGCACTAGTACAGTGTATATCCACCTTTCGCAGCAATGCAGACTGCTATTCTCCCATGGAGACGATCGTAGAGATGCTGGATGTAGTCCTGTGGAACGGCTTGCCATGCCATTTCCACCTGGCGCCTCAGTTGGACCAGCGTTCGTGCTGGACGTGCAGACCGCGTGAGACGACGCTCCATCCAGTCCCAAACATGCTCAATGGGGGACACATCCGGAGATCTTGCTGGCCAGGGTAGTTGACTTACACCTTCTAGAGCACGTTGGGTGGCACGGGATACATGCGGACGTGCATTGTCCTGTTGGAACAGCACGTTCCCTTGCCGGTCTAGGAATGGTAGAACGATGGGTTCGATGACGGTTTGGATGTACCGTGCACTATTCAGTGTCCCCTCGACGATCACCAGTGGCGTACGGCCAGTGTAGGAGATCGCTCCCCACACCATGATGCCGGGTGTTGGCCCTGTGTGCCTCGGTCGTATGCAGTCCTGATTGTGGCGCTCACCTGCACGGCGCCAAACACGCATACGACCATCATTGGCACCAAGGCAGAAGCGACTCTCATCGCTGAAGACGACACGTCTCCATTCGTCCCTCCATTCACGCCTGTCGCGACACCACTGGAGGCGGGCTGCACGATGTTGGGGCGTGAGCGGAAGACGGCCTAACGGTGTGCGGGACCGTAGCCCAGCTTCATGGAGACGGTTGCGAATGGTCCTCGCCGATACCCCAGGAGCAACAGTGTCCCTAATTTGCTGGGAAGTGGCGGTGCGGTCCCCTACGGCACTGCGTAGGATCCTACGGTCTTGGCGTGCATACGTGCGTCGCTGCGGTCCGGTCCCAGGTCGACGGGCACGTGCACCTTCCGCCGACCACTAGCGACAACATCGATGTACTGTGGAGACCTCACGCCCCACGTGTTGAGCAATTCGGCGGTACGTCCACCCGGCCTCCCGCATGCCCACTATACGCCCTCGCTCAAAGTCCGTCAACTGCACATACGGTTCACATCCACGCTGTCGCGGCATGATACCAGTGTTAAAGACTGCGATGGAGCTCTGTATGCCACGGCAACCTGGCTGACACTGACGACGGCGGTGCACAAATGCTGCGCAGCTAGCGCCATTCGACGGCCAACACCGCGGTTCCTGGTGTGTCCGCTGTGCCGTGCGTGTGATCATTGCTTGTACAGCCCTCTCGCAGTGTCCGGAGCAAGTATGGTGGGTCTGACACACCGGTGTCAATGTGTTCTTTTTTCCATTTCCAGGAGTGTATTTCACGAGACAATTTTGCCTCTTTTACGATGGAGGTTAGAGCTGAGGGGCACAGCGCTAAAATCATGCGGTTTTGTTAGGAATGGCCGATGGAAACAGTCCAGATTCATAATCTCCACGGTAACGTGGCATAATGGCTGTCCATGAAACCATCCCATTCCTTGGGGCCTTGATTCCCAGACATTTCGGGGTCGAAAACGATAGTCCACAGTGCAATGAGCATATCACTTTGCGGGTTTCAACTCTCCTCTGCGAACACTGCGGGGCTGCAGTTCCATTAAAAGTGATCTGACGCCATTGGTACGCAGCGCTATCGAAATTTTTGCGCTTGTGTACATATTGGAACCAGTAGGGACCGCTTAGCACCCTTAGACGAAATTTGAACGTGATACGAAGCAGCAAGTGTGCTTATGCTTTGCCATCCCTCCTATTTTGTGTCCTCTTGTGCATGATCGTTGGGGAGGGGGAGGAGGTATGACATTGACACATGCGTGAGAAAAAATGGCAAAGAGTGTTTATAAGACCTCCCGGTCCGTCAGAACTTTCGATACCATTTTGTTGACCCTCTTAACAATGTACCTGTAGAGACAGAAGCCGCACGTGAACACCAGGAGCCTGCAGGCAGGCCACTCTGCTGCTCTTGCGCTTGACGGTATGCCATCTGGAATCGGAGATTGTCGAAGGAGTTGCCAGTCGGGAAACACATGGGCGTTCGTTACCACTGCTGTCTTTACAGGTATAGATTTAAAATTCTCGATAAAGGCGGGCGAAAGCCATCGACGGTTTTGCTGAACAGGGGTTTTAGAAGGACACTTTGCCACTTTACTCATGCAGGTTTGCCTTTTCTTAATCTTAGAAGAAACATTAAGAAAAGGCAAACCTACGTTTCTAGCATTTGTAGACTTAGAGAAAGCTTTTGACAACGTTAACTGGAATACTCTCTTTCAAATTCTGAAGGTGGCAGGGGTAAAATACAGGGAGCGAAAGGCTATTTACAATTTGTACAGAAACCAGATGGCAGTTATAAGAGTCGAGGGGCATGAAAGGGAAGCAGTGGTTGGGAAAGGAGTGAGACAGGGTTGTAGCCTCTCCCCGATGTTATTCAATCTGTATATTGAGCAAGCAGTAAAGGAAACAAAAGAAAAATTCGGAGTAGGTATTAAAATTCATGGAGAAGAAGTAAAAACTTTGAGGTTCGCCGATGACATTGTAATTCTGTCAGAGACAGCAAAGGACTTGGAAGAGCAGTTGAACGGAATGGATGGTGTCTTGAAGGGAGGATATAAGATGAACATCAACAAAAGCAAAACGAGGATAATGGAATGTAGTGAAATTAAATCGGGTGATGCTGAGGGGATTAGATTAGGAAATGAGACACTTAAAGTAGTAAAGGAGTTTTGCTATTTAGGGAGTAAAATAACTGATGATGGTCGAAGTAGAGAGGATATAAAATGTAGACTGGCAATGGCAAGGAAAGCGTTTCTGAAGAAGAGAAATTTGTTAACATCGAGTATAGATTTAAGTGTCAGAAAGTCGTTTCTGGAAGTATTTGTATGGAGTGTAGCCATGTATGGAAGAAAACATGGACGGTAAATAGTTTGGACAAGAAGAGAATAGAAGCTTTCGAAATGTGGTGCTACAGAAGAATGCTGAAGCTAAGGTGGGTAGATCACGTAACTAATGAGGAGGTATTGAATAGGATTGGGGAGAAGAGAAGTTTGTGGCACAACTTGACCAGAAGAAGGGATCGGTTGGTAGGACATGTTTTGTGGCATCAATGGATCACAAATTTAGCATTGGAGGGCAGCGTGGAGGGTAAAAATCGTAGAGGGAGACCAAGAGATCAATACACTAAGCAGATTCAGAAGGATGTAGGTTGCGGTAGGTACTGGGAGATGAAGAGGCTTGCACAGGATAGAGTAGCATGGAGAGCTGCATCAAACCAGTCTCAGGACTGAAGACCACAACAACAACAACATGTCAATGTTGCATCTCCCTATGACTGAATGACTGGAGAAAAGAAAATGTTAGCCTGAAAAAGCATTAGCGCGCTTAATTCCTTTAGATCACGTTCAAATTTAGTCGAATTGCTTTGAGCGGTTCTTAGTGATTCCACCTGTACACGCGGTCAAAAACAGCGGTCGTGCTGCGCTCCAAAAGGGGTGCGATCACATTCGATGGGGTTTCACCCTCACAATGTCCTTAGAGAAGAATTGAAACACAGGAGAATATCAGCAGAGTCAAAGATTGCCAAGTACGTCTTCCTGTGTCTCATGGCACTCCAAACCGTCGTCTGCGACTGCAGAAGTGTAGAAATCAATGCCCCAGGAAAATGGGTGCTTTCATTGATCTCTTTTGTGCCTCACGCTGTGGCCTTTTCGGACTGAATCTGAGCGGTGGTGTGCCTGGAATGTTTTCCTTGGTCACCCATAAGAAAAGGGCGTGATTTTAACGCAGGGCGTTGCGGTTCTGACCTCCATCGCAGAGGGGCAGAATTGTCTTGAAGTGACATCATTTACCCATCTTACACCCCACATGGACTTCTAAACTGTGTCCCTTTTTCGCATGTATCGACAGATTGCTGTCTGAAGCGTCACCGAACTCGAAGGTGACACTGCAATCGCCATGATTTTGCGCCATTATAGATAAGGTTTGTACGCAACTTTGAGCCAAATTTGAAAGTGAAGCGTCGCAATGGATGGCGGGGATTCGAAAAAGTGATCCCTTAATTCTGTTGCAGATCGTGGAGGATTTTGCACGGTTCTCAACCCGAATGTGGAAGAAGGAGTGTTGCGGCCAGTATAAGACGCTCCTAAAATAAATCTGTGGAGAACTGAAGTTGCTTGTACGCCTATTCCAAGCTCTTCCGTGAACAATTGCTTTACCCGTACAGTACCTGCAGCTCCGCAAGACACGCCAGATTCCAGATGCGTCAGTGGGTTCTAAGATGGAACGCTGAAGATTGGCCGCTAAGAAGTCCCATTTTATTCATGGAAAGCACGGGATGCGCACAGAGTTAAATAATTCGTAACCACTTACCGACGTCTGGCACGTTGCAAATCAATGAGCTATCACGAGAGGAAGGCACTGCGTATTGGTGTGTGGGTAGGAACTGTGCGTGGTAGCTTCACAGGGACTAAAACTTTATTGGACAAATTAAAAGTAGCTGTTTATCGATGTTTTATGGGTGACAAAGTAACGGACAAGTTACTCTTGCAAAACGACAACGGATAATGCCGGCCATCATCATCATATCACGGTACGCTAAAGTACATCTGACGTTCGTAATGTTGGCTGTAATCCCTGTTTTTAATCACATCATATGATGAGACGACTGATATATATGTCTACAAACGTTTGTAATATTTCGACGATGGTATGTCATTCAGACATATCTGATATTTACTGATGTTTTAGCATTGCAGTTGAAAATGGTTCTACAGGGCTATTACAAATGATTGAAGCGATTTCATAAATTCACTGTAGCTCCATTCATTGACATATGGTCACGACACACTACAGGTACGTAGAAAAACTCATAAAGTTTTGTTCGTCTGAAGCCGCACTTCAGGTTTCTGCCGCCAGAGCACTCGAGAGCGCAGTGAGACAAAATGGCGACAGGAGCCGAGAAAGCGTATGTCGTGCTTGAAATGCACTCACATCAGTCAGTCATAACAGTGCAACGACACTTCAGGACGAAGTTCAACAAAGATCCACCAACTGCTAACTCCATTCGGCGATGGTATGCGCAGTTTAAAGCTTCTGGATGCCTCTGTAAGGGGAAATCAGCGGGTCGGCCTGCAGTGAGCGAAGAAACGGTTGAACGCGTGCGGGCAAGTTTCACGCGTAGCCCGCGGAAGTTGACGAATAAAGCAAGCAGGGAGCTAAACGTACCAGAGGATGGTACTCCACCGAACTTTCATCATGATGTTCGGCATTTCTTAAACAGGAGATTGGAAAACCGATGGTTCGGTCGTGGTGGAGATCATGATCAGCAATTCATGTCATGGCCTCCACGCTCTCCCGACTTAACCTCATGCGATTTCTTTCTGTGGGGTGATGTGGAAGATTCAGTGTTTAAACCTCCTCTACCAAGAAACGTGCCAGAACTGCGAGCTCGCATCAACGATGCTTTCGAACTCATTGATGGGGACATGCTGCGCCGAGTGTGGGAGGAACTTGATTATCGGCTTGATGTCTGCCGAATCAGAATGCCTAAAAAAACTTTTTGAGTTTTTGTATGTGTGTGCAAAGCATTGTGAAAATATCTCAAATAATAAAGTTATTGTAGAGTTGTGAAATCGCTTCAATCATTTGTAATAACCCTGTACATGTGAAATCGACATGGTATAATGAACAAATAAAAAAACTGCAGTCAATTGGTGGCAGATATTTCATTCAGTAAAACTTAAATTAAAAATTAAGAAAACCGACCCAAATACCCCTAAAATTTAAAAAAAGAATATATGTATTGCCTCTTTAAGTTTAATATAAGTAGTAATGTTTTGATCCAAGCTGTATCGCATCGGGGGACCGCTAAGGAAATAAAAAAAAGTTAACAGCAGCTATCCTTTGTAGAACAGTAAACTTTCATTATTGCTGCTTCTGCTTGGCGTCATCTCTTTCAGGCCTACGCATCCACACCTCAGAATAGCTAGTGAACTCATAATTAATCGCTATATAAAATTTGAAAACCAATCCGTCTTTGATTAGCCTAAGCATGCTAAAGAGTAATGTTACATGTTTAATTCATATCTTAATTTTACATAATCACGTACGAGCTTAGTTTCACGTATTAATCTGTCTTACGAGGCGTTTGTGCTGCAGTGGTCGGGTGACAGCGACCTGAATCACGCTTCATCAAAATGCGAGCGCGAATCGCGCGGTGCGCTGTATGAGGCGCCTGACGCCTGGGGTGACCAAAGTGCGGCGTCCCGAACCGGCAGTCCGCCTGGGGTGAGGGCAGGCGTCGTTTGCTGTTGAGTCTACACTGTGAATTCTTCAGAGGAAATTAACGATTTGATTTTGTTCTTTTTACAGATATCTACGTTGCCTAGGGAGCCAATTTGTATTTAAATTTCATACGTTATCATTTATAGATGCACTGTGTTTTTATTTTAATTACATAGATGTCCCCCCCGACGCGACGACACTTGGATCAAAATGTTACTACTTGTATTAAGCAAAAGGGCAATACATATGTTTTTTACTCGTTAGAGGTCTTTTTGTGTCGAGGCATTTTTAAATTTTTCTTTTAAGTTTTGTTTCATGCTTTTTAAATTTCATATATTACTAGGACACCGGGTACGATCGACACACTATCCCCACATTCAAACAAAAGATTTCCAATATGAAACACCAAATTGGGACCCGAGATCTTTTGCACTTATGTGATTTAGGTATTTGGGTTTTTAATTCACTCATATATTCATTGACTATGTTTTAGTGTATATTTAGCTAAATTAGGTAACATAAGCTTTAAGCAGTGGTGATAATTCCGAAGAAAGTAAGCTGCCATTGCACTCTTTTTCAGTACGCTGCCTAAGCTATCAGGGTAAAGTCATTTGATTTAGTACTCAATTGTAGATCTCAAAAAGAACTACCAAAAAGTCTGCGAGAGCGTAAGTATCTTTTACAGGTAAGTCACACTCAACCTTTTCCTGCTTCGTAAATGGCTCTGAGCACTATGGGACTTAGCATCTATGGCCATTAGTCCCCTAGAACTTAGAACAACTTAAACCTAACTACCCTAAGGACAGCACACAACACCCAGTCATCACGAGGCAGAGAAAATCCCTGACCCAGCCGGGAATCGAACCCGGGAACCCGGGTGCGGGAAGCGAGAACGCTACCGCACGACCACGAGCTGCGGACTCCTGCTTCGTAGAAGCTGAAACTGGGGACTTGTAAGCGAAAAATAGACGTCGTTGGTCAACCGTAAAAGATTAACATTAGTCCTCTCAGACTTTTATTTAGATCGTTTTGAGCTCTATGATTTGGTACCACGCAACTTGATGTAGCTTTTACGTATTACGTTGCGTATATCAAGGGAGCCCGCTGGCGGGAAAGATTTTTACTTAATTTAGCTGATATAATTTAAACGACTGGACTGACGTCCACGGAACACAGCTAACAAAACCACCTGTATTAAAATCGGACCTTTCGTCTGGGAGCTAAGAGGCCACAGAGTTACGGTAAACTTGTAACAACCCTCCCTTTGTGGGATTGCATGTTATTACTGTGGTCTCCTACTATGGAAACATATTACAAGATACTCAGGTGCCGGTTTCCATTTCCATAGTAAATTAATTTTTTTCACCACCAAAGACAAGCGAATTGCACAAGTTAATTCATATTCCAGACCCTCACCTTAAACACTTCATACCGACCCTGGTCCACCACACAAAAGATCCTTATTTTACCCACACTCTCTCTTCGCCATCCAGGCAACTGCGACTTGCAACTACTCCCCTTCAAAATGAGAGGTGACAACCGATTGCATCGAGAGTAGTACAAACCTACGCTTAATAGAAACTAATCCTCAGAATACCTACTTCACAAGTCTGACCGTACTAATCCCTCTCAAAGCAGAACCAATCGCGTGTCAAAGACACAAGAGTCAGAAGAAAAGGATAAAACCGAAACTGTCGGCCATTAGAAGCGTCTCTGCGGCAAGTAAAAAAGAAGCATAGTTACCGCAATGAATAATCTACATTCAAATTATCCTTTGTAAACAAGTGAGAACTGCGTAACTGTGCGTATATTCCATTCTACCATTAATCAGAACTTCTTTTCGTTGCAGTGGTGTACGCATCGCAGGAAGAATTACTGTTTGAACGCCTCCGTGTGCGCTGTCTCTACATATACATCTATTCTCCGCAAGCCATTTTAAGTATATGGTGGTTCTTCTAGTACCTCTATATACCCTCCCCCACCCCCTTTTCACTGTTCCATTCACGAATGATGCCTGGGAAAAATGACTGTCGATGAAGCTTCGCATAATATCTAAGTTCTCTGAGTATATACTGGTGACAAGTTTGTGACGAAGTAATACACTACTGGCCATTAAAATTGCTACACCACGAAGATGACGTACTACAGACGCGAAATTTAACCGACAGGAAGAAGATGCTATGATATGCAAATGATTAGCTTTTCAGGGCATTTCCAACCTATTTCTCATACACAAACAGCAATTAACCGGCGTTGCCTCGTGAAACGTTGTTGTGATGCCGCGTGTGAGGAGAAGAAATGCGTAGCATCACGTTTCCTACTTTGATAAAGGTCGGATTGTAGCCTGTCGCGATTGCGGTTTATCGTATCGCGACATTGCTGCTCTCGTTGGTCGAGATCCAATGACTGTTAGCAGAATATGGAATCGGTGGGTTCAGGAGGGTAATACGGAACGCCGTGCTGGATCCCACCAGCCTCTTATCACTAGCAGTGGGGATGACAGGCATCTTATCCACATGGCTGTAACGGATCGTGCAGCCACGTCTCGATCCCTGACTCAACAGATGGGGACGTTTGCAAGACAAAAACCATCTACACGAACAGTTCGACGACGTTTGCAGCAGCATGGACTATCAGCTCGGAGACCATGGCTGCGGTTACCCTTGACGCTGCATCACGGACAGGAGCGCCTGCGATTGTGTACTCAACGACGAACCTGGGTGCACGAAGGCCGAAACGTCATTTTTTCGGATGAATCCAGGCTGTGTTTACAGCATCATGATGGTCACATACGTGTTTGGTGACATAGCGGTGAACACACATTGGAAGCGTGTGTCCGTCATCGCCATACTGGCGTATCACCCGATGTGATGGTATGGGATGCCACTGGTTAAACGTCTCGGTCACCTCTTGTTCGCATTGACGGTGCTTTGAATAGAGGACGCTACATTTCAGATGTGCTACGACCCGTGGCTCTACCCTCTATTCAATTCCTGTGAAACCCTACATTTCAGCAGGATAATGTACGACCGCATATTGCAGGTCCTGTACGAGACTTTCTGGATACAGAAAATGTTCGACTGCTGCCCTGGCCAGCACATTCTCCAGATATCTCACCAATTGAAAACGTCTGGTCAATGGTGGCTGAGCAGCTGGCTCATCACAATACGCCAATCACTACTCTTGATGAACTGTGGTATCGTGTTGAAGCTGCATGGGCAGCTGTGCCTGTATACGTCATCCAAGCTCTGTTTGATTCAACGCCCAGGCGTATCAAGAGCGTTATTATGGCCAGAGGTGGTTGTTCTGGGTACTGATTTCTCAGGACCTATGCACGCAAATTGCGTGAAAATGTAATCACATGTCAGTTCTAGTATAATATATTTGTCCAATGAATATGCGTTAATCATCTGCATTTCTTCTTGGTGTAGCAATTTTAATGACCTGTAGTGTATGTCATCCGAGTTTCCTTGGCATGTACCCTCTCGAATCTGAACAGTAATTCTCTGCGTTGTGCACAATGTCTCTCACGCAGCGTCTGCCGCTAAAATTTGTTAAGCATCTGCGTAACGCTCTATTCCGTAATGAGACTCGCCCTCTTAGTTATATCGCCCGTATGTATTCGAGTAATCCTACTTGATAAGAGTCCCACACTGACAAACAGTAGTCAAGACACAGCCGGATGAATGTTTTGTAGGTCACTTTTGTTTTATGTGCTCATTCCAATTTAGGTCGTCCCGGTAGGTTTACTCCTAGTTTTTCTGCGGTAGTTACTGTTAGGACTGATTTGTCGCCAATAGTGTAATGCATTCCTTCGCCTATTAATGGGAATGCGTTACATTCATCACGCACCAGTTCGTGCAGTAATCGTCGACCAGAAGTCTTCCTGCAATTCGGTGCAGTTTTCTGGTGTTGCAGTCTTCTTATACACACCAGCATCGTCCGAAAAAAGCGCGACATAGTCTCAAACGTTATACGAAGGGCCAGGAGTTGCCAAACGTTTTGTCACTGTGTACCACTTGACATCTCTAGAAACTTGGACATATCATTATATCTTGTTCGCTTTTTAACAAAACCTCTGGTAGAGGAATTTGGGCGTGGGTGTGGAGGGGGGTGGTGCGCAAGGTTGAGCGGCGACTGCCGCACACATGAGAAACGGTACGCGGGGGGGGGGGGGGGGAGGGAGGGGGGGAGGAAGTGGATAATTTTCGTCATCTTGCATAGTGTTGACAACACACAAATTCGCGCTAATTCACTACTACATTTGGTGGAGATGTGACGCACACAGGTAATAAGTTTTCATGGTAGCAATTTTTATAGAGTCGTTAATGTCACACGTGGTACTTATTAGTATCAAATAACATGTAATTAAATTAAGCATACCCGGAAACAAATTTTCATTCCGTAAGAGAGTAATGTCTATTTATATATTTGTTAAACTCTTACAACAAGAGTAATATAAACCAGTTCTGCAAGAGAGTAATAAACTGAACATGGAGCACAGAAAATTAGAGTTCAAAAAGCAAAATAGTTCAGGATACTTCGACGGTAAATCAGACATCAGAATTAATAATTCGTGAGTTTTCAAATTCCGATTATGTTATTTTCATCTGTCTGTCTTCTCACTATTATTTTACATTAAAATGGCATAAGAGAACAATTTATTCATAACTGCACAAGTTTTGTATACGTGTCTGTGTAGCACCTGAAGAGTCCTTACGTACCACTGTAAAGGGAAAGCCCTGCGTTAGACGTCAATATAAATTGTAAGTAGAAGCGACCCTCTTATAATCCTTTTGAGTACGCCCGAAATTACCTATGTATTTTTAGATTTTGTTTCGTTAGGAAAAACGTGTTACGTTTTCTTAGCGAGGAAGTCCTGTATCCAATCGCAAGATTGATCCGATACTCGATAAGCTGTTAACCGGCACAGCGATTGATTTTCATGGTGAAAGGATGTCAGTGATAAGATTCGTTGATGACATTGCTATCCTGAGCGAAAGTGAAGAAGAACTAACGATTCCGTTGAGTGAACGGAATGACTAGCGTAATGAGTACAAAATTCGAATTGAGAATACACCGAAAAAAAAAGTAATGAGAAGTATCAGAAGGAGAACAGCGATAAACGTATCGCCACGAGGCAGACGAAGTTAAAGAATTGTGATACCTTGGAAGGAAGATAACGTATGACATACGAAGCAAGGAGGACTTGTGCGATACATTTGTGACGTACACTATTTCGAACATATCACACCTGCCTACAAACAGTTAATATGGCTGCATGCCCATAAGCGTACAGACTACGATAACCTATGCCTGCTCTACTGTCTTCTCAATCATTGCGCTACCGCTTATTTAACTTCAATTCTTACACTACAATCTGAATGAGCACAAATACTTGTCCTCAACAAAGTCATGTGCTCTGTATCAGGTACGTGACATTGTAACAACGTTCCTCAAAAAATTAGAGAAATTAAAATTCTTCCAAAAATCAAAAGACAATCAATCGCCCACCTTTTGCTACGATATCCATCTGTTCCAAGTACTAGTCTGCAGCTCAGTCTCGTCAATACACCCTCCAACACAACTTTTCTCTCCTTCATTCTTTATTTAAATTCTGTTCTTTCCTAACAGCCACTGTCACTGTAACTTCAATCTTATCTTTTTGTTTATCCCTTCCGCCTCTATAATACTAAATATGTATACAAATGTCGTAAACTAACCTATACTATTCTTAGTGCGCTTTTCTATTATTGTAATTGTTATTATTATTGTCGAATATTATTTTTATTATTATTAATATATGAATTACTATTATTTTATAATAATAATCATTATTCCTGTGAATGGTTTTGTAATATCTTTGGAATGCGTTGTTCCTTGTCAGATGCCAGAGAGGGCCTAATAACCAATAAATAAATAAATAATAAAAAGCATACTAGCACAAGTAATGCGGGCATTCGTGGCAAAGATAAGTGTACAGGTATCAAACATAGGGCTTAATTTGAGGAAGAAATTTATGAGAATAAACGTTTGAAACACAACATCGTATCGTAGCAAATTACCTGCTCTAGGAAAAAACAAACAGAGGCGAATATAATCGTTTCAGATGTGGTGATACAGAAATATGTTGAAAATTAGGTTTACTGATAAGGTAACAAACTTGAAGATTCCCTCCAGAATAGGCGAGAAGAAGAATATACTGCAAACACTGAAAAGCAAATAAGGGAAAGTATAGGATGACGTGTTTTAACCCATTGACAAATACTTTTTTTCAGGGAAAGTACTGTACAGCTATTTTAATTAATGACGTAATCAAAAGTACCAATATGAAATGATAGTTGCCACCCTTTCATTTCCGAATACAGGGAGCCGTAGGACGTGTAAGTAGGCTGTTTAGGTTCTTATATTGGTAACGCCGCCGCCACGTAGCGCTCTCTGTATGAAAATCACTGGCTGTGTTGTGTGCAGTCTGTGGCTAGTTTGCATTGTTGTCTGCCATTGTAGTGCTGGCCAGCTGGACGTGAACAGCGCGTAGCGTTGCGCAGTTGGAGGTGAGCCGCCAGCAGTGGTGGATGTGGGGAGAGAGATGGCGGAGTTTTGAAATTTGTAACATTGGATGTCATGAACTACTATATATATATTATGATGTTAAGGTAAATACATTGTTTCTTCTCTATTAACATCTTTCAATTGCTAACTATGCCTATCAGTAGTTAGTGCCTTCTGTAGTTTGAATCTTTTATTTAGCTGGCAGTAGTGGCGGTCGCTGTATTGCAGTAGTTCGAGTAACGAAGATTTTTGGTGAGGTAAGTGATTTGTGAAAGGTACAGGTTAATGTTAGTCAGGGCCATTCCTTTGTAGGGATTTCTGTAAGTCAGATTGCGTTGCGCTAAAAAATATTGTATGTCAGTTTAAGCACAGTCCTGTATAAATTTTCAAAGGGGACGTTTCAGACGTACAGAATTATTCAAATGTACTTCTGTGGTGTCGGAAAGCGAATCAGCAAAAACTACGAGACATACAGAAAAAAGACAGACACGACTGGACAGAGCATCTCGCCATGTTTGTAACTCATATTTGCCAACAGCTACATAATAACGGCTTCACTTGTGATGTACAAAACGTCAATATGTGAGTCCAACACGTTCATATGACATGTCTGGAAAGGTGTCCACTTTGCAAATCTGGTAACTGGGTTGTCTATATATGCAGGGGCGATCTAATTCGATGCGACAGTATGGAGACTAGGGTTAACACCGAAACTTGGAGACAGCACAACCTACAGGTGCAATCTGTAATTATGAGAAAACTGCATACCAGTAGGCTTCCTTTTTTGCTGGGGAAACTGATAAACAGAAATAAAGTGCAGCAAATTAACACTGGTTCCCTGATAAACTATCGTGGGACTCACACTGAAGGGCCAAAGAAACTGGTACAGGCATGCGTATTCAGGCAGGATATGGCGCTGCGGTTGGAAACGCCGATATAACAAGCGGCTGGCGCAATTGTTAGATCTGTTACTACTGTTACAGTGGCAGGTTATCAAGATTTAAGTGAGTTTGAGCGTGGTGTTATAGTCGGCGCACGAGCGATGGGACACGGCATCTCAGGGGTAGTGATGAAGTCGAGATTTTCCCGTACAACCATTTCACTAGTGTACTCCGAATATTAGGGAGAATCGTTCAACGTTACAGAAATGCAGCCCTTCCGTAAATTTCTGTAGGTTTCAATGCTGGACCTTCAGCAAGTGTCAGTATGCGAATCTTTCAACTAAACATCATCGATATGGGCTTTCGGAGCCGAAGGTCTACTCATGTACCCTTGATGATTGCACGACCCAAAGCTTTACGCCTCGCCTGGACCCATCAACACCGACACTGGACTATTGATGACTGGAAACATGTAGCCTGGTTGGACGAGTTTCGTTCCAGATGGTGTCTAGCGGATGGACGTGTACAGGCATGGAGACAAGCTCATGAATCCATGGACCCTGTGTGTCGGCAGGAGACTTTTCAAGCTGGTAGAGGCTCTGTAATGGTGTGGGGTCTATGCAGTTGGAGTGATACGGTACCCTTGACACGCCTAGATAGGACTTCGATGTTTTACACGTACGTAAGCGTCGTGTCTGATCACCTACATCCATTCATGTCCATTGTGCATTCCGACGGATATGGGCAATTCCAACATGACAATGCAACAACCCAACACGGCCGGAATTGCTACAGAGTGGCTCCAAGAACATTCATCTTAATTTAAACACCACCAGACTCCCCAAACATGAACATTACTGAGTATAACTGGGATGCCCTGCAACCTGCTATTCAGAAGAGATCTTCATCCCCTCGTACTCTTACGGATTTATGGACAACCCTGCAAGATTAATTGTTTGCATTCCCTCCAGAACCACTTCAGACATTAGTCGAGTCCATGCCACGTCGTGTTGCATGCTCGCAGGGGCAGGTTTGCTGGATTCCTTGGCTCTTGAATGTATGTCCCGCTCGTAGTCGTGGAACTAGAGGGAACTGTAGAGGGCAAAAGCTGTAGGGGAGGAGCGCATCCGAGAAAGAAGTAAGAGTGAAGTGCCAATATGAGAGGAAGAGGAAGTAACAGAGGAAATCGTGGCGGGCCGCGTGAAACCAGTCAGCAGAATGGAGACTCTTCCGCCACCTCAGTGTACGTGGCGACGGCCTCCGCCACTGTGCTGCCGCCCCCTGCTGCCGCCGGCGGCCACGCCGCCTCACCACCGCCGGGCTGGCCGGCCCACGGCGCGGCGTGTCGTTAAAGCCCTGCTGCCACTGCAGCTGCCGGCAGCTTCGTTATGCGGCCCGATATCCTGGCGGGCTGCGACGCCCTGCGGGCTTCGTTATCGCTAATAGCCGCCGCGCCGCGTGCGCCGCCACGCCTCTAAGCCGACGTTGTTCTCTGGCACGGCGCGAGGGGCAGAGAGGTGTCTGTCAGCGCCGGCCTGGTTATGCGCGCAGGTTACTTGCTAAAACCTCATCAGTCTGTCGACTGGGTCTAACCGTCCCGCAACATTCCTCATATCGTGCTAAGCCCCCACCTATCTGCTGCACCCTACTACAGTGGTTGGACAAATAGTGGGCAACACCGCGAGAAATCCGTTGTTGTATCCGATTGGTGCATAAGTGGAGGAGGAGGAGATTAGTGTTTAAGGGGCTCCGGAACGCCCTATACTTGCAATGTTAAAATAACGCTTATAAATTACATCTTTCCTCACAAAGTAATTGAGGTAGGAAGTTGAACTTTTTACAGATTATTTATTGGAATATGGGCTACAACTTAACACAGGGATTTTACAAAATTTTAGTTCAGTTATTAAAGATGATTTTTTATTTCAAATTGTAATGAAAATTAAATTATGCAGAAGGTACTGTGTAACATTTACTGAAAGTTTGAAACAAATATGTTTGGAAGATCCTCAGAAAACATGTAATTAGTATGAGAAAATAAAAGTTTTGGGAATCGAGCGACAAAGATTGGATTAACTTTTTAGTGCATTCCAGGTCCATAGGATGGATTATCTTCATCCTCTGCAAACTCCTCCTCCAGCTTCCTCTTGTTGCTCCTCCTGTTTACTCTTGCTTGTATTTCTAGACTCTTTACAGCCCTGTCTGCAGCCCGAAGGCGTTCCTCGTCTAAATCAAGCTTCGCTCGTACCATGTTAGAATGTTATTATTTACAGTAATAACACATACCTTTGGCTTTCCAACATTTCTCCTTTTCTTAAAAGCCTTCAGAGGATTTCTAATAACTTTACTTTTACTCATTATTATACTTCAACAAAACAGAGACTCAAGAAACAGAATTAATTACGAATATTTTCGAGATAACGACAGAGTAAATAAACATGAAACAATCGACAATCACACCAGCGATATATATTGAAACATCACAGGTTAGCCACAACACATACTTTATCTCACATCAGTAAAATGTACCTGATGAACACGGACGTTAATAATAACACCATTTGACAGCAGTTTAACAGAGCCACAGTGGGTCACGCCCATGTAGAACACATTTCAAAAAAAAATTTAAAAATAGTTGTAGTCTTCGGAATTGAATAAATTACATATCTATTAAAAGGTAATAGTCTGCAGATTCAGAAAACGCAAAAAAGTAAAAATTGAACTTTTCATGATTTTGAGCCTTTCCGGAGCCCCTTAACGTCCCATCGACAGCGAGGTCGTTAGAGACTGAGCAAAAGCTCGGGTTATGGAAGGATGGAGAGGGAAATTGGCCGAGCCCTTACAAAGGATCCATCCCTGCATTTGCCTAGAGTGATTTAGGGAAATCACAGAAAACCTAAATGAGGATGGCCGGACGCGGGTTTGAACCGTCGCCCGCCCGAATGCGAGTCCCGTGTGTTAACCACTGTGCCACCTCGCACGATTTGGTGTGTAAGTTCGTAGCGTTTTTCCATAAGTTTAATGGAAATGAGCGCTTGCCGTCATTGGCCGGGAGGCCCCTTGCGGGGCAGGTCCGGCCGCCTTGGTGCAGGTCTTATTACATTCGACGCCGCATTGGGCGACCTGCGCGCCGGATGGGGATGAAATGATGATGAAGACGGAAAAACACTCAGTCCCTGAGCGGACAAAATCCCCGACCCAGCCGGGAATGGAACCCGGGCTCGTAAGACGGCAATCCGTCACGCTGACCACTTGTTTTTTTTTTTGCAACCAAAAAAAAAAAAAGCTCTGAGCACTATGGGACAGTCCCCTTTTTTTTGACAAAAAGAAAGTAATTTTTATTTAATAACGTAACTAATTTGTTAAAGATAATGTAGGTTGGGGAACTTTCTGAATAGTTGGTGGAATAACAAAAGAAAATGAAACAGAAGAAAACAAAGGTGCCACAGGAGGAATCGAACCCGAGACCTGTGGCGTAAGAAACCCGACCGCTAACCATGTTTTTTTTCCTTAGACCGCTTTTTTTATTTAATTTTAATGTCCCAAAAGAAAAATCATATATAAAAAAGAAGGAAAAGAAATATAGGACTGAGTGACATCCTCGTCACTTCACTGGGAGTACATCTTATCCCTCGAAACAACGTAAACCTGGGACTCCCCACCGCTTCGGGGGGTTATGAAACATGCTGCCTAGAAAGTTCGCAAAATTCGTTTTATATTTAGAGTGGCGTCGGATGATTTCGTGTTGTTCTAGTAGATAATGCCAATAGTCCATGCCCGATATCAATGTCCGCGAGAGCACGTAGTGCGATGCGTGTCCTCCAATCCATCGGATTGCCGAAGTTTTTTGTGAGGGGAAAAATACAGCGTCAGGGAAAAAAAAGCGTCCGTCGTGATCGTTGATTCGTGGGTGCGTCTGAGAAGGGCCATGATGCGTTGCGTCAGCCGCCAAACATCCTTTGCCTCACCGCAACCACTCAGCTAGCGGGGCGGACATAAGTTTAATAAAATACAGCAGATACACGTAACAGGCACTCTTTCACTATTTACAACAGTCTGCCAACCCTAGGATAACTTTTCGGTTCCCCAGCAGTAGAAACCACGTGGCTTTGAGGTGAAAAAACTCGTCGGCGCATGTTCGGAGCGAGTTTTCATCTGAAAACAAATTACCTTTGAATGTTAGTCCATAGGGACCGGAAAAGGTGAAAATCTGAGGGTGCAAGATCAGATGAAGAAGGTGGCATGGAATGTCTTCTCAATTAAACTCCCGTGCAGTGTTTTATTTTAGTCCAGCACGGTGCGGGCAGGTGTTATCGTGGAGCAGCATCACCTACTAGTCGCTGATTCCCACTGCGTCTGCAGGACTTCTAATTTCTTGACAATAAATGTGAGCAGTGTTGGCTACACCTCGGGTAAGCACCAAACCGTCGCTGTTCCTCCAAGGCATAAAACTATCTGTTGTGGAAGCGCGCAAGTATCGGGCGATCAAAAAGTCAGTATAAATTTGAAAACTTAATAAACTACCGAATAATGTATATAGAGAGGTAAAAATTGACACACATGCTTGAAATGACATGGAGTTCTATTAGAACAAAAAAACAAAGTTCACAAAATGTCCAACGGCGCTGGACAGCAAAATGTAACTGCTACCGTGACGGATCAGGGGTACGCCGATATGTTTCAGAATCGCATCATCCCCAGCCTGGCTGATAAAAACCTGCTGGAACGTACTATCTTTGTGCAGGATGGCGCTCCACCCTATACTGCTAGACGCGTGAAAGATCTCTTGCGCGCGTCGTTTGGTGATGCATGTGTGCTCAGCCGCCGCTTTCGTCATGCTTGCCCTCCCAGGTCCCAAGACCTCAGACCGCGCGATTATTGGCTTTGGGGTTACCTGATGTCGCAAGCGTATCGTGATCGACCGACATCTCTAGGGGTGCTGAAAGACAACATCCAACACTAATGCTTCACCATAACTCCGGACATGCTTTACAGTGCTGTTCACAACATTATTTCTCGACTAAAGCTATTGTTGAGGAATGATGGTGGACATATTGAGCATTTCCTGTAAAGAACATCATCTTTGCTTTGTCTTACTTTGTTATGCTAATTGTTGCTATTCTAATCTCATGAAACGCCATCTGTCGGACATTGTTTGAAATTTTGTAGTTTTTAGTTCTAATAAAACCGCATGTCATTCCAACCATGTGTGTCAATTTGTACCTCTCTATATACATTATTCCGTGATTTATTCAATTTTCAAATTAATACTGACTTTTTGATCACCCGGTATTTGTACGTGAAGTTCCTGCTCCGTTTGGACTCAACCATTCCTTTCTTTTCCTTACGTTAGCATACAGAAACCATTTCTCATTACCAGTAACGATACGGGATGTGAATGTCCGGTGTTGTTCACGAGACAACTGATGATAGCAAGCAGAGATTCATATACGCCCACCTGCTGATTTATGTGATTTTAGCTTAGAGCATGCGGTACCCATACACGCGCTTTTGGACGTGGCATGCAAATGTCGCACGATGGTGTAATAATCGAAGTTCATCACACTCGACAGTTCACGAGTACACTGACGTGGATCATCGTGGATTAATGCGTCTAAACGCTCTTCGTCAGTATTAGAAAGTCTTCCTGAACGTGGAGAGTCACTAATAACATCGATTCTCCTTCTTAAAACATACACATATAAAAAAAAGTTTTGCATCACCTCGGTTCCGAGAGTTCCGGAACCTGTACAGAAAATTGTAATAGAGATCCACATAAACATCATTTCCGCCCTTTTTATTGCTCATGAAAACCACACATTGCATGTTGTACCACCGTACAGGGAGACCTTCAGAAGTGGCGGTCCAGATTGATGTACACATCGGTGCGTCTAATACCCAGTAAAATGTTCTCTTGCACTGATGCATGCCTGTATTCGTCGTGGGATACTATTCACAAGTTCATCAAGGCACTGTTGGTCAAGATTGTCCCACGCCTCAACAGCCATTCGGTGTAGATCCCTTAGAGTGGTTGGTGGGCCACGTCGTCCATAAACAGCACTTTTCAATCTATCACAGGCATGTTCGATAGGGTTCTTGTCTCGAGAATATGCTGGCCACTCTAGTCGAGCGATGTCGTTATCCTGAACGAACTCATTCACAAGATGTGCACGATGGGAGCGCGAATTGCCGTCCATGCAGACGAATGTCAATATGCTGTCGATATGGTCAGAGGCTATCGGTCAGAGGATCGATATCGGTCAGAGGATCGCATTACGTATCGTACATTACGGCGCCTTCCATGACCACCAGCAGCACGCGTCGGCCCCACATAATGCCACTCCAAAACAGCCTCTCCACCTTGCTGCACTCGCTAGACAGTGTCTACGGCGTTCAGCCTGACCGGCTTGCCTCCAAACACGTCTCCGATGATAGTCTGCTTGAAGGCATATGCGACACATCGGTGAAGAGAACGTGATGCCAAGCCTGAATGGTCCATTCGGCATGTTGGGCCCATCTGTAGCGCGCTGCATGGTGTCGTGATTGCAAACCTGGACCTCGCCATGGACGTCGGCAGTGAAGCTGCGCATCATGCAGCCTATTGCGCACAGTTTGAGTCTAACACGACGTCCTGTGGCTGCACGAAAAGCATTATTCAACATGGTGGCGTTGCTGACAGGGTTCCTCCGAGCCATAATCCGTAGGTAGCGGTCATCCACTGCAGAAGTCACCCTTGGGCGGCCTGAGTGAGGCATGTGCCATCGATAGTTCCTGTCTCTCTGTATCTCCTCCATGTCTGTACCACGTAGCTTTGTTTCACTCCGAGACGCCTGGGAATTTCCCTTGTTGAGAGTCCTTCCTGGCACAAAATAACAGTTCGGACGCGATCGAACCGCGGTATTGAACGTCTAGGTAGGGTTGAACTACAGACAACACTAGCCCCGTAACTCCTTCCTGGTGGAATGACTTGACCTTAACGGCTGCTGGACCCCCTACGTCTAATAGGCGCTGCTCGTGCATGGTCGTTTACATTTTTGGGCGGATTTAGTGACGTCTCTGAACAGTCAAGGGGACTGTGTCCGCGATACATTATCTACAGTCAACGTCTGTGTTCAGGAATTCTGGATCCGGGTTGATGCAAAACCTTTTTCAAATGGCTCTAAGCACTATGGGACTTACCTTCTAAGGTCATCAGTCCCCTAGACTCAGAAGTACTTAAACCTAACGACATCACATACACCCACGCCCAAGGCAGGATTCGAACTTACGACCGTAGCAGCAGCAGCACTTTTCGGAGTACATCTCATCGCAAGATAGTATACATTTCATATTTCCTTTTGGATTTCAAATTTTAATGAAAATTGAATTTATGTTTGTAAAATTGTAACAGTTCTTGGTTTAATAGACAATAAAATGTTATGAGAGAATTAAGAACCAGAATATTGGTGAGTGCAAAATATATGACAATTATTGTCAAGTGAAACAAATGGAATTTATCGGATAACTAAGCAAATACAAATATAATGTTCCAAAGTACTGCAGAAAAATGTGGAAGTCAGAGAAGTATATGTATATATCTTCATGGTACACATTGACCTCATAAACTCCCGTTTTGTACCTCGGATCTGCTATTTGAGGTAGAAAATAGTTGAAAAAGAAAGGAATCGCAAATTTCGTGAAACAGGCTTACTATCGTAATCTAATATTGATCAGAGGTCCCTGAAATTCTGATTTTTTATAAGGTCGATTCCGTGGTGGGATGTTTGTTGTTGAATGGCGATGTCGTGTTCCGCGACGAAAAGGCTTCTGTTCAGACACCTGGCATCACCCAGGACCGGTTTTGTGAGCACGAGTATTTATTGTCACATCTTCCCTTGTCACCGCAGCCACAGTATCTCAATATTATTGAGCCTACGTTGTCTACTTTGGAGAGCAGAGTGTGTGATCGCTATCCATCACTGTTACCTCGGCTTGCCACTATTTTTCAGGAAGAACGAGATAATATTCCCTTGAAAACCGTACAGGACCTGCAGTTATCCAATGTGACACGACTGGAAGCTGTTTTGATTGCCAACGGTTTTCCTACACTGATTATGCTTGGTAATATGCTGTGTTTTTGTGGTTTCCATATTTCTGTCCATTCCCTGTGGATCTTCTATAATCTTGTACGCAAATTCTAGCCTTTATCTGCCTCCCCCCCCCCCCCCCTGCCCCCATCTACACTCACAAAAAAGTTCTTCCCGCTACTGTTCCTTTCTATGTAGCAGATGTCCTGCTGACCTAACCATTCTCGCGATAATACCATACCACACTCTTCTTTCCTCACCTATTCTCTTTAGCAGCTTCTGTTCGTACTTTATAAGCAGAGCAGTCGAAAAATCTGTCGAATGCTCCAGTGATATGCCATTTCCACTATCTGACTTGTGCTAAAAGCTCATCACATAGCTAAAGATTTGGCAGCAGTCATGTATGGACTAAATTTTGTTTTAGTTTTGGTGGAAATATTTTGCCAAATTTGTCAGTTACTCGTGGGCGACGGAGAGGTTTCGTACATTTTGTGACATTTTCCCAGTTAAGATGCCCATCAAATTTGCTTTATGCTCTTTTATTCTTTTACATAGGGTAATTGCATAATACCAAGGAACACAGGGCAAACAGATTAAACAAAAATCAGATCTAACTTCGGAATGATATCAGTAAGATCCTTGCTATTTAGTTTATTACTCAGGCTTTGTGTCCTTCGTGATCATGAACGAAGGTTGCATTCGTATCAGATATTTTTCCACGATAACTTCTCAATTTCACGAAGGAGTCGTTCATATTATTTTCTGTTGAGAAAATCCAGCACTTTCACTTTGATGAACAGTGTATCGAAAGAAATTGTATCTAAAGCCTTGACGAAATAAATCACTTCACGCTTTTCTACGACACTGTTTATACCACTTGATACATTAATTTATGTAATTATGTAATTTTGAAAACCTGGTTGACGTTTGTCGTGAATGTTATATGTCACAAGGTTCCTTCAACTGTTAATCAACAATGAACTCCGAGACTTTAGATATTGCGAAACGGCCGAAAATGGCCCTATGATTTTAGTTTATAATTCTTGGGTATTTATCGATATAAATATCGATTCCATAAGTAGTATACGTACCAATGACAGTTGGGAGTCTGAAAAAATCTGTAAGAACTGAAATAACAATACACTCAACGTTTTTATCACACCTTTTATCACTCCGTCTTTTCAGAATATATTCTTATGAGCGGTCTTCATACTGCGTCAGTGGAAACAAGCTTTAAGAAAAACGCACCAGCAGCGAAGATGCTGTCTTCTGATTTGTAATTTATGGCAGTTTGAGAGCTGACTGTTTTTGAGAAGAAATCGTTTAGTTAGTCTGCACAGTGTTGAGAAACAACATAAGAATTTGATGTTCCTATGCTGAAGCTGGCTGGCTCTGAGCACTATGCGACTTAACTTCTGAGGTCATCAGTCGCCTAGAACTTAGAACTAATTAAACCTAACGAACCTAAGGACATCACATACATCCATGCCCGAGGCAGGATTCGAACCTGCGACCGTAGCGGTAGCTCGGTTCCAGACTGTAGCGCCTAGAACCGCACGGCCACTCCGGCCGGCCTATCCTGAAGCTGCTTAGCTTTCTTCCACAGTGCTGCATGTTTCGACATGTAGTGAAACTTCCCCTTTGAACAAATTATACTCTACTGTGCTTAACCTGACACACAATGTTTTTAGCGCAACGCAATCTGACTATCAAAGATCCCTGCAAAAGAATGGCCCTGACTAACTTTAACCTATACCTTTCACAAATCACTTACCTCACAAAAATCTTCGTTACTGGAACTTCTGCAATACAGCGAGCGCCACTACTGCCAGCTAAATAAAAGATTCAAACTACTGAAGGCACTAACTACTGATAGGGATAGTTAGCAAATGAAAGATTTTAATAGAGAACAAACACTGTATTTACCTTAATATTCATAATTAACATCCAGTATCACAAATCATCAAAACTCCGCCATCTCTCTCCCCACATCCACCACTGCTGGCGGCTCACCTCCAACTGCGCAACGCTACGCGCTGTTCACATCCAGCTATAGCAGTTCATGACAACAATGGCAGACAACAATGCAAACTAGCCACATACTGCACACAGCACAGCCAGTGATTTTCATATAGAGCGCTACGTGGCATTACCCATATAAAAATCTAAACAGCGTACTTACATAGCCCCCATGCTCCCCACAAAAAATTTTACAAATAGTGTTGGGCACTGGCCAATACAGATTTGAAAAAATTTTTCATAATTACAATCACAAAGATATCAAATGCACACACTGATTAATACAAAGTTGGTCAAAAGCTAAAATTTTCTCACAGTCCATAAAGACAGTCCAGATTGTTCATCACAATAGTAATTACAGTTTTTTTTTCACAAAGTCTCATTAGTAAAAAAAATTGCACACAGAAGTAGTGGATTTCCATGCAGTCTTGAAGAAGTAGTGTTGTCCTTCCAACGGAAAGACAGTGCTGACTCTTGACATGCTGACAGGTAATGGGCCACAACAGAGCAAACCCACAGCAGAGTCATTCGAAGTTCTGACGAATATTGGTAGGTAGGTCATCACAGAGCAGACCCACTGCAGTCCTGGTAGAGAGTATTGGTGGGCCACCAGAGGTGCAGACCCACTGTAGTCCTTGTAGAGACGGCCAACAGCCATCTGTTGCGACTGTGCAGGTGCACAATCACCATTGAAGAGTCTTGCGAAAAATAGAGCAAGTCCATAACCACCACTTGTGCACTCACAAAGTTTTTTGGAATTGTCCTTAGAACCAGCAATGCTGTTATCCAGTCCCTTGCTGAATTAGTAACACACGTGCAAACACTAACAGTCCCAACTTCTCACATAGTGTCCATATAGTATGACCAACAGAAAAGTGTGCAGTGAAATGAATGCTTACAAGTTAATAACATGATGAACTGGTGTCAATTACAATTATATAACATGAGAATACAATTACAAAGATACAAAATACATCATTAAAAACATAACAATACAGATAACATTTGTAGTAATATAAGCTCTACAAAACAATAGAAATAAACATATACATCAGCGTTACAGGAATTATGACATAAGTAAATACATAAACGATCAGAATAACTTTTGAAACATCAACTTCACACATGAGCATTAAAACAAAACAGAATAAATAATGTCTAAGCATCTTTACAAAGTAAATAACAGAGTATTAATGCCAATTATATTTGAGGAGAACAGTATTCCTCATCATAGTGAATGTAGCTTAATATTAAAAGAAGAAAAAATTCTATGAAACTACACAAAGACAGGAAGAAAACAAATACACAAGGGTACACAAACACGTAGTGGGATAACACATAAGGAAAGGACAGGGTTTGTTTTACTGCAGTATTTGGCAAACAAAACTTTCTTTGCTTCTTGGAGATTTCCCTTCATTCATCATTATTCCCAAAAAGTCCTATCTATGCCTCCTTCCTGTATTCTATTCACATCCTCTTTCAAAAATAGTTTTTCTCCACTGTGCACTACTTTTTTGGCCAAACTATTTTCTTATAGCTTCTTAATGCATTTCGTCCAATTCATCATAGTTAGTTTCTTATATAGTCTACCCCCTCTTAAGCTAACTTAAATCTACTGAGCTCAGATGCTAAACTAAGGGACGAGGCAATGCAGCATTACATAACAAATTAACACAAACAGCAATGCAAAAAAAAATGCAAATTGGCAAAGCTAGCAGCATAAATTAGCAAAAGTCAAATTCAATAACACTATGCCTGGCAAACAGCAGCAACTTATACCTAAACATGACATAGCTCAAGCAGAAAAAATATTACAGTAAAAACAACAATGCAGACAAGGGAAATGTCTATTCACATCTTAATGTCTATGTAATTAAAGTGGTGCACCATAACAACTGATTGTAAAAAAATATTACCATGTACTTGAAAAGAAAATTATGTGTTACTGTTACTAGTTCCTTCGTATTGTTCTTTCCTTTCCAAGTGCTCCTTTTTTAAAGAATGTGGATCATAAAATAATTATTTAATAGATCTGTTGACAGAAAGAGTTCACATTAGCAAATGCATCTAAGTTTATTTTATAAAACTAATGCTGCAACACAGCTGGAAACCAGATATTAAATGAAATAAGCAACTATGAAAAGCAAAGCATAAAAATATCATTCAATAGTCATGTGGCATTTCGTAAGTCAGTAGCACTCAACTCTCGGAGAAAGACACTTGTCATAATCAGGTGTGCAGATGTACGAATATTTCCCATCAATTCATAAGCATTTCAATAATTAGCACAAAGTGCGAGTAATCATATGTTTTTAAGTAACGAGGGTGTCGCATTAGCGATGAAAGGCACACCCTAATGGCTTGTTCCCCAGGTGTTTGACATAGCTGTGTGCCCACAACGCATTACAAAAATCATATGTTTTCAAGTAATGAGGGTGTCGCATTAGCGATGAAAGGCACACCCTAATGGCTTGTTCTCCAGGTGTTTGACACAGCTGTGTCCCGACGACGCACGTGCAGGTGGTCAATTAACTTTCTTACGGAAATATTTACGACAGCAGTTTCCGCTACAGTGACAGTCTTCACAGGTCAAGAATTTGCGTTACAAATCTGTAGAAACAAAATCTTATGAATATAACATTCTCCAAAAAATTTTCGCCGCCATTGTGATACATTCACGCATTTACACGCACATTTCATAACTCTTAAAGTACGATTCTCGGTTTCCAACATCCTTTTTCACAAGTCAAGAGTCCTTAACTTCTTTCATTATTCATATACATATAAACACGTAATCACATTCCTCATATATGGTAGCATCATCTTATTGACATAAACATACCTCAACAGCATAATACACATCGTCGTCGTAAAAATAACATCATAACACCTCAGTCAAATCTCAAAAAAGTCGTAGCTTTCTGCAATAATTTCAGAATCTAAAAAAAATCTCTGCTCATGTCAAAAGTGTCATCTACCTCAAACGTTCTTTAAAAATCATGATCCCATACCAAATACATCATTCAAAGCTCTCATAGTACCACAATGGTCCCAAAAAATATGAAAGTTCACACAGTACAGACAAAATACAATTTCGTAAGTGTGAAGTTACCCAACTGTGCAATTGCGTAAATATCTGTCACTGACGTAGTAAAAAAGATTTGTCTCTCTCAGTTAAATGATCAGATAGGTGTGTAATTTATGTGTTAGAGAAATATGGTACCGATGTGTAAAGTTGTATAAGCAAATACCATATTAGCTAGGGCTCCTTGTGCTTGCCAAACACATGGTACACAAAGTAGGCGTGTACCCCCCTGAGGTTTATTGTAATTGTACCCTCAGGTATTATAGCTTACAGCAATGGAATGAAATGTATCACGAAAAACTTTCTTTGTAATTCAAAAATCTCTAAAAATAAATGTTTTAAGTACAAAATTAATCACTCAAATACATGTCCTGTAGCGCTAAATGTGCGTCTTGCTGTAAGATAATCTCTGGGAAGTGTCGTAGTTATTGTCCTCCGAAAGCTAAGTTCTGCAGAAGTCAATGTACTTACCTCATGATAAACAAAGTGAAATGCTTTGCGTATAGATATCATACTTATTACGCTTATTGCCGTGATGAAGAAAGTACTGTGCTGTAACGTATTGTTGTGCTACAGAAAAGGCTGTTTCCTTGAAGCTATACCACAAAAGTCACCACTAAAACATGTCTCACTTTATAGAAGAATTCAGAAAAAACTGTGCAGATATAAAACAGATACACCGCAAAAGCAACATTGTAAATTGTCACGCATTAGCAGCGTCGTGATAAAATCGTGTAGCTGTCACATAAACTAACCACTGTGTCATCTGGCATTTCACAGAAAGCACCTCAAATCCAGAATCCACTCTCAAGCAAACCAAAATGTTGCATGAAAATTTCATTAGCAGTGCTGGTATGTCCTAAGTATGTGAGCCGTATATTCGTTACGTAATCGTGCAACTAACAAGGAGGAATGTATAAATAACAACACTGTGTCGTCTGTTCGCAATAACAATGCATTCGCAATAACTTGTCTAAGTTACCTATGTTCTTGACTGGATGGTTAGTTAGCTTTAAAACATAGTTGCATGTTAACAGTTTCTCAGTGTGACAAATTGTACAAGTAGCGTGAAGTGAAAATTGCAAAGACTAAGTTAAAAAGCAGATTATCTGTCAATAAATGGTTTTACATGAGAAATGTGGTGTAAACCTTTACTCTTCCTAGTACGCAGAGTTTCAACTTCAACGCAATTATCATGTGGTATACGTCGGATTCTGTAAGGTCCATTGTAAACTAGAAAGAATTTGTGGCTCAAGTGTTTCTTCTTATGTGACAATGAATGAGCTTTAATGAGAACTTTCTGACCAATACATAATTTCTTTGCATTTGCTTTACTGTTTAGTTTTCTCCTTTTGTCTGCTGCAGATTTTATATTTTTAAGAGCCAAATCAATTATGTCTTTGTGTCGAAGTTTACGTGTATTCGGGAAAGGTACAAGCTCTCTGATTCTGTTCGGAGGTTCTACATTCTTCAGTACAAGAGTAGGTGGTAAAGCAGTGGAATCATGAGGCATTTCATTCAGCACATTTTGAAATAAGTGTAAATATCTGTCCCAATGCTGATGCTTTCTGTGACAATAAAGTCTGCAAAGCTTATTGATTTCTTTCATAATCCGTTCAGACGGGTTACAATGTGGTGAATACAATGAAATAAAAACAGGTTTGATTTTATGATTCCGAAGCATGCGTGACCAAACAGCAGATCTGAATTGCGGTCCGTTATCTGAAATGACTTTACTAACGTGTCCAACTTCACGTAAGAAATTTTTAACAAAGGCGTTGGATACAGACCGTCCAGTGGCTTTACGTAACGGAGTGAAAGAAACAAATTTTGAAGTAAGTTCAACAGCGACTAGAACGTACGCAAATCCATTAGATGTTCTGACAAGCGGTCCCAAGAGATCAACAGCAGCAAATTCTTTTAATTTAGAAGGAATGATAGGAAACAGCGGAGCACGATGGGAGACAGTAGGTGGTTTCGCCTTTTGACAAAGTTTACAAATGGACAAGACTCTTCGAATTCTCTTTTCCATATTGTAAAAATAACAGGTCGTTCGAAGAATATGATAACATTTTCGTGGACCAAAATGTGCGTAGCTGAAATGAATGTACCAAATGAGCTTATTAACAAAATCGTCTGGAATGCAAAGTACCCATAGCTTGTCATCAACAGTGCAGCGTTTGAACAGTATGTTGTTTCTAACCAGGTAATAATGCCGAATCTGAGTGTGTGTCTTTTCATGCCATTTACTTTTGATGTCTTTCCAAATCGGATCTTTATCTTGTTCATGAGCAATGTCCTTTAAAGATGTGGTGATGAAGTTTTCAAAGGCGACTTTCTGAATGTAAAGAATACTGAAATTTTTCTCGAGGTTGCCTTCTGTGTTACTTTTCTCAAGCCCAGCCGGTGCGCGTGACAGCGCGTCCGCAACAATGTTCTCCTTGCCGGGAATGTAGACTATTGTGAAGCGGAATTCTTGCAGAAACAATGCCCAACGTTTTAGCCTGTCATGATTTAATTTTGAAGACATAAGAAATTGTAATGCACGATGATCACTGTATACTTTTACGTGCTTACCAGAAAGAAAGAAACGGAATTTGTTAAATGCCCAAACGATAGCTAAAGCTTCTAATTCAGTAACGGAATAATTTTTTTCAGATTTTGTTAGCACTCGGCTA